>NC_047034.1:145782963-146384117 GCF_011762595.2 Tursiops truncatus
TCGTTGCGGTGTGCAGGCTTCTCATTGCGGTGACTTCTCTTGTTGCGGAGCACGGGCTCTAGACATGCAGGCTTCTGTAGTTGTGGCACTCGAGCTCAGTAGTTGTGGCTTGTGGGCTCTAGAGCACAGGCTCAGTAGTTGTGGTGCACAGGCTTAGTTGCTCCGCGGCATGTGGGATCCTCCTGGACCAGGCCTCAAACACATGTCCCCTGCATTGGCAGGCGGATTCTTAACCACTGTGCCACCAGGGAAGTCCCTGTAATACATATTTTCTGTTTAAGATTTTCATCACTGGTTTTCAAAAAGTTGAAAATAAGTGACTTGTTGTGGTTTCTTTTGTGTTTATTCAGGTTGGGGTCTGTTGAGCTTCTGGGAACTGTGGATTTATAATTTTCATCAAATTCGGAAAATTTTAATCATTACTGCTTCAAATATTTGTTCTCTTCCCTCCACTAACCCCCTCCCTCTCTTTCTCTCTTTCCTGGGCCATTTGATATTGTCCCTCAGCTTACTTTTCCTTTGGTCATTTAGTTTTATTATTATTATTATTATTTATTTATTTATTTTTATTTTTGGCTGTGTTGGGTCTTCGTTGCTGTGTGCAGGCTTTCTCTAGTTGCAGCGAATGGGGGCTACTCTTGGTTGCAGTGCGCGGGCTTCTCATTGTGGTGGCTTCTCTTGTTGCGGAGCACGGGCTCTAGGTGTGTGGCCTTCAGTAGTTGTGGCATGTGGGCTCAGTAGTTGTGGCTCGAGGGCTCTAGAGCGCAGGCTCAGTACTTGTGGCACACGGGCTTAATTGCTCCACGGCATGTGGGATCTTCCCGGGCCAGGGCTCGAACCTGTGTCCCTTGCATTGGCAGGCGGATTCTTAACCACTGCACCACCAGGGAAATCCCTGTTCATTTATTTTTAATGTTTTTTTCTCCTGTTCTTCAGTTTTTATAGTTTCTGTTCTGTTTTATAGTTTCTGTTCTGTCTTCAAGAACATTCCAGTACACTAATTTTTTCTTCTTTATCAGTGACTAATCTTTTGTTAATCTTGTCCAATGAATTTTTTATTTCAGATACTGTATTTTTAAGCTTTAGAAATTCTATTTGATTCATTTTTATATTTTGTACTTCTCATTATGTTGATTGCCATTAAATCCTTGAGCATATTTGTCATAGCAATTTCAACGTCCTCGTCTACTATTTTATCATCTCTGTCGTTCTGGGTCTGTTTACTTACTTTTTTTATTTTTCATTGAAGTATAATTGATTTACAATGTTGTGTTAGTTTCAGGTGTATAGCACTATGAGTCATATATATATTTATATATATATATATACACACACACACACAAATATATATATATTCTTTTTCAGATTCTTTTCCCTTATAGGTTATTACAAAATACTGAGTATAGTTCCCTGTGCTATACAGTACGTCCTTGTTGGTTATCTATTTTATATATAGTGGTGTGTACATGTTAATCCCAAACTCCTAATTTATCCCTCCCCCTCTTTGGTAACCGCTCCCCTTTGGTAACCATAAGTTTGTTTTCTATGTTTGTGGGTCTATTTCTGTTTCGTAAATAAGTTCATTTGTATCTCTCTTTTTTTTTTTTTTAGATTTCACATATAAGCGATATCACATGATATTTGTCTTTGTCTGTCTTACTTCATTTAGTATGATAATCTCTAGGTCTATCCATGTTGCTGCAAATGGCATTATTTCATTCTTTTTTGTGGCTGAGTAATATTCTATTGTATATATATATATATATATATATATACCACATTTTCTTTATCCATTCACTTGTCCATGGACATTTAGGTTACTTCCATGTCTTGGCTATTGTAAATATTGCTGCAGTGAACACTGAGGTGCATGTATCTTTTTGAATTATAGTTTCCGGGACTTCCCTGGTGGCACAGTGGTTAAGAATCCGCCTGCCAATGCAGGGCACACAGGTTCTAGCCCTGGTCTGGGAAGATCCCACGTGCCGCGGAGCAACTAAGCCCATGCGCCACGACTACTGAGCCCACGTGCCACAACTACTGAAGCCCATGCACCTAGAGCCCGTGCTCCACAAGAGAAGCCCTGCTCGCCACAAGTAGAGAAAGCCTGCATGCAGCAACAAAGACCCAATGCAGCCAGAAATAAAATATAAATGAATTATAGTTTTCTCCAGCTATATGCCCAGGAGTCTGTTTATTGACTATTTTTTTCCTGGTCACATTTACCTGCTTCTTTGCATGTCAAGCAGTTTTTTTTACTGAGTGCTTGGTATTGTGAAATTAACATTGTTAAAGGCTGGATTTTGTTGTCTTCTTTAAAACGTCTTGGAGTTTGTTCTGACAGGCAGTCAGGGTTTTGTTTGTTTGTTTGTTTGTGAATCAGTTTGATCCTTTTAAGGTTCCTTTTTTTAAGATTAGTTATAGCCTATCTTGAGTAGCCTCTCTCTATGGCTAGTTTTAGCCCTACTGCTGAGGTGCAAGTTCAACAGGAATTCTAGCTGGTCAAACTCAAACATCTCGGGGACTTCCCTGTGGCACAGTGGTTAGGAGTCTGTCTGCCAATGCAGGGGTCACAGGTTCGATCCCTGGTCTGGAAGGATCCCACATGCCGCAGAGCAACTAAGCCCACAAACCACAACTGCCGAGCCCACCAGCCACAACTACTGAAGCCCGCGCGCCTCGAGCCCGTGGTCCGGAACAAGAGAAGCCACCACAATGAGAAGCCCGCCCACCACAACAAAGAGTAGCCCCCGCTCCCCACAACTAGAGAAAGCCCATGTGCAGCAAGGAAAACGCAACGCAGCCAAAAATAAATAGAATTACAAAAAAAAAAAAACCCAAAAAAAACACCTCAAACATCTCCTAACCCTCTGCTTACAGCTTTGGGAATTATTCAGTTTACAGCTACCCAGTAGTCCTTTGCCTGGCTACATGGAGTTTCATTCTATTCATTTGCAGCTTAGTATTCAGCAACAGACTTAAGCATCCTCTAAGGAGAATTCAGAGCTTTCTCTGGTAATTCCCTCCTCTTTATGATAAAACTAGCCAACACTTTGCTAAATATTCGCTAAAATCTGAGTAATGAGTTTAGGGCTGTTCACTGTAAAATTTCAGCTTTGCTGTATGTTTGAAAATTTAATAGATGTTTGAAAATGATCAGATTACATACAACAAATATAATCGCACCATGTATATAGGTATTTGTGAGGATTATACATCACCGTGAAATGGGTTCTAAGTCAGAAATGGCTGGAAAATGCTGGCCATCCCTGTAGTTAGGACAATAGGTTGAAAGAGCTTCTAGTTAAAGTGGCCCTTTGCCCCATTTTTACAAACATAATCCTTCAGATTCTCAGACGTTCCACTGCCATGTTTGTCTATGAAGCCTCAGTCTTGCAGGCTATATTGAATATCAGTATGCTGATTACTTCTGAAGCACAAGGCTCTCACTTCTGGCATGGCTCACTTTCTGCGTATGACTGTTTACATATAGGTCTTTCTCATGTGCAAGCAGAGATTGCAAACTAGTGAGCCAAAGCCAGCCCATAGATGTGTTTTATTTGGCCTAATGCTTTCAAAAAGTTGGTTGTCCACATTTAAAAATTGGGAGATTTCACATAAAACAATTGATCTGGCAACAGTGGCTGTGCATTTCCACATAGCAACAGTTGACTGCAGTGAAAAGGCAATTTTCCGATGTCTGCTGGGACTGCTTCCCTCAGTTATCACTCAGGTAGTTGTTTGCAACTCCTAGTCCTCAGCTGTCTAATATGATAACCACTAGCCACACAAGACTACTGAATATAAATTAATTCAAATTTAATTATAATTAAAATTTAAAACTCAGTACCTCAGTCTCATTAGCCACATTAGCATATTGGACAATACAGAATAGAACTTTGCCATCATTGCACACTGTTCTATTGGAGAGTGCTGACCTAGCCTGTCTCCCCAGTTGGAACAGGCAACATTTTTCCTATCCCTTGGGCAACATACCTTATTAGTAATACTTCGGAGCCTCATCACTATTTACTGTTTTTATGGGGAAATATGCCATGTCCTAACACTAGACATAAGCTTATGGATGGCTCACAGCACTAGCTGTTGCTTTAAGTCTGAAACTGGCCTCTGTTCTACACATTTGGAACTTATTGTGGTTTATTTTTAATAATTTCAAACTTTAACATTGATACAGCATTGACATCTTTCAGACTCCATTTAAGTTTTAACCAATTGTCTCAATAATCCTTAACAACAAAAGGATCCAGTTTAGAATCACATGTTGCATGTCTTGTCTCCTATCTGAAATGGTTCTGCAGTCTTTCCTTGACTGTCACACCCTTGACACAAGTTAAGGATTATTTTATACAGTGAACAATTTTATAGAATGTCCCTCAATTTGATTTATCTGGTTGGATTCATCTAATCTATTTCTCGCAGAAATCCCAATGATACTGTGTTCTTCCTATATTATTTGTCCCATTATTGGTGATCCCAGCTTTCATCTAAGCTGTCTGCGTGTCTTCTACAGTGTACTTTCTTCTTTTGCAATTAATATGTATCCCCTTCTCACCAAACTTTCAGTTGATTCATTTATTAGTATGGCTCATGGATCTGTTTTATTCAGTGAGTTATAATCCAGTACTTTCATTATATATTTTGATGCTCAAATCGTCCCAGATTTGGCTATACTCTTGATATGTCCCTATCATTCTTTGAGCACTTCCTTCTTTCTGGAACAAATGTTCAGGCTCATCTTATACTTTCCCCATCCCAGCCCTGGAATCACCCATTTCTCCAACAAGCCCTGGTTCCTTTTACTGGAGAATGAAGCCCTTTGTGGGCCAAGGTAGGGAATGTATATATTCCCTACATATACAAATTGGCATCTGTATTTACTAAAATTGAAACCTGTATTTATTTAGTTCATACAAATAACACTGCAGGCTTCATTCTGGTTTTATCCTTTTCAATATTTGTAACTCCATTCTCTGCTAGCTCTCATTATCTTCAATATATTTACTTATTGGATCAATTCCCCGTGTATGTATGTAACAAATCTTCCATTGTCGGCACCACCTAGCCAGGCGCTCTTTTCTCACCCTGCTTTGACTCAACTACCCCTCTCCCCTCCCCCTTAAAAAAAATTTTTTTTAAAAATATATTTATTTATTTTGGCTGCGTTCAGTCTTCATTGCTGTGCGCAGGCTTTCTCTAGTTGTGGCGAGCGGGGGCTACTCTTCGTTGCGGTGTGTGGGCTTCTCATTGCCGTGGCTTCTCTTGTTGCGGAGCACAGGCTCTAGGCACACGGGCTTCAGTAGCTGTGGCACACAGGCCTAGAGCACAGGCTCAGTAGTTGTGGCGCACGGGCTTAGCTGCTCCACGGCACGTGGGATCTTCCTGGACCAGGGCTCGAACCTGTGTCCCCTGCATTGGCAGGTGGATTCTTAACCACTGTGCGGAAGCCCCCCAAAAAAATATTTTTAAAGAAAAGCAATCTTGGGGATTTCCCTGGTGGTCCAGTGGTTAAGACGCTGTGCTCCCAATGCAGGGGGCGCAGGTTCAATCCCTGGTACAGGACCAAAGATCCCACATGCCTCATGGTGCAGCCAAAAAATGAAATGAAATGAACCATCTACAGATTTCAAATAATAAAAAAGAAAAAGGGGAAGGGGAAGGGGAAGGGGAAGGGGAAGGGGAAGGGGAAGGGGAGGAAGAAGGAAGAAAAGCAAACTTGTTGGACACTGAGACCAAAAACTGTCAAAAGACACTTTTGAGATAAAAGAAACATTCATATGAACTGAGTATTTAATGATATTAAGCAATTACTGTTAAAGTGTGATAATGGCATCAAGGTTAAATTTTTATAAGTCCTTATCACTGAGAGATATACTTGCTAGGTAATGGGTACATGGGGGTTAATTATTATTCTGTCTATTCTTATGCTTGAAAATTTTAAATTAAAAAAAAAGGACAGAGGGCTTCCCTGGTGGTGCAGTGGTTGAGAGTCCGCCTGCTGATGCAGGGGACATGGGTTTGTGCCCTGGTCCGGGAAGATCCCACATGCCGCGGAGCGGCTGGGCCTGTGAGCCATGGCCGCTGAGCCTGCGCGTCCGGAGCCTGTGCTCCACAATGGGAGAGGCCACAACAGTGAGAGGCCCGCATAATGCAAAAAAAAAAAAAAAAGGACAGAAGGCAAGATTGCTGATCACTGGACTTTATTAAGATGGAATCATTGATAATTACACAGAAGCTACCTGCCTAAGCCAAAAATCCTTGAGGTTCACATGAACTTAGTTACACAAATAAGAAACAAATGGCATGTTCAAAACCATAAGGAAATATCCCGAAGCCCGGGTGATGAAGGCTGAGGTGAACGAATCTGCACATTTACTTCAAGCTGTTGAAGAGTTTGTGGGCCACCTGGATGGAAAGAAAAGGATGTCATCAACTCGTATCTCTAATGTCATGAGTTACAAGGGCCTTCATAACCTCGAACAGTACTGCCTCTCCTCCCACCACTTGCCTTCTGACACCCCCACACCCTTCGTGAGCCCTAGTGAACTCCCTTCAATTACCTGACTCCTAGCTCCCTTCTAACCAGAACTCTCTTTCTCACTTTTTCATCTTTTAATTTTCCTTCAAAATCTAAACTTACATGTTATTTCCTGCAAGCTGTCTCTTAACAAGCTCCTGTCCCTCCTGTCTTCCCCACAGAAACTTATGCCTCCCATATCACAGCGCTTATTAATTCAACAAATATTTATAAAACATCTACTATATGCCAGATACTGTTCTAGGTGCTGAGTGAGTCACAACGGTAAACAAGACAATATCTCTGTCTCCTCTGGAACTTAGAGAACAATGAGAAAGATAATATATATATACTTTGATAGTGATAAATGCTATGAGGAAAATAAAATAGGGGCAGGGGGAGGGAATAGCAACTTTAAATAGAAGGGTCAGTAAAGGCTATCCTGAGGTTACACCCAAGAGATTTACCAGTTTACTAACCGTTCTACTTCTGTCTCTGCTGGCTTATAACTCAGTGTAGAACGGGACTATGCTTGTCTCATTCCCAGATCTTAACCTAGTGTTGCCTCATAAAAGTATTATAATAATATAACATTTACCATTTTAGCCATTTTAAACTATCCATTTCTGTGGCATTAAGTAATTCACATTGTCCTGCAACCATCAACTTCCAGAACTTTTTCATTTTTCCCAACTGAAACTCCGTACCCATTAAATAATAATTTCCATTTCCCCCTCCCTCCAACCCCTGGCAACTACTATTCAATTTTCTGTCTCAATCAATCTGACTACTCTAGATGCCTCATATAAATGGAATGATATTTGTTCTTTTGTGTTTGGTTTATTTCACTTAGCATGTTTTCAAGGTTCACCCATGTTATAGCATGTGTCGTTTCCTTCCATTTTAAGGCTCAATAATATTCCATTATATGTGTATACCACATTTTGTTTATCCATCCCACCAATGGACACTTGGGTTGCACCCACCTTTTGGCTATTGTGAATGCTATGAATATGAACATGTATGCACAAATATCTATTCAAGTCCCTGAAAAGAGTCTCAATTCTTTTGGGTGTAAACCAAGAAGTGGAATTGCTGGATCATATGGTACTATGTTTAATTTTTTGAGTAAAGTACTTATTTCTTTTTATTGCCAAATAATATTCCTTTATATGGATAAATCACATTTTATATATCCATTTATAAGTTGTTTTGTTTCCAATTGTGGCTATTACGAATAATGCTTCTATGAATATCTGTATATAAGTTTGTGTAGAGATGTTTTCATTTCTCTTGGGTATGTAACTACAAGTGGAATTGCCGGGTCATATGTTAACTCTACGTTTAACCTTCTGAAGAACTGCCAGACTTTTCCATAGGGCTGTACCAATTTACATTCCCATAAGCAGTGTATAGGAGGTTTCCAGTTTTTCCACATCACCAACACATTTTTCTTCATGATATGGAGAATTGTATATAAATGTTCCCTCTTTCCACTAAAATCATGTTGAAAAAAAAGTTGTATGAATAATTATATATAACTAGTGGGGAGTTTATTGATTTATTGACCCCCTTCACCCATTTCTCCCTATCTTTTTGATTATAGCCATCCTTGAGGTATGAAGTGGTATCTCATTGTGGTTTTGATTTGCATTTCCCTTTAAGCATCTTTTCATATGCTTATTAGCCACCCAATCAGTTTTAACATAAACAATCATATTGAACTTTGCCTACCCTGTAATTTATGAAAATACCTTACTGTTATATGTAAGGGAGTCAAACACAAGTTTACTTAAAAAAGCAAAACAAAACAAACAACTTTTGTACCAACTATTATGTACAAGACACACTGGAGGATATAAATTATTTTAAAGAGTAGACTTTCGTACTTAAAAATACAAAATCCAGTTTCCCCACTGTTTAGCAGTGTAAATTAGAACATCACTTCTCTTCTCTGAGCCTCAGTTTCAGCACTGTCCTGTCTCTAGGATGAAAAGGTGGTCAGCACCAAGTCTTCCCTGGCCACTATAAGCTTTCCCCTTCCTGACCTTAGGCTGACTTACACAGTGGTCCCTTGCATGCAAGAAGTCTAAGAGCTCCTCTGTGCAATCCTCTGTCTGTGACCTGGAGGATACACGCTCATCACAGAGCTCTAGCTGCTCCCGAGCCTTTACACATTTCTCCAGCTGCTCGCATTGCTCTCTCACTGTTGTTAGGGGATCCTGAATGAGAAACATACACACACACAGAAAACGAAAATGGGGGTTTTAGGAAACCCACAAACCATAAGCTTTGATTAATACAACCACCAAACCAAGGTGCTGCCTCTGAATTACCGTGCAGAAGGCCAGCTGGCAGAGCCACACTGCCGCCAGAAATGGCAGAATGGGGTCTCCCATTCAATTCTGATGCTAAGTAGTAGGGGAAAGTTTCACATTCCTGCCTTCCAGGGTTGCCAGTACGCACTGAAAGCCTCAGTCCTATCTGAAAAACAAGGTGGTAAAGGAAACCTGGCCAAACTTGAAGTAGATCTATAGGAGGCCTTACTTGTTAACACAGCATTTTGGGATATGTAATGTCTGTGAATTTCAATTCCCTTCGTCTGACAACCAGGCCTATGCACCCCAGCTGCCCAGCTAGAAGGGTAATGTTACATGGAGAAGGACAATCTAAGAAAGGTTCCTTCTAGAATTTTTATTAAACCACAGATAGCATATGATTGAGTACCAGGCCTTCAAGATGCTACTCTGCTCCCTGATACCATGACTGGAGAAGCCTCAAACCCAGAGAAGACTCAGCTTCCCAGGCCCACACGCCCCCCAAACACTGTACAGGAGGTATTAAAGGATTTTTCCACTCCCATTCTCTCTAAGGTGTCAAGACTCCTTAAATTGCCCTTAGAGTTTCATGAAACTCAAACTTTCTTTTACTGAGAAGGTTCCAAACCTGAGACAGCTCTTACCACTAATTCCTCCTCCTCCTCTTCTTCCTACAAAACGAAAACAAAATTAATGTCAGCAGCAATTTTATAATACATATATTCCCAATCATATTGATGTTGTAATCACTGAGGATAGACATTATTAATCTTTTTACATTTTCTGTATTTTATGATGATTTGATGTTTTAGGAGACGTGCTAATCCTGGAGACAGCCCCTCCCAGGACTGGCTAATTTCTAGAGTTAGCAAACAACTTGCCCGGGGGCACACATTTCCTAGCAAACCAACCAATCCAAAACCCTTCTCAACAACCACCTTTCTCTAACTCTCCTACACTAAACCAATTATTGCCCCTGCACTAATCACATCAGGGCTAAGTGTCAAACAAACAGGGACCAGCCCAAAGTCCACCACGAAATTATCCACTCTTAAACTTGCTAGAGCACACCTATCCTGCCTCACTCATTCCATTTTCCTTCTGCTCCTGATTGATCCAAGCACTTCCCCATGTGGCCCTGGGTGGTATGGCCTACCCCCTTCTCTTGGGAACTATAAGTAATAAACTCTTCTTTCAAAAACAGTTGTCTCATCTTAGTTATGCTTTGAAGAAGGGTGATAAATATTCTAGACAGGGCCACTTCAACTTTTTACCAATTATACAATTTAAATTATTTTTTAATAAATTATAAAGTAGTTTAAATTAAAAAAAAAAAGTTGTCTCCATGCTTGTAACCTTATCCTACCTGATTAAAACAAGTCCTGGGTATATTTCAACAAGGACACACAATTTCACATTCATCAGCAACAAACTTAAGTGTGCACAACATTCTAATATTTATAAGCACTTTCATATCTGTAATGATTTGATTAATCACAACAGTCCCTTAAGGGGCTCCCAGTTTAGGAAAAACAAACACTAATTAGACATTTTCTGATATAGGTTCAAGCTGTCATATTAAAACTGCCATATCAATTTTAATGTATAGATATTACAAATACTATGCTATATGTAATACCTAACTGTATCTGTAGTGTATATGTAATATATTTATGCTAATTAAATGTTTTAATTTTTTCTGGAAAAAAAAAAGATTCAGGCTGTCAGATGTTCATATGGAATCTGCATAACTTAAGTATTTTATTCTAAATTCTGGTAGGTCCCAGTATTACCAGAAATAGCTAAATTTAATCCTCACACCCCAAACCAAGTTAGGAAGAAAGCTAACATTTTTTTTTTCCTAGGCTCTGAACTTGAATTGGGAACATGAAAATAGCCAGACCTAAACTCTACTTTAGCCAGAGCTTAACTAAAGATAGTTTCAGTCACTGCTTTTTGGCTTGCTGAGCTCCCAGGACACTAAGTAGATTAACAACATAAGTGCACCAAAGGTCTACACAACTCCATTCACAAGCTTGAAAACATCAAGCCCTACCTGTTACTCCTGATTCAGGTGCACAACCTTCCAAGAGGAGCAGTGTAAAAAAAAATTCCCCTTGGGAGCAACAGCATAGGCCTGAATCTGTGGCTTAGCATAGTCTGATCAGTAACTCAACCTGCCAAAAGTAAGGCATTTGCGTGACTGTGCATGCATGTGTCCACATTTGGGGGAAGGGAAAGAAAAGGTATACATACAGAAAAAAAGAACTAGCTCAGAGATCCTTCACTGTGTTTACAAAATTCCAATACAATCTGCCCCATTCTCTACCATGACCTTCAGTGAAGGGACCAAAGCTCATGAAAGCTGGGAGTGAGGGGTAGGGCAGGTTCAACTGTAACCCAGGCTATTTATTCTTACAATTAGCAAAGGTGTCTTCTAAACATGAAGATGTTACTTAGGAGGTAAAATTCTAGTTTTCCATTAAACAAGGTTTCTTAACCTTACTCTTTAAAAAAATTCATTCTGAATGAAGTTTTTCCAGAAAACTGAAACCACATTCTGCGTGAGTTAGAAACTGGAAATTAGCATCCTAGAAGCAAGACCTTTATATCCTTTCCCTATTAGCAATGCTACTACACTGATCATTTTATGTCTTTGATAATTTTCTGACAAAAGTATCATGGCATGTTTTGGGAAAACAAATCCAAATACAAGTCTGAATATAGACTACTTCATGTAAAACTTCATGTCAATGAGAAAAACCAAGGTCACACTACATAAAAAGATTCAATCTCCAAGAGGAACAGGTTCTTCATAACAAACTTCAGTTTTCTTATTATAAAATTGACTACTTGTTTGCCTTCTTTTCCCTCATCTACTGCTGTGGTGAGCCCTACTTAACTTTCTGGTATACTTCCAGCTGAACTTCTTGAGGCTGGCTCCACTTCTTTCTGGTCCTCTTTCTCATAATAAGACTAGAAAAAAATATGGGATAAACTAGTTTCCAACTATTCTGAACCCACAGCTGTCAGGAAGTGACCAGAAAACAAAGAAAAGACAGGAAATATGATGGGAAACAAAAAACTAGCTGGCTTCTGTAAAACTGTGTAACACTGTGACTAAGTCTTGGCTCTGGAACCATGCTGCTTGGGTTCAATTCCTGGCTCCAATATTTACTAGCTGTGTGTCCTCAGACAAGATATTTAACCTCTCTATGCTTGTTTCCTCATCTGTAAAATGGCAACATTAAGAGTACCTAATTCTTACCTCACAGGACTATTGTGTGGCTTAAATGATTTAGTACATACAAAGCACTTGGAATCGTTAAGCAGCCAATAAATTATTATTACATTGGCATTCTCAGTCAGGGAAAGAGCTCCCTCTTTTATCACAGAATTATACCGCACATCCCCACACTGTCCCCAAAGACACCTCCCCCTCCCTCCACCCAAAGAAAAAGAAAACACGTTTTCACAGAAACTAGCGTTAAGGCCAGCTGCCCGGAACCTCCACAGAAGATATGGCAGGATTCCCGACCCGAGCTAAGGTGAGGGCTGGGTTGGTCCGCTTGCTCCCAAACCCGACAAACTAGGGGCTCTGAACACCTGACTGACTAAAAACACAGGCACTGCTTTTACAAAAGTTTAGTCCACACAGCATTTTCGTTCTCGTTAAACCTTCACCACATTCATAGAATGGGCAAGCCAAGGCCCAGAGAAAACCTAGCCATCTACTTGCCCAAGGTCACTCGACGAACTCCTGGGAAGGGTTGGGGGAACCAGCTCTCCCGACCCTGCAAACCCTACGGGGGAAACGTTTTTTGGCGGGCTAGGTCCTGAGCCTCAGGGCTACGAAGAGGGTCGAGTCGCTCGCCCGGTCTTACCTCATTGGGATCTCCGGACCCGGTCAGCATCCCTTGCTCTTCCTCCAGCACCATGTCCGACTGCTGTTGTGGATTCAACACGAGCAGCAACAGCGGCACCTATTCCACTTCAGGATCAAGAAGGACTTGTAAGGGTCACTCAGCGGATATCCGGCGATCTGGCCGGAAGTGCGGCAGACTAGTCGTGGTCGCGAACACACGCTCCGATTGGCATGTACTACTGCTCAGAGGCAGGGAATGGGGGTAGCTGGTATTTGCACCAGAGGAGGATATGCTAAGGAATTATCCCCTTAGTCATGCCAGACCAAAACATATTGACCCTTGGAATTTACTTGAAATATTGGCTTCTAAGAGACTTGGAAAGTATGCAGAAGTATTCGATGTTCCTTTAGCGCAATTCCCAGTCTTCCCCACATCGCTGATGGAACCGTCCTAACTGCTGACCTTTTCAAGATGGCGGCCCGCGAATGCTACTCTCGGGCTCGCGCACCTCCCCAAGATGGCGGCGCCCGAGGCCTGGCGCGCCCGGAGTTGCTGGTTCTGTGAGGTAGCGGCGGCAACGACCATGGAGGCCACGTCCCGGGAGGCGGCGCCAGCGAAGAGCTCGGCCTCGGGCCCCAGCGCTCCCCCCGCCCTGTTCGAGCTGTGCGGGCGGGCGGTGAGCGCCCATATGGGGGTTCTGGAAAGCGGGGTGTGGGGTAAGTCGCGGGGTGAGGGGCTACCTCTGGCAACGAGCGGAGACGGCCCAGCGGCCGGGGGGCGCGGGGGGCGAGGCCGGGAGGCCTGGAGCAAGGCCCAGCCCGGGGCACTGGAAGCCAGACCTTTGGGTCGGAGCATGAATTCCGTGACTGACAGGACTGGGCACAGTAAAGGCGGAGACCAAACCGGCAGGTGGACCCGCACCGCGGCCTGGCCGGGGGGCGCGGGGGGCGAGGCCAGGAGGCCCGGTCTGGGACGAAGCGGGCCGGGCGACAGAGGCAGGACTGACTAGCCGGGCTGTGGGCTCCGAAGTGACACTCGGGCTGGGCCGGGCTGAGGAGTCTCGGATGTCTAACGGACGGTCAGGGATGGCCCTTCTGCTTGGGGGCGGGGGCCGAGGTTGCGAGGCCCGGACGGAGGCCAGGAGGCCCGGAGGCCCGGCCCGGGGCCACCTAACCAGACTGACGGCGCGGGGCCTCCGGCGTCTGCCTGACAGACCGCGGGGGCCGAGACTCCGGAGGCCAAGCTGCTGAGCGAGGGCAGCCAGTGGACTGGAGAGCGAGGGGATGGGGCTGCCAGAGAGGCTGAAAGGCTCGGGGCGCCGAGGCCTGTCTGACGGCCTGGGGCTGGAGGGAGCGAACAGACGGCCAGGGCCTCGGATGCCAAACTGACTGAGCGACGGACTGACGGGCAGGGCACGGAGCGCCGGAGGCCGCTCGGATTGGCCGGAGCGGCGAGGAAGGGCCAGAGAGCGGGTGAAGGGAGGCCGGGAGAGGATCAGCAATCGACGGAGGCGCGAATGACGGACAGGCGGGAAGGGCCACGGAGGCCCCAGGCGGGGCGACGGCCCGGGGATCCCGAACTGGGAGGGGGCGCGGCGCCGCTAGGAGGCCTGGGTCCGAGTGGAGTGAAAGGAGGCCCGGGCCTGAGAGCGGCCGAGACCGCCAGGCCCGGCCTGGGTTGAGGGCGCCCAGGCTGAGAAGCACAGGCGGGCGGCCTAGGGCGCTGGGATGAGGGCCTGGGAGGGTGAGCCGACTAGCCCGGCCGGGGGGCCTGGGAATACGGCGGCGGGGTGGGCCGGGTAACGGAGGAGGGAGGCCTGCGGGCGGATGGGCACGAGGAGGCCGGGCCGTGGGGTGGGTACCGCTGGTCGCAGTCTGGCAGCTGAGGAGGAAAGCGCGGGTGAGCGACCTGGGCACCGACGGTGAGAGTGAAAGAGAGGAAAGTGAGAGGTCTGGGGGTAGGCCTGCCCGCACGGGACGGAGGGAGGCCTTGGGCCTGACTGACTGCTGGTGTGAGGGGGTGGGGCCCGGAGGCCAGGGCTGAAGTTGGGTGAGGAGATGGCAGGCCAGGCCGAGGGCCCGGGGAGGGGGAGGGGGTGGCAGGAGAGGAGGCCCTGGGCCTGGGGGGGGGGGGGTGTCTAGAGTAGGCCTCAGGAATGGTGGTGGTGGTGCTTTTGCGAGGAGGAAGGCCCGTGTAAGGTCAGGAGTCGGGGCTTGATGTCCTGGGATGGGGGTTTGGGTTACACGCGTGAGGAGGCCGATGTGGAGAAAAGGCCCTGGCGTTTGGGGGGTTGGGCCTCCAGGAATGAGCCCCAAAGCTGTGGAGTGGTTAAGGAGGTCCAGGGATGGAGGAAGGCCCTTGGTGGTGGTGGTGGTGGGGACGGATCCTGAAGAGGCCCAAGTGCCTTGTCTGCTGGGGGAAGACTGTTAGAAGTCCTCAGGCCTAGTGAGGGGGAGGGGATTGTGGAGGCCCTGGACCAACAGCTAAAAGAGTAGAGTCAGGCTGACTCATGGGCAATGGGAGAAGAGTCTCAGTGGATCTGTGCAGGAGGCTCAGAAAAATCCTGGGGAATGTGGAAGAAGGTACAGTGGATCTGGCAGTGTCAGCCTGGACCTTCCAGAATGCTAAACCTGGCTACCAGGGCAGAGGACTGGGGGTGGAGGCCCAAAGTTGGGAAGGGGAAGCATTGACGATGTGGGCTGGAAAGAAGCAAGGAAGAGCCTGGCTTAAGAAGAATGGAGAAAGGTACAGAGGAGTTTGTGAATAACGGGATGAGAATCCCTGTGGCTGTGAGAGGGGATGGCTAAACAGGGGAGCATTATGGACAGAGGAGGAAGAGCTCCTATGGGCCTAGCCCAGGTGGACAGTCACACAGAATCAAGCTAGGTCTCTTAGAAAGGCCAAGTAAGAGGCCTGCTAAGCAATGCTATTTTGGAGGAAGGTCTCAGTGTGGGCTAACAGCCAGGAAAGCCTTCCTGGAAGTAGTGCACTAGCTTTTCTTTGTGTAGAGAGAGAAGAGGGGAAAATGAGTAAAGGCAGCAGGAAAGGATATAATGAGGAATAAAATAGGTATGTTATACCTTGAATGCCAGGATATGGAACTTGGACTTTATTTTGAATGCAGTAGAGTGACTACATTAGTGTAATAGCATAGGGAATTAATGCTTTTCTTCAGCAGGTACATTGAGTACCTACTATGTAGAAAGAATTGTACTAGGCTCTTGGATATCTAGACTCAGTTATTGCATAAGTAAAGATAAAAGGAGATCCTGGAATGTAAGTTTTGAAAGAATTTTCTCAAGTATCATGATCTTAAGACTTGTTCTTGGCAGGACAGAGATGCTTTTGACAGGATAAGAATAATAATAGCTAAAATTTAGTGAGATTATGGACAGGCATAGTCTTCAAAAGATTATGAGCATGGTCTCCTTTAATTTTCACAACAATCTTAAGAGGTAGTTATTATTATCTCAATTTTAAAATTGAGGAAACTGAGGCTCAAAGACATTAATTTGTCCATGAATTCATAATTAAGTGGTACAATCAGGATTTCACCCAGTTTTGTCCAATCTAGAGATTAAACCATTTAGCCACAATACTGTAATGCCTCTCAGATCTAGGGAAGTTAGCAAGAGCAAGTTTTGTTTTTAAGATATATTGAATTAAGAGTATAGAGCCTAATTATTTCCATTCTTCATAGGAAAGTGCTAGTTCAGGGTATAGTGGGAGCCCAAAGGATGGAAGTGGCCAGTTTGGAAGACTGGGAAGGGATTTCAGGAAAGGCTTAATAAAGGGCATGTGATACGTGAAAGATGAGTAATTGATATGCTGAAAATGGCAAGAACATTCCCAGTGGAGAGAACAGCATGACAAAGGCACAGGCAGAAAGCAGGGAGTTAGGTAACTGAAAAAAGTAGTTTATTATGGCTGAAGTGTAGGAGGCAAAGCAGGGAGCTGGAGAAGTTAGTAGGGCCCAGATTATGAAAAATTATGTGATTTTTTAAAATCACACATACTCAAAAGGACCTTTTAAATGAGGAATGGTCCATTAGGCTTGGGCAGAAGTGAACTGCCAGCTCCTAAATGAGCCTATCAGCTTGCTTTGTGGGATTATCTCACCCTTGAAGACATGCATGCCCCTGAAATTCCAGCTGCCAACTAAGTGGCTGAAGATAAGTGGACCAGAGTTTGAATTAAACTTAGGTTAGCTTCTATAAGTTCCACTCGTCAAGTGAGAAGTCTTGCCCTTCTGTTTTCCTTTCCAGTAGGATAAATAATGCTTGCAACTCTGGGAGAAAAAAGTAAATTTTATGTTTGGTTTTTGTAGCCCTCCCAGGCCCAATACTTCAAAGCATCTTACCTCTGCTCAATATATATTACTTGGAGAGGATTGAGGAAACTGCCCTCAAGAAAGGTGAGTGTTTTTCTGTCTTTTTTTCAGTCACTGATTGTAAGCAAGGCACCATGATGTTCTTCAGGTAAATATTACACCTGATACCTGCATAGAACTTCATGCTTTTCAAAAGTACCCTCACACCTATTTTCTTATCTGATTTCTCAATGTCCTGTGAAACACAAAACAAGTATGTGATCCCTATTATACTAATAAAAAAGAAACCACAGGCACACAACAATTAATAGCAAAGCCAAATAGAACCCAGACCTTTTGCAGGATCTTAGTTCCCCGACCAGGGATTGAACCCAGGCTCCGGCAGTGAAAGCAGCAAATCCTAACCACTGGACAGCCAGGGAATTCCTGAACACAGATCTTTTTTTTTTAAGTTATTTTTTTAAATTAATTTATTTATTTTTGGCTGCATTGGGTCTTCGTTGCTGCACACGGGCTTTCTATAGTTGTGGTGCACGGGCTTCTCATTGCAGTGGCTTCTCTTGTTACAGAGCACGGGCTCTAGGCACATGGGCTTCAGTAGTTGTAGCTCACGGGCTCAGTAGTTGTGGCTTGTGGGCTCTAGAGCATAGACTCAGTAGTTGTGGCACACGGACTTAATTGCTCTGCACCATGTGGGAT
Organism: Tursiops truncatus; assembly: GCF_011762595.2. Taxonomy (NCBI): domain Eukaryota; kingdom Metazoa; phylum Chordata; class Mammalia; order Artiodactyla; family Delphinidae; genus Tursiops; species Tursiops truncatus. The sequence continues at coordinate 145,800,712 of NC_047034.1, forward strand.
CTTCCTGGACCAGAGCTCGAACCCTGTGTCCCCTGCATTGGCAGGCGGATTTTTAACCACTGCGCCACCAGGGAAGCCCCAGATCTTTTTTTTTTTAAATAAACTTCAGTTACGACAATGTATTTTTTTAAATTCATTATTTATTTATTTTTGGCTGCATTGAGTCTTAGTTGCAGCACGCGGGATCTTCATTGAGGCATGCAGAATCTTTCACTGCGGCACCCGGGCTTCTCTCTAGTTGTGGCATGTGGGTTTTCTCTTCTCTAGTTGTGGCATGCAGGCTCCAGGGCATGTGGGCTCCAGAGTTGTGGCGTGCAGGTTCCAGAGCGCGTGGGCTCTGTAGTTTGTGGCATGAGGGCCCTCTAGTTGAGGCGTGCGAGCTCAGTAGTTGTGGCACGCGGGCTTAGTTGCCCCACAGCACGCGGGACCTTAGTTCTCTGACCAGGGATCGAACCCGTGTCCATTGCATTGTAAGGAGAATTCTTTACCACTGGAGCACCAGGGAAGTCCCGAACCCAGATCTTTTGAATCTTTTTTTTTTTTTTTTTTTTTTTTTTTTTGTGGTACGCGGGCCTCTCACCGCCGCGGCCTCTCCCGTTGCGGAGCACAGGCTCCGGATACGCAGGCTCAGCGGCCATGCTTCCCGGGCCCAGCCGCTCCGCGGCACATGGGATCTTCCCAGACCGGGGCATGAACCCACGTCCCCCGCATCGGCAGGCGGACTCCCAACTACTGCGCCACCAGGGAAGCCCCTTTTGAATCTTTTGAATTAGTTTTTCTAATTTATCAAGCTGCCTCCCAAACCCCTCATTGGACACATCTGTTAATAGCTAACATTCATCTAACTAACCCTGTTCCAAGCACTGTCTTAGGCACTTTACCTGGGGAAACTCATTTAATATTTTCAACAACTCTGTGAAATTGCTATTAACAACTACATTTTATAGATAAGGAAACTGAGGTACAGAAAAATTAAGTATCTTGCCCAAGGTTACACTGCTAGACTATGGTTTGCTGATATTTGAAGCCAGGCAGTCTGTCGTTAGAGCCAGTGCTCTTTACCACTCTGCCATGTTGCTCCTGTGAACCTAGAAAAGGACATTAAAAGGCTGATGTACTTCACTCATGGAGACCAAGGAGCAGCCAAGTAAATGTGATATTTCTCTCTACAGGCCTCTCCACTCAGGCCATTTGGCGCCGACTATGGGATGAGCTGATGAAGACAAGGCCTTCCAGTTTGGAAGTAAGTTAAGGCACCAGGTAGAACTCTGGCCTGACTTTGCACAGTGAAAGCAGGAATAGCACACAAACACAAGCTGGGTACTGGTAAAGTGCAGGGGCAGGCATGGAATGAATTTGGGAAGAGGTCTCTGATGGCTTGTCATGAAGTTCTTTTCATTTGACATTTGTCACTGACTTACTTGTTCACCATGTTTGCAGGTGACACAAAACAGGGAAAGGTAGTGATCACAATGGATGGCAGAACCTGGATTCAGATCTTGACAGGGCTGGAGCAATGGTCAAACCTAACAAGATGAAAGTTAGCAGAATAAACCAACTCTCCACTTGAGTCTAAAAAATTCTAATTGCATGACCTCAGGGTAGTGGGTGGAGGGGTCTGGCTCAGCAGCAGCTAGAATAAAAAAGATTAAGGGGGTTTAGTCTACATTGTGCTAAAGCCACTCATATAATGACTATATCCTGAGCTGTGTGAACTAATGTAACTATAATGTAGACTGAAAGACAAGGGGGATGATAGACCTGCTTGACTCTGCAGTGGTCAGGCTATCCCTGGAGTATGGAGAAAGAAGTCAAAGCCACATCATGTGAGTCACATTTGGAAGACTGGAGATGTTTTTCCTGAAAAAGAGAAGACTTGGGGAACATGAACTGTCTTGAAATATTTGAAAGAGGGATTAACAGACTTGTTCTGGGTGGAAGCTAAAGGAGGATAAATTTTTGCTAAACTGTAGAATTTTTAAACTCTGAGGTTATTGGTGATGAAACAAGCTAATTCCAGAGGTAATAAGCTTCCCATCACTAAGTGTTTAATAGAGTCTGGATAACCCCACCTGACACAAGGGTACTGTATCAATAGAAGAAGTTTGGCATTGTTGGAGATATTGGACAAGATACTTTTAGGGGTCCTCTTAGCCCTTAGAATAATAAGATTCTGTTATTCATTGGTTCAAATATAACTCACTGGAGCTCTCATTTAAACAGAATTCCTTTTACTGCTCCATAATTCGGTGACAGGACAGATTGAGTTCAATAAACATTTACTCAGACTTACCACATACCACATCTTATGCTGAATATTAGAGGTACAGACACAATCCCTAATCTTGAGGAACTGTCAGTTTAGTGGGGAAATCTGCAAACAAATACATCATGTATGGTAGGCCAAGTGGTATGATCGAGTGTAGCGAGAAGGTTGAAGGAAAAGGGAGTAAGAAATTCTTTCCTAGGAAGTAGTATTTGAACTGGGCTTTATATAGTGAATGAGGCCAAATGACAAGAGAACAAGCTTTTATCAGAAATTGGAGATTTATTTTGTGGGGATACACTAGGTTCAGTAATAACATTCAGCTCCATATCCTTCAGCTTTTCCACTTCTAGATGTAGATGCAGCCCCTGGAGTTCAGCATAATGACATTGAGGCCCAATGAAATTATCAGGCATTATGTATAGGAGTTAGGCCTTATGAGGAAGGAAAGTGGACACAAGAATGTTAAGAAACGGCAACAGCTTCCTGCAACCTTTAAAGAAACATGAGATTCACTTTGTCACAGTGTCTCCCAAGTAGTATGGTTGACTAACAGGTGATGGAGACTGTAATATCTTTCTCTTTGAGAAAGCTTTTTCCACCATTATCTCAAGCTTCCTGGGAAGGAATGTCTATTTGTTATCTGTTTCCTTGTCTCAGAGTATTTCAGAATATATAGGAAGCCCCAGGCCTGGTGGCCTAACAGTCACCTACGCAGAAGTCCTGACTTGGAGCATCATATCCATTCCAGAGGGTGTCTGCTTCCACTTCCCACTTTTGCATAACAGTAACCTTTACTTCATTCATAATTCAGACAGTTATTGAGTGACTATTCAGTTCCAGGCACTATGCTAGGTTCTAGGTATATAGTGGTGAGCAAGATAGAGTACCTGGTTGCTTATGGAGCAATAGTGTTTCAGACTGTGTAGTACTAGTGTATATGTGTATTAAGAGATCTGCAGAATAAAATAGATATTCTGGAGACAAAGCAATGGGGAAATGAAGGATTATTCAATCAGTGGTTCTCTAGTAACTGGTTAACCATTTGGAAAAAATAAAGTTAGAGCCTCACTTTACAATATACTCAATTTCTATATAGATTAAAGATTACATTGTAAAAAGTAAAAGCACAAAACAGTTTTAAAAAAGAATAAAGGTGACTGGTTATCTAATCTCAGGGTGGAGAGTACTAGTAAATAGGCAGAACCAAAAAAGAAAATATGGACACATCTGGCCACATAAAATGCCAACACTATAAATACAATTTAAAAGGCACGTAAAAGAATGTTTGCAACAATATTTGCAATATAAAAGGATACAGAAGATAAGACAGGTGAACAGTAGAATAAAATGAATACAGATTTGGACAAGTTTCAAAATATACAAAAATCTCCAGTAAAGTAAAAAATGTTCAATCTCATTAATAATAAAAAAATGGGAAAGTAAAATTATACCTCTTAAATTAGTGAAGTATTGTTTTAATTTGGTTTTGTTTTAAAAGATAATTCCAGGGGTGGGTAGGACTTGCATTTTAATATGCTGGTGGTGGGAGCAGAAATGTTACAACTTTCTTGGTGGGCAATCTGGTGATAATTGTCAAGAGTCTTTAAAATATTCAAATTCTTCAACTAGAAATTTTAAGAAGTATATATCTTATGGTATATAAAATTGAGATACTCGTGAAGATTTATTTCCAGATGTTCATTACAGCAAAGTTTAATATAAAAAGCTAGAAACAATTTAAGTATTCAATAATATAGAAATTATTAAATATAGTACATCCATATTTTCAAAATATTAATAAAGTCATTCTAAAAATATTTAAATACGTGGTGGTAAAAATGTTTAATGATGTGGTGATATGTAATGTTTAAAAAAAAAGCCCAGCATTTGAAACTGTTCAGAATTGTCTCAGTGTTATAAACACAAATACCTATAGCTCATCACATATACATATACACTCCAAAAAGTTGGTTTACACATGATTTTTGATTTGCTTCCTTATAGTTCCACAAACAATATTTCTGTTATCAGAAAAACAGTGGACGATATATAGTTTATGAGCATTTGCAGGCTCTAACAGTTTAGTACAAGAAAATATTTAGCTCTCCCTAGTTTGTACACACTTCTTCCTTCCCTACCAGTACCTGAGCTGCCAGCCCGTTGTGGATGGGCCAAGGACTGATTGTGTTGGTAAGCAAATGTCATGTCACCTCTTTGGTGGTGCCTTATTTCCCCTACTCTCCCCCAAAAGAAAGTATTTAAATCACTTTGCATTGTCTGAACTATAGTGTATGAACTATAGTGTACAGGTCCACAAAATGAGTGGTTTGGACTAGATCTCTCAGGTATTTTTCAGCTTTGAAGTTTTAGCATAGAATCTTCTACAAGGTGGTGATGGAATAAAATGCAGTGAATTGCTATCTGCTTATGCATTAATTCATGAGAAAGAAGCTATTGCAATAGTCAACTAATTTTACATACTCATTTAATTTTCACAACAACTCTGTCATGTAGGTATAGTTTTCTTCCTCAGTTTACAGATGATGAAACTGAGGCAGAAAGAGGAAAAGTGACTTACCTAAGGTGACAGTTCATGAATGGCTGACCGGACATTCAAGTTGAGGCAGTCTGGCTCTGGAGTGCATGCTCTTAATCACTATGTCATGCTGCTTTCACTGTGGTTATCACAGGTCTGGGGTGTTCCAATTTCAAATATTCTCTCCTATTGTCTTTGTAAACCAATAAAATGTCTGAAAAACCCAAGTATTTAGTTATCTAAAGTTCATATTCCACATGCCTTATAGTCGGAAACAGCCACAATATCTTGGTTCACGTTCACATATTTGTCCATATTTTAGGCCCAGATCTCATGGTAACCATCTATTTCACTTGTGAAGTTGAAGCCTTGCTAGGGATACCTGCAAGTATTTTTCAAGGCTGTGTGGGCCAGCAAATGTGTGAAAAAAGTGCTAGAATGAGGCAGGATTAAAGGATTCAGGAATACCCTCTTAGCTTCCACTTAAGGCTGAGTAGAGATTTGGTTGCCAGGTATTTTTTTCTGCTGCCCTCAGGCCCCCACACTGCTGCTGGAGGGGCCTTTCTCACTTGTTGTGCCATGCAGTTAGCTTAAACATGAAGTCGTTCCTAATTATTACCACAGCAGGGTCTTGGGGAATAGCTAGGGCAAAAGGAATGACACTTTTGCCTGAGAATAGGGGCCCACCTCCTGCCTGCCAAGAACCTCATATAAACTGAGGGTCAATCTGGTATGAGGGAATGCACGGAGGCAGGGTAGATACCAAAGGAAGTATCTTATTTTTAGCCTTTGGGAACCTCAGGCCCCACCACCTTCAGGTTGAATAAGCACCCTGCTTAACAGGCTCTGCCTCCATCCAGTCCATTTCACATTTCCCATGTGGGGTAATTATTATCATTAACAGAAGTTACATTTTGTATTTTACAGTTTACAAGGTGCTTTAAACTTGCACTGTCTCATTTGATCTTCACAACAAACCTGTGAAGCAGGTGATATTATCCACATTTTACAGATGAATAAAGAGGTTTAAAGAGGTCCAGAGTATAGTGGCAGAGCTGGCACTTTTATGAAAGTCATCAGACTTTCTATGCACCTTAGGAGAGAATGGGGACTTAGAGAAATATCAATATTTGTCTCAATGTGTCCTTTGGGGGTAGGTAGCAGTAATTCCTAATCTCTGATATATACATCAGAATCATCTGGGGAAGGTTTAAAAAATAAAGATGCATGGACCTTACCTCAGATGTAACATAATATAATCACCAAGTCTGGGTACATGGCATATGAATTTTGGGAAAAAGCTCCACAGTAAATTCTGATGTATATCAAAGCTTAAAAATCACTTGTGGAAAAAAAAAAATCACTTGTGTTCAGTTCTTCTAAATGTATCAGAATAGCCTGATGAAATCTCATACCCATCAAAGCAAAGTATTGCCTTGGAGAAAACTAAGGCACTAGTTTTCTAGTTGCTGCCTCCTCTCCAGGAATTTCTAATCTGGTTGGGATGAGATGTGTATACAGGAAGAGACTCAACACCATGAGACATATGTACCAACATCTAAGACCTGAGTAGTCAGTATCAGAGTACCAACATGAGAGGTAGGGGGGAGGGGTAGAAAGTGGGGCAGACACTCAATGAGACCAACAGCCTCAAAGAGCAAAATGTTGGTAGGTCTTCATGAAGTCTATTTGATCTGGCAATGGAGAGCATTTCTGGCAGAGGTAGGAAAGGAAAAAGAAGGCACGTTTGGGTCAGTGAGGTGACCAGTTTCGCCAGAGCAAAGCATTCATGAGCAAGGTGTGGCAGATAAAGCTTCTCAGGTAGGCAGAGGCTATATTGTGGACAGCTTTCCCTGCCAGTCTGAGGAACTTCAAATGTGTTGCAGCACTGATCCCCTAAGCAGTGGGGAGACATTAGGGGTTTTAAAGGAGAATAATGTAATCAGAGTTTTGTTTTTTAATACAAAGATGAACCCAGTGGACTTGTGCAAAAGTTTGGGAAGGGGAACAAGTAGAGGAATCAGGAAGCTAATGAAGTAGCCAGGTGTTAGGTGATAAGGGTCTGAACAAAGGTGGTAGCGTTAAGAATGGAAAGTTAGGATCAGGGTCTAAAAACAAGTGTGGAAGAACTTACAGGGTTGAATGTTTCACTTGGGAGGCACTATAGTAATAGTCTCTGGAACCAAATTTCCTGGGTTCCAATCCTTTTTTTTTTTTTGGCTATGCCGTGTGGCTTGTGGGATCTTGGTTCCCCGACCAGGGATTGAACCTGGGCCCTCAGAAGTGAGAGCTCAGAGTCCTAACCACTGAATCACCAGGGAATTCCCTCCTGGGTTCAGATCCTAATCCTGCCCCTTAACTGTGTAACCACAGGCAATAACATTTGTGCCTTGGTTTTCTTACCTGTAAAATGGATCTAATAGTAATATATACCTCAAAGATGTGAGGATTAAATGAACTTGCATACATTATTTAGAATGTTACCTGGCTCGGTAAACAGCTAGCTATTGGAAGGAAGGAAACTGGGTTCCATGGGTAGCACTTAGTATCACAGCTGTCTGGAATGTTCTCTGCTTTCAGAGCGTGACCTGTTGGCGAGCCAAGTTTATGGAGGCCTTTTTTTCCCATGTTCTACGTGGGACCATTGATGTGTCTTCTGACAGGCGTCTTTGTGACCAGCGCTTCTCACCTCTCCTGCATAGCTCCCGCCATGTCCGGCAGCTCACCATCTGCAACATGCTGCAGGGTGCGACTGAGCTGGTGGCTGAGCCCAATCGCAGGGTTCTGGAGACCCTGGCCAGTTCCCTGCACACCCTCAAGTTCCGCCACCTGCTTTTCTCTGATGTGGCTGCTCAGCAGTCACTTCGGCAGCTGTTGCATCAGCTTATTCACCATGGGGCTGTCAGCCAGGTGTCGCTGTACTCCTGGCCTGTACCTGAGTCAGCCCTTTTCATTCTTATCCTCACCATGAGTGCTGGCTTCTGGCAGCCAGGCCCCGGTGGCCCACCCTGCCGCCTCTGTGGAGAGGCCTCCCGAGGCCGGGCCCCATCCCGAGATGAAGGGTCCCTCCTGCTGGGCTCACGCCGGCCTCGCCGGGATGCTGCTGAGCGATGTGCTGCAGCCCTGATGGCCTCCCGGCGGAAGAGTGAAGCCAAGCAGACGGCCAGAGGTGCACCTGCCGCTCGGGTAACACGCCGGAGCACACAGGAGAGCCTGACAGCAGGCGGGACAGACCCTAAGAGGGAGCCGCTCCCTCCAGCCACTTCCCATGAGGCTCCTGGCACCAAACGCCCACCCTCTGCTCCAGCCACCACCTCCTCTGCCTCTGCTTCTTCTTCCACATCCTCATCTAAACGGGCTCCAGCTAGCTCAGCCCCACAGCCTAAGCCCCTAAAGCGTTTTAAGCGAGCTGCAGGGAAGAAGGGTGCTCGCACCCGTCAGGGGTCTGGTGCTGAATCTGAAGACCTATATGACTTTGTTTTCATTGTGGCGGGTGAGAAAGAGGATGGGGAAGAGATGGAGATCGGGGAAGTGGCTTGTGGAGCACTGGATGGATCAGATCCCAGTTGCCTGGGGCTTCCAGCACTGGAGGCCTCCCAAAGATTCCGCAGCATTTCCACCTTGGAGCTCTTCACGGTTCCACTCTCCACAGAGGCGGCTCTGACACTGTGCCACCTGCTGAGCTCCTGGGTGTCTCTGGAGAGCCTCACACTCTCCTATAATGGTGAGTGCCCTGGAAGGGCAGGGGTTGGGTCTCCCAGCAGCACCAGCTGTGTGCCCAACCCTGTGGAGGGGAATAGGGGGTATGATCAGGAAGCTGCCTCCTCACAGGGAGGCAGAAGGCACACACATGATATAGTGGCAGACTGTCGGTGCTAGAGAAGATGAACACAAGGTCTACAGGCTTGATTTAGTTGGAAGCAGGGGTTCCTGAGGGACAATGAGAATCTGAAGAATGAGTCTACCTTAGATATGGTAGGCAAACCAAGGACAGGTGGGAGAATATAGTGTATACAGGGCCAACCAGGACTGAGGTTGGATCTCACTAATCATACCAAAGCAGCTATATAAAAAGGTGTGGGATACCTTTTAAAAAAAAAAATCAGACCAGCAACCTGCAAAACAGCCCTCAGTTCTTTCCCATCTGGTTGTGCCCAGCTAGCCAAATTTCAGTTCTGGCTAAATCCAGCAATCTGCCTAGGTTGCTGAACACTGCTAGAGAAGGTCACACAACTGCAGATTGGTGCTACTATATACATTCATGGTCATCATCCTCATATGAACCCTGTCTGCAACATCAGTTCCATTCCTACCCTACCACTTCAAACCCTTCTTTTCCTCTCAGCAGATGACCACCTACTTCACAGAAAATAGAAGCCATCACACATGAACTCCTTCAACATGTTAACCAACCTAGAAACTCCTACACCTGCACTCTTCCTTTCTTCCTTCATCACAATGGGAGAAATGGCTGCCCTATCTAAGGCTAACTCTTCTGCCTGTGCTCTGGATACATAACCTCTTAACTCCTTAGGAAAGCACATTTTTCAAATGCCTCAATAAGAGCTAACTTTTATATACTGCCTACTATGCATCTGGCATATTTTAAATATTCTTTTTTTAAAAATTATTTTATTTATTATTTTTGGCTGCATTGGGTCTTCATTGCTGCACGCGGGCTTTCTCTGTTGCGGCGAGTGGGGGCTACTCTTTGTTGCGGTGTGAGGGCTTCTCACTGCAGTGGCTTCTCTTGTTGCGGAGCATGGGCTCTAGGCACGCAGGCTTCAGTAGTTGTGGCTCGAGGGCTCTAGAGCGCAGGCTCAGTAGTTGCGGCCCACGGGCTTAGTTGCTCCGCGGCATGTGGGATCTTCCCGGACCAGGGCTTGAAACCCGTGTACCCTGCATTGGCAGGCAGATTCTTAACCACTGCGCCACTGGGGAAGCCCCTTTAAATATTCTTTAACTAATTTAATCCTTACAATTCTGAGGTCAAGTGACTTGCCCAGGATAAGTTAGTAAATTGTAGAGCTAGAATTCAAACCCAGGTAACCTGGCTCCAGAACTCATGCTTATAAACCACTTAATGCTGCCTCTCTTCTCTCAATCAGGTATCCACCAAAAACTACCACCACCACCTCCATCTATTCCATTTATTAACTGTCCTATTCTTCCATGCCCTTCAGAGACAACCTTAAGAGTCATCTGTGCCCTCTTCTCTCACAGCCACTCCAGCCTTGCTTCCACCCTGTCTACTGCATCAAGGACCTCGAGGTGACCAACGTCATCCTTGTTGCTAAGTCCAATATATACCTTTCAGTCATCTTAAATTAATTCTCGGCATCATCTGCTATTAAGTATTGTCTTCTTCGTGAAATAGTCTCATTTCTACTACCTCAAAATTTTCTGAGTTTTTTTTTTCCTCCCTTTCTGGACATTACTTCTCTCTTAATGTTCAGAGATCCTCAAAACTCTCCCAGTTTACACATGCTTACTGGACTTCGTTTCAAAGACCAACTATGCTGAAGACACCCCCATTTTATGACATTAGCCCAGATCCTCCTCCTAAACTCCAGACCTATTTATCCATCTGACAACTAGATATCACAGGATTCATAAACCACACTCCCCAACCTGAATGCGTCTTCTTCCTTCTAAACAGACCTTCCTTCTGTTCTCAGTGACATCACAGATTCAGTTGCTCAAAAAAAGCCTGGATTCTCTTACGCCACATATATTTGGCTACCGGGTGGTACAATCTCTCAGATTCATTTATCTCCACATTCTTAATTCAGACTACCATTACCTCTCATCTGGATTCACCGTTTCAGCAGTTCCTTCTGACTCCATACACACCATACAACTCATTTTTTACACTGCAACCCAAGCATTTTCAAAACTGCAAATCTGTCAATCATCTAAAAATTCAACGGCTTCTTGTCACTGTATGTTTTTACTTAGAGGGCCATTCATGTTCTTACCCTGCTTACCTCTATAGTTGAATCGTCCCTCCCTCATACTTTACACACCAGCCACATTGAGTATTTCTCAGTTCTTGGAACCTGCCACTCTTTCTCCTTCAGGTCTTGATATATGCCAAGTTCACTCTGCCAGTCACTCCTCCTCCTTTTAGCCTCTCTTTTATGTTCTTTAGGACTCAGCCAGAGTCTTTACTGACGAAAGCTAAATTGGGTGTTAAGTACCCATCCTTTTACTTCCACAGCACTCTACTTCCCCAGTTCCCATCATCTGCTTTTTTTATCAGGCTGTATAGGCAGGAACAAGATCTGCTGCTCATGACTACCTAGCAGAAAAACAAGCTTACCAGGTGCTTACCATGGGTAAGGTTTAGTTGAATGAATGAATCAAAAGGAGCCTGCTCAGTCCAAGGAGAGATAAAGGTGTGGCTTCCAAGGAATTATTTGCTCTGTGGCATTAAGCAACTGCCCTAACCTTTCTGGATCCTACTCCCTTCTGTGGGATGTGGTTATCGTTTTCGGCCCTATTCCCACCCAATGAATTTAAAAGTATTCCCTATTGGATCACTGTCACTCTCCTGCTTAGTTTTCAGATGTTCCCCATGACCTATAGGAAAAGTCCAGAGATCTCTGCTGCTGTCTGGGCCCATCAATCAGCTAGCAGCCACATGCTGTCCCACCACATCCTATCTTCTGTTTTGTGACTCTGCCCTGACTGATGTTTGAGGGCATGGCCCAGTAGAGGCGGCATCAGTAAGCTGGTTACCTGAGGAAAAAGCAAGACAATGGATGAATAGCTGAGAATGATTTAAAATAATCTGAGCCAAAGCTCAGATTTGGTAGTTATCAACAGAAATATTTGGAGTTGTATCTGAGTATTACCCCTACTGATACTCCCACATGACTGACCCAATCTCTTTCCTGCCATAGGCCTGGGCTCTAATATCTTCCGCCTGCTAGATAGCCTGCGGGCCCTGTCAAGCCAGGCTGGATGCCGCCTCCGTGCCCTGCATCTCAGTGACCTGTTCTCACCACTGCCCATCCTGGAGCTGACACGTGCCATTGTGCGAGCCCTGCCCCTGTTGCGGGTCCTCTCTATTCGTGTCGACCACCCTAGCCAGAGGGACAACCCTGCAGTACCAGGGAATGCAGGGCCCCCTAGCCACATAATTGGGGATGAGGAGATACCAGGTGAAGTACTATGCGCGTGTGTCTATCTCCACAGACGTGTGCAGGTCTATTTGTGTGGGGAAGGCAAAAGATCTCTAATCCAGGCCAGTCACCACACATTCCTGGCTTATCTGTAATTTGTTGCCTTTAGAGCCCGTTCTTAAAGATAACCATGGGTTGGATAGATCCCAGACCAACACTAGCCCCGTAGGGAGTGACTATGGCAGATCTGTCTCCAGAAAGGGGTCTGAACCAAAACAGACCTGACCGTTAGACTAGATTGGGTCCCCATGCTGTATGTCCCCTTAGTTCCTGCATGTCTCATATGCCACCATGCTGCATACTCTACTTGTGTCTGATTAGTTGTGTTCTTGGATTAAAAGCACCGTTAAGGACAAGGACTAAATCGTATATTAGCATACTGCCTCGCATATAGTAGGCACTCAAGGACAAGTAGACGAATAAATGATTTTTCAGAGAATCCTTTAAGGACAGGATGGGACCTGCAATGGGAGAGAAGTAGCAATGGCCAGCTGTAATCTTCTCTCCCTACCATATCCAGAAAACTGCCTGGAACAGCTGGAGATGGGATTTCCACGGGGAGCCCAGCCAGCCCCACTGCTCTGCTCTGTACTGAAGGCCTCAGGTTCTCTGCAGCAGCTGTCCCTGGATAGTGCCACCTTTGCCTCTCCCCAAGATTTTGGGCTTGTGTTGCAGACACTCAAAGGTAGGACCCAGTTAGAATGGTAAAGGGAAAATAGAAGGGGACTTTGCATTGTTCTTTGAGAACACTAAGGTCCATAAACTTTCCCGATCCAGAGTACAACCTAGCTCTGAAAAGGCTGAGCTTCCACGACATGAATCTGGCTGACTGTCAGAGTGAGGTGCTGTTTTTGCTCCAGAATCTGACTCTTCAAGGTAAGTTCATCCAGAGCCTGGGGCATTCGTGGGTCCTCACTGCAGATCTGCCACGGTCTCACTGAAGGAGCAAGCCACTGTTCTTTTCTTGGCCTTATGTCAACTATAAAATGATCACAGAACCTGCATCACCTTCCTTCTAAAGGGTCCCCTACTCAACTCTTCCTATACTAAACATGGGAAATTACTCACTTGGAGAGTGCTTCACCTAAAAGTTTTTCTTACCTTCCAGTGGCTGACAAATGATGGTGGTGGGAAGGGATAAATGTGCTGCCAGGAGCCCCCTCATAGACTTGTAGCTAATGCCCACCCCTGCATAGAAGGAAGTGTATGGAGGTCTGTGCAGAGAGCCTCCCCTGTAGGCTCAATCTCTGCTTTGAATACTGACTTAGTTGCAGCCTTGCTTGGGGTTTTGGACAAATTATTTTCTCCTTCTGGGACTCTGTAAAATGCTCATATACCCCTTGCTAAGGCCCTGGGGCCGGAGGGGCAGCACCAGTTCTCATGCTGCCATCAGAACTTATTCCACTTTCTCTTGACAGAGATTACCTTCTCCTTCTGCCGTCTGTTTGAGAAGCGCCCGGCCCAATTTCTGCCTGAGATGGTTGCTGCTATGAAGGGCAACTCCACACTGAAGGGCCTCCGGCTGCCAGGGAACCGCCTGGGTGGGGGCAGGGCCCTGAGGAGGGAGAGGGGGAAGGAGCCAGTCCTTTGACCTAGAAATTCAGTGGGTGAAGGCATACACCTCTCCACTGGGAAGACGGGGGTTGGGATATAGTTGTGCTGGGGCTTTAGGAGTCTGGGCTTCTCCCCAGCCAGAACTGGGTTGGGATACCCTTGTTCCCTGTTCTTGGGTAGAGGTGATGAGTATTTCTCCCCTTCTCCCCAGGGAATGCTGGCCTACTGGCCCTGGCAGATGTATTCTCAGAGGATTCATCCTCCTCTCTGTGTCAGCTGGATATCAGGTACATGTGGGTGTAGGGAAGGTGAAGGGAGGGCAACGACAAGGGATGGAGCTGCAGGGACACAGACCAGGGATTAGTTGACTCCTGGGTGTCTAATCCTTCTCACCCCTACCAGTTCCAACTGCATCAAGCCAGATGGGCTTCTGGAGTTTGCCAAGCGGCTGGAGCGCTGGGGCCGTGGGGCCTTTGGTCACCTGCGCCTCTTCCAGAACTGGCTGGACCAGGATGCAGTCACAGCCAGGGAAGCCATCCGACGGCTCCGCGCCACCTGCCATGTGGTTAGCGACTCGTGGGACTCATCCCAAGCCTTCGCAGATTATGTCAGCACCATGTGATGGGCCCATGCCTCACAGGCCCATACTCAGTACCATCAGCTTGCAGGGGCTGAGGCATGGGCTGCCCAGAACTCCCAACCACCAATTCTATCTTTCTCTTTCTGTCACCTTTTTTCTCTTTCTTCCTTTTGCCCTTGCACTGAGGTCTTGGACGCCTTGATGGGGCCCAGCAAAGGCATTCCCACAACTGGGTTTAGAGCCTTTGGGCTCCTTACTCAGTACCCTGGGCCAGGAGGTCACAGTGGTCATTAATCACTGAGGACAGACCCCACCCCCTTCCCTGCCCCAGGGTTCCTGCTTTCCCTCCTCAAGCAGTTACCCAGGCTTTAGTGAAGTGTAGGAGTGCCCACTACCAGGCCTCTCCTCTACTGGGCTCACCATGCTGCTCCCAGGCCTCAGTCCCTTTCATACCTTTATTCCTTTCTTTTTTTTAACCAAAAAAGTTTTTCTTATAAAATAAATTTTGGGCAAACATCATGCAGCCCTTCTTGATGATTTTTCTCTCAGAGAACAAAATTCAACAGTGCCCTATGGGGCAGGGAGCCCCCTTTCCCCAACTTCTTCCTCTTAACAGCTACACACCAGACCAGCTGGTTATCAGTGGAGGCCCTGCTGCTCCTCATGGGAATGCTGGTGGAAGACGAAGGTGATGGCAGTGGAAGCAGCATCCCAGGCAGCCTGGAGTACCTCATCCTTGAGCCCCCGCTTATCAGTGCTATGGTTCCACTGAGCCAGGTCTGAGGTGCAGTCAGAACCATCAGGGGGTGGCCAGACCTGGTGGTTGTTGACACAGCGGTGGCAGCGCAACCTGCGGGCAGAGGACAGAGCTGTGGTTACTGTAGATCCCATCTCCATGCTGTGTAGGGTGTTCAGAGGTAATGGCCAGCAGGGCACTTCACCCACCTGTCATGTGTGTCACTGGGGCTAGCCTCATCCAGGGTGAACAGCTCCTTCAACTCGCCTAGAGAGAAGTGCCGCTCCACATCCTGCTCCTCGTCCACCACACAGCTGCTCAGTGCCTTCTTGTGGCTCTGACGCTGAAAGATCTTCTCCTCAATGGTTCCTGCCTGGGGGTGGGGGGTAGGGGTGGAAGCCAGGGCTAAGTCACCTCCAAACATAGGGGGCAGGAAAACCCAGGGGTTGAAACTATAGCCACCCAAGAGAAGGGGAGATGAATGAGAAGAGTCTTGCAGCAATAACTCTGTTCATCTAAGCCAGCGGTCCGCAACCTTTTTGGCACTAGGGACTGGTGGTTTCGTGGAAGACAATTTTCATACAGACTGGTGACGGGTGGATGGGGGGGTGGGGAATGGCTCAGGTGGTTAACACGAGCAATGGGGAGCTCCACATGAAGCTTTGCTCACTTGCTGCTCACCTCCTGCTGTGCGGCCCAGTTCCTAACAGGCCGTGGACCAGTTCCAGTCCCCAGCCCAAGGGTTGGGGACCCCTGATCTAAGCCCATTTTCCCAGTCTATCTTTTGGGAATATGACTTGTGCATGTCTGCCCACCCAGGATATTTTCTGTGCCAATGGAGGATTCCAGGGCCTCGCTAAATTTCTTCAGGGTGGGCTGAGGTTTGTCTGCAGCAGCAGATCTCCACACCAAGTCCAAATCTCACTCACTCAAGTAAATGTCCTTTGAGTATCCTATGCCAGGCCCTGTGCTAATGCCAGGATACAAAGAAGAATCCAATATGATCCTTATTCTTAAACTCATAGACTACTGCGGGAGAGAGAGACATATAATTGGTACAATGATAGAAATCTGTATAGGATACCCAGGGACCCACAAGAGGGATGGTGGAATGGAATAATGTTGAAAATCTTGAAAGTAAGGATTATCCTTGAGCTGAATCTTGAAAAATGAATAGATGGTTTACAAGGAAAGAGAGAAGGCATTCCACGTGTAAGAACAAAACCAATAAGCCTGGCCTATTAGAGGACTGTGAGGAGTCTGGCCTGTCTAGAGGATGGTAGGAGTACAGTATGTAAGAGCTGGGACTAAGAAAGCCCCATACTGGAGAAACTTGGATGCCAGGCTAAAGAGCTTGGCCTTGTCTTGGAAGTGAAAAGCAAAGTTAGAGTTTTTGGAAAGCTCATTCCAGAAGTAGTTGTGAAGAATGCGTTATGATAAGACCAAAGGTAAAGAATTAGGGAGTCAGATGACTATGATTTTAGTATGGAATGGAGAGGAAGGTTAGATTAAGGAAATTTTGAGAAGGTAAAATCAATGGTATAATTAGAATCTGGTTAGGAAACAGAATGGTCCAGTAGGATGATATCCAGATTTGGGTTGGGTGGATAACAGAGCCATTAAATGACAAAATTCAGAAGGGGATACTCGTAAGACATTTAAGTAGAAATATACAGTAGGTGATGGAAATATGGGTCTAGAACTCAGGTAAGAGATCTGGGCTAAAAAGTTAATTAGAGACTTGTCAATATAATGAGTGCATATAATCACAGCGGTAGGAAAACCAGAGTGGAGTTTCCAAAGAGAAAAGAATTTTAAGATTTGTAGCCAACAGTGTCAGATATACAAAGAAGAAAAATCAAGAGTCTCTTGTTTTAGCAATTAGGAAGCCAATACATCGAAAGCAGGTTCAGTGGCATAACTGGTGAGATAAGTGAATAGGAGATGAGATGAAGTAAATCTGTAGGCTTTGGAAAAATCTGACAGTGAATGAAAAGTAACCCAAGGTAGTCACTGCAATAGGACAGAGGGTTGAGAAACTTGTTTTTAAGGTGAGAGCTACTTGACAATGTTTACAGACTTCAGGGAAATAAAGGATAAACTGATCAACTAAGAAAGGAAAGGATAGGAAAAGGGTCTAGAGCAGAGCTGGAATGATAAGCCTCGAACAGAGAGGAAGGAAATGATTTTCCTTTGAGAATGGAAGGGAAGAGCAGGTGTAAAGACTGACAGAGAGAGGAAGTTAGGCAAGAGAATTTAAGCTTGGTAGCCTACATTTTCTCTGTGAAGTAGAAGACAAAGTCTCTCCAGAAAGAAGGAAAGACAGGGCCAGGTAGGAAGCTTGAGGAAAATGGTGAAGGCTTGAAGTAGCTGGTGAAGGAAATGAGATATGGCCCCGCTCAAAATGGACAATTAATCTGTGGTAGCGCCAATCTGTAAACGCAAGCTGTATCTGGCGCAGAAGCTGAAGCTGAGAACAGCTATAAGGATCCACATGGAGTAGGTATTAGGAGAAGAGTGGCTGAAAGGATGCACGATGAGGATCAGGCTGAATAGAAAGGGAAGCCAGACTGGGAGGAGCTGGGGTGGGGGTAACTAGGGACATGAGGTTGAAACAGATATAGGAGGTATGAGAAAGCTGGAAGGACAGGAAATGAGAGTAGAATGATAGGTATTAATTAAAGTTCTGGGTACTGTGTAGTTCGGGTACTGTTACAAGTTCCATACTGTGGCCTTTGGAATAATGAGAGTAAAAAAATGAGGGGGAGGACTTCCCTGGTGGCACAGTGGTTAAGAATCCGCCTGCCAATGCAGGGGACATGGGTTTGAGCCCTAGTCCGGGAAGATCCCACATGCCACGAACCAACTAAGCCCGTGCTCCACAGCTACTGAGCCTGCGCTCTAGAGCTCACGAGCCACAACTACTGAGTCCGCATGCCTAGAGCTAAGCTCTGAAACAAGAGGAGCCACCGCAATAAGCCTGTGCACCACAACAAAGAGCAGGCCCCACTCACAGCAACTACAGAAAGCCCGCAAGCAGCAATGAAGACCCAACAACGAAGACCCAATGCAGCCAAAAATAAATTATTTTTTTATTTTTTATTTTTTTAAAAGGGACTTCCCTGGTGGTGCAGTGGTTGGGAATCTGCCTGCCAATGCAGGGGACACAGGTTCGAGCCTTGGTCCGGGAAGATCCCACATGCTGCAGAGCAACTAAGCCCGTGCGCCACAATTACTGAGCCTGCGCTCTAGAGCCCGGGAGCCACTACTGAGCCCGCGTGCCACAACTACTGAAGCCCACGCGCCTAGAGCTTGTGCTCCGCAACAAGAGAAGCCACTGCAATAAGCCCGCTCAACACAATGAAGAGTAGGCCCCGCTCACCACAACTAGAGAAAGCCCGCACGCAGCAACAAAGACCCAAGGCAGCCAAAAATAAATAAATAAAAAATAAAGTTAAAAAAAAAAATGAGGGGGAGTTAAAGAGGTCATTAGAGATGAAGTCAAGGAAATGTGAAGGCCAGAGTGCTGGAAAATTGCATGGTCCTTGAAGTCAGCCAGGATGATAGCTGGATTTGGGGAAGAAATGAAGACTGAACTGGTATCCAAAGTTATTGATGAATTAGGTGAACAGCAGAAGGTAGATGACTGTAGCAAGGAAAAGAGGGTAGTCAAGACAACATGAGCTTCAAAAGAGGTACTATAGGATGGATGGTCTGACTGATCACTGAGAACTTGGAGAATGCCAATACCACTTCTTAGCCCCGTGGGACACTGGGTGTGAAAAGACTACAAGGCAAGCGGCACAGACGAAATCAGGTGTAAGAGAAATCAAGTGTCCTGTGAAAAGGATGAGGCCACAGGGGAGTTTGTTAACTACTGCACAGGCATCCAGAGGGCATAGTAAGAAGGATCTGAGGAACAGGGTGGTGAGAGAGGGAGAGAAAAGAAGAATAAAGAGCTCCAGGCTAAGCCCATAGCCTGGCCACTGTTACGGGCAGAGGGGCCAAAGAGAGGCAATAAGAAACAACCCAAGGTGGTCCTGAAAGTCTTATTCCACGACCCACACCTACGCTGACCATTATCACCATCCTTACAGAGAGCAGGCGATAGATATAGCAGGTCTTCTTTTGACCATCACGCCAGACCCGGGCCATGGCTTGTTCATCATTGGCTGGGTTCCAGTCAGGGTCAAACATGACCAGTCGGTTAGCCCCAATGAGATTGAGGCCACAGCCCCCAGCTTTGCTGCTCAGCATGAAGACAAAGTCAGGACTCTGGAAAGAGAAGAAGGAGAAAAAGAACCACTTACAGCCCAAACTAAGAATCTTGCTCAGCCCAGCCAACTGTTCTCTCATGTGCAGACCAATTGTGAGGACCACCAGTTTGCCTACCTATCAGCCAGTTTACCAGCCCACAAGGTCAGTTCCCAGTACAGTCATCACCAACCAATCAGCCTAACCCTACCACACCCACCAGAAAAAAAAAGTCAAGAGAGACCTAAAGCCGAGCCCCTTTGTAGATTCTCTGTCAACCCTTAGTTCTGATGTTATTGCATTAGTGGTGTGGGGACAGGAGCTGTGCACTTACGGACGGATTGTTGAAGCGCTCCACAACCTTGGCTCGCTTCTTAATGGACATTGTGCCATCCAGGCGAACATATAAGTACCTGAAGGGGAATCCAAAGATCAAATCATGAAGGAAGCAGAGCCCCTTGGAGCCAGAGCTACTGAAGAGACTGAACTAACCATGCTTGAAGGCGGTTCATATACAGCCTGAAACCCTAAACTCCCAAAGGGAGTAGCAGGGAGCTAAGGGCTAGGACTGTCCTGTGGAGTATGTGAAGGACAAAGGACTATTCTGCTTGGAGATGGAGTTATGGCCATTGCAGCAATAAGGGAACAGACATCTTCTGGAAAGTCCCTCCTGCATCCACATCTTGGTCCATATCCACCAATCAGAACACCTACTTTTCCTAGGGGTACAGTAGGAGAGGTACCCCTTTGACAGCTCTTCCCTACCTTCGGGCCCGGCAGAGTTTCTCAAAGAGGTCCAATGTCTGAGTGTAATTGGACACCAGCACTACTTTGTCACTGCTGCGACTTCTGGTCACCGCCAGAATGTAATCAAGGACCAGCATCTTACCTGGGGAGATCAACAACCATCAGCACCCAATGGGCCATCCCAATGGCCCAGGATTCTTACTCTTGATATCCTGCCGTGAGACAGAATAGATCTAGCACAAAGAGACAACCTCCCACCCCTCTTCCTAGAGGAGCCCAAAGACTGGTAGGAAAGGACTCACCTGACAGCTGAGGCTCTAGAGCCTTGGAGCTATACCCAGGGGGAAATATGTCCAAGGTACCTTCAAAGCCATCCTCTTCCTCCACACACTTGTCATAGATTAGAGCTGGATCTGAAAAAAACTCCAAAATGCCAGCTACATTGCTTTCAGAAGTTTCCACTTCAATGCTCATTAGAACACCCTCTAGAAGCCTACCCAGACCTTCCTCAGCACCAGATTTGCTTGTTTCCAAATCCCAGTGTGCAGTCAGTGCCACCTGGGATCATGAGTGGACAATTTTGCTCACTAGTGTGTTCTGTGTTCTCCCAACAAGAGGCGAGCTATACCAGACAGGGAAAAGTTTGTTATTTTTCCCCCTGTCCAATATTTTATATGCATGTGTGTGTGTGCACACACTCTCACGCACAGTCCTATATATTCCAAGCATCAAGCATGGGTCAGGCATAGGATAAGCTAAATTTTCCAAAGCAAAAGGTCTGGTTTAGAGTACACAATACATGAGCTCATGCCTTGTGGAGGCACAGAATTACATGTGGCCTCTATGAGGACTATGGACAAGTTTTAGTGAAGGTGGTTGAACTACCTTCCTTGCTCACTCTCACAGAGGACCCCGGCGCACGGATCCAACTCACGATTACATAGTTTCTTTAGTGAAGTGATGGAAGAAAGGGAAGACACACTCATCTTGCCCTCACACAACTCTTCTGCTGGCTTGGCCTGTCTCAAAAACCTCTTGTATAATTCAGTCTGAAGGGGTGTCAGCCTGAAAAAGAAAAAAAAAAGGAGCTGGGTCAGCAGGAAATGCTGGACCACACTTCTGCCCTCTAAGGACACACTGAGAGCCCAGCCATACCTCAGGGACTGAGCTTTTACCCACTCACTCCACACCCCTCAGTTGAGTTTAGTACCTACAACAAACCACCTGCTCGATCTTCACAGGCAGATATTTAGAAAGGATATCAGATGTCCTCCGTATCAGGCACCTGGGAGAACAAGATAAAAAGACAAGGGGCTGATAAAACTGCCACGCTAATACCAGAATAAAAGCTACCACCCAAAGGACCAAGACTGATTTTCTTTTGTAGTATCAAATGTCAGAAACCCATCAGCCCTATGGCAAAGATATCTATACCAGGGTCTCAGTCACGGGAACAGAGACCCTTTCAAACAGTCTAGCTCAGACGGACAACTCTCTCTTTGCCTTCAAAAGGTCAGCTGCCTTTCAAGAGAAGGCAGAGGTCTACTAAGCCTGGTCCTCTGACAGGGGAAGTAAGCTGTAAACCACTGAGCCCTAATGGGAGTTTCTGCTTGCATTTGCTCAAATGCCTGCTGCCACACGGCCCAAGGTTCAATGAAAGTATGCCCATACTACCTGGCAGACCAGGAAGGACAGGATCAAGCACCTAAGCAGCAGCTCCTAAGAGCACACTGACTCTCCTTCCTGCCATCTTAACCTGAGAGGGAGGTGCCTGTTGGCAAAAGCAAGACTCTTCAGGAAGCAAATCATCAAGTACACATAACTACAACAGAGGACTCCAGAATGTACCTGCCCCTTGAGCTATGTGGCCCCCCTGGAGAGAGCCTTGTCAGCCTGGGAGCCATACCCATCCTTCAGATCTACTACCTGTCACAGAAGGCTATGGGACGTGGGAAGGGACGCCTGGTGCTTTAGGGGTGAGACTGAGAGGAAACTTCTGAAGTACTAACAATGCTCCAAGGGGTATTTTGCTCAGGAGGTCTAGCAACAGAAAAAAGCTTCCTCAGCAGGACGCTAAGCGGCACCAAACCAGACCACAGGGCCCAAGGTCAGGGAGAAAGCAGGGAATCAGCCTGCAAGACCCCTTCATTTATTCAGTGACTACTGTCAGGGCACAATCCCACTCTCTCAGGAGAATCCCAGACCTCAAGGCCAAGGCCACAAAGGATTGGCTTTGGATGGCTAAGGAGGCAATTCTGATGACCTAATGTGGGGGGACCCAAAGGGAGGTACTACTGTCTAGCCCACACCCCATTACCTATTCACAATGCTGATGAGCTCCCGCAGTCGCTCCTCTCCTAGACGCCTATCTTCCTCACTGGCAGCTGCATCTCGACCCTTCAAAATTGGCAATTCAAAATGCTTCTTGAACTCCTGGGCAGTTCCTAAGCACAGGAGAAAAGGCATTAAGGAATATAGAAAAGTAATGACTTTCCCACTGCTAGTAACAGCAGACTACTTTGTCACAGACCAACCTTTTACTGAGAACAACAAAGCTGAACAAATTATAGGCAATTTCTGTTTGAATGGATCAGAGAGCTACCAAAGCAGCAAGGACTTGAAAGGCCAAATAATAAGATAGCAAGTAGATCAAAACCCAAATATATAACTAATTACATTAAATGTAAATGGACCAAATAATCCAATTGTCAAACTGGACATTTTTTTTTTAATAGCCCACCTATATACTGCTTATAAGAGATGAAGTAGCATGTACAATGAAGTACAAGACAGTCCTCAACTGGGACTTCCCTGGTGGTCCAGTGGTTAAGACTCCACGCTTCCACTGCAGAGGGCACAGGTTGGGGAACTAAAATCCCGCATGCCATGCAGCGTGGCCAAAACAACAAAAAAAAAACAAACAAAAAACAGTCCTCAACTTATTATGATGGTTTGACTTATGAATTTTCGACTTTATGATTGTGTGGAAGCAATATGCATTCAGTAGAAACTATACTTCAAATTTTTAATTTTCATCTTTTCCCAGGCTAGCAATATGAAATACCATACTCTCTCTTGATATTGGGCAGCAACAGTGAGCCACAGCTCCCAGTCAGCCACGTGATCATGAGGGTTAACAACCGATATACTTATAACCATTCTATGCCCATAAAATTATTCTGTTTTTCACTTACAGTACAGTATTCAATAAATTACATGAGATATTCAGCACTTTATTATAAAATAGGATTTGTGTGAAATGCTTTTACCCACTGTAGGCTAATTTAAGTGTTCTGAGCACATTTCAGTTAGGCTAGGCTAAGTTATGATGTTTGACATTAAATGCTTTTTTTCCTTCAAGGTGTACAATTATTTTATATGCCGCATACCACTTTATATTTTATGATTTTTTTTTTTTGGTTGGGATGCCCTGCCACATGGCATGCAGGATCTTAGTTCCCCGACAAAGGATCAAACCTGCAACCCTGCAGTAGAAGCGTGGAGTCTTAACCACTGGAACACCAGGGAAGTCCCTTAAATGCATTTTTGACTTAAAATATTTTCAACTTACAATGGGTTTAGTGGCATAGAACCCCATCATAAGTTGAGGAAGATCTGTACTGATACTTGCTACAATATGGATGAACCTTCAAAGCATTATGCTAAGTATAAGAAGCCAAACACAAAAGGTCCCATATTATATGATTCCATTTATAGAAAATATTCACAATAGGCAAGTCCACAGAGACAGAAAGCAGACCGGTAGTTGATAGGGGTTGGTGGTAAGTGAGGATAGGGAGCAACTGTTTAATGAGTATAGGGTTTTGTTTTGGCCAGGAATTTAAAAGGTCAGGTACCTCACAAAAGAGGATCTCCAAATGGCCAATGAACATATTAAAAGGTGTTCAACTTTTTTTTTAAACAATCTTTTTTTTTTTAAAAATATTATTTATTTATTTGGCTGCGCCGGATCTTAGCTGTGGCATGCAGGATCTTCGTTGCCACGTGTAGGATCTTTAGTTGCGGCACGTGGACTCTTTGCTGCTGCACACGTGTGGGATCTAGTTCCCTGACCAGGGATCGAACCCAGGTCCCCTGCACTCACTGGGAGCGCGGTCTTAAACACTGGACCACCAGGGAAGGCCCAAAGGTGTTTGAGTTTTATTCAACATTAAATAAATGCAATGAAATATCACTAAACACCCACCCAGAATGACTAAATTTTTTTTAAAATGTGTTCTAAAGATAAATATTGGTGATGCTATAAAACAGAGGCCAGCATACTATAGCCATGGGCCAGCCACCTGTTTCTATAAATAGTTTTATTAGAACACATCCATGCTCATTCATTTACATTTTATGGCTGCTTTCCTACTGCAATAGCAGAGCTGAGTAGCTGTGACAGAGACAGTATGGCCTACGAGCCTAAAATAACTATCTAGCCTTTTTTTTTTTGGCTATCTACCCTTTTAAGAAAAAATTTGCTGGCCCCTGATGTAGAGATACTGGAATTTTCATATACTGCCAGTACAATCACTCTGGAAAACTGGAGTATCTACTAGGGTTAAACACACGCATAACATATGACCCAGCAATTCCACTCTTACGACAGAGGAACGCATACTATGCTCAGGTAAAAAAAACGTACAAGGGCTTCCCTGGTGGCACAGTGGTTGAGAGTCTGCCTGCCGATGCAGGGGACGCGGGTTCATGCCCCAGTCTGGGAAGATCCCACATGCCGCAGAGCAGCTAGGCCCGTGAGCCATGGCCACTGAGCCTGCGCGTCCGGAGCCTGTGCTCCGCAACGGGAGAGGCCACAACAGTGAGAGGCCCGCGTACCGCAAAAAAAAAAAAAAAAAAAAAAAAAAAGTAGAAGAATGTTCACAGGATCATTATTCAAAATAATAAAAAACTGGAAACAATTCAATTGTCTATCAACAGTAGAACTAATAAATTCTGGTATATTCATGAAATGGAATAGTATACTAAAGTGAAAAACTACTGCTATAGGCAACAACATGGGTGAATCTCATACACATAATATCGAACAAAAGAATCCAGATGCAAAGGAAAATATGCTATATGATTCTTTAAAGTTCAAAACTGGGCACTAATAAACCCTTCCACAGATATCTATGTGCAAGAACTGCCCAAGCTATGGTTGCCAGGGGCTGGGGGGAGTGGGAAATGGGGAGCTGCTGCTTAATGGGTAGAGTTTCACTTTTGCAAGATGAAAAAAGTTCTGGAGATGGTTGGTGGTGATGGTTGCACAACAATGTGAACGTACTTAATGACACTAAGTTGCACACTAAAAAATGGTTAAAAACAAAACTGCCCAATACAGAGTCTGCTCTGAGGCGAAAGCTCTTGTGAGGCAGCTAGGATGTGATGAGCAAAAATGCCTGGGGATAGTAGTTCCATCCCCAGCTCATAGAGACAATGCCCTGCGTAGCCCCTGCGACCTCTGCAGTGAAAAAAAAGACCAGAGTGGGCCTTGATGAGTAGCTCAGCAGAGCCAAGGTCTCCCAATGGCTTTGCTACTCCTTGACATGAGAAGTCTTCCTAGAAGAGTGCCTAGTGACCCACATATAACTAGTGGTCTCTCCTCTCTCTCCTCAGCTAGCGTTACAATCCCAAGGCTAAGGCAAGGCTCCTCTCCAGTATAGCAGACAAGGCCAAGATACTTACCCAGGATTCCCGAATTAACAAAATGTACCAAGCTGAAATACTCAAGGAGATCATTCTGGATGGGAGTCCCGGAGATGAGGACCCGTCGGCTGGTGTTCAAGCTGTCCAGGGCCTGGTAAGTCTGATTCTCAGAGTTCTTGAGCCTGTGTCCCTGAAAGGAAATTAATTCTCACTTAGGCATGGGCACAATGTGGCCTCCCTAATAGTAGCAAAATCTTGTATAGACAAGCAAAGAGGAATCATGAGCATTACAGGTCCTGAGGCCTTGGGAACTGGGCAGCGGGCAGCAAAAGCGAGAGTTTACCCACTCTCTTGGGGAGAAATGCCAGGCTCAAGAGACAGACCTTCAGCTTCTAGACCAATGCTATATCCATAAAGCATGGATTCTCTATTTCTTCCCCTCCTCTTCCCTGCCCCAACCTCCAGAGCCATAGCAGCCTGCCTATCCTCTTCAGAGATCATTCAGACATGTTAGAGACCCGTGCTTTCAGGGAATCCTCCCCCTGCACTAGCCCAACCATCCTATAACCTCCTGAGCCAGATGCCTTCTGTATTAGTCTCCAAGCTATCAGTGCTAAGGGGACTTGGTCCAGGCTCCTCCTCTCCTCTTTCCACAGAATCCAGCCAGTTCAGATATCTAAAGAAAGAGCCTCTCTCTGCCTCTCTTTGCATCTCTTCCCCTATCCCTATATTACCCACCCCAATACACACCTGTTACTTCTCTTTTAAGCCTTTTTCAACAAAATGGTAAAGGACCCTATCAACTTTCCTCTCTCCCAAAGAATCACACGGGCAAGGCCTGTGCCTTTTCTACCCCCAGTCCCTTTCAGCCCCACACTGGGCAGGGCACGCAAAACACAACCACCAGTGAAAGAATGAACAAATAAGCCAGCCTTTCACAGTGCAATTAAACACAGACCCTCCACTGACTCTCCCATCTGTGGGATCAAGCCCAAGCTCGTTAGCTTAGTACTTCTCAAAAAGGACCCAGCTGACTTCTGTGACACTCTCCACAGCTTGTCACAGTCCAGGAAACTATAACTCACCACTCCTAATGCTGGATTTCCTTAGGTCTCTTTGCCCATGCCATTCCTCTGCCCACAATTCTCTTCCACAGGCAAATTCCTCAAATGTCACCTTCTATGCAAAGCCTTCCTCAATGACCCCAGGCTGTTGGGGTCTCTCACCTCTGGCTCTTATGGCAGTCTGTACATAACAGCTGTGCACTGAATCCTTTTAATGTGCCAGGCACTATACTAAGCACTTTACCTATATTCTCTTCTATAATCCAGATAACAAACAGATGAGAGGAAATTACAATACCCTTTTAGAGAAAATGAGGTTCAGAGAGGTGCACAGTTATTCAAAATCATGATGGTATCAAGTAGCAGAACTGAGATTTGAACTCAGGTGTGTGAGATTCTGAAGTCCGGGCACTATACTACTCTGCCTCTCATCGACTGCTATATACACTAATCACATTCGATTGTACTTTATCTCCTCACCAAGGCAGGAACTTTTAAAGGCAGAGACCATGTCAGATTTGCCTTTGTAACAGTGCACGGGACAGAGCCCCACACAGAACACTGCTCAGTGAATGCTTGCTGAAGAATGAATGAATAAGCAACATTGCTATTGAAGAATTAGACAGACACCCATAGAATTTTAATTAAAAAAAAAAATGACTGGATGTTGTATACCTAAAATGAAAACATTGTATGTCAATTATATCTGTTTTAAAAAAAAATTTTAAAGACATCCTAAACAAAGAAACTTAAAAGTGACTGGAGGATCCAAGCAACAGCCCTGAAACAAGAGGCTGATACTTCTGAGCTGAAGAGGGAAATAAGACCTGAAACTTGTGAAGAAATTACCCAAAAGGCCCTAGGGAAATGGGCATGCATTGGATCCCTCTAAACAATTGGATCCCTCTAAACTGAAGCTCCCTGATGGCTGGCAATCATGAGATCCCCAGGGCCTGACACAAAACAGGTACTTAATAACTCAATTAATGAACTGAACTGATGCACTACCCCTGTGGGTCTCTGTGAAAGGGAAAGCCAACCCCAGCTCCCATGGGACCTTCCTGGCTCCAGACCCGGCTCCTGCCACCATCGGCCACAGATTTAAAACCCAAATGCTGGCATCTCAGCAAATCAAATGTTTGGCCAGATGAAAAGTTGTCAGAGTTCTTATTTATAAGCTGCTGCTAAACTTCTGTTCTGGCAGAATTCTCAGCTTATCCTTTTAAAAGCAAAAAATGACACCAAGATTAAATACCACCACTTGTCTCTCTGAAACATGAGCCCCATGAGTAGATTCTTGTTTTTACTGCATTTCCCAGCATCTGACTTGCTTTGTGTTCTAGCACTTGTAAAGGAACATACATGGGTCCAGATAAGGCATACAGGGACGAGTCCTTCCATAACCAAGCCAAGCTTCTCCCTACACCAAGCTTTGGTTACAACCAAGGCATTAAGAGAGAAGAAAGAGCCAGGACTTAAAATCTCAGACCTGGATTCAAGTCCCAGCACTTCTCTGAGCTTCAGTCTCCTCATCTCCAAAACTGAGATGATGACGATGATGATGACGTCAATCCCTCCCCTGTTCATACACCTTACAAAATGCTTCCCTATATCCTCTTTCTTGATCCGTATCATGTCCCTTTCAGGTAGACCATGTGCTATCTACTCTATAGTCTCAGAGCAGTCTCATCTGCTGTCATGCTTACAAGTGGCAAAGCCAACGCTGATCCCAAGTGTTCTGACTTGCCCTGTCTAACTCAGATTACAATGTGGATCAAGATTCTGTACAGTTATTCTGCTATTATTATGTTATTATTTCTGTGTTCCAGAGAAAAGCATCAGCTGGGAGGAAGCTGGGAACATGAAAGCTGGGGCAGAACCTTCTCTTTCCCAGATCCAAACAGGACAAACTTCTAGAGTAGGCTGACTATCTTTCAGGACTTTGGCTTCCTCAGGTCTCTGACAATTAACACACTGCTGACAAATAAAAGGTAGAAAAAAAACATAAATAAATAAAAGGTAGAAGAGCAGAAGGGAGGGCCAGGACCCTGCAGTGTGGCAAGAGGCAGCCTGGTCCCTCATGCCAGTCAGCTCAGAAAACAGGAGAGAATGAGGAAGAAACGAAACACTATAGAGCAGAAGAAAATCTAGATGCCGCCCAGTCCTCAAGGGCTCAACAGCCTGCCTTCCCTTCCCTTCCCCAATGCCCTGGTCTCTAGACCAGGCTCCTGGCACCGTCCCCCTCCATGGTGATGAAGCAAATGCCAGGGTCCTGGACAGTGGCCACGTGCATACCCCATCTCAATCTGCTAAATCTCTTACTCCTACCAAGGAATGGCCCATCAGGGTATTGGAAGTTGGCAGACATGCCAGACTCTTCATAAGGACAAAAGCTCAACTGGGAAACAGCTCACTACTAACAAGCATGGTACCCCAAAGTAAGCTTTTCTTCTCTGTCCTCTCCCCAAACCCTCAGATACAGGGTAATCTATATAGTCCCCAGAGCACAGTCAAGCCTGCCAATCAGTTGACAGATGGGGCCAAGTCTTTCAGCCACCTCTCCACTAAAGCCCCAGGGGTGTGCAAAGTGACCTTACTTTCCCCAAGATGTAAACAATGGCAGCAGGCTCAGGGTAGCCAAGTCCCCTAAAGACGTGGGAAATTCTTTATACTGGGAAGCTCCCAGCCACCCTCACTCCTTTCCAAGTAGTTGCATCCCTACCACCCTTCATGTACAGTGCTGGAAAAGGCCAGAGAGTAACAACTGACGTATTTTCCTTAGTCCCAGAGAGTCAACACAGACTCACAAGGTGTATGGACTATCCACACTGGACTTTCCTATCTCTGTGCTTCTGTTCATGAGTCCTCTCAGCCTAGAATAAAAACCAAAGCTGAGGGGACTGCCTTGGTGGTCCAGTGGTAAAGAATTCGCCTTCCAATGCAGGGGACGCGCGTTGGATTCTTGGTCGGGCAACTAGATTCCCAAAAGCCGCAGGGCAGATAGGCCCGCACACCACTACTACTGAGCTCACGCACCTCAACTAGAGAGCCTGCGTGCCGCAAACTACATAGCCCACGCACTCTGGAACCTTCATGCCACAACTAGAGGAGAGAAAACCTGCAGGCCACAATTAGAGAGAAGCCCACACGCCACAACGAAAGATCCCACATGCCTCAATGAAGATTCTGCGTGCTGCAACCAAGACCCGACACAGCCAAAAAGAATAAATAAATTAAATAAATAAGTACATACGTACATAAAAAAAAAAATTAAGGGACTTCCCTGGTGGCACAGTGGTTAAGAATCTGCCTGCCGACGCAGGGGACACAGGTTCGAGCCCTGATCCGGGAAGATCCCACGTGCCACGGAGCAACTAAGCCCATGAGCCACAACTACTGAGCCTGTGCTCTAGAGCCCGCGAGCCACAACTACTGAGCCCGTGTGCTGCAACTACTGAAGCCCGCACGCCTAGAGCCTGTGCTCAACAAGAGAAGCCACCGCAAGTAGAAGCCTGCACACAGCAACAAAGAGTAGCCCCCACTCACCACAGCTAGAGAAAGCCCACGCACAGCAACGAAGATCCTACGCAGCCAATAAATGAATGAATGAATGAATGATATAAATAAATAAATAAAAGGCCCTGCATGAGATAGATAGATAGACAGACAGATAAGAGACTTCCCTGGCGGTCCAGTGGTTAAGACTCTGCGCTTCCACTACAGTGGGCATGGGTTCGATCCCTGGTCAGGGAACTAGATCCCATGTGCCATGTGGCACACCCAAAAAATAAAACAGAATTTAAAATAATTATTTTTAAAGGTGAATTATTAAAAAAACAAACAAACAGCAACAACAAAAAACCACCCAGAGCTGACATGTACCAAGGTCTTATGACATACCAGGCACTGTGATAAAAGCTTTCCTTCATTTAATGCTCACAATAATCCCATAAGGCAGATATTATCACCCATTTTATTGACACAGAAAAAGAGGCTTGGGTGGTTAAGTAACTTACCACTTACTCTGATAAGTGGCAGAGCCAGGATTTGAACAAAGATCTCTCTGACCCTAGAACCTATTCCCCTAAACACTGTACCATGTCTCTCCACCCATCCAAATCCCTCCCACCCTTCAAAGTCCTTTGGTCTAGGAAAACTGTCTAGAGGCAACAAAACCAATCAGCCCACAGCACCTCACTCTCCTTGGCATTCCAAGCTCTGCTTAACCCCTCTTTCGGCAAATTGGTACCATGGGCTCTCCCTCCCATTTGCCTCCTCCAAGGCAGTATGTTCTGTCCTCTGCATCCCCCAGTAACTGGCACAGTCCTTGGATGGCAGTTCTCAGTGAGAAGACATCGACAGACTTTCTCCTACCACCCAGACAGCTGAGCGTCAAGTACCTCATCACATATGACCAGTCCAACACTCCCTCTCCGGAGGACTCCGACATGAAGGCGGAAAGTCTCATAGGAAATGATGAGGATGGGAGAAGGCACTCTGGCTCCACGCTGGTTCATAAATCCTTCTACAACAAAAAAGGTGTCAAGGGAACAAATCTGAGAATATCATAAAGAAAAAGCCAGTCTGATGATTCTTTAATTTAGCCTGGAAATAACTATTTCAACTCTTTCCACAGGAATTCTACTTTCTGTCACCCCTCCTCCCTGCCCTCAACCCTGGCCATCAGTGAGGATACACTTAAGACAGGAGCAGGTTGTATGGAGGAGTGCGGCCATGTTTGTTAAGGCTCCTACCCAGCTTTTGGTCTATCTCGTCCTTAGAGCCTCCGTCGATGGCTAGAGGTTGGATCCTCCCTCCAAGCCATTTCCCAACTTCATTGTACCAGTTCTTCACTAGGCTGGAGGGCGACACCACCACTGCCTTGTCAATTTCTGGCTTGCACTCTGGACTCTGGCGCAAAAGCGTCCACATCAATGTGATGCATTGCAGCGTCTTGCCCAGGCCCATCTCATCAGCCATGATGCAGCCATGGCTACCAGGGATGCGCCGACTGGTGACACACTCCCACAGGAACTTCACTCCCTGGGGAATAACAGCACTCAGCCCACTTTGGCATCCACACTGCAGCTGCCCCAGGGATGACAGCCCCTCAGGTGCAGCCCCTACCCTAGCCCAAACTCACCCCCCCACCCCCCATTTACCTCTCTCTGATGAGGCCTCAAGACCTTACTGAGAATAGGATCAACGACCACATGGACAGGGAGTTTTTCCCTGAGAAAACACAACAAAGAAAACACGGAGCTCAGCCACGGGCAAGGCCACACCCTCAGAAAGTTGTGTCCTGTTGATTCAGAGGCAGCTGCCTAACAGAGGACCTCCTTGGCCTGGTGCAACCAAACCATAGCAAATTCCTCTCCAGGGTGAGAAAGTTAGGAGATGGAGATGGGTTCCCTATGTCATCACCTTAACCTTCCCTGTGCCCCTGAGTGAGCCCAGTAGGAATGGATGAGGAAACCCCACCAAATGGACATGTCCACGTGTTCTTCCCCAGGCACTCTCCTTCCCCACCTACTCACTCTGGATGGTACAGTAGTCATGACAGCACTCTGAAAACATATGCAGGTCCCAAGGTGAAATCACACCAAAATGCTCTCTGCCCTCCAGGTTTGTGCACTTATAGGACCAGAACTGCTCAAGAAATACCAGTGCACATACTTGTCAAGCTTCAGCTGGTCGTGGGCGCTCAGCAAGGGAGGCTCGTACAGAACCAAGGCACCTTCTTCCAGAGGGTCATGGAGGGCCCGGCGGACCCCAGCCCTTTTGAGGCCCAATGCTCGAAAGCCCAGAGGACCTAGAAACCAACAATTTGTCACCTAAGCCTCTAAGTTGAGGAGCTCCAGCAGGCCCAGCTCAAATGCCTATCCTTCACATAAACTTTCCTAAGCTTCCATATGACCCCCTCTCCCAAAAACCTCTCCAAAAGCAGTTTGGGCACCTATGCCTGACCAATACCCCAGTCTGCCTCAGATCAGAGTTTTCTCCATATGACTTCTCCCATTCAACTACAAACTTCTGGGGGGCCAGGTCTCGTTCATCTTAGATCAAATCAATTCTGGAAAGGTCTGAAACCCTAAAGGGGCCTTTCAAGACTGAGAGGTCTTGAGAGTTCGCCTCCTCCCTCTCAGTCCCCAGTTTTAGCACACTTCTATGCCCTACATAAGGCAGGGGGAAACCCTATAGAACCTAGGCCTCTGACAGAGTCAGCCTCATAAAGGAAATGCTACTGAACTCACTTGGACTGAATATAGCCTGGGTCCATCAGCCACCCTGGCCCACCAGGAGCTTCCTGAACACTGACATATCCCCACCAAGAAGATGAGGGGCAGTTAGTCTTGGTAGCCTTTGCCGAAGCTGTCAAACACAGACTTTACGCAGGCCCTGGGAAGGTCACCCCATACATAGTCACCACTGGACTGGCATCTTTAATTCCAAGGTAAGCTGTACTTACAAAAGCAGAGGTTTTAATCTATTCAGGCATATTCACACGTGACTAATTTAAGAAATAGAAAAGTCTTCATTTTTACCTTGATAATTTGGAATGGGGATTTTGAAAGGCTTTGACAAAATGCTTCGAATAAATGCTTCCTAAAAAAGAGAAGAAACAGGGATTCAGGACTGATTGGAGATGTTATGGGATAATATTTTTACAAATGCAGTCTAAAATGCCTGTTTAAGCATCGTAATACATTCAGAGCATTGTATTTTGATTATGTTTCATTCAGATGCATCTAGAACAGAAGGAGATGTGCTCCATATTAGATTAGGTTTTGTACAATGGCTTTTACCTTTGAGGCTTTGCATAAGGTTCCACAAATCCCCAGGGACAAGAGAGTGCCAAAGCAAATACCTAGCCTTGGTCAACCACAAGGCTCAGAGCCTTTAGCTCATGAAAGACCATGCCAAGTAAGGACACCTAACTATTCCCTAGGTTGCAGCGCCTTAAGAAGAAAGCACCACAAACTCACCCGATCCCAGTACTAACAGAACTCCAATGTCTGGATTCAACCACTGCCCTTCAGGGTTACATCTTTCCAAGCATAGCGCACATTTCCTTTTTTGTCATATCAGTTCTGCCTACTGCATCCAATTCCCATATCAACTCTCACATCAGCCTCCTGGGGAACTAAACAGCCCTTCAAAGAGTAGTGGTAGCAGGAGTAAAAGGAGCGGTAGTACTAGTAAAATAATGTTGACAACAACAGCAAAAGTGACAACAATAATGATGATTAACAATGTATGCCAGATGCGGTGCTAAGCCCTCGCATTCATGTTACCATTTAATCCTCATTAACAGTCCTATGAGGTCCATATATTACTGGCATCCCCATTTTACAGATGAGCAAATTGAGGCTGAGTGGTTTCCCAAGTCACACAGCCATGACATTTGCAGGACTTTCCTGATTCCAGGCCCTTACTTGTAACTACTGGGCAATATGGCTTCCTATTCCAACCTGTTTGAGTATAGCCATGTGGATCAGCCCAGAGTCAGCAGCTTCCTGCCATGGGAAGGCACAAGAGAGGGAAAAACATGAGAAAGAGGACATGAGAGAGAGGGGAAGCCAATCACCAAGAAAAAGCAAGGGACAAGGGTGACAGGAAGTCTCTGTGCCATCACTTCGGCCTGGAATCAGCACTGGGTTACGGGGCTGGGGCAGGAGGAGGCAGGGGAGTCCACAGTGCCAGCTCCTGAGCTAACTGAAAACTCCCATCAAAGTTCTGATCTATATGCACCTGAGCCCTCGGGGAATTACGATAGACTGTAAACCTCAACAAAATAAGAGCTAGAACCCAAGAGAGCAAGGTGAGAACAAGAGCAGAAACCCTAAAGGTAGTCTTCGTGGAATACATTAGTGCAAAAAGAAGTAATGAAAAATACTCCCTTTTAGCAATAAGGTATTTTAATAGGGAAAAAAGCAAGCCTGTCTTGCCCTGAAATTCTTACCTTTTTAATTCTGACTCACTTCTATACAGATTATTTAAATTCTAGAAACTCAATGTAGTTTAAATAGGAAAAATGTAATGAATATATTTGGCAACCTACTGGAAGATAGAAAAGGAACGTGGAGAACTGAACTTCATCACCACACTAAATAACATGACAAGCCCAGGGTTGGAGAAAGGCCCAAATTCTTTATTTGCGTATTTCTTTGCAGCTGAATAAAATCTTTTGACTATGTTTAATTACCATAGCAATGATGAGAAACTCATATATAGAACATGCTAACAAAAAGCTACCTTTAAGTCAAAGGAGAGGAAAAGGAAGGAAATAGACTCTAATTTCTTTCCTAACTTGGCATCAATTCTGCTTTTAATTCTGAAACTATTATTTTCAAGATTGTCAATATAAGAGGCTAGTATTGAAGCTCTAAGTAGCCAAGAATTTATGCTCCAAATTTAAAAAGACTTTCAGTAAAACCCAGGAGCCACAAGTTCTGCAGGTAGAAGTGCAGGCTTGTGCAACTACTGTGGAAGAAGGTGAGGACCCATGGCCAAAAACATCTGAGGGCAGAGTCTGCAAGACTTGCAATGGCCAGCCTCCAAGAATCTGGTCTGGTAGTACTCACTAGACTCTGACAGAGGCAGAGGAGAAAGCATGCTCTCACTTTATTTAGTTACTGAAAACCCATACCACCCTTTCCTTCTGATGATAGAAGAGGGAGAAGAACATCCCTCCTCCCCGCCAAGGTCAAAGCTTCCCTCTTCCACAGAGAGTCACTCTATCAGGTCTGCCTGATCTCTCCTGTTGTCTCAACTTCTCCCTCTCTACTAGCTCTTTCTCACCAGCATTTAAAACATGCTTAACCCCAATAAAGTTGTTAAAAAAAAAAAAAACCATGCTTAACTCTCTCCTATCTCAAAAACAAAATGTCCTTTGACTTCTTATCTCCTCCCCTTCAAACTTCTAGAAAGAGTAGTCTGTCTCCCCTTCCTTATCTCTCACTCCTCCTATCTTCTGCCCCTTCCACTCTTCTGAAGTGATTCTGGCCAAGGTCACCAATGGCCTACAAGACCTTAACTCCAAGGGATATGTTTCTACCCTATCTTACCAGACAAAGCTGGCCACTCCTTCCTCTCAAAGATTCTCTGCTTTTGACTTCCATGACACCACTCTCCCAGTATTTTGCCTTTCTGGGACCTCATGCTCAGTGCCCTAGTGCACTCTTCTTCCTCTGCCCAATCCCTTTAAAAGTCAGTGCTCCTCAGGGCTCAGCCCTAAGCTCTTCTAACTGTACATTCACATGGACACTCCAATACACTTTGTAGGTGTCAAACAAACTCTATGCCAATCACCCCAAATCTATTTCCAGTCCATAACTCCCTCCTAGGTACCACACCCACATCTGCAAACCCAGACATCCTACAGGACTTAAAATTGATTGTGTCTAAGGCTAAAGTCTTCATCTCCAGAGCTGCACTGACTTTTGTGGTCCTGAAGCATTTTTGCCTTTGGGGACCCTTCCTCCACAGCTTTCAAACAGGCTGTTCCCTCTAGCTAGAAAACTTCCTGTTCTCTTCACCTGGCAAACTCCTCGCATCCTTCAGAACTCAACCTAATCAGCATGTCCCTCAGATTCGGGTCTCCACCAGCCTCCAGACTGTTAGGCCCCCTGTTTGCATACACCCACCACATCCGCACTTATGTCATATAGTTCTATAGGACAACAAAATGAATCCGGAATGAAAACAGTCCCGGAGGACTACACACCACTTTTTAAAGCTCAAGAAAACGATTAAACAATGTATTACTTAGTGAATTATATATATATGGTAAAACTATCACAAAAAGCAAGGTATGATGAATATAATTCAGGATAGTGGCTACCTCTGGCAATGAGAAAAGGGATTATGAATTTGATGATGTTCTAGTCCCGGATGGTGGGTTCACAGGTGTTTGTTTTATATTTTATATACATTATACATATATGTTTTTGTATTCATCAAATACTATGTAAAAATGTTTTTAAGTGTTTGCTGAATGCACAAATAACTAACCTCCACTACACATTCCCATCAACATACTCCCATTTTTCCTTCAAAATGTCCCTGTAAAGGAAAAACACGATCCTGTGTCTCTTCTACTCTCAATACTACACTTCTTCTGACACCAGATGTGTCGGTTTTCCATACATGAAGCAAATCTTCGCCTCCGTGTAGGTGCCCTACAACTTAAT
Organism: Tursiops truncatus; assembly: GCF_011762595.2. NCBI lineage: Eukaryota > Metazoa > Chordata > Mammalia > Artiodactyla > Delphinidae > Tursiops > Tursiops truncatus. The sequence goes on from NC_047034.1 coordinate 145,837,481, forward strand.
TCCAACACTATCTTCCAGGAGAAAGCATCAGATCCTAAAAGGGTTCAGTCCCACGTGACTGCCTTCCCCACTGCTTCAGATGCAAATCTCAAGTCCAGGTGGTTACCTGTGCTTCTGACCACAAGCTATACATCAAATGTTCCCACAACCCCCTCCTTGGGTTCGATTAATTCGCTAGGTGGCTCACAGAACTCAGATAGTTTACTTACTAGATTACTGATTTATCACAAAGGATATTAAAAGATATGAATGAATAGCCAGATGAAGAGACACAGAGGGAGGTCTGGAAGGGTGGTGAGCACAGAAACTTCTGTCCCAGGGGAGTTTCGGGTGTGCCCCTTCCCAACTTCCAGCTCACCAAGTCAACAAGCAGGCAGTTCTCCAAACCCTCCCATACCTTTTGGGTTTGTAAAGAGTAGGACCGATTAAACATTGGCCATTGGTGGTTTGGTTCCCCTGGCAACCAGCCCCAAAGTTAAGTGCTTTACAAAGTCATCTCATTAGCAAATTCAGGTGTGGCTGAAAGGGGTTTGTTAGGAATAACAGAAGACACTTTTATCACTCTTATCACAATCCAAGGGTTTTTGGAGATCAGTGTCACTCTGTCCCTCAGAAAGTTTGGAGGAAAAAGCTTTGGATGGAGCTAGGCAGATCTGACAACTCTGTAACTTTGAGCAAATTACTTAACTTCTCTGAGACTCAGCTTCCTCATCTTAAAAAATGAGAGTTACATGAAATAATGCACAGAACCTGCCACTTGATGATTACCTTTGATTTTACTAGAGGATACACGTGAAAGCTGTATGACTCTGGTACTTCTTAGAAGCCATAAGCAGAGTCAGAGACAGTTCTCTGACAGGTTCCAACACCCTGCCATAGCCTTCACTCTCCTGCACCCTCTTGTCCTCAGCAATCTGAGCCACCTGAGATCTGGTGCCCAAGTAAATACAAACAAGGGGAATTCCAAGTCAGGCACACAATCTCTAAGGAAAGAGGTCAGGCCTTTTCCAGGCCCCAGAAGCTGTGGGCAGGCCCAAAGCCCCCACTAAAGCATCTGCTGGCTACTGTGTGAGGACCGAGGGAGCCTCCCTAGACAAAACAGGGTACACACAGACATTGGCAGGTTGCAGTTAGGGCTTACATGTTGACTGCTGTCCAGACACGGTGGTCGATTCGTTAGGTGAGTCAAAGGTTTCCGAAAAGGAGACAGAAAACACTCCTGGCTCTGGGTCTCACTGTTGGATTTCCGTTTCTTAGGAGTCTAGGAGAGAGAATTGGGGAAGGTGAAGTCTGGAAGATATAGAGTTCACCACAATGGCAACTAACATTTAAAATGCTTAAGTGCCAGGCACTGTGCTAAACTCTTCACATGTACAATATTATCGTGTATCATCTTCACAGTAATCCTAAAATACACGTTTATATCCTGATTTAACAAGTGAGAAAACTGGAGCTTAATGAGGTTAAAGAACTTGCCTAATCTGAAGGGCACTAGAAGAGGTAAATGAAGTGGGCCTGTGAAGGGCAAGTCCATCAGTAGCACAGAGTCATGCTGCCCGCAAATCTTCACTCTAAAAGCCCCAAGGAATACTGAGTGACCCTTTGCTTCCCTCCCTGAGTTTACCAATGGAGGGCAAGAGTTCAGCTGCTCCCAACTCCCAGGCCTCTGAGACCACTCTCAACCAGCCACACCATAGCAGTGAGAACACCAGCACTGAAAGCATTTTCTGAAGCAACCAGTAGCAGACAGCACCAAGTACTGCCCCAAGTTCAAGTCTGAGACCCAGGTAAGTGGCAAGGGGCAGCCAATGTGTCTCCCTCACAGGTAGAGGAGCCGCCTGCACACCAGCAGTACAACTAGAGTAAGCCCCACTGAGCCATCAGGCAAGAACCCACTTGCACCAGGTTGCCAAGGTATTTGAAGCTAAGGCATACCTGAAACAGAAACACCAGGCCACTTCCGCTCTCTCTACAGGCTTTTACTCACTCACTAACCCCGCCCAAAAATGCCTTTGAGAAATTCCTTAGCTAATCCCTTCCTCCAAAGTTCCTGTGGCCAAACACTGCTTCTTGGATTGCTCTCTGAAGTACATACGACATCTTCCTACTGATTTTGGTTACACAGGTCCTGCCCACAGCCAGCCCCAGAAAGCTTCCAAGGCAGAGCCCAGTCCAAAGTCGAACATAGTACCCTTGAGTATTTGCAGGGACTGGAGGGGCATTACCCCTCCAATCTAGGCCCAAGGGAGCTCAGACTCTAAGATAGGCCCAGTACACTCTACTGTTCTGTGACATTGGGCAGGTGACAATGAGCAAAAGAGCGGGCTGCTAGTTGCTGTTGGGGAAACCCCCTTTTTTTTCCCCAAGGGAGCCAAAAGCCCAACCCAATCAGTTCTTTGCTTTGGAATGCCCCTTCCTAACCAGGAAGATTGAGGCATATTAGCTTCTAATGAGCACCTTGAGAACAAAGATTTTATTTATGTGGTTCAATGCCTGACACATAGTAAGCACTCACTGAAGTTTACTGAAAGAGGCTTCTGGAGGTGACGGGGTTCACTCCATGTAACCCCGAAACCAGGTCTAGGGTTCCTTTCTGCCTCAACAGCCTGCACCCCCACCTTCCCTATCCCCTTGAGGGCAGAGGACTCACCACTGCTTCAGGCCGCCAGTCTTCCTCATCACAGGGTCCGCCTTCCGGTTTTCTCTTGGCCAGCTGACTGGGAGCTAAGCTCCTCCTCTGTAAGGAGAGGACGTTAAGTGAGCCCATTAGACACCGCCATAGGGCTAGCCACAGCCTCCCCTAGGCCCATATTTACCATTCTGGGCCCAGGAACATAAAATGTCAAGTACCCATCAGCCAAAGGTCAAAGGCACCCAAGAGCTGAGAACGCAGAACCAGCCTGGTAAAGAGCGGGCTGCTACATTACTGAGAGCATGGGCTAATTAAAGAGGGAGCATGGATGGAGGGATTACAGCCAGGGGCTGAGGTTTGGGCCCAATCTGTGAAAGTGTCGGTCTCCAGTTAGCCGAGGCAGCCGAGGCGGAAGAGAAGGCCAAAAAGGAAATACCCAAGCAGAAATGAGTAGAGGTCTGGGATGGGGCAAAGAGGCAAGGTAGACTGCCAGACTGAGCAGAGTGGAGTCGAGATAATGTTCCCAGGTGGACGTGAAGGCAGAGGGTAGCTGCGGGGTGGAAAGGGTAATCACAGGCCAGGAGAGTGGCTACAGCGGTGAAAATTCGAGGCCTGGGGAGGGCGAGTCCGGAGGAGTGCGGATGCCAGACTGAGGGAGGCCGAGCAGGGGTCCAGGCAGGACAAGTAGAAGACCCGGCCTTGGGAGGGTAATCCCAGGCGAGGCTGGAAAGAGCGGCAAGGCTGCTCAATCCCAAGCACTCCCCCTCAACCTTCCTCTTCCCAAAGCGCGCGTTAACAGCCGCCAGGACTCCCGGGACCCGCCAGGCCCGGTCAATCGAACCTCCCGCGGTGCCGCCACCGCACCATCCATTGGCTGCGTTCGATGACTTCGGCGCTCGCGACCCAAGGACGGGGGCAGGCCTAGCGCTGTGGTCGCTGAGAGGCCTGGACTCTGGAGCTGGGTAGGCTAAACGGACGAGCGAGGAGGAGGGAGTTAAGAGGTAGGGCGGGGCCTGCAGTGGCGGGAGCCGTTGGGCGAAGTGGGAGGGGCGAGCGCGCCCGCCGGGTTTTTGCACCCGCGGGCTGGACTCCGGCTCCGGTCCACTGCCGTATGCGGGAGGCCGGTGAGCTGCCCGGACGGCAGCTGAAGTGACAGTTTACCTCCGACGGGACCGCGGAGGACCTGACCCCGTGTGCGGAAGGCTGAGAAAGGCGGCACGTGTGTGTGTGTGTGTGTGTGTGTGTGTGTGTGTGTGTGCGCGCGCGCGTGTGCGTGCCGAACCTGGAGAGGAGGTCGAGGTTGGAGTCAGATGTCGCTTAGCCCGGCCCTCTCCTCACCTCCACCGCCGGGGGTGGAGGGAGTTTTTCCTCCTGGACTCCCTACAACGTGGTCGGCTAAGGCAGTGAAAGCCCCCAGGGGACATGAACTTAAGGTCTGGGGTGTCTTGGAGGAAGCTACCTTCCCTTCCTAGGGAAAACCGTGTTGGTGGTAGTGTGGTTTCGGAGTCAGTCCGAATCCTGTACACTCAGTCAGTCTACCTGTAGACTCAGTCCCTCAAAACGTCAATTACTTCATACCGAAAATTTACATTATATTAGTACTTTGGCTATTCTGAGAATTAAATTAATGTGCTTAAAATTCTCATTATAATGCCAGGCACAACCCAGGTGCTCACTAATAATAGTAAGGGTATACACGTAGCATTTACTGCCAGGCACTTCTAAGCTTCTTAGTTATAATAATTCATTTAATGCTCACAACGGTAAGGTAGGTTTATTATTGTCCCTGTGGACTAAAAATCATTCACAACCAAAGAGTTGTTTTATTTGGCGGGAATTTTTAGGACTTCAAGCCCAGGAGGCAGCATCTCAAGTAACCCTGAGAGAACTGCTCTGAGGAGGCGAGGGGGGAGCTAGGATATATAGGAGTTTTGCAACAAAGGGCAGGTAGTGTGGAACATCAAAAGATTACTAATTAAAGAAAACCAGAAATCGCATGTTAAGGAATTTAACGCTTTGCTATGTATGGGAAGATGTAAGATTCTGGGCTCAATGAAATCATTCCTTTGATATGCACCTTAGCTATCTGGGGCCAGTACCCTGTGCTTTCACATCCTGAGTTTCCTCAGGGCTCACCTTAGGGAGTGGCTGCAGTCTGAAGGCTGCTAGATGGCAAATATTCTTTGTTTCCTTCCTGAGTTCCCTCAGGGCTCACCACCTTCAGTGCTGGCTGCACGGCTGCAATCGCTGAGACTGTGACACCCTTTGTTTTCTGATATGGCAGGCGATATTCCATTTATCATCCCTGTTTTACAGATGAAGAAATGCTCAGAGACACTAATCTAAGGTCACACGCCTAGTGAGAATACCCAGGATCTGAATGGTAAGGAGGGGCTGAGCCAAATTTTGTGGGGCGTGAAGCTTTTGTAAGTACTTATTGAGACCTTCTAAAATTAGGTACACATTAAAATTAGGTACACATTAATATTTATTTAGAATGAGATTTTTAAAATTATGGAATCTTGGAAATTTAGGTCCCTTTCTTCTGAAACCTCTAGGCAATTTATCAGAAAGTCTTCCTGTTGCAATCTGGCTTCTCCCCAATTAGAACACTCTGTGCAGGTCGGCCCTGAAGTTTACTTTTAGCTTTATGGTAAATCTGCCTCTGATGATAACTGTTACTATTTGCCTGGGGTGGGGCAGGGGATAATTTCTTACTGATTTTTTAATTATGTATTAAATTTTTAAGATAATTGCAGATTCACATGCAATTGTAAGAAATAATACAGAGAGCTCCCATGTACCCTTTACCCTTTATTCCATTTCCCCTAATGGTAACATTTTGCAGAACTATAGTATGACATCAAGACCAGGTTATTGACAAAAATGCAGTCAAGATACTGAACATTTCCATCACCTCCTGAGAATCCCTCATGTTGCCCTTTCATAGCCACACCCATTTCCTTCCCCCTCTCACTTCTACCCCTTCCTTAATCCCTGGTAACTAGTAATCTATTCTCCATTTCTATAGCTTTGTCATTTCAATGAATGTTATATAGGGCTTCCCTGGTCGGCTAGGCCGGTGAGCCATGGCCGCTGAGCCTGTGCATCTGGTCCGGAGCCTGTGCTCTGCAACGGGAGAGGCCACAACAGTGAGAGGCCCGCATACCGCAAAAAAAAAAAAGTTATATAAATGGAATCATATAATAGTAACTTTCTAAAATTGGCTTTTTTCACTCAGCATGATTCTCCAGAGATTCATTTAGATTGTTGAGCATATGTATATCAATATGTTTCTTACTGTTGCTAAATGGTATTCTGTGGTGTGGATGTACTTCAGTTTATTTAGCTAGTCACAGGTTGAAGGACATCTAGGTTGTTTCCAGTGTTGGCTATTATGAACTGCTACAAGCATTCATTTGCAGATTTTTGTGTAAACATAAGTCTTTATTCTGTGGGATAAATGCTCAGGAGTGCAATTGCTAGGTTATAGAGTATTTGTATGTTTAGTTTGTTTGTTTGTTTGTTTGTTTGTTTGTTATATGCTGGCCTCTCACTGTTGTGGCCTCTCCTGTTGCAGAGCGCAGGCTCCGGACGTGCAGGCTCAGCGGCCATGGCTTACGGGCCCAGCCGCTCAGCAGCATGTGGGATCTTCCCAGACCGGGGCATGAACCCGTGTCTCCTGCATCGACAGGCGGACTCTCAACCACTGCGCCACCAGGGAAGCCCTGTATGTTTAGTTTTTTTAAAAAAAAACTCACAAATTGTTTTCCAGAGTGGCTGTATCATTTTACATTCCCACCAGCAATGTTTGAGTGATCCAGTTTTTCCGCATCCTCACAAATTTGGTGTTGTCACTATTTTTTACTTTAGCTGTTCCGATAAGTGTCAAGTGATATATTGTTGTGATTTTAACTTACATTCCTCTAGTTGCTAATGACATTGAACTTTTTTTTTTTTTTTTGGCCGCGCTGTGTCTTTTTTGCTGCACGTGGGCATTCTCTAGTTGCAGCGTGTGGGCATTCTCTAGTTGCGGTGAGTGGGGGCTCCTTTTCGTTTTGGTATGTGGACTTTTCATTGCGGTGGCTTCTCTTGTTGCGGCACACAGGCTCTAGGGTGCACGGGCTTCAGTAGTTGTGGTGCGCAGGCTCAGTAGTTGTGGCCCACGGGCTTAGTTGATCTGCAGCATCTTCCTGGACCAGGAATTGAACCTGTATCCCCTGTGTTGGCAGGCTGATCCTTGACCACTGTGCCACCAGGGAAGTCCCCAGTTTTTCCTTTTTATGGATCATGATTTTGGTGTCAACTCTAAGAACACTTGACCTGGGAATTCCCTGATGGTCCAGTGGTTAGGACTTCGTGCTTTCACTGCAGGGACCTGGGTTCCATGCCTGGTCAGGGAACTAAGATCCTGCAAGGTGCGTGGCGTGGCCAAAAAAAAATGGTTTAAAATTAAAAAAATAACACTTGACCTAACCCTAGATCCCAAAGATTTTCTCCTATGTTTTTTCATAAAAGTTTTAAGTTTTATGTTTTGCATTCAAATATGTGATCCATTTTGAGTTAATTTTTGTATAATGTGTTATATTTAGGTAGAGACTCATTGTTTTGCCTATCGATGTTCAATTGCTCTAGCACCATGTAAAAAAACGATTAAAGAAGATAATTTAGGTGATACAAACTTAATTTAACACTTCATGAAGCAGACAATAGCCATTCAGAAAACTGCTAAATGGAGCAAAAGACAGGAAGCTTATAGGATAAAGAATAATGAACAGGAAGAGAAAAATAGAAAATATCTGATTGACTGGGGCCACATAGTCAACCCCATTTGGGGTGAGAAGGAACAGGAAATAAGTATAGAGCCCAGAGCTGGCTTGACATTTGGGGATTGACTGATGATATAGTGTGTTTCTGTTGAAGTGGAGCATCTAGGGGGACATGAAGGTTATCTAAATTTCTGTATCACCACGAGCAGGAGTGGCTCCATTTGGCCCCAGACATTTATTTCAACAACCATTTGTTGAAAAGGCTATCTCTCCTTCATTGAATTGCTCTTGTACCTCTGTCAAAAATCAATTGGGCATATTTATGAGTACACTTCTGGGATCTCTGTTCTGTTTCATTGATCTATGTGTCTATTCCTCCACCAGTACTACACAGTGTTTTTTTTTTAATATAAATTTATTTTCTTTATGTATTTATTTATGGCTGTGTTGGGTCTTCCTTGCTGCATGTGGGCTTTCTCTAGTTTTGGTGAGCGGGGACTACTCTTCGTTGTGGTGCGTGGGCTTCTCATTGCAGTGGCTTCTCTTGTTGTGGAGCACGGGCTCTAGGCACACGGGCTTCAGTGGTTATGGCACACGGGCTCAGTAGTTGTGGCTCACGGGCTCTAGAGCACAGGCTCAGTAGTCGTGGCACACAGGCTTAGTTGCTCCACAGCATGTGGAATCTTCCTGGATCAGGGCTCGAACCTGTGTCCCCTGCATTGGCAGGCGGATTCTTAACCACTGCGCCACCAGGGAAGCCCAGCCCCTACACAGTCTTGATAACTGTAGGTATTTGTCTTGAAATTGGGTAGACTGATCCATCCCACTTTATTTTCTTTTTCAAATTTGTTTTAGCTATTCTAGTTCCTTTGCCTCTCTGTATAAATTTGAGAATAATCTTATCTATGTTTACAAAAAACTCTTGCTGTGATTTTGATAGGAATTTCATTAAACCTGTTTATCAATTTGGAAAGAATTGACATGTTTACTGTGTTGAATCTGCCAATCCGTGAACACAGTATGTCTCTCCATTTATTTAGATTTTGTTTTATTTCATTCACCAGCATTGGGTAGTTTTCAGTATACAAATCCTGTATAGTACATGTGGTTTTTTTTGTGGTTTTTTTTTTTTTGCGGTACGCGGGTCTCTCACCGCCGCGGCCTCTCCCGTTGCGGAGCACAGGCTCTGGACGCGCAGGCTCAGCGGCCATGGCTCACGGGACCAGCCGCTCAGCGGCATGCGGAATCCTCCTGGACCGGGGCACGAACCCGTGTCCCCTGCATCGGCAGGCGGACTCTCAACCACTGCGCCACCAGGGAAGCCTAAGTACATGTTTTTTCAGATTTACACCTAAGTTTTTCTTTTGAGTGATTGTTAATGGTATTGTATTTTTATTTTTGTTTTCCTCGTGTTCATTGCTAGTATATTGAAATGCAGTTGGTTTTTGTATGTTTATTTTGTATTCTGTGACCTTGATGAACTCACTTATTAGTTCTAAGAGGCTTTTTGGTAGATTCCTTGGGATTTTCTCTGTAAACAATCACGTCATCTGCATTTAGGGACTCTTTTATTTATCTTTCTAGTGTGTATGTCTTTTTTTTTTTTTTGCGGTATGCAGGCCTCTCACTGCTGTGGCCTCTCCCGTTGCGGAGCACAGGCTCCGGACGCGCAGGCTCAGCGGCCATGGCTCCCGGGCCCAGCCGCTCCGCGGCATGTGGGATCTTCCTGGACCGGGGCACAAACCCGTGTCCCCTGCATCGGCAGGCGGACTCTCAACCACTGCGCCACCAGGGAAGCCCCATGTATGCCTTTTATTTACTTTTCTTGCCTTGTTGCACTGGCTAGAACTTCCCGCACTATGTTGAATAAGAGTGACAAAAGAAGACATCCTGTCTTGTTCCGAATCATAGGGGGAAAACATTGTCTTTCACCATTATGTATAGTGTTAGCAGTAGGTTTTTTGTTGATGTTCATTAACAAATTGAGGAGTTCCCCTCTATTCCTATTTTTCTGGGAAGTTTTTATCATGAATAGCTGTTGAATTTTGTCAAAAGCTTTTTCTGTATCAGTTGATAAGATCATGTGACTTTGCTTCTTTAGCCTGCTAATATGGTGGATTACATTAATTGCTTTTTGAATATTGAACTGGCTTTGCATCCCTGAAATAAACCCTGGATGGTTATAGTATATGATTCTTTTTATAGATTGTTGAATTCTATCTGCTAATATTTTGTTAAGAATTTTTGAATCTAAATTCATGAGGGATATTAATCTATAGTTTCTTTTTTTGTACTGTTTTGTCTGGTTTTGGTATCAGGGTAATACTAACTTCATAAAATGAATTAGGAAGTGTTTCCTTCTCTTCTATTTTCTAGAAGCTATTGTGTAGAATTGGTATTAATTTTTCTTTAAATGTTTGGTGGAATTCTCTAGTGAAATCATCTATGCCTGGAGATTTCTTTTATGGGATTTTTAAAAGTAGGAATTCAGTTTCCTTAATAGTTATAGAACTATTCAAATTATCTATTTCATATTGGATAAGTTGTGGTAGTTTGTATTTTTTTTGAGGAATTGGTCCATTTTGCTCCAGTTGTTAAATTTATGTGTGTAGAGCTTATAGTGTTCCCCTACTATTTTTTTTTGATGTCTGAGCATCTGTAGTGATATTCCTTATTTCATCCATAATATTAGTGATTTGTGTCTTCTCTCTTTTTTCTTGGCAGTCTTACGAGAGATTTATCAGATTGATCTTTTCAAAGAATCAGCTCTTTGTTTCACTGATTTTCTCTACTGCTTTTGTTCTTACTGTGTTTTCTTAGATTTTACATTTGTCTATTTGGCACCCATTAATCACAGGGACAAACTAATGATTAAAGTTGTTTACATCTCCCTTGCAACCTAGCTTTTGCAGGCATGTGAAAATCATATTACAGACTGTTCAACCAATCCCAAGTCTATATGCCAACCACTTCCTTTATTTAACCCTCATACTCCAAGCCAATATTTTCCCTGCCCTAAATCACCCAGGGCCAAGTAGCAGATGACCAGGGACAGACCAAAGCCCACTAGAATTATTCAAATTAGTCAATCCTAAACTGTTTTCCTGCCCTGCTGTGTCTTTTCTGTGGAAACCCCAATAAAGATTGTGCCCCTCACTCCTTTCTGCCTCCTGACCAACACTGGTGCTTCCCCCATGGTCTTGCATAGTGTGCTATGCCTCCCCTTTGTAGGGGAACTGTGAGTAGTAACATTAAACTTTTCTTTCAATGGCATTAACTTCTCTATATCATCATTCAGTCAGTGATCAACTGAGACCTGTTAATCAGTTTTCAATTTCATTGATTTCTGCTCTTGTCTTCATTTTTTCCTTCCTTTTGCTTGCTTTGGGTTTATTTTGCTCTTCTTTTTCTAGATTCTTGAGGTAGGAGATTACATTATTGATTTGACATTTTTCTTCTTTTTTAACATATGCTACAAATTTTCCTCTCCACACTGCGGTAGCTGTGTCCCACAAATTTTGTTGTATTTTCATTTTCATCCAGTTCAATGTATTTTTTCCCTTGAAACTTCCTCTTTGACCAATGGATTATTTAGAAGTGTATTCTTTAGTTCCAAGTATTAAGAAATTTTCTTGTTATCTTTCTGTTATTGATGTGTAGTGATTCCATTGTGGCTAGAGAACACACTCTATATGACTCTTTTTGGTTGTTGTTGAGATTTGTTTTATTATTGAGGATATGCTCTATCTTGGTATATGTTCGGTGAGCACTCAAAAAGAATGTGTATTCTGCTGTTGTTTGGTGGAGTGTTATGTAATATTCATTAGATTTGTTAGTTGATGGTGTTATTGTAGATGTCTATATTTTTGCTGGTTGTGTGTCGAGTTGTCCTTTTAATTGCTGTGAGAAGGATACTGAGGTCTTCAACTGTAACTGTGGCTATGTTAGGGCTTAATGCTTAAGTCTGCCATTTTGTTTTGTTTTGCTCTCTGTTTGTTCTCTGTTTTTCATGTTTCCTTTTGCCTGCATTACTTGCTCCCTATGGGAACATTTTTAGTATTTCATTTTGATTTATTTATAGTGCTTTTGTATAAATGTATTTATTTTTATTTTTGGCTGTGTTGGGTCTTCATTGCTGCATGCAGGCTTTGTCTAGTTGTGGCAAGTGGGGGCTACTCTTTGTTGCGGTGCGCAGGCTTCTCATTGAGGTGGCTTCTCTTGTTACAGAGCACAGGCTCTAGGTGCGTGGGCTTCAGTAGTTGTGGCACACAGGCTCTAGAGTGCAGGCTCAGTAGTTGTGGTGCATGGGCTTAGTTGCTCCGCAGCATGTGGGATCTTCCCAGACCGGGGATCAAATTTGTGTCCCCCGCATTGGCAGGTGGATTCTTAACCACTCTGCCACCCGGGAAGTCCTGTAGTGCTTTTGAATGTATGTCTTCGTATAGCTTTTTCTTAGTAGTTGCTCTAGGTATTACATTTTATCCATAATTTGTCCCAGTCTACTGGTGTCATCATTTTACTAGTTCAAGTATAGAATCTTTAACTGTCCTTACCTCCTTTGACTCTCCCCCATTTATTATAATTGCCTTAAATATTTCCTCTACAAACACTTAGGACAATATCAGAAAGTGTTGTAATTTTTGCTTCAATTATCATAATTTAGGAAACTTAAGAGGAGAATGAAATCCTATTGTGTTTACCCATATTTTTTTCTTACTGTATTCTTTCTCCTTTCCTGATGTCCTAGGGTTCCTTCTTTTATATTGTTTTCTTTCTGCTTAGAGAACTTCCTTTAGTTATTTGTTTAGGTATGTCTGCTGGTGATAAATTTTCTTAGTTTTCCATTACCTGAGAATGTCTTGATGTCCCCTTCATTCCTGAATGACGTTTTTACTGGGTATAGGATTCTGGATTGATAGCACTTGAAAAATATTGTGCTACTTCCTTCTGACCTCCATGGTTCTGATGAGAAATCTGTTGTCATTCTAATTATTTTTCACCTATAGGTAAGGGTTTTTTTTGTGTTTTTGTGTTTTTTTCTTTTTTTGGTCTGGCTGCTTTTAAGATGTTTTCTTTGTCATTGTCAGAAGTTTATGATGTGTCTTGATGTGAATTTCTTTGGTTTTGTCCTGTTTGGAGTTTGCTCAGTTTCTTGAATTTGTAGGTTTATGTTTCTTGACAAATTTTGGAGATTTTCAGTTATTGTTTCTCCCAGTACCTTTTCACCCCCTCCCTCTTTCTCCTGTCCTTCTTGGACTCTGTCATGAATGTCGTATCTTTTGCTGTAGTCCCACCAGTCCTTGAGCCTTTTTTTTCTCTCCCTGTTCAGACTGGAGAATTTCTGTTGTTGTATCTTTGTGGTCACAGATACTTTCCTATGTCCACTCTGTCCATTCTTCCATTGAAACCATCCATTGAGTTTTTAAAATCAAAAGTTACTGTATTTTTAGTCCCAAACTTAGAATTGGTTCTTTATACCTTCGATGTCTTCACTGGACCTTCTGTTTCCATGTTGAGACTTTCTATTCTTTTGCATTTATTTCAAGCATGTTTGTAATGGCTCACAGAATTTTTATGACGGCTGCTTTAAAATCTTGGCCAGATATTTCTAATATCTCTGTTATTGTGGTATTGGCATCTGTTGGATTTCCTTTTCTCTCAAAAAATAGAAAATATGGCAAGTGTCTTTTTTGTTTTTTGTAACCTGGATATTTTCCTGAATGTTATGAGACTCTAGATCTTATTTAAACCTTCTGTTTTAGCTGGCTTTTTTTTTTTTTTTGGACACTGTTCAGGCAGGAGAAGTGAGGGCAGTGCCAAGTTACTGCCAGGTATACGTAGAAGTCCAGTTTCCTTACACAGCTTCCATTGATACCTGAGGCGGGGGACTTCTCCTTACTGCTGGGCAGAAATGTGAGTGCAGCACCCTACTTGACCTTTTCTGACAACTCCCAAGTGGGGATGTTGGGGTACCCCCCAAAGCAGGAAATCTAGGCTGCACACGTGGCCTTTGCTGACATGGGTAAGGTAGGGCTACCGTTTTTTTCTGTGTTGTTTAGCTAGGCCAGAGCACTTCTTGTCTAGACGATTTTCTCCTTGCTGAGCTGCCTCTTTTTCTTGGTCCTTTGGCTAGAGAAAACAGGCTTTTATGGGGCTCTTTTGGTCTGTACTCATTAGCATTTCTGGTTGCCAGTTTCTTCAGCTCTAAGAAAACTCAGGGAACTCACCACCATGTATTCCTCAGGAATTCCTGGGAATCCCAAGGTTCCTAGCCAGTCTCTCCTCTCTCTATCTTTCAGAGTCTTCTTATTTTTGTTTTATATATAAAGTCCAAGATTTTTAGTTGTACTTAGTGGGAGGAATAGGGAAAAATACATCTACTCCCATATTCCCAGTAGCAGAAGTTCCTATTATTATTACTTTTAAATGACGTTTGAGCTAGGTTGTAAAAAATAAATGGAGGAATAATTAATGCAGCTGGCAGAGAGCAGAATCTCAGAGAGAAGGAGCAGTGTGTATTAGAGCACAGGTGTATGAAACTGAAAGCTGGGATGCATGGCCTTGGTGAGAGCAGGAGACTGAAGAGTAGGGAAAGGTCACACTGGGGAAAGCCTTCCTATTGAGCTAAGGGTCTCAGCCTACTTTGCCTCCTCCATATTCTATCCCCATTCTCTTGTGTGGGTGACCTCCAGTAGGGGCCCCAGGAGGTAAAATCTGGCAATGAGACAGCCAAGTGAAATCTGGATTCTTTTTTTTCTTAATTATTATTATTATTAATTTATTTATTTGGTTGCACCAGGTCTTAGTTGCTGGAGGTGGGCTCCTTAGTTGTGGCAGGTGGGCTCCTTAGTTGTGGCATGCAAACTCTTAGTTGCGGCATGCATGTGGGATCTAGTTCACAGAGCAGGGATCGAACCTGGGCCCCCTGCATTAGAAGGGCAGAATCTTAACCACTGCACTACCAGGGAAGTCCCAAAATCTGGATTCTTAAAGGGCTTCCTATCTGCCCTAGACACAGAAAGGAAGCCTGATGGAGGCTCCTGCCTCCCAGGAGCTGAGCTGGTGGACCCTGAGCTGGCGGACTGGAACCAGCTGAGCTGAGCTGTGGACTGGAGCCAGGCCAGAACTGCTGGACCATGATTTCTCTTCCCCTCTCAAAAGCCTGGTACATCCATATACATACACAAGCCACAAGCCTGTACTTCATCATTGCATCTGTGGGCCACTAGAAACTGACCAGTGGTCAGAAGACTGCCTCTAAATTGGTGTGTGACCTTGAGCACATCATTTTCTCTTTCTGGGCCTCAACTTCCTCATCTATAAGATGGAAATAATGGTAATTCCTGGGCAGCTAGCTTCACAGGACTATTGTGAGGATTAAAGCTGAACTTATGGGCTTCCCTGGTGGCGCAGTGGTTGAGAGTCCACCTGCCGATGCAGGGGACACGGGTTCGTGCCCAGGTCTGGGAAGATCCCACATGCCGCGGAGTGGCTGGGCCCGTGAGCCATAGCCGCTGAGCCTGCGCGTCCAGAGCCTGTGCTCTGCAACGGGAGAGGCCACAACAGTGAGAGGCCCGCGTACTGCAAAAAAAAAAAGCTGAACTTATGCCAAATGTCCATCGACTGATGAGTGGTTAAATAAAATACAATGGAATAGTATTCAGCAGTAAAAAGAAATGAAGTACTGATGCACATTACAACATGGACGAACCTTGAAAACATTACGCTAAGTGAAAGAAGCCAGACACAAAGGCACACATTTTATGATTTCCCTTTACATGAAATAATCAGAATAGGCAAATCTATAGAGACAGAAAGTAGATTAGTGGTTGCCTGGGGATAGGAGGGAGGCAGGGAAGAGTAGGACTGCTTATGAGTACTGGGTTTCATGTGCAGGTGATGAAGATGCTCTGAGATTGATTGTGATGATGGTTGCCCAACTCTGTGAATGTACTAAAAACCATTGACTTGTACACTTTAAACAAGTGAATTGTATGGTTTATGAATTATTTCCCAATAAAGCCATTTTTAAAAACAAAAAGATGAACTAATAACCACAATTACATTAAAATCATAATAATACTCGTAACTGACTTTTAGTCAGCATTTACCATATGCTTGGCACTTTCCCAAGCGCTTCCTACATATTATTTAATTCTTACAAAAACCCTGTTGGTAGATATTGTTATCCTTATTTTATTTATTTATTATTTTTGGCTGCATTGGATCTTTGTTGCTGCACACGGTCTTTAGTTGGGGGCTACCTTAGTTGGGGCGAGCGGGGGCTACTCTTTGTTGCGGTGCACGGGCTTCTCATTGCGGTGGCTTCTCTTGTTGCGGAGCACCAGCTCTAGGCACACAGGCTTCAGTAGTTGTGGCTCAGGGCCTCTAGAGCGCAGGCTTACTAGTTGTGGCACAGAAGCTTATTTGCTCTGTGGCATGTGGGATCTTCCCGGACCAGGGCTTGAACCCGCATCCCCAGCATTGGCAGGCAGATTCTTAACCACTGCGCCACCAGGGAAGCCCTATCCTTATTTTATAATTGAAGAAATTGAAGCTCAGAGAGAGACCAGTGCACCTCTTTCACTCAGTGACATGTGCCACCACAGACCAGGGGCAGCCCAGCTGCTGAGACCCCTCTAGGCAACCCCAGATACTAGAAATGATTGGGCCTGCACACACTTTAGGCCCACATACGGCCTCAGCTCCCTTCAGGCCACAGGTGTGGAAGCCTGGGGATTTCCATTCATTTCACAAGTATTTATTGAATACCTACTCACTAAACAGGCATCTATGAGAAGCGGGATGGAGTAGTAGTTAAGAACTAGATTGCCTGGGGACTTCCCTGCCGATCCAGTGGTTAAGACTCTGCGCTCCCAATGCAGGGGGTGTGGATTCAATCCTTGGTCGGGGAACTAAGATCTCTCATGCCACATGCCACATGGCGTGGGCGCAAAAGAAAAAAAAAAATGCTAGACTGCCTGGGTTCAAATCTCAGCTGTCCACTTGTTACCTTTATAACCTTGGCATATATTATGTTCCTTAACTTCTCTGAACCTAAATGAACATAGTAATGGAGTAATAATAGCCACCTCATACCTATAACTCAAAATTACATGTTATGTATATAAAACACTTAGGACAATACATGATACATATAAAAGTGCCAGATGTGGTTACTACCATTATCATGTGCCAGGCACTCTGATGTGAGGCACTGGGGAAAGAGTGTTGAATAAGATATAGTCTCTATCTTCATGAATATTATAACCTACCTTATTTATGAATTTATAAATAAACTCTAGTCCTTCAGGGAGAAAGGAGCTATATTAATTACAATTAGGTTTGGCTGTAAGTTGTAGAAAATCTAAAATAACAGTACCTTACAAAAGCTAAGTTTATTTCTCCTTCGCAGAAAAGGCCAGAGACAGGCAATTCAAGGCTGGTAGTGTGGGTTTTACAAAGTTGTCAGCTTCTTTTTTCTTTCCCATCTTCAGCATGTGAATTCCACCTCACAGTCAAAATTGCCTGCTAAATTTCCAGATATTCTGCCTGCATTTAAACCAGCAGGAAAGAGGAAAGGACAAAGAATTGGACTTTCCACGCTTTAAGAAAACTTTCTGGATGTTGCCCATCAAGGTAGACACAGGGATGATGTAAGAAATGACTTGCTGTCTGTGATGGCTAACTTTATGTGTCAACTTGACTAGACCACATGGTGCCCCGATATTTGATCAAACATTCTGAGTGTATCTGTGAGGGTGTTTTGGAGGTGATTAACATTTGAATCAGTTGATTGAATAAAGCAGATTGCCCTCCCTAATGTGGGAGGGCCTCATCCAATCAGTTGAAAGCCTGACTAGACCCAAAAGGCTGACCCTCCCCTGACTAAGAGAGAATTCATTCTGCCTGACTGCCTTCAAACTGGGACACCTGTTTTTTCCTGCCTTCAGACTTAAACTGAAACATCAGATCTTCCTGGATCTGCAGCCTGCCAGCCTTCAGATTGGAACTACATCATTGGCTCCCCTGGGTCTCCAGCTTGCCAATTCACCCTGCAGATCTTGGGACTTGTCAGCCTCCATATAGTGTGAGCCAATTCCTTATAATCTCTCTCCCTCTCCCTCTCTCTCTCTCTCTCTCTCTCTCTCTCTCTCTCTCCCTCTCTCTCTCTCTCTCTCTCTCTCTCTCTCTCTCTCTCTCTCCCTCCCTCTCTCTCTCTCTCTCTCTCTCTCTCTCTCTCTCTATATATATATATATATATATATGATAGATATAGATAGAGAGATAGATGTAGATATAGAGATAGGTATATGGATATATATATATATCTAGATATAGATATTCTATTGGTTCTGTTTCTTTGGAGAACCCTAATGCAGTACTCATCTGTAGAGAATGTGGTTATTATCAAACAGCCTCTGGCAGTTGGCTCCTTCATGCCGCACAGACCCACTTTACTTGGGGTCATACTATCCCATAGTAGCTTGCATCAGGTGACTGAGAGAGTGGGACTATAAAGGCCCGACAATTTGGGTCCAACAAGGTACACTCTGACAGGCAGTAAGTGATACAGAGCTCCCCACTGAGTTGCCTGCAGCTTCACAGTTTGACTTCTTTCTCTGCCCAGTCCTGTTTCTGCACCCTTCTTCTCATAGCTGTTCATTTGTAATGAGTATCTAGCACCCCAAATTCCTTCTCAGCTTCTGACTCCGAAGAACCCGACCTGAAAAACCTATATTACATTACCTCAGCCACATATAAATGCAGAAGCTGGGAAATATAGTCTTTATTCCAGATGGCCTTGTGCCCATTGAAAAACAGGGAGTTCCACTACTTGTGAAAAAGGGGGTGTTGTAGTAACTCAGGGGGGCCCAGGGGGGCCCAATGTGGAGTCAAAGGTTCGTAAAGGAGAAGAGGCTCCCTGAACAGGTAAAGAAGGTTTCAGGCACTTGGAAAACGTAGATTTTTGCTTTGTCACAGCCAAATGAAGTATTTCTGGTTCTGGTTTCCAGTGATGGCAGATAAGTTCAGTCAGACTAACCTTTCATGAATAACAATTACAAAATTTGGGGAAAAAATTTTTTTTAATTATTTGAAGGCACTGGAGAGTGACCAAAAGTAAGCAAAACTGGAGGTAAGTAACCTTGGAAAACAACTGCAACTGGTGAGATTTGTGAATCTGTGGCATTTTGCTGAGAGCATTCCCCAGCCTGCAAGCAGCTCTGGTGGGGAAAAGACGCAGCTTTACTGCCTTGAGGTGTTAGAGATTAGAGTTTGGGGCTGGCAGAACAGCCAGAGTTAGAGGAGAAATCCTGGAAAGCAGAGAACAGCAGGGCGGGGGATCCCCAATATTTGCATAAAATAATCCCCCCAATCCTTGTTTGACTGCTAACCTACACATGCATAGGGTTAACACCAGGCAGCCCAGTTTAAAAAAAAAAAAAAAAGCGGGCTTCCCTGGTGGCGCAGTGGTTGAGAGTCCGCCTGCCGATGCAGGGGACGCGGGTTCGTGCCCCTGTCCGGGAAGATCCCACATGCCGCGGAGCGGCTGGGCCCTGTGAGCCATGGCTGCTGAGCCTGCGCGTCTGGAGCCTGTGCTTCGCAACGGGAGAGGCCACAACAGTGAGAGGCCTGCGTACCACAAAAAAAAAAAAAAGCAACAGCTAGAAGGTGAAAGAACTGGGTGAGGATATCCGCTTTTGCCTGCTGGAGAGAGAATTTGGAGTTGAAGTCTAGCCAAGCTAGCTTCCTGCAAGAACAAAAACCATTCTTCAAAGGAACATAACAGAATCTAGAATCCTGGGACATATCATTCTTAATGTCCAGTATCTAACAAAAATAGTGGGCAAGTGAAGAAACAGGAAATGTTATAAGTCAGTCAACAAAATCCCCAAGATGACTCAGATGTTAATTTAATTCAGCTGTTATTAAGTTTCAAAGACATAAAGGAAATGTATGCAAACGAAATACCACTACATAGCTACTAAAATAGCTAAAATTAAAAAGACAATATGTTAAGTATTGGTGAGGATGTAGAGCAACTGGCACTCATATACATTGCTGGTTGGAGTGTAAAATGGTATAAGCATTTTCAGAAAAGTGTTGGTAGTTTCTTGTAAAATTATACTTACCACATGACCCATCCATTCCACTCCTATATTTATCCAAGAGAGCTTTTATTTGAGAAACAAATGTTTACAAAATAGCCTGTACATGAATGTTCACAGAATCTTAATTCATAAGAGCCCCAAACTGAAAACAACACAAATGTACATCAATAAGTGAATGGATTAACAAATTGTGGTATATTCATACAGTGGAATACTACTCAGCAATTACAAGTAACAAACTTTTTTTTTAAGTTTTTTTTTAATCTTTATTTATTTATTTGGCTGCGTCGGGTCTTAGTTGCGGCAGGCGGGCTCCTTAGTTGCGGCTCACAGGCTCCTTAGTTGCAGCTCGCCAGCTCCTTAGTTGTGGCATGCAAACTCTTAGTTGCGGCATGCATGTGGGATCTAGTTCCCGTACCAGGGATCGAACGTGGGCCCCCTGCATTGAGAGTGTGGGGTCTTAACCACTGTGCCATCAGGGAAGTCCCAGTAACAAACTTCTGATCCATAAAATATGTATGAACCTCAAAAACATGATGCTGAACAAAAAAAGCCACACATAAAAAAAGTACACGTTGTATTATCCTACTTACATGAAATTCTAAAACGAAATACTAATCTTCATTAATACAAAGCAGATCTATGATTGCTTGGGGCCAGGGCAGTAGAGAGACTGGCTGCAAAGGGTCATGAGATAAATTTTTGAGGTGATGAAAATGTTCTATGTATTGATTGTAATGATGATTACATCAGTGTATACATTTTCAAAACTCATCAAACTGTAACTTAAAATGGGTTCATTTTCTTATATGCAAGTTATATCTCAATAAAGTTTATTTTAATTAAAAAAAACAAAGACAATTTCAGATCAATAAAAACAGAAAATCATCACCACCAGATCTGTACTACAAGAAATGCTAAGGAAAGTTCTTCAGACTAAAGGAAAATGACACCAAATAATCCACAGGAAGGGAGATCACCAAAAATAATAAATATGTCAGTATTGTAGGCAGAATAATGACCCATTAAAGACATCCCTGACCTAAACTCCAGAATCTATGAATATGATAGGTTACAAAGGAGAATTAAGATTGAAGATGGAATTAAGGTTGCTGATCAGCTGACCTTGAGATGGAGAGATTATCCTGGATTATGTGACCCAATGTAGTCACAGATGTCCTTATAAGTGGAGGAAGGAGGCAGAAGAGTCAGTGTCAGAGAGCAGATGGCCTCTAGAAGCTGGAAAATGCAAGGAAACAGATTCTGCCCTAGAGCCTCTAGAAAAGAATGCAACCCTTCTGGCACCTTGACATTAGCCTAATGAGACCCATTTCAGACCTCTGACCTCCAAAACTGTAAGGTAATAAGCTTGTGCTGTTTTACACCACTAAGTTTGGTAACAAATTTGTGTTGTTTTACATCATTAAATTTGGTAATTTGTTACAGTGGCCATAGGAAACTAATACTGTTGGTTATTATAAAAGTCTAGCTTAAAAAATTTTTTTTCTTCTCTTAGTTTCTTTAACATGCATATGACATGTTAAAACAAACATTATAGGGCTTCCCTGGTGGCGCAGTGGTTAAGAATCCACCTGCCAACGCAGGGGACACAACTACCGCCAAAAAAAAAAAAAAAAAAAAAAAAAGGGCTTTCCTGGTGGTGCAGTGGTTGGGAGTCTGCCTGCTAATAATGCAGGGGACACCGGTTTGAGCCCTGGTCTGGGAAGATCCCACATGCCGCAGAACAACTAAACCCATGCGCCACAACTACTGAGCCTGTGCTCTAGAGCCTGCGACCCACAACTGCTGAGCCCATGTGCCACAACTGCTGAAGCCCACGTGCCTAGAGCCCGTGCTGCACATCAGGAGAAGCCACCACAATGAGAAGCCTGTGCACTGCAATGAAGAGTGGCCCCCGCTTGCCGCAGCTAGAGAAAGCCTGCACGCAGCAACAAAGACCCAACTCAGCCATAAATAAATTAATTAATTAATTTTTAAAAAAGATGTTAAAAAAACAAGAAAAGAAAAACTCAGTACTATCTCAGGCAAATAACATTCTTTTTTAAAAAAAATATATTTATTTATTATTGGCTGCATTGGGTCTTAGTTGTGGTGCGCAGGCTTCTCATTGCGGCTTCTCTTGTTGTGGAGCACAGGCCCTAGGCACGTGGGCTTCAGTAGTTGTGGCACGTGGGCTCAGTAGTTATGGCTCGCGGGCTCTAGAGCACAGGCTCAGTAGTTGTAGCACACAGGCTTAGTTGCTTCGCAGCATGTGGGATCTTCCCAGACCAGGGCTCGAATCCGTGTGCCCTGCATTGGCAGGTGGATTCTTGACCACTGTGCTGCCAGGAAAGTCCCCGTTGAAATCTTTTGACCTGAATCTCTTGCCTCACCCAGCATACTAAAAAATTGACAGTGGTCCTAGTGCCTTTCCTATCAAATCTAAAATTTGATCTTCCTTCAATCTTAGAATGTCTTTACTTTGGTGCCCCCACTTTAAGCAAGCCAGTATGCTTTTTTTTAATCCCACCATTCCTTGCTTCCAAGGCCATTTTATATATCCTATGATGTCCCTACCCTCTTGGCCAATTGTTACTAGCCAAATGCACAAATCAGGTCTCCCTGAGAAATTCTTTCCAAACTTAGTCCCCATCCCATTCAGATGATATATTTATTTGTTTTCAAATGTATGTGTATCTTGTTTTCAGCACCAAACTGTATATTCCTAAGATACGTTGGCATCTGCTCAGGGGCTCCCCATACTGGACTCAAGAAAAAAATCAGTTATTATCTAAGCCAGGGGATTCCAATCAACTGGTCAAGTTTAAGACATGATTAGTTGAAGCTACTGATGGTCACACTCTTGAAAATACGTCTCTCTTTAATACGTTTCCTTAGTTCTTGCACATGAGCTCTCATTTATTCCTCCTATAGAACCATTTATTTGTGATATATTAGTATAACTGTGTGCTCAAATAAGTTTGGAAAACAATACTTGCTCTATATCATGTCCTTTTAAAAATGTTGATAAATAAAAATATATGTTTCATATAATAAAAAAAAAAGAAAAACTCAGAAATGAGGTGACAGGTCTCAGGAAAGAGAAATGAAAGAAAAAAATCATTTTAGAAATGAAGACCAAACTAGAAAGTACACAACAGTAAATAAACACAATAGATAATGCCTTAAATAAAATGGAAAAGAAAAAATTTTAAATCAAAAAGAAATGAAGAAAGGTAAAAAGGATTTGAAACACAATGAATACTGAAAATAGGCAAAGAAGACTAAAATATAGATAGACAGTTAGATAGATACATAGAGAGATAGATAGAGTCCCTGAAGAAGAAAAGAAAAAAAAAGGGAACAGAACAAACACTAAAAGCTATTGAAGAAAATTTTCCTGAAATAAAGAAAAATTTGAAGCTACACATTCAAAGATCATACTTCAAAGCTGAGAATATAGTCCCCAAATGACCAGTACCAAGACATTCTAATAAAATGACTGAACTTTAAAGAAAAAAATACTTTGGCTATCTAAAAAAATACACAACACATGACTTAGAAGGGAAGATTAGATTATCATTAGACTTTTCAAATACTTTATGAATGAAGTAACATATTTAAGAGACTCAAGAAAGTAAAGTGTGAACCTAGCAAAAGACTTAATAAGTATAAAGGACACAAACTTATCAACATGTAAGATCTCAGAGAATACTGTTCCCAAGGGCTTTTCCTGGGGAATCTAGTAGAAAACTAACTTCAGATAACCAAAATGAGTAGAGTGACTTAAGGACTGGAGGTGAATATTATAAGATAACTTGTAGAACTAAAACTACATAGGAGCTAAGAAGAAAAAAGAGTATAGCATATCATGACTATATGCCCTGACAATGTAGATTCACTACAAAGTTGTTTAATGAGGTGGAGAATGGCAACTGCATTTGCAAAATACTTTTTAAATGTTTTCAGTAATCATATTGGTGGTAGTATTAATATTGTTATTCTGAGAGTGCTTTGTGTATGAGATAAAAGAAATGAGTAATTATGGAATATTCTATCATCTCCTGTGTCTTTAAAAACTAAGATTCTCAGTATGGAAGAAAGGAGCCAGAGAAGAGATTAAGTAAAAGTTCTTGAGTCTTTAATTTGAATTGAAAGTATCACTATGTACTCCTGAATTGTTTTAGTGTGTGTATGTGTGTGTACTATATATATAGTCTATCCACTGAATCTGTAGTTCTGTCCACTGAAAAGGCCTGGCGGTGGTCTTGAAATATAATTTCTTACTTAAAAAACTGAAGGCTTCTTAGAGAAATGGTTGATTGCAGTCTGGGGCAAGAGGTATAGAAGATGACCCAGGAATATTTTGTCAAACCAAACAGAAGGAAAGCTGTCAAAGATTACTAGAGTCGGGACCTCCTCAGTGGCACAGTCGTTAAGAATCTGCCTGCCAATGCAGGGGACACGGGTTCAAGCCCTGGTCTGGGAAGATCCCACATGCCGTGGAGCAACTAAGCCCGTGCACCACAACTACTGAGCCTGCGCTCTAGAGCCCACAAGCCACAACTACTGAGCCCACGCACTACAACTACTGAAGCCCGCTTGCCTGGAGCCCATGCTCCGCAACAAGAGAAGCCACCGCAATGAGAAGCCCATGCACCGCAACAAGGAGTAGCCCCTGCTCACCGCAACTAGAGAAAGCCCAAAAGCCCACGCGCAGCAAAGAAGACCCAACGCAGGCAAAAAAAAAAAAAAGAAAAGATTACTAGAGTCACGTCAAAAGAACCAAGGAGCCAGTATAATGAGACTCCACTGGCCAAAGTTGGGGCACTTGGCAGTTCAATAATGACAACAATTCTAATTGATGATTGAAACCCATCAAATATATATAAATCCATAGGTTCATAATGATATATATTTTTTTCATAGTGGTATTTTTTAAAGTGGTCAACTTTGGAGGATGATAGGGATTCAATTCATTATCTTCAAAACTGGTGAAAAAAGAATCAAACATTTATTCTGCCTTTCCTATGTGAACCGTACCCTCAGAAACCAAATAGTAGGTAAGAGGATGTTTCTCTTTATGAAAGTATTTCAATGAATAAATAAAATTGTAGAATTAATGGCATCCTCAACGAATAAATGGCCACCGGCAATAAACATCAACACCTGAAAAAAATTGTAAGCATAGAGACTGTATTTATATGCTTCTTAGAGTCTTGCCCAAGTGATCAAATCTGAGTCTGATTCAGCCTCTGGATCCAGCTGCCAATTTGCAGGAAATATTGAGAACACAGGACCATTCAGAACTGCATTATGAGTAGGTAATCAGCAAAATCCAGACTGTGATAAACTCTATACTTCAAATGGCCCAGGTTGTTCAACAAATAAATTGTAAGGAATTAAGAAAGGGATGAAGGGGGGACTTTAAATTAAGAGACTTAAAAAGACATCAAATGTACTAAGTGAAGTAAGTCAGACAGAGAAAGACAAATATCATATGATATCACTCGTTTAGAATCTAATTTTTTAAAAAATGACACAAGTGAACTTATTTATAAAACAGAAACAGACTTACAGATATCGAAAACAAACTTACGGTTACCAAAGGGGAGATGTGTGGGGGAGGGGTAAATCAGGAGCTTGGGATTAACATATACATACTATGTTGGTTGTCTAAGAAAACCAACAAAGACCCACTGTATAGCACAGGGAACTCTACTCAGTATTCTGTGATCAGCTATATGAGAAGAGAATCTGAAAAAGAATAAATATATGTATATGTATAAGTGAATCACTTTGCTGTACACCTGAAACTAACACAACATTGTAAATCAACTACACTCCAATAAAATAAAATAAAAAGACATCAAATGTTTTCAAGTGGACAAGACTATAGTATCTAAGGATGTCCATTTGGATGATAAAGATATAAAATAAAATACAAAGAAGTGAATACTGTAATCAGGAAATGGTTGCTTATCAGCAGAGGAAGGGGATTATAATTGGGATGGGGCACATGGACAGGACTTCTGGGTGGGTTCTAGTTCTTAACATGGCAGTGGTTATAGGAGTGTTTGCCTTAGAATAATTCATTAAGCCTTACATTTGTTTTGTGTGTTTTCTACACTTGGGCTTTATTTTACAATGAATACTTTTTAAAAGAATAGCAAGGTGCTCGCTTCGGCAGCACATATACTAAAATTGGAACGATACAGAGAAGATTAGCATGGCCCCTGCACAAGGATGACACACAAATTTGTGAAGTGTTCCATATTTTTTGATGATCCATGTACAAAAAAAAAAAAAAGAATAGTAAGGCAGTATTATGAACAAATTCATGCCAATAAATTCAACAACTTAATTGAAACAAATTCTTTGAAAAACACAACTTACCAAAACTAACTCAAAATGAAATTAAAAGTTGGAATAGCTCTATATGTGTCACAGAAATTGAATTTGTTATCAAAAACCTCCCCCACAAGGAAAACTCCAAGCCCGTATTATTTCACCAATGAATTCTATCAAATACTGAACAATGCTACCAATCTTACACAGATGCTTTCAGAAGACAAAGAAGGAGGAAACAATTCTAACTTCTTTTAAGAGGCCAGCATAATCCTGATACTAAATTAAAAAAAATTTATCAGAAAATTGAATAGTTATATTTTATTATATTGAGGAATTACTAATTTTAGGTGCCATAATGGTAATAAAATTGCTTATCTTTTAGAGGTACAAACTAAAACATTACAAATGAACTGGAATCATATCTAGTTTTGCTTCAAAATAATCTTGGTTAGGGGGAGAGTAGCTGAGGGAATAAATAAACCAAGATTGGCCAGAGTTGATAATTACTGAAGCTGGGTGATGGATGCATGGAAATTCATTATACTATGTTCTCTACTATTGTTTACACTCAAGATTTTTTATAATATAAAACAAAAATAACTACAAATGATTAAAAGACATTAAATAAATAAAAGCTATAAGTTCACAACAATAATTTATTTATTTATTTTCCGTACGCGGGTCTCTCACTGTTGTGGCATCTCCCGTTGCGGAGCACAGGCTCCGGACGCGCAGGCTCAGCAGCCATGGCTCACGGGCCCAGCCGCTCCGCGGCATGTGGGATCTTCCCGGACTGGGGCACGAACCCGTGTCCCCTGCATCGGCAGGCGGACTCTCAACCACTGCGCCACCAGGGAAGCCCCACAACAATAATTTAAAGAGAAAGTGAAACAAAACAAAATCATTAAACACCAAGTTGCTAGGACATCAACTTACTACTTTGAAAGGGATAAATAAGGGAAGAGATTTAAGCATTTATCTTGCCATCCTGGCCTGAACTTTATTTCAGGGTAACCAGATGGTCCTGGAGGATGTGAAAATGTTTTTCTGTACAAAATTAGAACTAATAAAAGAAAAAATAATAGCATTAGGAAATCATCATTTTGTAATTGCTAGTGAAATAACCAATTAATAAAATGGTCATTAATGGATGGTAAAACAATTTGGTGAAAAGTTGACAGGGAACTTTATGATGCAGGATCAGCCTATCACCACCTGAAAATGGAAGAAGCCTGGGACCTGAAATGGGCAGTGAAGGAGAGCTGTACAACCAAGAATACCTGTGCTCCTGTGTAAGTGAAAAATAAATCTTTATTGTGTTAAATTACTGTAATATGGGGCAATTCATTATAAAGGCTGGCTTACTATTTATATATATTAAAACACATAAGTACATAATTATTTATATTTTCAAAGATACATATATATCCAAACACATACTGAACACATTAACGTGTATACCTGGGTCAGGGAGAGGAATGACAATAGGGATCAGGGATTAAAAAAAGATCAAACAAAAAGAGACTTAGTATCAACAGATGATGAGAGTTCACCCCGCTCTGAGGAGAATGGTTTAACTATTAAGGAATAAAAAGATAATAATTTAAAAGAGAGACAACTAATCTACCCTTTCTAGAGAGAGCCCAGGCTAGTTAGCTGGTAATTATCTTCTGCCTTGAGGAGGAGCACAGAATGGTCGTGGAGAGGAGGCAGTGTTGAAGATAGAGCCTGTTAGAACCCTCCACCATGTTCACCAGGGACGTCTCAGTCCTGAAAAGTTCCCTAAACTGAGAACTTCTCCCAAGTCTGACCTTCACTCTCAGCTCTCCTTGGCAGTGAAGATGCAGGAGGCATTTGCCATTCTCCAGACATGGGGCCTGGGCCTGGCTAGCTCCCCTTGGCACCATCTCTCACTCCAGGCCAAAGGAGGCTAGACAAAGCATAGAGGCTCCTTCTGGGTGTGGATGCATCCTCCTGCCCACCCTCCATCTCTGCTTGTGGAAGGCTGAATAGTGGTCCTTCCTCCAAAGATGTTCAAGTCCTAATCCCCAGAATCTGAGAATATTTTACCTTATATGGCAAAAAGGACTTGGAAGATATGGTTAAATTAGGGATCTTGAGATGGGAAGATGATCCTGGATTACCCCAGTGGGCCCAATGTAAGCACAAGGATATCTGATCACAAAGTAATCCTCCTAAGAGGAGACAGAATTAGAGAAAGATGTAAGAATGGAAGCAGAGGTCAGAGAGGAGAAATACTATGCTGCTAGCTTTGAAGATGGAGGAAGGGGCCATGAGCCAAGGAATGCAAACGGCCTCCAGAAGCTAGAAAAGGCAAATAAATGGATTGCCCCCTAGAGTCTCCAGAAGAGACTCCAGAAGAGGCCTGCCAACACCTTAACTTTCAACTTAACCCAATGAAATTGATTTCGGACTTGTGACCTCCAGAACTGTAAGATAACACATTTGTGTTGTTTTAAGCCGTTAAGTTTGTCACAGCAGCAATAGGAAATATGTACACTGGCCCTGCTGCTGGGCAGCATAACCTGTTCTCCTAGAAGCGTAAGGTCTGTGAGAGAGGGGAGTGGGGAATCAGAAAAGACTTCCTGGAAGCCCCTGCAGTCAGACTGACGTAGGTTCCTACCATAGGTCACTTATGATCTGTTAATAATGCATTGTTTACAGTGTTGCTAAGAATTAAATGGAATAATACTTTAAATTACCTATTACTACCTAATTAACCACTTTTAAAATTATAAGTCACATCTCTTCGTGGGTTTACATTCATTCCTCCATTCATTCAACAGGTATCACTGAACATCCAGTATGTGCCTGGCACCATGCACAGAGTGAGCCTGCATCCAGTGCAAGATCCAAGCATTTCTCACCTAAGCTGCCACTGAGCTTCCAGTCAGTCCAGTGCGCAAGTTCACCACCCCATCCTAAATGCAGGCTCTTACACTTGCCCATTCACGTGGTCTCATCTCCTTGGTGGACTCATCCCAGCCAGCACCACCCCTTATACTCCCAGGCACTGTTTCTGCAGCTGCCAGGAGCTCTGTCATCTCTGCCTTTACCCCAAGCCCTGACAAGTCCCCAGCCCACTTGGAGGATAGTATGCTCCCTCTGATATCTTCAAGCCTCCATTTTCATCCCATTCTCTTTTGTCTCTCTGCATCTTTCTCCCTTTTCACCCTTTTCTTCTTTGAGCTCCTAAACAGGTCCTCCTCATAACCCGGAAAGGTCTAAACTAACAGGAGAGCTAAGCCTTAAACAGTCAGTCCAGAGGCAGGTAGGAGGGACCAAGAATGTGTGCTTGCCAAGGGTTCCTGGGCCTCTCTAGTAGTGAAATGGAGTCTAAGGTATTGAGACAGGATGTCCAGGCTACCTGGAGTTCCCAGGCAGCCCCACTCACCCACCTCTGCAACCCCTCAATACCCTCAGATGCCAGTCCAACTGAGCTGTAATCCCCTGACTTTGGAGCTCCCCATCTCCACAGGACCCAACTGGATTTCTTTATCTCTCATCTCCCACCCCTATCCCCTGCTTCTCACGTCCAGGTCTGGAATGCTGAATTCTGCCCCCATGATGTCTGGGCCTACTCACCCTACCTTCCCAGAAAAATAGTTGGTCCAAGATTGATCTTCCTTATATCTGTGGTCCATATTAATGCACCCTTTACCCAATCCTGGTCCAAGGGTCTCTTTCCTCAGAGCCTGTGGCTCTTTCTCTAAATATCGAGCTGCCTCTCTAGGGTGGGGTAAGAACCTATTAAAACAGGGAGAAAATTGCTTTCAGATCCTTTGGGCTTGGGTGGTGACAGGGTGGGGTGGGGAAACAGTCTGGCCAAGTGATGGAATTGTGGGTGGACAGGCAGGCAAGCGGGCGATCTGGGTTCTTTAACCTGAGCATTGTCACAGATTTACCATGGGTGACACTGGTAAAGTCTCTGCCTTCTGTAGGCCTGTCTCTCTAACCTGTCTGTGCAATGAGAGGGCTGGTCTTCTTTAAGGCTATATTTGAGCCTGAAGGTTTCACCCAGCTATTCCAGCAATGGTGCATAATGGTCACAAGAGGGCGGACAACCTCTTCAGCTCAGAAGTTTATAGATTAAATGAATAAGCAAGCTTTGAAAAGGAATACAATAGTTCCAAGTGGAAAGGTAGTTACCCATAAGTCACCACAAAATGGCAACAGAGTCAGGGTATTGGGAAAGGGTATTTGAATTCCCAGCCTAAGGGGAGGTCAGGAGCCCCAAGACCTAGAGAGGTAAGGAGAAGGCTGGTGGGCAGCAAAGAAGAGACTTACAGATATTCTTTAGAGATTTCAATCACTTTGAGAGGAGAGGAGGAAATGTATTGCCCCAAAAGGATTGGGGTGGGGGGTTGCAGAACCAGACTTGAGTTTAGGGGAACTGGAGATAATCAACTTGGCTTCCGTCCCTTCCTCAGCATAGAATGAACAGTAGAGAAATTGCAGGAGTTATTCCAGGAGTTGAGGAAGACTCCTCCAACTCACGAGGGCACAGCAAATAGGCAAGGCTCACCTGACATCCTTTTTTCTCCTTTTTGCCTTCCAATAATCTAGTTTCAGGGCCCGGGAAAGACAGGGACCAACATAGGGGCAGTTACCTGGGGTTCAAAGGGTTAACCTCCAATAATTCATATTCTGACATCAGCCACAGCCTTTGTCCCCACCCTCTCTCTGGGCCTGTCCCCTCCCTGAGCCCCAGGTTGGCAGGTTCCCTGAGTCCCTCCTTTGGTGTAATTCACTAGGGCCCTGGGATCCAGGCCCAGAGCCAGTGCCCTGCTCCCTCAGCAGGTCCAGGGAGTCTAAAGCTGGCTCTAAGGGAGGAAGGAAAGCAGCTTTTCCCTCCTATTCTCCCCCCTCCCAGGATGTGGGCCCTAGGACCAAAGAGCCTCTGTCTTTCTCTGCCACACCCCCCATTGTAACCTAGACAAGGGGATTCCTTGTGTCCTGGCCTCAGGCTGGCATCCTAGTAACCAAATGGTGGAAGGTCTGGGGCAGGATGGGGGCAGGGGAATCACAAGATCTGAGAAGATACCTCCCCCTTTTGGAGATTCTGGTACACCCCAAGCTTCTCCTCCCTCTGGCTCCCATCAGCGTTGGAGAGAGAAGGCTGAGGGACTCATCTGCATATAAAAGGTCTGAGGCCCAAAGTGGAAACCGAGAAGGTGTGGAGACACAAAGGCTGAACCTCCTGGCGGACAGATTTGGAGCCAGAATACAAGAATGGGGGCAACC
This sequence comes from Tursiops truncatus, assembly GCF_011762595.2. Classification (NCBI taxonomy): domain Eukaryota; kingdom Metazoa; phylum Chordata; class Mammalia; order Artiodactyla; family Delphinidae; genus Tursiops; species Tursiops truncatus. The sequence goes on from NC_047034.1 coordinate 145,868,611, forward strand.
CAGGGACAGAGTAAGACAGGGGACTGTGGCAGGGCAGGCCAAGCAGACTTTTGAGAGCTGTAGGTGGAGGCTCCTGCCAGTTTCCTCCCTAAAAGCACAGATATAGGAATGCTGGCAGCAGACAGGCGTGTGGTCAGAGAGGAAGTGAGAATCCCTAGGATAAAATGAGAACTCCCTGTTTAAATACTGAGAACCTCTCTGAGAAGAAGTACAAACATCTGACTGAGAAACCTTCCTGCGAGGAGGGTGGCATGTTCCCATTCACAAGAAGTAATGGTAGGGAGAATAAATGATATGGTCTCACTTAGCAGCAGGGGCTCAGACACCCCTATACTGACCTATCATCACTAAAAGACTGGTACAGAAAGGCTAATCCATCCTGGCAGGAAATGACATCACTCACCAGACAGGAAGGGGTGGCTCTACCAACCCCAAAGGCTTCTGGGAGGGCCAATCCATGGAGGGTTGGCCTTGAATGTCCATGACCCTCCACAATCCTCCATCTTGGCCAAGAGGGGAGCCAAGGCTGCTAGATGTTGGGTGAGGCAATTATACCCCCATCTCTTCATAAGTGATCTCGCAGGGATGCTAAACCATCAAATCCCAGTTGGGAGGAAAGGGGAAGAGATACCATCACACCTGGAGCCACAGGTCAAGCCTCTAGAGTCAATGTATCCATGAAAATAGCTCTAGGGACCCAATAATTGAAGGATAAAGGCAGAGCCTCCCCAGGGATCAGAGAGATGGTGAGGCCAGGTTTCCATGGTAACTGATTTCAATGCAGCCTCTTCCTAATCCCAGATTGAGGGAGAATAAATTTGAGGGAGACCAGGGCCTAGCGATGAAAGAGCCATAGGAGTACAAAAGAGTGGAAGAGTTGTTACAGGAAGGTCACATCATCCTGGCACTGGCCCCAGTACCAGTGGGTCTCAAAGCCCAGCTTGGTACTCTCATCCTCTGGTGGCTCAGGAGGTCCACCTTGGAGCCCCTCCCCGGGGGGCTTCCACACAGCCCTCAAGCTTCCTAGCCTGGTGGCTGTCAGGTCCACCTCAGTCCTGGCCCTCTCCCCGCCGGGTATAGCCTTTGCCCAGTCCATCTCGGGACGGGGAGCCCTGGGGGGGCCCTGTTCATCCAGCTCGCTGGGGGCCACTGTGTCCAGGAAGCTGCCAATGGAGACACTGTCCAGTCGGTCAGTGGAGCTGGTGTCTGGCAGGCTGTCCCAGCTGCCTCGCCTTGAACGGCCTGGGCTCCCGCCTGTCAGGCTATATTGGCTGCTGGTGAGGCTGCTGCAGTGGCTGGTCAATGTCCCCCGCTCCTCCAACAGCCAGCGCACTGCCTCAATGCCCTCGTTCAAGGTCACCAGCTGCTGTAGGATCTTCACATCGATGGCTCGCAGGTAAGCCTAGGGGAGTGGGAGAAGGAATCAGTTCCAGGTTCTGGGCCACGGGTTTCCGCAATGTTTCTAGAGGCCTCTACCTTGTGATCCAAACAACTATGCTTCAGTTTCAAGAAGCATGGAAATAGAATGGTTTGGAGTGTAGGCTTTAGAAGCAGAGAGACTGCTGTTTAAAATCTCAGCCCTACAACTGATTAGCTGTATGACTGTGGGCAACTTTCTTACCTTCTTTGAGCCTGGGTTTCCTTGTTTGTGAAATAGGGTTAGGTCACTCACCTCACAGGGTGGCTGGGAGAATTTTGTGATGTTTTTTAGGCACTGAGCACTGTGCCTGGTACAGAGTAAAATCTCAATAAGTGTTAAGTATTAAAATCCAATCCTACTGAGATTTGAACTTCACAGTTAGGGTATTAACTATTGAACCAGTCCAGATTCACCAGTAAGACTTAGAAGCAGTCATCCGAAGAGTAGCCTGGGGCTTCCCACTGGTGGCGCAGTGGTTGACAGTCCACCTGCCGATGCAGGGGACACGGGTTCGTGCCCCAGTCCGGGAAGATCCCACATGCCGCGGAGTGGCTGGGCCCGTGAGCCATGGCCGCTGAGCCTGCGCATCCAGAGCCTGTCTGTGCTCCGCAACGGGAGAGGCCACACAGTGAGAGGCCCGCGTATCACAAAAAAAAAAAAAAAAAAAAAAAAAAATCCCCTGTTCAAAGAGTAGCCTGAAAAAAAAAAAAAAAAAAAAGAGTAGCCTGATAGGCAGCCAAGTGTTAATTGGGAAGTAGACTGGGCCAAAATGAGGCAGGAGCTTGGGGGGTAAAGAAGGCACTAACCTGGTCCTCCTTCAGGATGTTGGTAGCAGCTGCTGTGGAAGGGAAGGGTTGGCTAGAGCTTCAAAGAGTCAGAATCTCACTGGCTGGGAATTCGGGGCTTCCCTTTACTATACACCAGTCTCCTTGTCTGCACTGGGAGTAAGTTTGACTTACTGGGTAATCTCTAGGGTCCCTTCTAGCTCAGATGCACTGAGTTATCTTCCCCAAGTACAAGTGTGAACTTGTCGCTCCCTTGCTCAAGAACATTTTCAGGCTTTGCACTGCTCTTAGAGAATAAAATCTAAGCACTTTAGCAGCAGGTCTTCAAAAGCCTGTCATAATACAGCTCTTGCCCATCCCTCTAACTTCACCTCTAGGATATTTCTGTGGGAACCCCAAGTCCTGCCACACACAACTTTTAAAATTTCATTTTATTTAGCTTTACTTTTTTTTTTTGGCCACACTGTGCAGCATGTGGGATCCCAGCTCCCCGACCAGAGACCAAACCTGCAGCCTCTGTAGTGGAAGCATAGAGTGTCAACCACTGGACTGCCAGGGAAGTCCTAGGTTTACCTTTTTTTAAAAAAAATATTTATTTATTTGGTTGCACCAGGTCTTAGTTGCAGCAGGCAGGCTCCTTAGTTGTGGCTCATGGGCTCCTTAGTTGTGGCTTGCTGGCTCCTTAGTTGCAGCACAAGGCTCCTTAGTTGTGGCTCGCTGGCTCCTTAGTTGCGGCTTGCCAGCTCCTTAGCTGCAGCATGCAGGCTCCTTAGTTGTGGCATGCAAACTCTTAGTTGCGCCACGCATGTGGGATCTAGCTCCCTGACCAGGGATCGAACCTGGGCCCCCTGCATTGGGAGTGCAGAGTCCTATCCATTGCGCCACCAGGGAATTCCCTACCTTTACTTTTAATAAAAGTTATAGATGCACATAGATTAAAGAAGCAAACAGTTCTCAAAGATGGATTATGAAAAGTAACAGTTCCCCCATCCTAGTCCTAAATCCCACTTTCCAAAGACAGCTACTATCGCTTTTTTAGCTGTTTATTTTGGTACTTACCTTCTAATTCCCAAATAACTACTTATTGATTTTTTTTTTTTTTTTCTGGTACACAGGCCTCTCACTGTTGTGGCCTCTCCCATTGTGGAGCACAGGCTCCGGACGCACAGGCTCAGCGGCCATGGCTCACGGGCCCAGCCACTCCGCAGCATGTGGGATCCTCCCGGACCGGGGCACGAACCCGTGTCCCCTGCATCGGCAGGCAGACTCCCAACCACTGCGCCACCAGGGAAGCCCTCTCTGAATGTTTTTTTAATAACTTCCTGTTTTTGTTCATGGCTGCAATATTATCTCATCTCTTTAAGGATATAATTAATGATTGTTTAAGTTCTTATCTCCCTGAATTATCTCCATTTTATTCAAGTCGCTTTTTTCTGTTTGTATAGGTCTATATAGTTAAAGGGCTTCATCAGATGTCTTACAATCTTTAGCTGCTGCTTATACTTCAGAGTGGTCTCTAAAAAGCTGATGGAAACTCTCTGTGCCTGAGGCTTGCCAGCTCTGAACCTCACTAAGGGTTATTTTGCTAGGATGTTTGATTGGGTAAGGCCTGTAGGTAGTACCTTGCGTGTGTGTGTGTGTGTGTGTGTGTGTGTGTGTGTGTGTGTTTCTTGGGTTCATCACATTCACTATATTATACCCGTCTAGAGAGTATAATGTAAGCAAAGCTGCCAATGTTCTGGGAGCCAAGTAAGGGAAAGGCTGGGAGGGGTATTACATAGCATTTAGTATATTTTAATTTAATCCCTCTTGCTCTCAAACTTTGCTTGGTGTCTCCCAACCTGGAGACCTTTGGTTCTATTATTTTTTAAATATATATTACTTGATAAATGTTTATTGAATTATTCAGGAAATAACTGCTTTAGTCACACCTACAGTGATAAGCCAGAAATCAGACCAACTTTGTACACTGAGAAAAATATAGGCACTGGAATTAAACAGACCTGGATTCAAGTTCCAGTTTTGCCATTAATAAGTCATATGAAATTGGAATATTTTTTCCCTTTAAACCATCATTTCTTCATTGTAAAAAGAGGATACTATCTAATTTAAAGGTTTATTTTCAGAAATAGAAGGAGCATTAACAGGCAGAGCATACTGCCTGACAAGTATTCACTAATCAATAAATGGTAGCTATTTGGCTTTACATATTACTATGGTTAACTTATCTACTATGGCATAAGCACAGAAAATTTTGTACCTGAAATTATTTGTGTTTTTGGAAGAACATCACAACATTTGGAAGAATATTTGTTGACTTCAGTTAAACAAATGATTATTGGGTACCTGGATTTTCTAATAATTACAAAGATAATGGAGAAACTCTCCCTGCTTAACAGAAGCTTACAGTTTCAGTAAGGAGATGTGGACATAAATAACTGAAGTACCACAGACTGCACAGACTATTAATGACACAGGATAAAAGAGATCATCTTCAATTATTTCGTGCTGGGGACAAATTTATTAACAGTGAAACCATGTAGTCCATGACCAAACTAAATGTATTAAACAAAATTTTTCTTACTAAAAATGCTTCTCCTGCTTTGTTTTCTCCCCCCTTCCTTTCCTCTTTCCTCCTTCCTTCCCTCCTTCCCTCCCTCCCTCTCTTCCTTCCTGCCTTCCAGTCTTCTTCCCTTCCCCTTCCTCCCTTCCTTCTGTTCTATTCTTTCCAAAACTTACATTTCCAGTTTTCTGCGATGATAAAGGAGTTCTGGGCACTTGGTTGCCCAGTTGGGGAGGGATTCTTAGAGTATGATTTTTTTTTTTTTTTTTTTTTTTTAGTTTTTTATTTATTTATTTTTTTGCTTCGTCAGGTGTTAGATGTGACACGCCAGGATCTTTGCGGCGCGGGCTCTTCGTTGCAGTGTGTGGGTTTCTCTCTAGCTATGGCATGCAGGCTCCATAGCACATAGGCTCTCTAGTTGTGGTGCACGGGCTTAGTTGCCCCGCGGCATGTGGGATCTTAGTTCCCCGATCAGGGATTGAACCGGCGTCCTCTGCATTGCAAGATGGATTCTTTTTTTTTTTTTTTAAGATGTTGGGGGTAGGAGTTTATTAATTAATTTATTTATTTTTGCTGTGTTGGGTCTTCGTTTCTGTGCAAGGGCTTTCTCTAGTTTTGGCAAGCGGGGGCCACTCTTCATCGCGGTGCGCGGGCCTCTCACTATCGCAGCCTCTCTTGTTGCAGAGCACAGGCTCCAGACGTGCAGGCTCAGTAGTTGTGGCTCACGGGCCTCGTTGCTCCACGGCATGTGGGATCCTCCCAGACCAGGGCTCGAACCCGTGTCCCCTGCATTAGCAGGCAGATTCTCAACCACTGCGCCACCAGGGAAGCCCCGAGATGGATTCTTAACCACTGGAACACCAGGTAAGTCCCAAGTATGATGCTTTTTTTAAAAAAAATAAATTTTATTTATTTATATTTGGCTGCGTTGGGTCTTCGTTGCTGCACGCAGGCTTTCTCTAGTTGCGGCTAGTCAGGGCTACTCTTGGTTGCAGTGTGCAGGCTTCTCATTGCGGTGGCTCCTCTTGTTGCAGAGCATGGTCTCTAGGCATGTAGGCTTCAGCAGTTGTGGCTCACGGGCTCTAGAGTGCAGGTTCTGTAGCTGTGGCGCACAGCCTTAGCTGCTCTGCGGCATGTCGGATCTTCCCGGATCAGATATCAAACCCGTGTCCCCTGCATTGGCAGGTGGATTCTTAACCACTCTGCCACCAGGGAAGTCCCTTTTTTTTTTTTTTAAATATTTTCTTTTTTTTTAAGGTTTTTTATTTGTTTATTTAATTTATTTTTGGCTGCATCGGGTCTTCAGTTGCAGCATGCGGGCTCTTCGTTGCGGCGTGCAAGCTTCTCTCTAGTTGTGGCACATGGGTTTTCTCTCTCTAGTTGTGGTGCGTGGGCTCTGTAGTTTGCAGCATGTGGGCTTTCTCGTTGAGGTGCGCGAGCTCAGTAGTCGTGGTGCGCGGGCTCAGTTGCCCCGCGGCATGTGGGATCTTAGTTCCCTGAGCAGGGATTGAACCTACATCCCCTGCATTGTAAGGCGGATTCTTTACCACTGGGCCACCAGGGAAGTCCCCTGAGTATGATTCTTTTTTTTTTTTTCCCAATTTTATATCACTAATATAAATGAAAACCAGTTTTTTTTTTTAATTTATTTATTTTTGGCTGCGTTAGGTCTTCGTTGCTGCACGTGGGCTTTCTCGGGTTGCGGTGAGTGGGGGCTACTCTTCGTTGTGGTGTGTGGGCTTCTCATTGTGGTGGCTTCTCTTGTTGCGGAGCACAGGTTCTAGGCGCACGGGCTCAGTAGCTGTGGCTCATGGGCCCTAGAGCACAGGCTCAGTAGTTGTGTCACACAGGCTTAGTTGCTCTGCAGCACGTGGGACCTTCCTGGACTAGGGCTCGAACCCATGTCCCCTGCATTGGCAGGCGGATTCCCAACCACTGCACCACCAGGGAAGCCCCCAAGTATGATTCTTAAACAGACATTCATCAACCCTTTTGTGTTCAGCTCTATTTGCACCCTCAGATCTAGAAATATCTGAGACCAACTCCTGAGACCTTTGAGGTGCAAAATGGGTTGCTTTTCAACTTTCCTCATTGCTGGCTTGGAATTCAGCTTTTTTCAAGTCTACTAAGTTAGTTACTACTCTTCCTTCTGCTTTCAGCTTCCAAAATTTTGTTCCTGTCATATTCTCTCCTGTTCTTGTCATAATGGCTTCACAGCTTTAAAAATAATCTTTCTACTGGCTTTTAGTGGAGTTTCAGGGGGGAATGGAGGTAAATGCATGTGTTTAATGTGCCATCTTGAACTGGAATTCCCACTGACTTTATTCAAGTCACAACTCAAATGCCACCTCCTCTAGGAAGTCTTCCCTACACTTCCTTAAGGTGGAATTAAGCCATTCAGTCATGGAACAATATTTATTGAGTGTTTCTTATAGGCATGGCATTGTGTAGATAAAGCAAGAAAAGACCATTTCTTGCCCTCAGAGAGTTCACAGTCTAGTGGGTTAAGATAAGACAATGACACAAGCACTTAAAATTCAGTGCAGAAAATGCCAGGGGATGCAAATGCTGCACAGAGAGCTGTGGGTACCTAGAGGACCATAACCAGAGTAGTAAGGAAATGCTTCCTAGAATAAAGGACATGAGCTGAGACTTGAAGGTCAAGTGGGACTTAGCCAGACAAAGCCATGGAGAGTCATTCCAACCAGAAGAAACAGCTTGTCTTCTCCAGTTCAGTTCTGCCTTTCCAGAGCACAAATCTGACCATGCCACTCTATAATGAAGACTCTTCCAGGAAGTCCTCCCTGAGTTCCAACAGCACCTGTGCCAGAGTGGCTAGTCTGTCTCTCTCTTCCTTAACCCAGACTATGAGCTCCCTGGAGCAGCAGGTCCTGCCCAGTTCGTTTATGGTGCTTAGCCTAGGATTGGGTAGGTCAGATTCAGTTCTATGATTCTCTTGTCTATACTATCCTTGGTCCCTCTGCTGGTCCCAGGGTTCAGGGGGCTGGGTTTTATCATGTTGGCGGCAAATGAATCTGAGGACCAGATTCTATAGTCCTGTGACAGTGGGATTCCCTGACTGTGAAAGCATCACTGCCCAGAATAGAAGAAAGCAAGGCTTTCTTGCCAGAAAAAGAAACAGTCATTTCACACCATCTCTTTGGAAACAGAAAGGGGATAAACAGCTCAGGAGAGATGCAGCCTCAGAGGCCACTCCAACCCAATTCTCTTCCCAGGGGGATTCAGGTTCCCCATTCTTTCCTTTAACATGTACACACCAAACCCTCTGACCAGCCCTAAGATCACAAGTATGGCTCACTCATGGCTCAATCTAAATGAAGCCCTGGGATAAAAGCCTACAGATCTCAGTCCTAGCTCCCTGGTTTTAGAATGAGATTCCCAGACTATTGTTACCCCTCTCTCCCCTCGCCCTCTCCCCCAGGAGGTAGAAAAACTGAGGCCAAGAGTGTCAGGGCTCTGCTTAAGATCACAAAATTATTCAGGAGCAGGGCCAGGACTTGAACCCATGCCTTCTCTCTCCTTGCCTAAAGCTTTTTCTCAAACTGCTCTGTGGGGGTGGGTTGTCATAGCAACAGTTCTCTGGGTGGGAGGATTAAGTAGGGGAAGTTGCCATTGTTTCCCCTTCCCACAAATCCCGGGGTCTGTCTGGTTCAGTCAACTTTTGGGGAGGGAGTAGTAGGGGAGGGAGAGGCCTAGAGGCAGTGATGACCTTGGCCTCAAGGGCAGGACTGCCCCCTCCCTGCAGGAAAGCTGAGTGAGGGACAGTTGAAGGACAGTACTTAGAGGGCTTGGACTAGTTCTGCCACAAGCGGCTCCAGGGGAAACCCCCTGCCCCACCCTTGTCCCCCTGGGTGCCACCCAGTGTGTAGGGCAGAGTGCATAAAGAAACCTAAGATACCTCTGCTGAGGAGGGAGAAAGGAATGGAGTAGGAGTCCGTGGGGCACATAGGGAGCCTCTCCCTGTGCTGGACCCCAGAAGGCTCCCTCCCTTGAGTTCTTCATGGGCAGCCTCGGGCCCCAAGCCAGGCTAGGTCAGGAATGCAGAGAGACCCAATCAAAATTAAAATGTACCCCTTAAAGTTTATGAACAGGTAATCTGCACCAAAGAGAGAAAAGAGAGCCAGAGCGACTAGGCACGGCTCCCCCCAGTATGAGCTCAGGCAAGCCCCTTAACACCTGCAAGCATGTTTGCTCTGTGAAATGGGAAAATAATGACTGCTTTTCTCACTCCAGTGACATGAAAGGCATTTAATGCATCTGGCACAAAGCAGGTCTCAACGGTGAAGATGTAAAGTGTAGGCAAATCACCTGGGTTCAAAGCCTGGCTCTGCTTTTTACTTTCTGTATGACTTGGGCAGTTACTTAACCTCTCTGTGCCTCAGTTTCTTCATCTATAAAATATCACATACCTAATAAGTCTCTGTGAGGACTAAGAGAATATCTTGTAAAATGTTCAGCATGATACCTGGCACATGCACTTGGTGAAAGTTAGTTTCCAAAGCAAGACATTCTAAGTTAGCTCTTTCTGGGCCCTGAGCTAAAGTTTGTACAGTGAGGCAAAGCCAGACCCCTCCCTTAGGTGGGCACAGTTACAGCCCTGCTCTGGAGAATTTGGCAATAGCTTCCGATCTTCAAGGCCAAGTGCACATATGGCATTCAAATCCTTCCCCCAGGGAGCCTTTCCTGATTGCTTTGCCCACAAATCTCTCCTCCCAGCCTCTCAGGCTGTCAGGTAGCGCCCATGACCTCCCTCCCAAAGGCACCCCCTCCACACACACACACACACACACACACACACACACACACACACACACACACCTCAGCCTGGCACAGAGCTGGGCACAGTGGGGCTCCAGGAAGACCTGTTAGCTGACACACTCACTGTGGGCTCCTGGTTCTGTGCCAGAAAGTGGCTGGCAATTCCTCAGTTCCCTAGAATTGGCCACAAAGTGGTGGCAGGTGTAAATCACCCCCTTCAACAGAACCAGGGCCCTAGGGAGCCTGGGAGGCCCCAACTGCCCTTTTGGCTCTGAATCTAGACCAGCAGCAACAGGGAAGGGGTTGGGTGCCTGTTTTCTCCTCCTCTCCCCAAGGAAGTTCAGATGAGATGCAAATACCCAGTGTACTTGGGGGTTGGTAGGAAGGAGACTGAGTCTGCAGTGATGGGACCAACACGGCAGGTGCTGTTATTCTGTGTCTGCTAAGGTTCTAGGAACTTTCAAATATTTTAAGTGGGTGTGGGGGAACGTTGGGGAAAGAGGATGTTTTTAGTGGCCCTAGCCCAGGCAGTTTTCACCCAAATCTCTTCTGTGCTGAGTGTTGTGGTGGATACTGGAGCCTCTGAGGAACAAACCCTGGGCCCAGTTTGCAAGAGGAGAAAAAACTGGTTGCCCTACAATGGTGGCTGGGGGCAGAGGTGGCCCCAAAGTGAGGCGAGAGGGGGAAGATTTGTGCTGTGCTAGGTTCTCAGTGCTTCCCAATCCTCACCTCTCCCCTCCCAATTATTTGGCAAAAAAAAAAAAAACAACTGAAAGAACCCTGAGCCTCCCACCCCAAGTGCTCAGGGCCCATCAATACTCCACTCACCCTTCCTGGGGAACGCAATTAATGGACCCCAGGGCTTAAAGATTGATCTGATAGGAATTCTGAGGACTTAGGTGGGGAATATTAACTCCCTCCTCTCCAGCCCAACTCTGGGGACGCGAGTCCATCCCTTCCGGCCCCATGCTGGAGACTCCGTGCCCCTGGCCCGTGTAGCCCACACTCACCAGCTCCATCCTCAGCGCCATGATCTTGTCGCCCAGGCTGTGGCCAGTGCTAGGCGCCCCCGGGAGCAGCAGGGCGCCAGAGGTTCCCGGCTCCCACTCGCCTCGCAGCCCGCGGAGCAGCCCTTCAGGGGTCTTCCTGCCCACCTTGCCCTCCACGTCTCGCAGGTCAGGCGTCTGGGACTCCGCAGTCCCCTCCATGCGGGCCTAAGCCTGAACAGGGTTGGGCGACCGGACGCCGGGATCCCGCTCCCAGGGGTCCTCCTTTCACAGCAGCTAGTGCAGAGCGGAACCGGTGGGTCCCCGCCCGCGCTGTGTGGGGGCGGGAGGAGGGCGCCGTAACACTCAGAAAAGCCGCGCAGAGGGTGTGTGTGGTGTGTGTGTGTGTGTGTGTGTGTGTGGTGTGTGTGTGTGTGTGTGTGTGTGTGTGTGTGTATTCGAGTGCTGCGCACACACCTCTGGCTCCGGAATGGGTGAGGCTGGGCGATGCTGGATGTGCACCTGAAAGAGCTCAGCGCCTTCTCCTGACTCTGGCTCCGGAATGGGTGAGGCTGGGCGATGCTGGATATGCACCTGAAAGAGCTCAGCGCCTTCTCCTGATTCCGGCACTTAGTCCAGCCAGGCACTCAGCAGGTGCCCAATGAATGTTTGCTGAGTGACGTTAAGCATCCTCAGTTAGGGAAGTGGGATTTTAAGGAACATTGGTAACAGAACTACAGAGGGTTTTGGAAGGCTTCCTGGAGTAGAGGAGCTGGATCTAAAACAGTGCTTGGAATTTAGCTAGCCACTGATACACACACACATCCAGTGTAGCCACTAAATTTAGACTAAAGGAGCAACCAGTATTGAAGCCGAAGAGGGCTACATCATGCTTGATCTTGTAAACTGATGCTTCTTAAACTTGACTGCGCATACATGAATTATCTGGGAATCGTTAAAATGCAGATTACAATTCTGTAACTCTGGGTGGGGCCTGAGATTCTGCATTTCTAACAAGCTCCCTGCTGATGGCCATGCTGCTGGTCCAGGGACCACACTTTGAGTAACAAGGTTATAAAAGATGGTTCTAAGGTGCTGGGATTTTATTCTATGGGCAATGATGATCCCTAAAAAGCATTTTATGCTTTGGCTTGATTTTGTTTTTCTTTTTTTTTGCGGTACGCGGGGCTCTCACTGTTGTGGCCTCTCACTGTTGTGGCCTCTCCCGTTGCGGAGCACAGCCTCCGGACGCGCAGGCTCAGCGGCCATGGCTCACGGGCCCAGCCTCTCCGCGGCATGTGGGACCTTCCCGGACCGGGGCACGAACCCGTGTCCCCTGCATCGGCAGGCGGACTCTCAACCACTGAGCCACCAGGGAAGCCCCTTGATTTTGTTTTTTAATCCAAGTAATTCCAGCCCATGGTTACAGAAGGATTTATAATGAAAAGATAGTTACCGCAACCTATTCTTTCCCACCTCTAGTCCCACTCCCCAGAGGCAACCACGTTCAGCTATTTTTTCCTGGTGTTTATACTCATAACTCCACAATAGACTTATACCACTATGTCTTAATTTTAAACATTGTCTACTGACTTCCTATTATGATAAATAAGATCTACCTCACACTCTGTATTTCCTTCTTCCATTGGCCCTATACATTTCTATCATTATTTTTTAGCTTGTTACCTTTGTAATTTTAAGTAACATACTTTTCCTTAGTATGCCTTGAACCATGGAAGGGTTTTAAATCAGAGATTTACAAAACAGATTTGCCTTTTTGAAAAAATACTCTGGATTTTGCAAGGAGAAAGAATTAAAGGGGTAAAAATCTGGAGTCATGGAGACCAGCTAGAAGATAAGAAACTAAAATGGCCTGGACAGCGGCTGGTGGTAAGGTTGGAAAAGAATTAGACCTGAATGGAGGAGGACTCTTTAGGAGGTAAGATTGACAAGACTTGGTGACCAGTAACATTCATTTGTTTATACTGGCATTTGATAAATATTTGTCCAGAAAACGAACGATTTCAAAAAATATTATGGAGAATCTCCTATCTTCTAGCCGTTGTATGTGGTACAAAGAATACAATGGTGAGCAAACAGACCTGGACTGGTTGCTGGAGAGAGACAAGGAATCGAGGGTGACTCCCAGCTGTTTGATCTGATGCCATTCATGAAGGAAGGGAACACAAGAAGAGGACTGGGAGTGAGAAGAGTTGATTCTAGCAGGAGCTATGTTGAATTGGAGGGACCTATGAGAATGTCCAGCTGGTAGTTGAACACAGGTCTGCCTGGAGCTCAGGAGAAAGGCTAAGTCTGCAGATATGAGTTTAGGAATCTAGATGGTCAGAGAGCTCATGAGACTGGATGAGATCTTCTGTGGAGAGTGAGTTTGAGGAGAGAAGAGGGTCAGGGAGGAACCCTGCAGGACACCCTTCTAAAATGCCTTTTAAAAATGTGTTGGGATTTCTTCTATTCTAACACATACTTATTAGGAGAAATCACTGATTGCCTCAACTACCGAGACAAGCACTGTTAACATTTTGGGGATACCATCCCACCATTTCAGGAAGCAGATGGAATATGGAGAGCTCAAAAAAAATCTAACCTGTCTTCTGGTTTCTTCTGTCTCCCTTTCATCTGTTATCCACAAAACAGTAAATGTTCTCTTAAATTGGATTATGTTGCTTCCCTGCCTAAAACTGTGCCATGGCTACCCACTCACTTCAAATAAGCATCACCGTCACCTAGAAACTTTTTCGAAATGCAGTATTCTGCTCTGCCCCAGACTCCTGAATCAAAAACTCTAAGAATGGGGCCCAGCAATCTGTTTTAACAAGTCCTCCAAGTGATTCTGATGCAAGCTAAAGTTTGAGAACCACTGTGTTAAGCTAAGTGCTTCACATGTGTTAAACTCTATAAGTGTTATTATTGTCAGTATAGTGAGGGGTTAAGAGTGGAATCTGGAGCCAGGCTGCCTGGGTTTGAATTCTAGCTTTACCAACTTCATGATATTGGGCCTCATTTTCTTTGTCTAAAAGATTGGGATAATAACAGTACCTACCTCATGGAGTTGTTGTGGAATTAAATTAGTTAATATAGTAAGATGCTTACTTAGAACAGTGACTGCCATGGAGTGTCATATGAGGTCATACTCATTTCACAGAGAAGGGAACCTGGGCTGAGATGTGAAGTGACTTGTCCAAGGTCTAGGTGGGTGGTAGAACCAGGTTTTTAATTCCCCCGTAGTCTGCAGTGGCCTTGCATGCTCTAGACCTGGGTGTAGGCTTGCCCAAGCAAAGGGAGGGGTATCTGGGTCCGAGGCCTGTAGCCCCTCTGACCCTGGCGCGCCCTGCGGTCTACTCCAAGGCTCTAGGACTCCGACCCCAATCGGGTTTGCCACCACGCAGTGCTGGGAGCGGGGAAGCTGCTCTCCCCCAGCCGCCCACCCGGCCAGCCAGCTGCAAGGCAGCCGAGGCACCGAGCACTACCGCTACTCGCTGGGGGAAGACACCAGCCGCCGCCCTAAGCGCCTCCCGCCGCCCTCTCACCCCGCGGCGGCGGCGGCGGCGGCGGCGGCGGAAGCGGGGAGGCGGGCCGCCCGGGCCGGGGCGGGGCCGCGAGCGGCATGGAGGAGGCGGAGGCCGCGGAGCGCCGGGCCGAGCAGTGCGGGCCCGAGCGGGGCCCGAGCGGGGCCCGGGCCCCCTGAGCCGTGAGTGCCTCTGGGCGGGGGTCCGGGAGGGGTGGCATGGCCGGGCCGGTCCCCGAGTGCTGGGGCGGCCCAAGGCGCGGGAGGAGAAGAGCAGGGCCAGATAGGAGGGGGCGAGGGCGGAAGGGGGTGGAGAATGGGGGGGGGTCGCTGCCCTTCGCTCACCCTAGGACTAGGAAGGCCTGGGGCTTGGTTCTTTTAGGGACTGATGAGCCTTGAGAGCCGATTATTTGGCCTCCAGCCTTGGGACAATGGGCAGTCCTGTCAGTTTCCCCAGCCCCAGGGGAGTTTCCAGGTGATCTGACCCCTCTGAAGGTTTCCTTTCCAGAGAAGTTGAGCCACTTTTCCCAGGTCACACAGCATGGATGCTGCAAGGATGAGTTACTGGGGGATCCTCCTTCATCTCCCCAAGAAAGCATCAGACTTTGGGAGGAAAACTTTACCCCACATGACCCTCTGGTCTCCTCAGATTCCTGAAGGCATGGGTTGGCCAGGACAGTGGTGACCCCCCAATCCGGCATGGACGACTGGAAGCCCAGCGCCCTCATCAAGCCCTTTGGGGCTCGGAAAAAGCGGAGCTGGTATCTTACCTGGAAGTATAAACTGACCAACCAGCGGGCCCTGCGGAGATTCTGTCAGGTATAGAGGTGTCCCATGCCTCCCAGGGGCTCCCTCCCAGCTTTACCCCAGCCTAGACTATGGGTACTGGAACCTACCTTGGCTGCCCCCACCCTGGAAAGAGGGTGGGAAACCTCTTTGTCTCATGTCCTTACCAGGTAGTGGGTTGGGTCCAGAGTTCTGGAATCAGAACCCAAGTACAACCTCCTAGGCTTCTGACAAACCTGAAGTTGGATCAGGAAGGCTTTGCCCAGGACCCACACCTGTCAGGCAGTCAGGGCTAGGACCCAGGTCTTCTGATCCCCAGCATGGTTCTCTGGGACTGGCTCCATCTCTAGGAACTAATTGTGGAGGAACCAAGGGAATCAAGGCTCAAATGGAAGAATACAGGAGTTCTGGGTAGGGAGCGCCCTGATGAAGGGGAAAGGGTCAGGGGAGGGTCCCTGAAGGAGGTGGTCGTGAAACTGAACCCAGGTCTGGGGGAGTAGAGCTGGTCAGACAGAGGGAAGAGAGGCAAAACCCAGGTTCTCCCTGTGTCATCACTTCAGCCAGAGCCCTCCTTTCAGCAAGACGCGCAGTGATCTTTAGGGGGTGCCCCTCTTTAGTTGTCCCCACCCCTCCCCTCAGACAGGAGCTGTGCTTTTCCTACTGGTGACCGTCATTGTCAACATCAAGTTGATCCTGGACACGCGGAGAGCAATCAGCGAGGCCAATGAAGACCCGGAGCCAGAAAAAGACTATGGTAGGACCAGACTGAGGATGGGATTGGTGGTGGAGGGGGCGTCCCCTGGGATCCTGTGGCTGAAATGATGGGCAGAGCCCAAGGGGTGAGACACTGCTGGAGGGACTATCTCCATGACCTGTCACACACCCACAGATGAGGCCTTGGGCCGACTGGAGTCCCCACGGCGCAGAGGCAGTGGTCCCCGACGGGTCCTGGATGTGGAGGTATACTCAAGCCGCAGCAAAGTGTACGTAGCAGTGGATGGCACTACGGTGAGTGGGCTGGTGTCCAGTGTACGGTCACTGCATTCTACTTACTGTATGGTCTGCTGGCTCTGGGTCCACTGCCCGAGTGGGAACTGCAGCTCTGCCAGTTTCTAGCTGTGTGACTTCGGAGGCCTCAGTTCCTCATCTGTAGACTGGGACTAATGATTTCTGCTTGTCAGGATTAAATGTAAGCTATGTGAACTGTATTACATGTAGTGGGATATTATCAAAAGTGATCAGTAGTATTAGTAGGCAGTTAATTCAGTGATTTATTTATTTCGTGGTCCCATTTATTTATTTATTTCCTGGTCCCTTCTTTGGCTTCGGTCTTGTCCTGGACGCTGGGAACCTGGAGGTAGTTAGCCCTGGCCCTACTTTGAGGGGTCCATCTGTGAGACGGTGATACCTCCAGCATGAGGCTGAGATAGTCAAGGGCTCTAAGAGTCGTGAAAGCTGGCGGGGGGTCGGGAGGTGTTGTAGAAAGATGGGATCTCTTTTGATGGGGGTGCTATGGAGGCTTCCTGGAAGAGATGGCCTTCAGGCTGGGTTGGAAGAGAACTGTGTGAACAGAAGCAGAGGAAGGAGGGGAGGTTTTGTTTCATGCAGCTGTTTTTTTTAAGTGCCCATAAGACAGAGAGACCTCAAATGCCAGAGTGAAGAGTTTGACCTTGTCTCTGCTACCCTGTAGGTGCTGGAGGATGAGGCCCGGGAGCAGGGCCGGGGCATCCATGTCATCGTCCTCAACCAGGCCACGGTGAGGTTCTAGGGGTAGGGGACCTAGAGGGCCAAAGCTGAGCCCTCCTTGCTGGTGACACTAACTCATGAGAGGTGTGTCTCCTGCCAGGGCCATGTGATGGCAAAGCGGGTGTTTGACACGTACTCGCCTCATGAGGATGAGGCCATGGTGCTGTTCCTCAACATGGTGGCACCTGGCCGAGTGCTCATCTGCACCGTCAAGGTCAGTGACTCTGCCTTGGCGCCATTCCCAACACCCCTAGCTCCAGCCCTTCTCATGGCCCTGGGTTCTGTGCCCCTAATATGGCATAGTGGCAAGAGCCTCTGGAGGAAGGTGACCAGGTTCCAATCCTATCCTTGTCAATGGAGAGCAAGACAGAGTCCCTACCCTTATGGAGCTTACACCAATAGGGCAAGAGCAACAAAAAGCAGCCAAATAAATCTACCATGTCAGGAAAAGATAACTTGTATGAAGAAGAAAATTAAGCAAGGGAGACAGGGTGATGGGGGTGCATTTTAGAAAGGGGAGGCCTCTGTAAGGACAAGACCTGTGCACAGAAAGCTGGAGGAAGTGAGGAGTGAGCCATGTGAATATCTGGAGGAAGAGCATTCTAGATAGAAAGAATGGTAAGTGCAAAGGCCCTGAATTGGTAAGGTGCTTGGTGTGGAACAGCCGGGCTGCCAGTGGAGCTGGAGTAGAATAAGGGAGGGGAGGAGAAGGGTGATGAGAAGAGGGCAAGGAGGTAGCAGGGGACAGAGGTGCAGACTGTGTGGGATCATGTTAAGGACTAATTAGCCTAGTGACCTTGGGTGATTCTCAGAATCTGTCTAAGCCTTTAATTATCTGTGAAATGATAGAAACCACAAAGGGTTGTTGTGATAGTTTAATGAGCTAATTTAAGTAAAAGGTTTTACATGGTGCTTGACATGTAGTTAGTGTTCCCTGATGCTAGGTCTGCTGGAGCTGTGCCAGTCAGGCTGACCACCTTTTCTGGTCTCCCAGGATGAGGGCTCCTTCCACCTCAAGGACACAGCCAAGGCTCTGCTGAGGAGCCTAGGCAGCCAGGCCGGCCCTGCCCTGGGCTGGAGGGACACCTGGGCCTTCGTGGGACGAAAAGGAGGTGCCAGGACCGTAGGCCATCCGCCCTGTAGTATGAAGGGGCTGAGAGGAGCAGAACTCCAGGAGATGGGGTGGGCTGGGGGCAAATAGGAGTCGGTGGTGGTAGGCTGGATGAAAGTGGGCCGGGAGATGGGAAGAAGCTCCAGAACTGCAGCCTGGGCCCCCATTGCCCCTCATTTCTGCCCCCTGCCAGGTCCTGTCCTCGGGGAGAAACATTCTAAGTCACCTGCCCTCTCCTCCTGGGGGGATCCAGTCCTACTGAAGACAGATGTGCCGCTGAGCTCAGCTGAAGGTGGGGTTAGCGGGCGCTGGGCTCCAGGGCAGTGCCTGGGCTGGGGATAGGCATTTGGGTTCTCTTCACGGGGCTCTATTCTTGACTGGGTGCCTGGTGTTCTCCAAACCACACTGGCCTCATGCCCTCATCCTGTTGACCTCATCCCTCCCTCAGAAGCAGAGTGCCACTGGGCAGACACAGAGCTGAACCGTCGCCGCCACCGCTTCTGCAGCAAAGTCGAGGGCTATGGGAGTGTGTGCAGCTGCAAGGACCCCACACCCATCGAGTTCAGCCCTGACCCAGTGAGTGGGGCCTTGGGCAGCGAGGCCCGGACTCCTTTCCAGCTTGGCAAGGGGCCCCAGGAAAGGTCCAGGTTGGGCTTTCCCTGCCCCAGCCTGGGAGGGAACCGGGAGCTGAGGATTTATGCTGAGCTCTGAAAGACGGGGCGTCTTGGTTGTGGGGAAGGAGCAGGCCATGTGAGCGAAGGCCTAGAGTTGGAGTTGGGCTGAGTGTGTGGAGGGGCCAGGACAGGGAAGACCCTCTGCCTTTTCCCTTGCGTCTCCCTCTCCCTCAAGACTCTTCCCCGGGTGGGGATCCCAGTTTGAAGAGAGAGTGAGGCAAGAGCTGAACACTATTTCTCCCTCAGCTCCCAGACAACAAGGTCTTCAATGTGCCTGTGGCTGTCATTGCGGGAAACCGGCCCAATTACCTGTACCGGTGAGCCTGGGAGGGGGCTGTATCCAGCACTGAACAGGAGGGTGCTCAGTGGTGGGAACCCGAGGCTCATGTACCTGCAGGGGGAACTCTTGAGGTGGGCGGAATGGAAACAGATTCTAGGTGCATTCACCTTTGGGGGTGAACATGGAGAATCTGGGCCCATCTGTAAGCACAGGGGAGTCCTGATTTGGGGGGACAAAGAGGCCTAATCCAACCCTGGGCTCCCCAGGATGCTGCGCTCTCTACTCTCAGCCCAGGGGGTGTCTCCCCAGATGATAACAGTTTTCATCGACGGCTACTATGAGGTGAGTGGGGCTTGGGGGCTTTGGGCGGAGCAGAGCGCAGGGTTGCTGCTGCTGAGTAGCAGTGATCACAGAGGACTGGCAAGGGAGACAGCCCGGGCAAGGGCCATGAAATGTGCAGGGCTTGGCGTGTCAGAGCCTACAGGGGTGGGCAGGGGGCGGGTGGCTCACATGATGACCAGCGGCCATGCCCCTTAGGAGCCGATGGATGTGGTGGCGCTGTTTGGTCTGAGGGGCATCCAGCACACTCCCATCAGCATCAAGAACGCCCGTGTGTCTCAGGTACCGCCTAGGCAAGGATGGAAGGGGTGGACACCTGGCCCCACTGTCCACCCCAAAGCTCATGTGCCCTATTCCTACTCCCCACCCAGCACTACAAGGCCAGCCTCACTGCCACTTTCAACCTGTTTCCGGTGAGTAGTAAAGACAAAACTCTTGGACCTAGAGAGGGGAAACATGGGCATAAGTCTGGTCTTGTTATATAGCAAGCTCTTCCTCTCTCTGGGTCTCATCCTCCTGATGTGGAAAATGGGGGTAGTGCTGCCTGAGAAGTGGGATGGAGGTGGAAGAGATGGGATGAGAAAGTCCCCCTTGGGATCATGTTGTCCCCCACCCCCTACAGGAAGCCAAGTTTGCTGTGGTTCTGGAGGAGGACCTGGACATCGCTGTGGATTTTTTCAGGTGAGGGAAGTGTCCCTCCATGCAGCTCCAAGCTGCGTAGGGCCTCTGTGCATGAGTGGGTCTCCAGGGAGGAGGGCAATGAGGGGTCTTGGAAAGCTTTCCAGAGGAAGCAAGCTCCAAAGTGGGGAAAAATCCTGAGCAAAGGTGGGCTGGTGGGGGTCGGGGCTGGAGTAGAGAGTAGAAAGGATGAATGGAGACAGTGGGGCTCTGGGGGAAGGAGGCATGACTCCGGAGTCCCATCTCCAGTTCTTCCAGCATCACTGTGTGACTGGGTTTGTCCTTGCCCCTCCCTGAACCCCTGGACCCTGCCTCTCAGTTTCCTGAGCCAATCCATCCACCTGCTGGAGGAGGACGACAGCTTGTACTGTATCTCTGCCTGGAATGACCAGGTAGGCTGAGTGGCCAGGGGTCAGCTGCGGAGTTGGTAGAGGCCCCGAGCTAATACCTCCCATCACGGCCCCCTGTCCCCAGGGGTACGAACACACAGCTGAGGACCCAGCACTGCTGTACCGCGTGGAGACCATGCCTGGGCTGGGATGGGTGCTCAGGAAGTCCTTGTACAAGGAGGAGC
This sequence comes from Tursiops truncatus, assembly GCF_011762595.2. Lineage (NCBI taxonomy): Eukaryota > Metazoa > Chordata > Mammalia > Artiodactyla > Delphinidae > Tursiops > Tursiops truncatus. The sequence continues at coordinate 145,888,858 of NC_047034.1, forward strand.
TTGAGCCCAAGTGGCCCACACCGGAAAAGGTACCCTGGCAGGGTAGGGTGAGTGGGCTGAAGTCCCCTACCAGCTTGGAACCTCGTAACTCTCAGAGTCTTCCATGCCCCCAGCTCTGGGACTGGGATATGTGGATGCGGATGCCGGAGCAACGCCGAGGCCGAGAGTGCATCATCCCTGACATTTCCCGGTCCTACCACTTTGGCATCGTTGGCCTCAACATGAATGGCTACTTCCATGTGAGTGGGAGGCAGGGGTGTTGGGGCATAGGGCACAGTGTGGTAAAAGGGGCAAGAACATGGACTCGAGCGACCCCAGCTCTGCCACTCACTAGCCATGTAGCCTTAGGGAAATTACTTACCTTCTTTTGCCTCAGTTTCTTTATTTGTGAAATGAGGATAAAAATACTCCTACCTCATAGGGTTGTGAGGTTATGAGGTTTAAATGAGTTAATATGTATAATATGTTTTGGACTGTAAACATTATATAAGGATTAGCTGGTATTATTTTTATCATTACTATTTTTAGCACTAGACTGTGGGTGTGGGGAGCATATTTCGGCTGCCACGCACTCGTCCAGCCCAGCAAACTCTGCCCTCTCCTGTCCTTGCAAGTGCTGAGGCCTAAGCCTCAGCCTGAAGTGAACAGAGAGGGCCCCAGGTTGCCACCGCTTCATCGCTGTGCCCAAAGGGCCACTCCCCAGTTATAGCCAGGGAGGCCTTGAGACAACCCAGTGTAAAGAATGGAGAGTTTCCAGCTTGGAACCTCCTAGAAGCCAGAAGGGCCTTCAGAGGCTGATTACTACAAGACCCCCACTCATCTCCGAGAGGGACGGGGAGTGACCTCATGTCCTTCACCCTTAGTACCTTAGTCATAGCAGTTTTCTCCCTCCCAGTCCAGCCTGTCCCTTTGCAGGGGCCATTCCTGGCTTCTGTGGCCCTAGAACAGCAGGCCCAGGGAGAGCCACTGGGGACAAGGACTAGCTCAGGGGTCAGTAGCATGAGATGCCAGTATGAGCATGAGCTCTCTGGCAATGGTGGAGCCAGAGGGACCTTTATAGATCTAGGACTTCATTTGTGGGCCTCGTGGATGTGTGGTGGGTCAGCAGGCAGGTGTGGGCCAGACAGTGTAATGCCCTGATTTTCACCTTCACGTCCGTTCCAGGAGGCCTACTTCAAGAAGCACAAGTTCAACACGGTTCCAGGTGTCCAGCTGAGGAACGTGGACAGGTGGGGGCTGGGGACGGCCAAGGGGAGGATATTTAGGGGCCTTGATAACCAGTGCCTGACAGGCCCTACTAGCCCTGTGGTCTGTGTGTTTACCCCAGCCCTGCTTCCCCCCAATCTCCATGTCATCCCTTGAGGGGCTACTCCCTCCCCTGACCCATTTCTCCCTCTCCTTTAGTCTGAAGAAAGAAGCCTATGAAGTGGAAGTTCACAGGCTGCTCAGGTATGGCCTAGGGCAGTGGGGTATATGAGGCAGGGGGTAAGGAGAAGTCAATACTGGGAGTCTTGGTCCCATAATTTGTGGGGCCCACTGCAAAATGAAAGCCAGGCTCCCTTGTTCAAACATTATTAAGTGGGACTTCCCTGGCAGTCCAGTGGTTAAGACTCCACACTCCCAATGCAGGGGGCACGGGTTTCATCCCTGGTTGGGGAACTAAGATCTCATGTGCCGTGGCCAAAAAATGCCAAAAAACAACAAATGTTAAGAATTCCAAGATGGCAGCAGTAGAGCATTAAAAGCACAGGGCCTGTGTGACACACTCATGAGGTAGGCCCTGTCTTCGCCTTTCTCCCCCACTCCCTGCTACAGTGAAGCTGAGGTTCTGGACCACAGCAAGAACCCTTGTGAAGACTCTTTCCTGCCAGACACGGAGGGCCACACCTATGTGGCCTTTATCCGAATGGAGAAGGATGATGACTTCACCACCTGGACCCAGCTTGCCAAGGTGCCTCAATACCACACCTACCCCAGGAATACCCCTCCCCAAGATACAAGGAGCCTTTCTGGAATCTTCCACCTCAGAACCTTCTCTTCATACTCTCAGAGCCTCTCTTCTAAGCCCCTTTACAAATCCATATTCTTGAAGATGCTACCTCTTGCAAACTGAGGAGGCTGCTGAGGAGAGGGGGTTGGCCAAGGGCCCTCCCCACAGCTCTCCGACTCTTGCCTTTGCCCCACCCCACCCCCACCAGTGCCTCCATATCTGGGACCTGGATGTACGTGGCAACCACCGGGGCCTGTGGAGATTGTTTCGGAAGAGGAACCACTTTCTGGTGGTGGGGGTCCCAGCCTCCCCCTACTCGTGAGTGACTCTATTCTGTCCTTGGAAATGGAAGACTAGTGGGGTTAGGGGACGTAGCTAATGACCTCCTCCCTATTCGTTTTCCTGTTATCTTCCCAGAATGAAGAAGCCACCATCAATCACCCCAATTTTCTTGGAGCCACCCCCAAAGGAGGAGGGAGCCCCAGGAGCTGCAGAACAGACATGAGACCTCCTCCAGGACCCTGCAGGGCTGGGTACTGTGTACCCCCAGGCAGGCTAGCCCTTCACCCAATCCTGTAGGATTTTGTAGACACTCTCAGGGGCTGGGGCTGGTTTGTTTTTAACATGAGACTTAATTACTAACTCCCAGGGGAGGGTTCCCCTGCTCCAACATCCCTGTTCCTGAGTTGGAGGTCTATTTATTTACTTCCTTGTCGGGAAAGGGCAGGATAGTACCTGGGAATCTTTGGGATCCCTGGGCAGCTGATCCTGCCCTTTGTATACTCCCTCCTCCCAGGCCTGGCTCAGAATCTAACCTATTTATTGACTGTCCTGAGGGCCTTGGAAACCGGCGGAAGCCTGTAGGGCCTTGATTTTTTTTTTTGGACTGGGGTGCTGCCCTGAGGGTGGGGCAGGCTCTTACTCAGGAAACTGCTGTGCCCAACCCATGGACAGGCCCAGCAGGGGCCCACCTGCTGATGCAGACTCACTCAGAGACCCTCAGACACTGAACCAGGCCTCTTTCAGCCTCCTCTTTGTCCAGATTTCCAAAGCTGGATGAGGTGGTCATTGATTAAAAAAGGAGAAAAGCTCTGGGGATTGTCTTGTGACTCTGTGTGTGTGTGTGTGTGTGTGTGTGTGTGTGTGTGTGTGTGTGTGTGTGTGTGTGTGAGAGAGAGAGAGAGAGAGAGACCGACACACACAGAGACAGAGACAGAGAAAGAGAGAGAGATGGGTGGGAGAGAGGATGGTCATGATGGATGATGGGTTTTCTTTACTGTCCTCCACAGGTTTATCTTCCATTTGGGGCCATTTGGCCAGCAGGGGATGCCCAAGTCTCAAACTCCAATGTTTTTACCCTAGAACAACAGAGCCTGACCTTTGCCCCACCCTACTTGGGGCTGAGCTCAGAGCGGCCACCCTATACCCCATTCCCACTGTTTAATTAACCATCAGGCTGTTTTCTGCCTAGCTCGTGTCTGGGCCAGGGCACCTGTCCCCAAAAATGGAGCAAGAGAGAGCAAAAAGGGATACCTGGGGATGGGGGCGGGGGGCGGTGATAGAGAGCAGGTGAGTATAGTGGAGGTGGGAAGGAAGTGGATGAGATAGAGCTGAATGGGCATCATTCAGGAAGTGAGGACTGGGCTGCCGGTGGAGACATAGGAACAAGGATGTCTATGGTCCTTAGGGTACTTTGTATGCAGACTCCATATCTGGGCATTTTTCTGGAGAAAAGCCATCATTTTCATCAGATCACCCAACCAGTGATCCAAAGAAGTCAGGAAGATCTAAGTTGGTCACGCTAGCACCAGAAAATGGATGAGATTGTCCAGAGGAAGTGGTTGAGATAGCCCAAGGCACAGGGCATGACATTTAAGGAAACTGTGAAGGACTTAGGTTCCAGAGAGTAAGTGTAGGACACTTGGAGAAGGGGTCTGCCTGCAGAGCCCTTGCAAAGTGAGCCTCATGAGCTCCTTATATAGAGCCTTGGCCAGGGAGGCAGGAGCTGGCTGGAGCTCTGCCCTGTCACCAGCTCTCTGCCCTTGCCTCTCCAAGCGGTGCCTGGAGCCCCGCTCGGCGATGGCACGGGTGGTGTGTGGCTTCAGTGTTTGCTGGAGGTAGAGATAGCGCTTGAGGTGCCACAACAGCCAGGTTGAGGAACAATTAGTTCATAATGAGGTGGAGGAGGCCCACCCAGGGCAGACAAATCCCTTGTAGCCTCTATACAGGTGCCTGGGGGTGGGGTAGTGTGAGAGGCATAGAAAGGTGGTAAAGGTGGGAGGGGGCTAAGTGCTCTACCTGCCCATCCTCCCAGCAGGCTGCTGATCTGGGCCTCACAGACCAGCTCTCAGGCACTGCACTGCACCGGCTAGGTCGCAGTTCCTTTTTGGATTCACGAGGGGTGATGGATCTGGGTTGCCCTAGTAAAACCGGGGAAGAGGAATCCAGGGCTCAGAGGCAAGCAAGGAGGACTGGTTTGCCAGGCTGGGCTTCGCCTGGTAGTAGACACCATATCCTCTGGCCACAGCCTCCCACCCTAGTGCTATGTCTCCTGCAGCAGCAATCAGATCTATGTCTGGGACATTCTGGCCTAAATGTAAGTCATGTTCCCATGTCAGCCAGGATCCCACCCGGCTCTGGAGTCACATGTCCCGGACCCACATCCAGGCTCAGCTCTTCATGGGAGGTTGTGGGCCTGGAACAAGTCACTTGGCCTTTCTAGGCCCAGTTTCTGGAACATGGGGGTGGTTAAGACTCGATAAGAGATCAAATCTATAGAGCCCTGGGCAACAAAGACCGAGAGTAAATGAAATTCTTTCTGAAGTCCCCAAAGCAGGGACAGGTCGGGGGCTGTGCCTGCATGAGAAGGGTAGGCAGCTTGGGTCCCCTGATGGGGGCTTCCGGAGGGCTTCCCAGAGCCTAAGGAATGACCCTCTTCCATCGCCCTGGCAATATTTCGGCTCTCCCTGCCCCCACTTGGGCACAAGCTTTTTATTTTCATAGCTTTCCAGCCCAGTGCTCCTACCCAGGAGAGGGCAGTTTCAGGCCAAAGTCCTCCCACATTATAGGACTGCAGACTGGCTCAGCCCCTGCTTCCTCCCTCAGTGTCCTCTTGGCCATCCTTGCTAGGCTCCCTCCCAGGCCTGGCATCCGAATGAAGGTGAGAAATAGCCACCCACCTCCGTGCTACTTCCATTCTGCTACATTTCTGGGAGCCTTCTGAGTCAATAGCCCCACAGGAATCTGAGGCCTGTTGAGGCATGATGGGTCCCTCTCCTGAAGGATACACGAAAAGAGTCCAAATGGAAACATTTTAATGGGTTTTTGAGTTCTGAAGTGCTTTCTACACATCTGCCTGGTGACTGCTGATTTTGCATATGCTCGTGTTGTCGGTGCAGTGCCTTTAATCCCCCCTGTGGAGTACTGGGATCACCAAGAGCACCCCACCCCCCTGGCCTGAGAGGGTATCAAGGGTTTAAGAAACAGACTGGAGGAATGGGCAAGAGGATTGGCTACCTTAGAGGCTCTGAAATAGGTGGACCCCAACATCACCAATGGAAGGACAAGTCTGGCACAGGTTCAAGGGGGTGCTGCCTATTTGGCCCCAGGCCCACTCCAGCCCAAGTGACACTGTTAGATCCTGTCTCCACGCTGATCACTGCCTCTTGGCAGTGCTGGGGTGCCCCTTCCCAGTTCCTGTATGGCAGCAGCAGTGGCGGAGGCAGAAGCCGACTTATTTCAGATTGCAGTACAGATACATGGACACAATCATGGCAGCCAGCTGATGAGAAAGGAACAGGCAGAGAGGAAGAAACATGATCAGGGTCCTTAAGCTTTAGTCCCCTGGCCCCCAGACATTCAACATGAAGTTTTGTTAGAAGTCTGTCTCTTCCAGAAAGGCCTCAGACATGGATCAAGCAGCCCTGAGCCCATGGGGATATCCTGCCCCAACCTCCTCCCCTCCTTACCTCTAAGCCCCCAATTCCAGCTGCCACACCACCCACGGTAACTGCATTGGTTCTGATGTCATACAGAAGCTGATTGAAGCAACCCTTGGAGGGGAGAGAGCATCTATAGTCAGCAGCTGCCCCCACTCACATTCAGCTCTCCGGGGCCATTAAAGCAGCCCAACCTCCCAGGCCAACCTATACCTCTACTTTCTGGTTCTGGGCCTCGACACTAGTGCAGGGTTCCACAAATGTGCCATTGTCACGGTCAAAGCAACAGTATGGGGGAAAGACGTTGTTCTCTTTTACATAGGGAGAGTCCTCAAAATCTGTGTAGTTGGTGAAGCCACAGCACTTGAGCTGAAGATGAGGAGAAGAGATGGTCAGTGGGGCCTTGCTTATTTCTCCTCACCCCAAAATCTCCCCCAGCCCACCTTACCCCTTCCATGGTGGAGTTCCACACTTGGGTGAAGTCTTTTTGGGAACCGTACTCTTTCTTGATGGTGGGCACTACCATCAACGTCAGGAAGTTCTCAGCCTGGGTGGGGAAAGTCAGTGTTTAGGGCCTGGTAGGGAGGGTGGCCATTCGCAGTGCTTTGCCCAGTTGTTCCCCCCTTGCCCCATCCCCGCTCCTCACCACTGTGGTGTACACCAAGGCAACCACGGCAGCTGCAACCTCAGCAATGAAGATGACGAGGAGGATGAAGAAGAACTGAGTGGAGAACAGGGATCTTGAGTTTTAGGGAGAGACAGTCCCTCATGCATTCCTTGCCCTAACCCACCCCCACATGAAAACAAGTCAGGGGCCCCACTGGCTGAGGCCCCTGGAGTCCAGAGCAGGGCTTGGGGATCCCCAGGGCCTGGTGTCAAGGGTGAGGGACCCTGGGTCTCGGTTACGGGCCTGTGGAGCTGGGTTTGACACACCATGATGAGGGCGCACTTGTTCTCAGTCTGAGCACCATAGCAGCCCAGGAAACCAAGAGTGAGGAGCACAGCGCCAGCTGCGATGAGGAAGTAGCCCACGTTGACAAACTGCATGGCACTGGATGATAGTGGCCCGAAGATCTTCATGAAGGATGTTCCGTCGACTGACACCCAGATGCCCACTGCCAACAGGGCCACACCACACAGCTGGAGACAGAGAGGCAGGCCTTGAAACAGTGCCGTCAAGCAGCTCCCTACCACGCAACTGAGTGAGGGAGATGGGAGACGAGAAACTTCCCCCTTTATTGACTATGGAGTCTAAAAACTCATCCTGTAGGGAGGAAAAACATCCATTAGAGCCAGAAAGATGGGAGCTGGAACATCCATAGCCAGCACCAGGCTGCACACCTAGGCAGATATAAATGGGATCAGGGATTCCAGAAATAGCTGAAGGGTGGGGGGAGGGGCAAGGCTTTCCCTCTCTGTTGCCAGGGTCATGCCACATAGCTAGGGGTGAAAAAAGTAGGTGAACATCCCCCCCAGCAGCTTCCCCCTCCCCCCCGCTCCCCTCTCCATTCCCCCCTCCAGGTGCCTGGAACGACTGTCCTCTGATAGGTGGAAACAGGGGGGTGGGAGCCTTGAGCAGTCTCCACAGTCACCATAGCAACAGAGGCATGGCTGAGGTTTACACCTGCTCCCAACATTGGAGAGGGCGGTGGTGAGAAGGGATACCCACCCCAAGGCCCCATTTGGCTTCCCTCCAGAACCAGCCTAGACTTCTCCTTGCCACCCAAGTGGAAACTGAGGCACCAGAGAGGAAGTACAGCCAGAGCTCTTAGGGGCTCTCTGGCTCAACCCCCAGCTCAGAGGGAATCCTGAAGCCTAGACTGGGGAGGAGGGCACTGCCCAGTTCCCACAGCTTAGAGCAAAGCCTTGCTGATCCAGAGCTTCAGTGGATAAATCAGCCTGACACTGCCTAGGTAGGTGTCCAGTCCCTACTTCCCAGCTATGGAAACTGAGGCTAGAACCAGGAGTGAGGTGGCAGATGGTGGGTGGATCCCAGGCATGTTTGCCCAAGGACAGAAAGCTGGGCTTTTAGCCTACAGGGTCAAATTTCAAGGAGTCTGAGGCCTGCCCTGCCCAGTCTGGCGAGGCAAGGGCAACAGAAGCAGAAACCAAACCAGATTTGCCTTTAACCCCCTCGGGCCAGAGCCCCTGCTCTCCAAATCCCTTCAGTCCTGTTGCCTTCTTCAGATACATGGATAAAGTCTAGTTCCCTGAAACCAGAGGAAGCCCAAGGCACAGACCACATCGGAGTCAGAGTTTACTCCCCCCCAGCCCAATTTCTCCAAATTCATCTATACTTCATGTCTCCATTTCCTCCCCATTCACTCACCCTAACCCACTCTCATGTGGCGCCAAGGTCTCTGGTGACATGTGTTTAGTCATGGGTGGATCCTCTTTGACCTCCCTGATAACCTCGCTCGCCCTCCTGGTTTGCTTCCTGCTGCTCTTTCTTCATTTGCTTCCTGGTGACCATTTCCCTGTTTATCCCTTGTAAGCTGAGTTTCCTGGAGTTCACTCTCCCTGAGTGGTTTCACCCCTCCCATGGCTTCAACAATCACCTATGGGCACATGACTTTCAAATATCCTGAGCTGCAACCCCACTGGGTACACAGCTGCCTGTGAGATATCCCCCAGGTTGTTCTTGCCAGAGACGTGGTCATCATCTCCAAGATGATGTCTCCCTTGCCCCTTCTTCCATCCCTTAGCCACCATCCAAGGGCTTTGTCCTTTGTCCATTTTGTCCATTTCTGCCCATCTCTAGGGTTCATGCCTCATTGCTCAGCTTCCTCAAACATGCCCTATATAATCTGTTCCTGGTTTTCTGAACAATATTTGATTTCATTGCCTTTGGGCCTTTCTGCATGCTTTACCAACCCCCTCACTCAGTGCAAATTCCTAGCCTCAGCTATTTCCTCCTAGAAGTCTTCTCTGACCAGGCAGGGTTCAAGCCCCTCCTATGGACCCCTGTGCTAAGACCACGTATACTATGTCAAAACTGTCTGCCTATCTGACCGGCTGGACCTGAGATCCCCAAGGGCAGAGAAAGGGCTTGCTTACCTGTCACCCCAGCACTCAGCACAGGGTCTTAGGCAATGTGTTTGTTGAATGAATAAGGGCTGCTTGCAGCTGACACTCTGCTCCGATGTCTCTGGGCCTTCTGTGCTTTTGGTTCCCCATCATACAGAGGCCACTGAATTTCCTTCCACACGAGGTGACCTTGGGCAAACCCCTTCCCCTCACTGGGGCCCCAGCCTGTTAGCCTACTCTGCCCTGCTGTAAGCCTGCCTGAGCTGAAGCTTCCTGGAAGGGAGAGGATGCCCCTAACCTTCTCCACCCCAACTGTGTGGCAGCCAGGCTGCTACTGGGACCAGGACTCAGCATTTGGGAAAACTTCTGCACCTCCTCAACTTGCAGGAAGAATCTGGGCATAGCAGTCTCCTCTTCCCCAGTTCGGGCTCTGCTCAGGTTAAGACCTACTCCTATAGGGAACCCCAAAGAGCCCATAACCCCCACACTTACAAAGATGAGCATATTGAAGAGGATCATCATGGTCTTAATGAAGTTGAAGCACTGCATGGTGGCTCCTGGGAGGCAGATGTGTGTGTTAGGACCTTGCTCCCTGCCCCCACCCCCAACCTGGGCTGACACACCAGACTCCAGCATCCTGGACTCACATAATCACCAAGCTTTTCCTGCATCTGGACTCTGACACCTCAGGACTTTTCCCAATTGCCATCCTGACGCTCCTATCCCTCTGTACTGCCCAGGCCCTCTACCAACACCTGGCACTCTGAAATCCTAACATCCCAGGTTCCTCTACTGGCACCCCAAGCCTGACTCCCACGCTACAGGGTCACTCCATGCCCTTCCCTGGCACCTGTGTATCCTGGGCTTTCCACTCCCCCCGAAACCAATCCTAGACTCTTCCAAGACCCTCCCCATGGCCCTTCCAACTCCCCAAACCTGTTTCCAGATTGATTTCACTTCACGGGATAGTCTCTATCCTATGCCATCACCTGTTCAGGGTTCTTGGTAGTGAGTTCTGAAAGAGGGATCTGCTGAGGCTCCAGAGGGAACTGCAGCTCCGGGGAACTGCCACTGAGTGGGCAGGCGGGGAGACGGAGCTGGCTCTCACACAACACTGCTCACCTGTGGGCGGGGCAGGTGCTTTAAAGGCCTCCTTCTGCCCGCCCGCCTACCCCACACGCAGCCCGTCCGCCTCCTCCAGCGCCTACTGCCCCCCTGCTGCCTGGCGCTCTGTCCTCACAGCCCCAGCCGCCTCGGGGCTCCTCCTGGCAACGCCAGCCATGGGCAACGCCCCTCCTGACCTGAAGGAGAGAGAGGTCTGGGGGTGGGGCAAGTGGCCTCCTAGAACTGTGTGCCCTCCACCACGGCAGCGCGCACAGGCGCTTCCTACCCTGCACCTGCTGATACTGTCGTACACACCCTGCATGCTCGAGGCACGCACATCTGCCCAAGCTGTATATTCAGACACACACACACAAACACCTCCTAGTGCTCTCGAATGCACACTCACACATGCACACACACACTCTGAACTGTGTGGACTGACTCCCAGCAACAATCAACAGAGCAACATCTGAAGTACGTACTGAAACACTCTCTCTCTCTCTCTCTCTCTCTCTCTCTCTCACACACACACACACACACACACACACACACACACACACACACACTCACGCAGGCATGCCCACACATGCTTTCAAGGCAACGGCCAAGGCTTGGAGTTTTCTGCCCCCTCCTCTGAGTGGCAAACGACTCCTAATCTTCTAGTCTTTTTCTCTCCACAAAACTTCAACCCCACACCACTGTAAAGCAATTATACTCCAACAAAGATGTTTAAAAAACCCAAAAACATTCAACCCATCTTTCTCCTCCCCTGAGTCTTTCCTCCTCACTCTTCTCCCTCCCCACCCTTTCTCTCTCCTCAGTCCTCTCAGCACTCTGCATACACCCCTTCCATTCCTGCCAGCAGGGGGCACCATGGTCACACAAAAGCACTGCCCCCATTCCTCCCCCGACCCCTCCCCACCAAGTTCTACAGCTCGGTAATCCCCATCATCGTCAATCCTTCCGGGGCTGCTGGTCCTGGAGGTCGAGGTGCTGGGAAAGTTCTGGCTTTTAAGTCACTCAGACCAAGTGCTTGAATCCTGGTTCTGTTGCTTATTAGCTGTGTGACCCAAGGGGCATTTCTTAGACTTGGGTTTAAGCCTCTGTTTCCTGGTCTGTATAACAGAGTAGTTATGGGGTTTTCAAGTGGGATTTAAAATGAGATTTTTCTTCCCATTCTGGGACATAAGGGAATGACCACAGAGTGAAAAGTTCAGCATAAGGAGAGTCACAGCCAGAGGGGGTGTGGGATGGAAGATTTTAAAATTTGTTTTGTTTTTATAATGGGAGGAGGCAGTTGAAGAGACAGGAGAGAGAGGAAGGCTGTTAACACTAACATTTGTACATATCATGTTTTAAATGCATCACTTATATAGTAAGTCTTTTTTCTCCTTTCACAACAATCTTATGAGATAAGACTCTCTTTTCGTCTGCTTTTTAAATATGGGGAAAGAGAGGCACAGAAGGTTAAGTGCACATTTCTGAATGAATGAATGCTTGCAGAATAGCAGGAGTTAAACGTCTGGGCTTTGGGCCTCGGCCATCCCAGATTTGAATCCCTGCCTGCCTCTAATTGTGTGAGCCTAACTGAGCCTCAGTTTCCTTGTACAGTTGATCCTCATTATTCATGGATTCCATATCTGTGAATTTACCCACTCACTAAAAATGATTTAAAACTCCAAACCAATACTCACAGCACTTTTGTGGTCATTCATGGACATGCGCAGAGCTGCAAAAAATTTGAGTTGTCTACCATGCTGAGGTTGAACAAGGGGACGCTCTGCCTTCTTGTTTCAGCTCTCACAATGTAAACAAGTGTTCTTTTTGCGGCCTATTTAGTGTCTGTCATGTTTTTTGCATTTTTGTGCTTTTTGTTGGTGACTTTGCTATTAAAGACTCCCTCCAGCGTAGTGCTGAAGTGCTCTCTAGTGTTCCGAAGTGCAAGAAGGCTGTGATATGCCTTATGAAGAAAATACATGTGTTAGATAAACTTCATTCAGGCAAACGTTGGCCATTTGTTGGCTGTGAGTTCAATGTTATTGACGTCAATATATTTTAAATGAAGTGGCTTTAACAGAAACACAAATAAACTAGGTTATTGTTCAGTTGAAAAATGTTGTGACCAGAGGTTAGTATGAATCTAATCCTGTATTCCTCCTGGGAGCATTGGCTCAATATTTGCTAATACAGTGTTTGTGGTGACTTTATTAGGGCTAACTACCACGAATAACAAGAATCGACTGTATATGAAATAGGAATAATGACAGAATCTCCTTGTAGGGTTGTTGTGGGATTAGATGAGATTATGTTTGTAAAGGACTTGGCACTGTGTTTGGCACACAGTAAGTACTCAATAAACATTGTTAATGTGGATGAGTGAGAAAATGAGGGAGGAATTTTTTTACTCAGAGTTCCTTTTTTCCAAGGGGCCAAGCTGAGGTTTTCTGGCTCTTTGGCTGGACCCATGGAGAGAATTGTGAGGGAGCCTGGCCCCTAAGGGAGGGGCTGGGGATCAGGACCTGTAATAAACAGCATTACTCTTACATAGACTCTGTATGTCATCGAGGCCTCAGCTGCCCTGGCCAGTAGCACCATCAGGCACATGACAGAAGTTCCCTGCGCCCATGGGGCCTTCTCAGCTTGTCTGTGCCCCTTGGCCCCAGGGCTTGTTATATATTTATTTATTTATTATTTATTTTTGGCTGTGTTGCGTCTTCGTTGCTGCGCGTGCGCTTTCTCTAGTTGTGGCGAGTGGGGGCCACTCTCCGTTGCAGTGTGCAGGCCTCTCACTGCGGTGGCCTCTCCTGCTGCGGAGCTCGGGCTCTAGGCACACGGGTTCCAGCAGCTGTGGCACATGGGCTCAGTAGTTGTGGCTCACAGGCTCTAGGCACGTGGGCTTCAGTAGTTGTGGCACACGGGCCCAGCTGCTCTGCGGCATGTGGGATCCTCCCCGACCAGGGCTTGAACCCGTGTCCCCTGCATTGGCAGGCGGACTGCCAACCACTGCGCCACCAGGGAAGCCCGGCCCCGGGGCGTAATTTCCCCCTACCAGAGGCCAGGTATGGGCTGACCTCGGCTCCGGTTTCCCAGGATGTTTAAGTGTAGCCGCAGAAGGTACCGGCAGAAATCCCAAGGCCCAGCTGCCACCACTGCAGCCACCAATCTTGCCACCATGGCCACGGATATCAACAACACCCACACTGCCACCACCAGGGTGTGGATCCTTCCACTGCAAGGTTAGCCGAGGGCCCTGAGCCAGGGTGGGGGGTGAGAAAAACGGGGCCACTCAAGTTTTCCCCACATTAGCCCTGTGCAGGCACTGTGGGGGACACACCTTCTGTGAATTATCACCCCAAAGGTATAGTGGGGTCTTGATGGCAGGCATCCCTCAGGCTGAGAGCCTTAACGGAGGATGTATTGGCTGGAAGTGGAGGGCCTGGGGAAACAGGAGAATCGAGGAGCAGTGGAGCTTCCAGAACTTCTGCCTTCCTCACACTCTTCCCTCTCCTTCCTCTCCTCAGTACTCAGACACCTTTGTCAACGTGGCAGCTTTCTGATCCTCTAGAAATGCCCAGAAACTAGTCCAGAAGCTTGGCTGGCTCCGGACCTGCATCTCCTAAGGGCCACGGGTGGTAAACAGCAGACAAATAACAATCCTTTCTGCTCCAACTCTTTACCCCACTCCAAGGTGTTTCCAGCTGACTATGTAGGGTATAAGGGCAGGGTTGGGACTGAATGCTCCCAGGGATAGGCTTCAGCGACAGCAGCAGGCCTCAGAGTAAGACAGTGGAAGGACAGAACAAGGTCAGCAACACACACCGTCTTTGGCCTCAGCTTTTGATCTGGCCTACGAGGTGGGGGAACTTCCTGCCTTGCACTCCCATCTGCACAGGGAAAAGGATCTCCGGAAACATCTTGGAAGGTATAAGAAGCCAGATCCTTGGAGAGGGAGGTAGAGGCACAGATCAGAAAAGGATAGCATGAAAGACAGATTTCACTGCTCCAGTGTAAACCATGAGTGCCTGAGCGAGAGGTGTATGTGGCTCTGTGTGCCTCTTATGGTCAGTGTTTGTGACACCAAGAGAATGGGGATCTAAGCAGACATGTGGCTGAACGTGCCTTTGCAAAGAATGTGCCTCTATTGCCAGCTGTGTGTGTCAAGGTGTGTTTGTGAGCATACGACCGGGTCGGAGAGAGCGGCATCATCTCCACGAAGAGGAATGAAGGTCAGGAAGCGGGTGCGGGCGGCCGGAAGGAGGAGAGTGTCAGCTTCTGAGCGGGGTGTACCATCTTCAGCCCCACAGCCATTCTCTGAGGTTGGTATTTTCCAGGACTAACAGCTTAGCTGGGGTGTTTGGGGGTGGGGTGAGACTGAGTTAGAGTCCAGAAAGTGGGACTCAGGCCTGGGGATTTTCCACTTGGATTTCCGCATGTGCGCCCATGTGTCATCGGGTGTAACTGAGTTTACGTGGGGTGTGTCTCTATGGAGTTGTGTCTCAGTGGCAGGAAACATTGTGAGGGACTGTGTCTCTAAGGTGTCACTTTATGCACAAGCTAGTGTGTGTCTCAATGTCCTGAGGTCTGGCTCCAGTTCCAGGGCTCCCTTCCTTGAGGGTTGGGGGTGGGAGTGAACACTGAGACCTTTGGCCTGGTCCCCTGGGAAGCCTGTGAGGAGAAAATGAATTCTGTCTGCTTTCATCCACTCCAAGGCTTGCCAGAGACTGGGACCCTGAGAGGAGGAGAGGGGGCAGAGAATTCACTGGCACATCATGCCCAGACAGCACTGGTGGAGGATGAGGCTTCTCAGGGTTTAGGGGGAAGGTGCTGAACCCCAGTCAGAGCTGGAAGCTAGCTAGGCTAGTGCCCAAGGCCCACAGGGGGGCCCACACATATAAAGACACATGACAGGAACACATGCAGACATGTAAATACAACTGGACTCACAGATACACAATGCAACAAATTCACACATGCATACAAGTACATGCCTATAAACATATGTGCACTGACACAAATGCATATAAACCTCTCCACATGACACATGTAACAACACATACCCATGCCTACAAATGAGCACACACACACACACACACACACATGCGTGCTCCTAGACGCAGCACACAAGCGTATAGACACTTGCAATCACACTCATGCAAACCCAGGTACACACACACATACATGCAAACACACTCGCCAGACTTCCCTGCCCCTGCGGCCCTGGGACCCAGAAGAGCCTCCCTCCCCTATATGAGTGTATGTGTGTGTTTGTGTGCAAGTGCATGCATGCATGCATGCCCACACTTGTGTCTGTGTGTATCTGGGTCTGTGAGAGTGTGTGTGCATTTGTGTGTGTGTGTGTGAGTGAGCAGGGTACTGAGCTGTGGGAACCCGATGACATCAGCTCTTCTGGCTATTTTTAGCTTCCTCTGCAATGATGGCTGCTTCACTGCCCCTCCCCCTCCCAGGTTCCCATCTCTCCTCCCCCTTCAGGCTCCCAGCGGCAGCCGCAGCCAGTGGGCACCCACCACCCCAGTCTAAGAGACCCCCCGGTTGACCGAATACAGTTCATTCTCCCTCACCCCAGCCATAGCTCCCTGGAAGCTGAGAACACCGGGCTCCCAGGCCAGAGGAGGAGGCTTGGGCAGTCTGGCAGCCCAGAGAAGGGGCCTGGGTTAGGTGAGCTGACCTGGCCGGTCTCCAGCCCCTAGGGCGCCTCTCCTTCTGCTTTTCAATCTGAAACTGTGTCTTGGTCAGTAGTGCCTGCTGTGTGCCAGGGAGGATGCCAAGTTCTGGGGACAGAGCAGTGAGCATGACAGTGGGCGTTCTTCCTGGCTGGAGTTATGGCTCGGTGGGAGACAGACATGAAACAGAGCACACAGGCACCGCACTGGACCGCGGGGAGGGCTCTGAAAATTGGTAACGAGGGGATTTAGTCTGGGATGATGGTCTCTGTCTCTCACAGAGGTGACCTGAGGGAACCAGAGGGGCACTCCCTTTAACTTGCACCTCGCACCCCAACAACCACACCTCCAGAATCCCACAGAGTACTGCTTCCTTGTCACACCCCACTCTCTGCTCCCAGCACTGCAGCAGCCCACCATCCAAGTGGTGGCCCACTGCTATTTGTGTCTCTCTTTTCTTTGGAGCTTCCCCACAATCGATCCCCAGGAAGCAGTCCAGTGTTTCCCATCTATAGATGAGAAAACTGAGGACCAGAGAGGGGTAGTGCTGGACCACATCCCTCAATGCCTAGAGAGCAGCCCAGGCGAGATGGCAGGCAGGTGGAGGAGGAAGTGGTGGTGGCACCGGTGTAGAAGGAGCAGGGATGAGGTCAGCAGGTGGGAGGGGGAGGACCGCAGCCTGAGGGGCTCGTGCCTGGAGGACGGCTTCCTGCTCTACCCAGCCAGGGCAACTGCTGGAAAATCGGGTTTGGCAGCTTCAGCTAAGCCGCAGGGCTGGAGGAGTGGTCCAGACCACACCTGGGAGGTGGCCTGGGGGTGGGCCCATCCTCTAGCATGGAGTCTGGCCAAATGGTCTCATTGAGGGAACATTTTATAATACTGGGGCCCTTTGGAGTATGTGGAAAATAGCTCTGGGCTGAAGTCAGGAGCCCAGAGTTTCAGTCATTGTTTTGCCCCAGACCCCAGTGTGATCCTTAGAAAGTCCTGCCCCCTTTCTTGGCCTCAGTGGGCCCTTACGGGAAGGAGCTCTAGAGGATCAGTTTCCCCACCCCCAACTCCTGCCCTCCGTGTTTTCCTGGGAGTCTGACTTAGGCACAGGAACACAAAGCCAGTGGGTAGGGGCTGACCAGACAGCCTCTAGGGCGCCAGGCTGGAGGTCCCTTGTCACCAATGGATCAATGGCCGGAAGCCCAGCTCCAGCCCCACAATGCAATACCGGTCACCCCACCCTTACCAGTGCCCTCACCCCCACCCCCACTTCCGGCCTCTGTTCCTTCCTCACCTTCAGGGAAAGCTGCAGGGCTCCCTAGGGAATCTCCCATATCTCCTCCACTGGCTCCCTGCCCTGTGTTTAACCCTCCCCCTCTGCCCATTTGGCCAGGCCAGTCTCCCAGTCAACTTTCTTTTCCTGGACCCGCAGGCAGTCCAGGGAGTAAAGGAAGTTGGGTGGGAGGGCTGTAAAGGAGGCTGCTTTTCCTGCTACCCTCAGATACTGGAGCCTAAATAAGGGGCTTTGGGGAGGCAGGTGGACTGAATGCATGGGCGTAAGACTGGGCTGCCCTGGGCATATCCCACCCCGGGCAGCCCCAGGGGAGGTAGGAGTGCTACCCTTCACCTATCCAGTCATCTTTTTCCTCTGCCTTCAGTGAATTCATAGAAAAGAGCCTAGAGCTGAGACTTGCATTCTCTGGAGAACAAACACAGAAATCCAGGCCAAGTGAATCCTGACTGTTGTCACCATGTCAATGACAAACTCATGAAACACAAAAACCATAAAATTCTGGATGCATAGAATCCACAGTCGCAGAATCTTAGCGTCACAGAATTCTAGCGTGGTGCAATCTGAGTTACAGAATCTTAGAAATACAGAATTCTGGCATCACCGAGTCCCAGATGACAAGGATAGCATAACCTTGAGAAGGAAGTCTTGAGAAGTCAATTAGTAAAGGGTGGATGGCTAAACCAGGGGATTCCCCACTGGGGATGCGCACAGGAGTTCTCACACGAACAGGAAGGAGGAGGCAGAGCCTGGGACACATGAGCTTGGGTGAGGTAACACACCTGCAGTAAACCAGACAGAAGATAGACCTCTTTTGTAAGGACACATTCCTGGTTCCTGAGGATGAGGGGAGTGGAGTGGCAGTGAGGAGAGAAGGGGAACTATATAAACAAATAAAGTGTAACCTGAAGAAAAATTCATCAAGTAGCACAATACACTGGCCCTAATGCGTCCAACTTCCACAGGATTGGGGTTAACATCAGCCCAGGACATTTTCAAAGGTTAGTAGGTTAGTAAGACTCTTTATCACATTAGAATGGTGACCCATGGCTGGCTTTTTTTTGGGGGGGTCAGAAAGGTACCAAACAGAAAAAAGTCTATATACTACACTTTTCTTGGGGCTGCTGGCAGGAGCAGCCTCTCTCCGAAGGGATGCTGAACCTGGAGCAACATGGTGTACACCAAAGCCAGCTTGTGGGGTGGGGTTCAGAGCCCCCAGCAAGGCCCTGGGAGGGGGCCTTGTGGAGGGCATCTGTCTGGGGTGGTGTCTGTTGGGGGCGGGCATCTCTATGGAAGGAGCCAAGTTTGAAGCAGCACTTTGTATGGGGACTCTTGTCTGATTATGGGGTTGGTTACTCAGTAAACAACAGGGATATTTACTTAGTATTTCTGGGAAACTACTGCAAACTCAGGAACCCAGAAGGAGCAGCTCCAGAGAAAGGCAAATTCCAGGACCAGCAGGTCCTGCGCATGGGAAATGGGGCAATGTCAGTTGGAGATTCTCTTGCTCGGCTGCCTGTCCTTGGATTCAGCTCAAAACCTCAGCCTCGACCTCTACCCACACCCCCATTTGCCTCCTTCTCCCTGCCTGCCTTCTGTTCTACCTACCTATACCTGCTGTGTGACCTTTGGCAAATGCTGTTCCCTCTCCAGGCCCCAAACCTCCTTTGCTTTTTTTTGAAGTCTATAATTGGGTCCTAAGTGAAGCTTTTAGTACTTTATAGTGCCGCTTTTGTCCAGATCAGTTTCAACTTCAGATATCTCCATTCTCAGCTTCCAGAGAAAGTGTCTGGAAGCGTCAGGGGAGAATGCAGGGAATAGGGAATAGAAATAATGCTCACATTTGACATGCTATATGTGTCACTGCCCATGATGAGTGTTTTTATAAATCTTATACAATGCCCGCAACCACCCTGTGTATATAAATCATTGCTCCCATCTTATAGATGAAGGAACTGAGGTTCAGGGAGGGTAAATAACATGCTTCACATCATTCAGTAGGGAGCAACAGAAGCGGAATCTCAACAGGTCTGTCTTAATTCTGAGTGCTGTGGTTTCAGATTTCATGCAGCTTCAATAGGTAAAAGGAAAGCCCATGGATGGGAGTTTCAGGGAGAAGTGGTCTCTCTGGCTGGATCTGAAAGGTGATGAGTTGCACTTAGAAAAGTTTGCAGGGCTTCCCTGGTGGTGCAGTGGTTAAGAATCTGCCTGCCAAGGCAGGGGACACAGGTTCAAGCCCTGGTCCAGGAAGATCCCACATGCTGCGGAGTGGCTAAGCCCATGCGCCACAACTACTGAGCCCACGCGCCTGGAGCCTGTGCTCCGCAACAAGAGAAGCCACCGCAATGAGAAGCCCACGCACCACAACGAAGAGTATCCCCCGCTCGCCACGAAAGCCTGCACACAGCAACGAAGACCCAACACAGGCAAAAATAAATAAATAAATAAATTTATTAAAAAAAAAAGAAGAAAAGTTTGCAGTAAGGACTGACAGCTCATGCTGTGAAAAAAGCTGAACTGAGGCTCCTCTTGGGAACCCCTGGGTATCCTGAGCTCAGACTGGAGATAGCTGAGATGGGCTGAGTGTGAGGAGGTTGGCTTGGAGAGTGGGGTGGTTCTGGTCTGATCTTTAGGGTGTTGAGAGGCTGCTGTCACCGTTCCTGGAGATAGTGTGTGCATGTTGGGGAGGGTCTGTGAATGTGGGCTTCTTCGCTTTCTGGGATGGGCTAGCCTCTGCCACCTGAAGCTGGAGCTGGTTGACAGGCCTTTGGGGCCTGGGGCAGGGGACTTTCCAGCTGGGATAGCATGGTGTGTTGGCACTAGTCTCACTGCCTTGAGGGTTCCAGCACCTTTTGGATCCCTGAGACTCAGCAACCTTGCACAGCTGCCTCAGTTAACTGGCTCAAAGGAAGTGGAAGGATTTCAGATGGACACCTAACCCCTGCCCTGTCCAAGGTTGGGTCATCACAGGGGGCTGGGAAATCAGGAAGTCACTGTCTCACAGGGTCAGGACTGGAGGCACCCCGACGGGGGGGCCGGGGGAGGGCAGTCATCTCTTCCAGATCCTTCACTGTAAGGGTGAGGAAAGAGTTTTAGGTCCAGAAAGAGAACAGGACTTGCCAAAGATTGCTTGGTAGACACACCAAGAGAGATGTCAGGGCTAAAAGACAGGTTCAGACTTTGTATACTGGGAGCTTAGAAAGGCAGAGGCACAGACCCCTAAAGGCTTCATCAAAAATGTATACGTGGTTTGAAAGCTGGGCTTAAAGAAAGGACAACTTTTTAACTGATGCAAAGGGATAAAAGACTTTTCCTGGCTGAGAAACACCATGAGCAACGGCCCAGAGGGGACACTGATTGGCTATGTGGGATGAATAAATTGCCCTACAAGGCTGGCCCATGTGGTTGGAAGAGAAGTCTGATGGGCAATAGTGTAAGCCAGGGTCAGGACTTGAGATCAGGACTGTCTGTGCTCTGTGAGTAGTCACAGAGATGGAGGCCGCAGGGATCCAGGGCCCCGAGGCGGTTGGTACGGCAGTCTGAGGAAGACCAGGGCTGGGAGAGTCTTAGCAGCAGGGGTGGGGTCTGCTGGACTCTCACCACCCCAGGGCCCGGTCTGTTTCCTCCAATCCTAGGCTCTGCCCTGACCTCCCTCGACAGGACCCAGGCCCAGCGTGAGGTCGGGCCCAGGTAAGGGGAGAAGATTACACCCCGGTAGCTGCCTTCCCGCCCCAGGTTTTCCGGGCCACTGCGCACACCTCCTCCCTTCAGCAGCTTCCCGATCCCGCCACTGCGGGCGGGGTGGTGGACGGGAGAGGGACGTCCTCGGCTTTAGGGCTTTGGCCGCTGTGAGCCCTCCCAGTGCTGCTGTGATGCAAATCCGCTCCGGATTTATTCCCGGACGTTCTTCCGTAAAGCGGGACGCGCCCGGCGCCAGAGCTTGGCTGGACGTGCCTCCCCCGGCCCTGACCCAAGGGCGCCAGGGCCTAGAACTGGGCGGGGGTGCCTTCCCCGCTAGCCCGGGGATAGGGGTGGTGTTGGGAGTACGGGTGCTGGGCAGCGGCGGCTCCGGCCTGGGGGCGGGGCTGTAATTAACCCGCCGGAACGCCAACGCCGGGTGTGGAGCCGGAAGCGGTGGTCTGGAAGACCAGCAAGAACCCGACTAGGAGTATAGGGAATGGGGAGCAGCTTGGGCAGGCTGAACTCAGGTCCGGGCCTGAGGTTTTTGGTGGAGAGATATGAAGGTTTAGGGCTGGGGAGCGTGTATAGCGCTGGAGATTGTGGGGTGGAAGACGAGGGGGAATACCCGGACCTGTGATGGGCCGCCCCAAGCCTGGCAGGGAAGCCAAAGCTGGAGTTACACCTCGGAGGCCTGAGAGCCTGACACTACTGGGAGGAGGGTGGAGGAGAGGACAGGCGGGAGTAAGGGTGCTGGGTGCTGGGGCTCCAGCTTCAGGAAGCAGACCTGCAGGAATGGTGTGGGCACTTTATAAGGAAACGCTAGCCAAATCAGGATGTATGTCTAGGCATAGGGAGATGGCATCTACTGAGTGCATACCGCATGCCCACAGCAAGGATATTCAACAAACTGACAAAAAGAGGAGTGTGTCTTCACTTTTTTCTTGTTACTTTTATAACCAGAAAAGGACACGACAGCTCTTTTTATTTAAAAAAAAAAAAAAAAAGTAAATAGACCTAGTTTTCAGCCCTGCTAAGCCACTTACTGTTTGGCCTTGGAAAATTTGCTTTAACTTCCACAAACCTTTTCTTATCTGTAAAATAATAATAGGAGAACCTAGGCCCAGGGTTTGTGGATTTGTTTGAGGATTAAATGAGTTAGGACAGCAAAGGTGCTTAGAACAGTGTTCAGCAAGTGTAGCAATGAAAGCTACTTAGCCTAGTTTGGAGGTGAGGGTGGGCATGGGGAGCAAAAAGTCTTCTGGAAGAGTGGAAATCGGAGCTGAGTCTTAGAATATGAGTAGCAGCTTGTCAGTGGAAGAGGGAGAAGAGAAGAATGTTAATGACAGAGGGGACAGCATGAGTAAAAACAGGCAGGGAGAAACAGGACCGTGAATTTGCGGGAAACGGGGAGGCATGAGGCAGGCAGTGGAAAGGTGAGCTGGGGCCAGACTGGGGCAAGGTGGGGCTCAAAGTTACAGAGGCCGGTTTCCCTTCTGAGAGCTGTTGAGTTTTCATCGGAGGCAGGAGGAGATAGGCTCCCACTGGGGCAGTGTGGGCACAAAGAGACCTGTGAGGAGGAGGATAATGGCACGAACTATGCGGCAGCCCTGTGGTGGAAAGAAGTGGATGGATTTGGGAGAGGTAGGAGCGACAGGACTTGGTGATAGATTGAATAAGAGGCATATCTTGATTTCTAACTTGGGTTCCCAGGGTGCTGCTATTCTCTGAGACAGGGATCAGGAAGAGTAAAACATTTGAGGGGAAGCTGAGTTCAATGTTGGACATGCCTTTGACCACACCCCTGGACAGACCCTCAATAATTGGGGTCCTTTCGTCCCACCTGGCAATTCCTCTGTCCATAAGATGGGAGGGGTATCATTAGCACTGCTGGCTGGCTGTTCCCTGGCTGCGGCTGGCTGGAGGTCTGGGTGGGGAGGCTGGGCTGGGGGTGCTGCTACCACTGGGCCGGGTCTGGCGAGCGTTCCTTTCTGGTTCTGGATTGCTAGGCAGTTTCTTTGGGCACAGTCATGTTATAGGAGCTCAAGGACTGAGTTGTCTGATCGTTCCCAAAGAGAGTCCCTGGAGGGGGCCAGTGCTCTGTGCTGTGGAGATTACAGTGTCAATTTTATAGCTCAGGAAACAGGCTCAGAAATTGAGTGGCAGAACAAAGGTCACTGGAAGTGAACAAAGGTCTGTGTGATGTCTTCTCACAGTTCCAGCTGCTGCATCATCAATGGTGACATTTGTTCTAAGAGGGGCAGGGAAACCACCAGAGCCATGGCTCCTTGCGGGAGAAATGCAATCTAGAGGGGGTAAGGGGGATTGGGGGAGGAGGTAGGGAAAGTTTCCTGGAGGTGGTGCAATTTGTGAGGTCATAGAAGCGCAATCTTGTTTTCTGTCTTCCCAGCCAGCAATCATTGACAATCAGCCGTTGCCTGCTGTGAAGGAGACCTTGTCATCTGAGGGACCTCTAGGTAGAATGTGTCCACAGAGCCCAAAAAGTGGCAGGCTGGAGTTCCTGCAGGCATTTCTTCTACCTCGTTCTCTGGCATCCGTCAACCTGAGCATCCCTTCTGCACAGGCACTTCACTGGCAGCTGGAATCCCACTGCCTATTCATTTTCATATCAGCGTTCAGCACAGGTTTCTGTTCTGTTCCCAGGTTTTGTTTTACTTAAAAAAAAAAAATCGTGTGATGAAGTGATGGGTTATTTCTAAGGGAGGACTGACAATTACAAGAAAAACTAATCTTTCTGTGGATGATTGGGGAAAAGTTTTAAGATACAAAAAAACATTGCTAACTTTCATCTGTCACTCATTAAGTGTTTTTTTCCAGGTGTCCAAATAACTGGCATGGTAAGGGGGTGGCTGCATTTTAGGAGCTGAGAAGGGGTAACTTTCCCAAACAATGTTTAAGTAATATTTGATCATTGTAGAAAATACAAGTAAAAAGAAAATAAAAAAATAAAGCATCCATTAAGAGAGAAATACTGCTAACATTTTAAAGTATTTCCTTTCTTTTCATTTCTGGGCATTTCTGGTTTTCTTTTACATGGTTAATATACTGCATAGATAATTTTGTGTCTTGCTTTCTTTTATTTATTTATTTATGCCCGCATTGGGTCTTCATTGCTGTGCGCAGGCTTCCTCTAGTTGCAGCCAGCAGGGGCTACTCTTTGTTGTGGTGCTTGGGCTTCTCATTGTGGTGGCTTCTCTTGTTGCGGAGCACAGACTCTAAGTGTGTGGTGCACGGGCTTAGTTGCTCCATGGCATGTGGGATCTTCCCGGACCAGGGCTTGAACCCACGTCCCCTGCATTGGCAGGCGGATTCTTCACAACTGTGCCACCAGGGAAATCCCGTGTCTTGCTTTCTTATTCAACAAAATTACAAGAACTATCTCATATGATTTAAAACTGTTAAAAAAATGTTTTAATGACTACATAATCTTCTAGTATATGGAGTTACCATGTTTCATTTTACCACTCCCCCCATCCTTAGACGTATAGGCCCTTTCTTTCTTTCCCTCTTTCTTCCTTCCTTCCTTCCTTCCTTTACTCCTTTCTTTCTATTATAAAAATGCCATGATGAAAATCTTTGTACATATATATCTTTGTCCATATTTTGGGTTATTTTCTTATAATTTTTTTCTGGAAGTGGAATTACTGGGTCAGAGGGTCAAAATATTTTTAAGGGGCTTCCCTGGTGGTGCAGTGGTTGAGAGTCCACCTGCTGATGCAGGGGACTCGGGTTCATGCCCCGGTCCGGGAGGATCCCACATGCCGCAGAGCGGCTAGGCCCGTGAGCCATGGCCGCTGGGCCTGAGCGTCTGGAGCCTGTGCTCTGCAACGCGAGAGGCCACAACAGTGAGAGGCCCGCGTACCGCAAAAAAAAAAAAAAAAAAAATTTTAAGGATGTTTTTATTTTTTATTATTTTTTAAAAATTAATATATTTATTAATGGCTGCGTTGGGTCTTCATTGCTGCGCGCGGGCTTTCTCTAGTTGCGGCAAGCGGGGGCTACTCTTCGTTGCGGTGCACGGGCTTCTCATTGTGGTGGATTCTCTTGTTGCAGAGCACGGGCTCTAGGCACGCGGGTTCAGTAGTTGTGGCTCGTGGGTTCTAGAGTGCAGGCTCAGTAGTTGTGGCGCACGGGCTTAGTTGCTCCGCGGCATGTGGGACTGCCACCAGGGCAGTCCCTAAGGATCTTTTTTAAATTGAAGTATAGGTGATTTACAATGTTGTGCTAGTTTCTGGTGTACAGCAAAGTGATTCAGTAATACATATGTATATACGTATTCTTTTTCATGTTCTTTTCCATTATGGTTTATTACAGGATATAGTTCCCTGTGCTATACTAAGGATCTTGATATGAATTGCCGAAATGCTTTCCAGAAAGGTCTTGCCAGTTACACCCCATCACCCTGATATAAACGTACCTGTCTTATGGTATAACACTGAGTATTACCATAAAAAAATTCTTCCAAGTTGATAAGTATCAAACTGGAATCTCATTTTTGTTGTTGTTGCTGAATAGTTTCTTGGAGGCCAGAGTGGCAGGGGTCTACTAGGTTAAAGATTTGGTCCAGGGCTTCCCTGGTGGCGCAGTGGTTGAGAGTCCGCCTGCCGATGCAGGGGACATGGGTTCGTGCAGAGCCTGTGCTCTGCAACGGGAGAGGCCACAACAGTGAGAGGCCTGCGTACTGCCAAAAAAAAAAAAAGATTTGGTCCAGTCTGACTGGTAAATTCTTCCACAGGTCAGACTGTCTCCTTCGCTAAATTTGTGGGGTTTGGCCATTGTTGTGGATATCTGTTGTTTTTACCTGCCTGGAGTTCTCTCCTCCTTGTGGTTACAGTCTCCCAGTTTTCCTTTGGGAAGTTTCCTCCTCCATTTTGGTCCATGTGATTCAAGTGGGCCTTCTCCACCCCCCGAATTCCAGGGATGGGCATTGAGACCCTGGCCTGGCCAGTCATCTCAGTGATTGGTTTAGTAATGGACATTTCACACAAGTGGGGCAATGATGGCCTTTTGCTGGAACACCTGGGGGACAGAGGCCATCTCTCCTATTAGGGGATTGGGGGTAGAGAGAGTGAAGCTAAAGAATGCAGGCCTGCATTTCCAGATAATTTATATATTCAAATGATTCATTTCCTTCGTTCTTTCCTCCAACTCCCCTAGTGTCACTATTCCTCTTTTAGCAAAGGGAATATTATAATTTTTAACAAAGCAATTTTATAAGTTCCTGAAGCAATGGATGTATGTGTGTATACATAATTGAAACTGACCAAATACAAATATATATATATATATATATATATATATATATATATATAAAAGAATGCAGGCCTGGAACTGGCTGGTGGCTGACTTTGCCACTCAAGGGGAGAGCCCGCCTAAGACAGAAGCTAATAGTAGATAAGTGGTGCCCAGAAATGGAGAAGATATACCTGGAGACTTTTTCTGAGCCCCTGGATTCAGCTGTCTGGCCTTTCATTTACGTGAGGCAACGAACACAATCTCCCCTCCCCCTTAAAGGCAGTTTGAACTAGGTTTCTGTTATATGCAATTGAAAAAGTTCTATGGTTTTTGCATGGTGTTCAGAAAAGGCAAAGGTGCCTAAACTGTTACAGAATCATAGGTTCTGAAGGTTGAAGGATCTTCACTGTGTTCTTCATTCATGTTCTATATGCATATCTCCAAGTGTTTTAGTCAGGTATTATTAGTCCAGCCTCTGCTTGCATAATTCCAAGGATGGGGTACTCACTACCTTCAAAGGTAATCTGTCCCATTGAGTCGTCAGGAGATAGATGGTCCCCAGGCTGAGCAGCTGAAGTCTGTGCCCACCCCTCCCACCCCCCATCAAGATACTCCAGGATAAGATAATGGCAGGAGCAGGGAGGAGCTGAGCCCTGCCCAGATAAAAGATAAAGGAACCATATATTTCTCATTCTCAAGGTCAAGGAAACCTTCCTGACTACACGTGTGTGCGCAGAAAGACTCCTCAGGGGCCAAAAAGGGAGGGGGCACCACTCCATAGCAGGTGATGTCAACCTTTCCATAGGCCTCTGTGCTAGAATCCATCTTGGCTAAGAGATGCACGCGCACACAGAGGAGCACCTTGAATTATACCAAATACAGACTCAGAGCCAGGTAAGCAAGATGACTGGCCAGAAGAAACCCAGAAGAAATGCCCCATATAGGTGATTTAAACTACCACGAAGGCACGACTCTCTCTGAGCCCAACCGTGTGTGTCTATTAATACGTACTTTTTCCCTCCTAATACACCCTTTACTTGTTTCACTACTTTTCGTCTCTTTGTTGAAATTTATTTCTACAAAGAAGACAAGCCAGGGCCTTTTCACTGGCCACTGGCCCTTGTGGTCTAGTGGCTAGGATTCAGTGCTATCACTGCCGTGGCCTGACTTCAATCTCTGGCTGGGGAACTGAGAGCCTGCATCAAGCCACTGCAGGTCGAGGCCACCTGAGGTCACCATCATTGGAAAGTCAACATCGAAGGAAAGTTTTTTTTCTCATGAATTGGAAGAACTAAATTACTCCCCATGACTGAAACTAAGACAAAAGATGGGAAGGATCTCATCTGATGACCCAAGTATTTTGGCCAAATCCTTGGCTTTAGAAAGGAAGAGGTTAAAGAGAGCTGAGTTTGGGCAGGAAAGAGGTTAAATGGTTTGAATAAGATAATGGGTGTTTTGTTTGTTTGTTTTTGCTTTTGAGAATTAGGGGGCCCAGAAGCGGGGGCTGGAGAGAAAGAAGAAGAGAAAGGAAAGTCAAATAATATGGCATAGTAGCAGAAAGACTTTGAAGAACAGTAATGTCTAATACTAAATTTCGGAGGTTTTCCGTGGTTATGCTAAGTTCTCTCTGTCCCAAGTTTAGTGACAAAGCTTCTGGGTAAGCGACCTTTTTTTTTTTGTTTTTTTTGTTTTTTTTTTTTGTTTTTGCGGTACGTGGGCCTCTCACTGTTGTGGCCTCTCCCGTTGCAGAGCACAGGCTCCAGACGCACAGGCTCAGCGGCCATGGCTCACAGGCCCAGCCGCTCCGCAGCATGTGGGATCTTCCCGGACTGGGGCACGAACCCGTGTCGCCTGCATCGGCAGGCGGACTCTCAACCACTGCGCCACCAGGGAAGCCCTAAGCGACCGTTTTTGATGACAAAGGATTGAGGACCAGGTACAGGACAGGTATAACACACAGGGGATGTGAGGCAATCCATGAGCTAAATTCAGATAGGGGAAGCAGGGAGGCAGAGACAGAGGTTATTATGACAATGCGTGTGTAATTGCCCTGGGGATTTTCAATAATCTTTGGGAATGTTTTTGGCAATTTTTGGGAATGGGGGTTTGACCACTATTATCTGTTTTTTGTTTTGTTTTGTTCTGTTTTGGCTGCACTGTGTGGCTTCTTAGTTCCCTGACCAGGGATCAAACCCAGGCCCTCAGCAGTCCTAACTACTGGACCATCAGGGAATTCCTTTATCTGGTTCTTAAGAGGCAGAGAGAACGCCAGCTAACAACTCTATTGTACTCATATTAAGATGAAATCAGCCTCCTTAATGCTTCCCCCATGATCAAAGGCATTTGCCTTTGGGATCCATGAAGACCAAGGCTACTTCCTTTGCCCCACCAGCCTATAACTTTGTCATCTGGCTTTGGAGTCAGAACTGGGTTTGAATCTGGGCTTTGCCCCTGACCAGCTGTGTGACTGTGAAATTTATAATCTAGTGGGAAGAAATTGAAAATAAACAAATAAATAAAATATGTAGGGACTTCCCTGGTGGTCTAGTGGTTAAGACTCCATGCTTCCACTGCAGGGGGCATGGGTTCGATCCCTGGTTGGGGAACTAAGATCCCACATGCCATGTGGTACAGCCAAATAAAATAAAATAAAATAAAACGTAGTATGATGGGTAGAGATAAGTGGTATGGAGATAAAGCAAGTGAGAAGGAGATGAAATGCCAGGGAGTTAGTTATTTGCTACCTTTTATAAGGTGGACAGAGGAGACCTAATTGATAATGTGATATTTGATCAGAGACCTACAAGAAGAGAGGCAACAAGCCCTGCCTATACTTGGGGGAAGAATGTTTCAGGTGAGGGTAGAGCAAGTGTAAAGGCTCTGAGGTGGGAGTATGTGAGATGTGTTTATAGACCAACAAGGAGGCCGGTGGCTGAAACAATGAATCTGCCCTCTCTGAACCTCAATTTCCCATCTAAATAATATAGGGCTTCCCTGGTGGCAGTGGTTAAGAATCTGCCTGCCAATGCAAGGGACACGGGTTCGAGCCCTGGTCCGGGAAAATCCCACGTGCTGCAGAGTAACTAAGCCCGTGTGCCACAACTACTGAAGCCCTCGCACCTAGTGCCTATGCTCTGCAACAAGAGAAGCCACCGCAATGAGAAGCCCGCGCACCGTTACGAAGAGTAGCCCACGCTCGCCCCAACTAGAGAAAGCCTGCGCGCAGCAAAAGACCCAAAGCAGCCAAAAATAAATAAATAAATTTTAAAAATAAATAAAATTAATAATACAGATGATAATAGTACCTATATCACAGAGTAGATATGATGAGTAAACGTGATAATGCTTAGCACAAGGCCCAGGCCTTGTAAGCTTTTGTCATTAAGATGACAGCTAAGTCTTTGACCTTGTTGACCATTCTTTTTTGATAATGATTTGTGGTTCTCCCTCCATCCCAGTTCTCTTCCTCTGATTCATGCTCTCATTAGCCTATCATCTTTCTGCTTCAGTTGGTTCATCAGTCACTAATAATTAACAGCACCTACTATATGCTGCACACTTGGTTATAGGATTTTCTTAAGATGCCTACTGTCCTATGGGGGATAGAACATGGGTTCGATCCTTGGTGGGTAAACTAAGATCCTGCATGTCTTGAGGGGCAGCCAAAATAAAATAAAATTCACCTTAAAATTTTTATGTAAGTAAAATACACTATTTTTTGTGTACATTTCTATGGGTTTAGATTTAACTATAAAGAGCTGGTTAGGAAATATTTTAGGCTTTGTGGACAGTCTGTCATAAATACTCAACTCTGCCTTTGGAGCACTAGAACATCTACAGATAATACATAATGTACAGAGAGTGCATCTGTACATTAACAGCCATCATAAAAAGCAGGCCCAGGGCTTCCCTGGTGGCGCAGTGGTTGAGAGTCCACCTGCCGGTGCAGGGGACACGGGTTCGTGCCCCGGTCCGGGAAGATCCCACATGCTGCAGAGAGGCTGGGCCCGTGAGCCATGGCCGCTGAGCCTGCGCATCTGGAGCCTGTGCTCCGCAACGGGAGAGGCCACAAGAGTGAGAGGCCCGCGTACCGCAAAAAAAAAAAAAAAGAAAAAAGCAGGCCCAAGAGAATAACTAGCAAAGTGCTCTGGGAGTCCAAAGGTAAGCTCATGGGAAGCTTCCTGGAGAGGGAGCATTTAGGCTGACTTTGGGGAAAGGCTTTTCACGAATGGAGATGAGGTGGAGAGGCCGTTCCATGAGGAAAAAAAAAAGGTGTGAGTATGGGCAAAGAGACTGGCATGCTCAAGTCTCAGGTGGGGAAGGGGAAATTGCCTGATATGGGACAAGCATAATGTGCTGGAAGTGGGGACAAGATTTTGAAGGGACTTGATTGTCAAGTTGCAGATTTTGGACTTACTCTGTAAATTGTAGAGAGCCATCAAATACTTTTAGGGAATGATATAGTCACAATTGTGTTTTTGAATGATCTGTCTGGCTGCAGAGGAGGAGAGGTGAGGGACAGCAGGGACAAAGCGGGTGATGGGAATACCGAACGAGGAGGCTGTAACAACTGCACTGATGAGTACCGATGAGGCCTTTGGAATGGAGATGGAGAGGAAGGATGATAGAAATTCAGGGTGAAACAAGATGCTCTAACTCCTCTCTTAGGATCATCAGGGAACATATAGGAATTGCCCAGATATGACTACAATGAAACTGTGCTCTCAACTCTTCTGAAATTGTGCTTTGGGAGATTGAGGTCAACTATTTTCAGTCCCACTCCACGGAAATACCTTTCAGGAAAGGGAGATGGACAGGAGTAACATGTGTCTGCCCTGGGAGCCTTCCTGTTTTGGCATTTGAAAACTGCACGAAACTTCAGCAGCTTGGGGGTACTCTAGCCATCACTCTGTCCTGCAGGGATCAACTTTCTGAACAGGGATTTCTCCTGGCTCCCAGAGTGGCTTGAACTGAGAGATGGAGAATTGAGTTTTGGCCCTGGAAATGTCAGGTATAAAGCTCTGTAATCTTGGAGCAAATAATGCTGTGATTTCCACATAATCTTTTCAAAGGCTGTTTTGACTTTCTAAATGGTCTATCTAGCTGAAGAAAGAAATCAAAGATAACTAAAATTTGATAATTTGGGGGAACCCAGATCTGCCATGCTGCCAGTTCCTCTAAAAGGAGAAAGCCAATCCAGTCCCTGAGCTTCAGGATTTACGATACTAGTTGGCTGAATCCATAGCATCAATATTAGGAGACTGGGGAGGCTCTGTCCTTGAACATGAATGACCACTCAGCCACCTCCTGTGGAGCTTTCCCATTGACGGGCAGCAAGGAGTCCTGTGGGCTGACTTTGGAGTGGAGGGAATTGGAGGGAGGGGGCCCAGCAGATGATTATCATAATAGCCCAGCTGAGCATTTCTTAAATTTTTTTTATTTTTTTGCGGTATGCGGGCCCCTCACTGTTGTGGCCTCTCCTGTTGCGGAGCACAGGCTCCGGACGCGCGGGCTCAGCGGCCATAGCTCACGGGTCTAGCTGCTCCGCGGCATGTGGGATCTTCCCGGACCGGGGCACGAACCCGTGTCCCCTGCATTGGCAGGCGGACTCTCAACTACTGCGCCACCAGGGAAGCCCCCAGCTGAGCATTTTTAAGCTTCAAGCATTTTTACCCACATTAGCTAATTAACTGACAGCTTGTCCAAGTAGAAATGAGGGATGGTAGGAGACAGGGAGCCCATGCCTGATCACGCTTTCAGGGTCTGGAGGGGACTGATAACATGACTGCAGTAATAGGGCCAGGGCGTTTGAGTGTTTGGACAGGGACTAATGGACAGGAGCTAATTGACAGGCTCTTGGGCCCATGCGAGTGATGGTCAGCTGGTTTATCCGGGACAGTGTGCTAAATGCCCCATTCAGTCCAGGGGCAGTCACAGTCAGAGAAACCCAGTCAGACCCTGTTACTGATCTGATGACAAGTGCACGGCATATTAGCTGCTTCACCACAGATGACTGCTCTGGAGAACTGTCTCTGTGTCCAGGAGACTGAATGAAATTCTTCACGGTCAGAGATGTCGCATATGATTTTTTAAATAGGAAACTTTCACATCAGAGCCCAGCCAGTGATGAATTCCTATTATTTGCTATTTATTTTCTATAAGGAAAACCAGAAAAGACAAGCACATTTACAGAAATAAGTGTGTTTTAGCACAGCTTATAGTAATTCAGTGTAGACATCTATAATTTCACATTTTAAAATTCACCTTAGGGGCTTCCCTGGTGGTTCAGTGGTTAAGACTCTGTGCTTCCACTGCAGGGGACATGGGTTCGATCCTTGGTGAGGGAACTAAGATCCTGCATGCCTTGAGGGGCGGCCAAAATAAAATAAAATAAAATTCACCTTAACATTTTTATGTAAGTAAAATATACTATTTTTTGTATACATTTCTATGGGTTTAGACTTAACTGTAAAGAGCTGCATAGGAAATATTTTAGGCTTTGTGGACATACAGTCTGTCATAAATACTCAACTCTGCCTTGGGAGCACCAGAACATCTACAGATAATACATAAATGAATGAGCATGACTTTATTTATGAACACTGAAATTTGATTTATGTAATTTTCATGAAATATTCTTTTCTTTTGATGTTTTTCGGCAATCGTGAAAATAATCTAAGGAACAATCTTAGCTTGTGGGCAATACAAAGATAGGTGATGAGCTGAATTTGGCCCTTGGGCTATAGTTTTCTGACCTCTGGTTCAGACCAGGATTTCTCAACCTTGGCAATACTGACATTTCAGGGCAGATCATTCTTTGCTGTGGATACTGTCCTGCTGCACTGTAAAATGTTTAGCAGCATCCTTGGTCTCTACCCACTAGATGCCAATGGCACCCCCTCCTCTACGTTGTGACAACCAAAAATGTCTCCAGACATTGTCTAATATCCTCTACGGAGCAGAATCGCCTCCTGTTGAGCACCACTGGTTTAGACAAATGCATACAGTCAGTTCACTACCACAACCATCAAGAGACAGAATAGTTCTATTATCCTAAAAAAGTCCCTCATACTGCACCTCTGTAGTCAATACCCCACTCCATCCCAATCTCCGGCAGTCATTGTTTTCTGTTTCTATAATTTTGTCTTTTCCAGAATAATACATAGATAGAATCATAAGGCATGAGTTTGACTTCTTTTGCTTAGCATAATGCATTTGAGATTCATTCATGTTGTTGAGTGTATCAGTAATTCATTCCTTTTTATTGCTGAGTAATATTCAATTTTATGGACATATCATAGTTTATCTGTTCACCAGTTAAAAGATATTTGTGTTGTTTCCAGTTTTTTGTGATTATGGATGAAATTGCTTTGAACATTTGTGTGCAGGTTTTTGTCTGAATGTAAATCTTCATTTTTCTGGGACTTCCCTGGTGGTCCAGTGGTTAAGACTCCGGGCTCCCAATACAGGGGGCCTGGGTTCGATCCCTGGTCGAGGAATTAGATCCCGCACACATGCCGCAACTAAGAATTCTGATGCCACAACTAAAGATCATGCATGCCACAACGAAGATCCTGTGTGCCACAACTAAGACCCAGTGCAGCCAAAGTAAAATAAATAAATACTTTAAAAAAAACCTTCAATTTTCTTAGGTAAATACCTAGGAGTGGAATTTAGGGATCATATGGTAATTGTATGTTTAATTTTATAATAAACTGCCAAATTGTTTTCCCAAGGGGCCGTACGATTTTAAATTCCCACCAGCTGTGTATGAGCATTCCATTTGTTCCACATTCTCACTAGCACTTAGTATTGTCAGGGTGTGTTTTTTTAAGCCATTCTAATAGGTGCATAGTGGTGTTTCATTGTGGTTTTAATTTGCATTTCCCTACTGATTAGTGGTGTTAAGCACATTTTAACGTGCTATCTGTATATCTTTGTTGCTGAAGTGCTCATATCTCTTGCCCATTTTTTATTAGGTGATTTGTTACTAAGTTCTTTGTATATTCTGGATACAAGTCCTTTGTTGGATCTGTGATTTGCAAATATTTTCTCTCAGTCTGTACCTTTCTTTTATTCTCTTAACAGGATCTTTTGCAAGCAGATGTTTTTAATTTTGAGGAAGTCCAGTTTATCAATTTTTTTCTTTTACGGATTGCTCTGTTATGTCATATCTAAGAAATCTTTGCCTAACCCAAGCTCACAAACATTTTTTCCTGCGTTTTCTTTTAGAAGTTTTATAGTTTTAGATTTTACATTTAGGTCTATGATCCATTTTGAATTAATTTTTGTATAAGATGTGAGGTATGTTGTGTTTTTTTGTTTTTGTTTTTTTGCATGTTGGGTATCTAATTGTTTCAGCACTATTTGTTGAAAAGACTATCCTTTCTCCATTGAACTGCCTTTGCACTTTTGTCAAAAGTCAGCTGAGGATATATGTGTGGGACTGTTTCTGGGCTCTCTGTTCTGTTCCATTGATCTATGTGTCTACCTTTTTGCTAACATCACACTGTTCAATCTCACATTTTAAATAAAATTCCTAAAGGTGAATTCTTTTGAAACAGTTATGTGTCTAATGAGTGTTCTGTCATGTTGAACACATTCAGAATTGTGAAATATTTAAAACCCAAAGCTAATATTTTGGTGAAAATCTTGGATGAAAGTTGGAGGGTGACAGAGTTGACAACTCAAGATAGTGTGAAGGTGCTGAAAGAACACTGAAACATCTGTGGTTTTGGGCAAATCCCATAGCCCAATTAAAGCTCCTGGGAGTCATCTGACACAAACTGAAAGAGTAGTATGGTGGCAAGATGACCAGCCATTGAAGAACTTATTCTTGAGGACTCAAGAGGCCCTGGAGAGAGTCTCCGAAATAGCTGACATGGGGTTAATTCCTACAAATAGGGAAGTGTGTGTTCATGCTAGAATAACTTAGGTATAAAAGGTTATTAAATAATATAATCTCATTTGGTAGTTGAAGGCAAATGAGGCTGAGGATATGTGGGTTATATTTTGGAGGGGGTTCTACCTGGAATTTTTATGAATCTTATTGAAGTCTATATCTGTACCAAAAGTTTATATCCGTACCATGAACTCACCACTACTTCTAGAAATAAAGCCAATAAATGTTTAGGATAATGGCCAAGATAACATTAGAAAATTTGTGCATGGTGGTAGATGTAGACTTCCAGAAATCTCTATGACTTGTGGGATTCAAAAGAACTATGGAAAACCTGAAATTGAACAGGTGTGCAAACTTCTGTTAGGTCCCTGGGCCCAGCAAAGTCTTCAGGAGGGGAGAGAACACAGCCTTACTCAAGTTTCTAAAGATGTTAACTAGTCTGCAGTCCCAGGGAGATACCAGGGAACAGAGTTTCAGTGTTGGATATGGTTAGAAGTTCTCCTACATGAAAATAGATCGTTTCAACTGCCACCAGAATCATTGGCCTAGTTACTGGGGACAGGGGGAAGGAAAGGCCTTCCAGTTAGAGATTTATGAGATCCAAAGTTGAGAGTATTTGGGGGGAAGGCCACCCCTGGTATGAGGAAAGTGTGCTTTTGTTTGGGCATTCTACTGAGATACTACAAGTGGATACCAGTAGTGGAGAAGTGAGAGCAGAACTTCTGAGTCTGACAAAGGGAGTTTTCAAGGCTATCAAGGTCTCAGCTTCAGTTGCCTGAGTGCCAAATACTCTGACCACTTTAGTAGTTGGGAGGGTTTATAACCATAGGGTTGTTCAGATATTTTTCTCTGCTCTATTGGAGGGTGTGAGAAAAGATGCCTACTTTATTTTTTAAAGATGCCTACTTTTTGTTTGTTTGTTTTAAATTTGTATTGGAGTATAGTTGCTTTACAATGTTGTGTTAGTTTCTGCTGTACAGCAAAGTGAATCAGTTATACATATACATATATCCCCTCTTTTTTAGATTTTCTTCCCATTTAGGTCACCACAGAGCACTGAGTTGAGGTCCCTGTGCTCTACAGTAGGTTTTCATTAGTTATCTATTTTATACATAGGAGTGTATATATGTCAATCCCAAACTCCCAATTAATCCCATCCCCCCACCCCCCTTGGTATCCATAAGTTTGTTCTCTACATCTGTGTCTCTATTTCTGCTTTGCAAATAAATTCATCTGTACTATTTTTCTAGATTCTACATACAAGCAATGTTATACAATATCTGTTTTTCTCCTTCTGACTGACTTCACTCTGTATGACAGACTCTAGATCTATCCATATCTCTGCAAATGGCACTATTTTGTTCCCTTTTATGGCTGAGTAATGTTCCATTGTATATATGTACCACATCTTCTTTATCCATTTCTCTATCGATGGACATTTAGGTTGCTTCCATGTCCTGGCTATTATAAATCATGCTACAATGAACATTGGGGTGCATGTATCTTTTTGAATTATGGTTTTCTCTGGGTATATGGCCAGGAGTGGGAGTGCTGGGTCATATGGTAGTTCTATTTTTAGTTTTTTGAGGAACTTCCATACTGTTCTCCATAGTGGCTGTACCAATTTACATTCTCACCAACAGTGTAGGAGGGTTCCCTCTTCTCCACATCCTTTCCAGCATTTATTGTTTGTAGATTTTTTTTTTTTTTTTTTTTTGGCTGCATTGGGTCTTTCTCTAGTTGCAGTGAGCGGGGTCTACTCTTCACTGCAGTGCGCAGGCTTCTCATTGAAGTGGCTTCTCTTGTTGCGGAGCACGGGCTCTAGGCACGCAGGCTTCAGTAGTTTTGGCACATGGGCTTAGCTGCTCCGCGGCATGTGGGATCTTCCCAGACCAGGGATCGAACCTGTGTCCCCTGCACTGGCAGGTGGAAGTCCCTGTTTGTAGATTTTTTGATGATGGCCATTCTGACCCATGTGAGGTGATACCTCATTGTAGTTTTGATTCGCATTTCTCTAATAATTAGTGATGTTGAAAAGATGCCTACTTTTGAATTGGGCCTGGAGACACACTTATAGGAGGCAGAGGAAACAGGAGCCAAAGTTCTAAACAGTGTGAATCAAGTCCCCCGTGTAACAGGCAAGGATTAGGGCTATCCTAAATTAAGGCTTTGGGGAAAATTTCTACTGCCAGACCCATAGTAGTCTTTTAGGTTCTTCCAATTATTGAAATTAACACAGGAAAAGGAGGAAGGGAGGCAGCTCAAGTCATGGAATGAAGGAAACTCCATCAATTGAGGTGATTGTAGATATGCAGCAAGGACTCCAATGACTACTATACAGAAGGACTTCACAGTACAGATGAGAGCCCTAATGATGGCCTTCTAGGTTTGGGGAAAGAGCTATGAGGGTGGACACTTCAGAGCCCCTAAAAGGCAAAACACTGGAGGGGTGAGACACTATAGCATTCCTAAGGTTGAAGAGCATCAGGGAAAGGGAGTGGAGATGGGCCTGGAGTTTGAGCTGTCTTCAACCCTCACAAGAGGATCCCCTGCTAGTGAAGAGCCCATCTTTGTCTTGTGGAGGGAAAAATACTAGGAAGAGGAGCAGCCAGGAAAAGCACCAAGTACTAAGCACGGCTTGATGGTGAATTCACAAGTAGCAAGCACGCAAGCCATTCCCCATGATGAAAATAGAATGGGTGTGGGCTTCCCTGGTGGTACAGTGGTTAAGAATCCACCTGCCAATGCAGGGGACACGGGTTCGACCCCTGGTCCGGAAAGATCCCACATGCCGCGGAGCAACTAAGTCCAT
The DNA here is from genome assembly GCF_011762595.2 of Tursiops truncatus. NCBI lineage: Eukaryota > Metazoa > Chordata > Mammalia > Artiodactyla > Delphinidae > Tursiops > Tursiops truncatus. Next base: position 145,926,525 of record NC_047034.1, read on the forward strand.
GCGCCACAACTACTGAGCCTGCGTGCCACAACTACTGAGCCCATGTGCCTAGAGCCTGTGCTCCACAACAACAGAAGCCACCACAATGAGAAGTCTGTTCACTCACTGCAACTAGAGAAAGCCTGAATGCAGCAACGAAGACCCAACGCAGCCAAAAATAAAACAAATAAAATAACTCATTAAAATCTATTAAAAAAAAAAAACGAATGGGTCAGATGTGGTTTTGTTTTAGTACTGATTGTGAAGCTTGAGTTTCCTGCAGGACTTGTGGAGATGATGGAAGGAGTGAAAAATCTGTGGTTGTATGTTGGACCCTGGAAGTGCTCAAGGAAGGTAGGTACCTTATAGGGATCAAGTCCAGACTCTTTAAAGTGTCTACTGAAAGCATGCAGTGGTGTTCAACCCTCATGCAGGAATGGAAGCCACAGCAAAATCAAAAGGAAGAGCCCCAAATTCCCATCCTCCCTTTTTCCATTCTGGGTCCTCTATGTTAAGCTTTAATTTGGGGGATTCCTAAAATTCAAAAGGAGGAAATAGAAGGTGTCATGGAAGGCCCAAACCAAGAATAGTTTTCTCTCTTTAAGAATGGACTGTGACTGGGCTTAGGAGAAGTAGCATAAGCTTGAAGTTGGAAACCCAGACTCTTTAGAAAATAGTGCAGGAAATCTATATTGTCTGAAAAGGATGATCTTTTAGATCACCTTAAAGACCTACTGATTAACTGCATCATCTCTGGGTTCCATATCCCACAGATTCCCTTTTGTGATAGTGAAGAGAAAAAAATCAAGTAAATTCTGGGTTTGTGTGGATTTCCTGGCTCTGAATAGACAGTCTGAAATAGTCCAGCATACTGTGTTCCTTATACAGTGGCTTAGCCACTTCCTATGGAGTCAGTTGTTTCCAGAATTGGATGTCAGAGCAAGTATTATAAAATCCCTATGACTGCAGAGGCCGTTAACAGGGTAGATTTTATCTGTCTTGTGTAGGTCTACCAATATGAAGGGATTGGGGTTTCAGGAACCCCCGTTACTGTTCAGAGGTTACTGGAGAAAGTGACTGGTCATTTGAATTTATCTGGAAGTGTTTATTTATTCATTTATATGTAATATTTATATATTCATTATTTATATATGTATACACATATATTCATGTTCTCCAAAACCTTGGAAAAGCATGAAGAATGGCTCTTCAAGAGTAGTAAACATGGGGACTTCCCTGGTGGTCCAGTGGTTGGGAGTCCACCTTCCAATGCAGGAGATGCGGGTTTGATCCCTGGTCAGGGAACTAGGATCTCACATGCTGCAGGGCAACTGGGCCCATGTGCCACAACTACTGAGCTCAGGCACTCTAGAGCCCGAGCACCACAACTAGAGAGAAGCCCGCGCGCCTCAATGAAAGATTCTGCATGCCACAACAAAGATCCCGTGTGCCGCAAATAAGACCCAACACAGCCAAAAAAAAAAAAAAAAGTAGTAAACATTTTTTTTTTGGTCTGCCCAGATTTTCTTTGAGAAACTGCCCTCCCCAATTCTCAATCCATGTATGGTGGGTGCAGCTGACCCCATACTCTGCTTCCAGGAGTGCCACATGACCTAGAACTGTCCAATTAGAACATTCCATCTAACTAGGCCCAGTAATTGGTTCAGGGGTGAGCATGTGATCCAAGGTAGGCCAATGAGACTCAACCCTCAGAATTTTTCTGTAACTATATGGAGAAACGCACTTTGCTAGATGGAGTTGCTAAGCATGTGGAATGTAGGCCTAGGGCTGCTGGAAGCTTTCCTTGTCACCATTTGGGGGAACATCAGAGGGAAGGAGAACTGAGAATGAATCTAGTTCCTGCTAGCATTATTTGAGCACCTCTACTTAGGTATATTTATTTGGATTAAGCTAGTTTTCTGTCACTTACATCCGAAAAAGTCATACTAATACAATAGTGATACTAGACCGCTTGGGAGACTTTACAACTCAAGTAATTTTGCTTGATCTCAGTAAAAGAGGATGACATGTAATGTCACACGGGGGTAAGAACAGGTCACGAGAAGATCTCTATTAACAACTAGCTCTGCCCCATCAACTATGAAAAACTAGAAATATTCATAATGTTTATGAAAAGCTCTTCCAAGATTGCAGAATTCACCTGTATTCTAACGTGGCATTATCAGGACAGACCCAGCTCACCAATTCATAAGTCAGCTTAAAATCCAGAAGGAAGTCAAATCCCTCACTCCCTTGTGAGAGTTCAAGGCCTTGGTAAGTTTGCTGAGCTCCTTAGCTCAGGATTGTCCTAACAATTGCTGACCCACGCTGATGTCAGTTTTGAGGGCATCTAAGTAAGTATTATGTTAAAAAAATGAAGAAGAGAGAAGGTTTATAATTTTTGTTATCAAGTCTGTCTGAGAGTGAGGTGCAGCACTATTTAAAAAATAGAGTTCCTGGATCAAAAGTGGGAAATCACAGGTAAATTCCGAGAGAGAGAGCGGATGTGTCAGGTGCTAGACTATATCTCATTTGCCCATGTGTTTCCCAGTGCTAAGCTGGTTTCTTCTGGTACCTGACTATTATCAATCTGTAAGCATGCTGGTGGTTTCTCTTCACTGTCTATACTCACGGGCCACTGAGAATCAGGCTTTGACACAGGCCTTGGATACCGTGATCACAGTGGCATTTGACTGTGTGGTCCAGGGCAGACCATTACTATCTTCAATGTGAGTGTAGAGTTGGAGAGAGGAATGATAGGCAGGACCCAAGCCGAGTGTGTGTGTGGGTTCTCTCCAAAGAAAATACTCAAAACTTCCCAAGGAATAGGATCAGAGCATCCTCCAATAGAGACGGCTTCTAGACCTGATTAATAGCATAGTACCGAACATTTGACATTTTTGGCCGCTTGGCATCTGAACGCCCTTCTGTTTTGGAGGACTCCCAAATCAGGTGGGAGATGGGGTCCATAAACTCTGATATGATGTTGAGTATGGTGCCAAAAGATGCAAGAAAGAAATAAAATGCTATTTTAGGATGTGGGGCTGCCCATTAAGCTCAATTGGAGGTATAACATAGCCTGAGAGTGGGAGAGGACAGTCACAGTGCTTGACCAAAATAACTTACCACTGATGGGGGAACCCTCCTTTTTTCTGGCCCACTTGGTAGGCATTAGGGTTCATGAGGAAACCCTCCCCCAGGCACTACTAGAGGCCCCATGGGGAACAGAGAGAGAAAATTGGACGGTGGTTGAGAGGGTAAAGACATCAGTCTTATTTAGGATTCTTGGGTTGCAAATAAAAGAATCTAGTTGGAGCCTACTTAAATAAACAAAGAATTCATATAAGGAGCCCCTGTTAGATCTGAGAAAGAGGGGCCCAGGACAGGGTCTAGAGGGTCCCGAGTCCACCTCTCCTCATAGGATGAGAAATCAGTAGAGCCAAGGGAACTTAGCGACCCAGAGGCTTCGGTTCTTTCTTCTAGACCATGCTTTTGGAGTTCTTCACCCAAATGGCCCCAAGCCTGTTTCCAGGACTGGGCCTTTTCCCTGGATCTGTCCTCCTAAGGACAGACAACATTGTCAATGCCAGTACCTTTAGACCCAAGGGGTGGTCAAGCGACCGCTATTTGTAGCAGAATGGATGGAAGGGGCTTGGACATGTGCACAAGGATCCCCTTCACAGTTCAGGATGAAGCTAGGGGTGAAAAGAGATGGGAGTCAGAACTCTAAGAATCCATGAATTCTAGATTTGAACCTAGTCTTCCAGGTTTACATGAAGGTATATTTGGCAAGATAGGAGGATTGAATATATTTTACTTAATGGTTTGTTCCTTTGATTTATAACTTTTAAGTATTTTGACATATGGTATGTGTGCTTCTATTTATATTATCATCCTGGGCTCTGCAAATGTTAGAGGTGGGCCTGACCTTAGAACAGGGACAAAGCTGGGCATTAGGAGACTATAGACTGAAGAAATTGACTACTGGGGGACTTCTCTGGCAGTTCAGTGGTTAAGACTCTGCACTTCCACTGCAGGGGCACAAGTTCGATCCCTGGTCAGGGAACTAAGATCCTGTATACCATGCTGAGTGGCCAAAAAAAAAAGAAGTTGACTACTGCTTAGGTCCTTTCCATTCTTCATCCCTGCTCCTTTCAGAGCATTTTCTTCATTCTTCTTTGGCTTTCTGAACACTGGCCAGCTCCAGAGATTCTATGCTACACGTCCAAACCCCTGGAGAGACCAGTTCTTGTGTTGGCTACTGTTTGCAAATATTTGACAGAAAATGTAACTCAGTCTGTGTCCCATCAACTATGGCCAGCAGCAAGGTCATGTACAAACTGAAGAAAGAAATGTCATGGTGAACTGGCCAGAGGTATTAAAAGGTGTCTACTACAATGGGGCAACTGACCAACCAGTCTGGGTCATCAATCCACTCACACCCTCAAGCCTTAACCCATTAACAGTATTCTCGGGGCTAGTTAATCCACCCACTGAGGTCCCAGAAGTGAGCGTATCACCTAGAAAAGCAGAGGAGGAAAATACTACCAATAAAGAGAAAGATTCTCAACCAGAAAAGTTGTAATCTCATTTTGCAGTGAGCCATTTTTTAGGTTGGGGATGTGCTGGTTACCTAATACCACCAAGTGTTGCCTTTCCTACCTCTTAAACATTTCTCAAATCTACCCAGGGCTCTCCATCTTTTGTCTACATTGTTTTAACAATGTTTTGTCTTCAGTTTGTCCCTTCAGTTCACTCAGCAATATGTAATGATTCTCAAATACAGACCTGCCCTCATTGCTCTGAGCAAAAAGAATGCATTCCTGGGAATTCCCCGGCGGTCCAGTGGTTAGTACTCTGCGCTTTCACTGCTGAGGGCCCAGGTTCCATCCCTAGTCGGGGAACTAAGATCCTGCAAGCCCAGCGGTGCGAATGCATTCCTTATCTTGGTTTACAAGGCTCTTCGCCCTGCAGCTTCATCCCTCACCATCCTCTACATCCTTTATGGCACTATTTCCAGTGCTCCCAAGAGACACATGCTCTCCTCTGGGCATCTGCACATGCTCTTTTCCTTGTGGGCCTGTATTCCCATCTGGCCCTGTCACCCAACTAGAAAAGGAACCAGCTTAGATATGATGATTTTGAGGTGTTTTGGGGCTATCTAGTAGGCATTTGGGTAGACAGGAGAAGGGATGCTTTAGGAGGTTGACGAGGGTGCTACCAGAGGTCAGAATGGGTGATCGGCTTTCAGTTGGAGGAAAGGCATGCTGCCTCAGAGGGAGGAAAGGAAGCAAGGATGGTAGAAGTTTATAGGCTCTGGAAGGGATGTAAGCAGGGGGGCCATTATGCCTGATGGTCTCTGTGAAGTAAAAGGCCAGGTTATATTTACTGATCTGAGGGTGGGGTGTAGTAATTTGAGATAAGTGGTGAAGGTTTGAAACGTCGGAGAGAGCACATTGAGGATTAAGTAAAAGGAAGCCCAATTATGACCAGAGACCAGCCCAGAGCAAACTTGGTAAACTTGGTTTTTCTTTCTCTAAGCCCCAGCTGCCTGAGTGTAAGAGCAGAAGCAGGACTCTTGTTTTGGTCTGGGATTTGGCTTCAGCAGGGTGACTTATTTGGAAGGACACAGGGGAGACAAAGTTGAAGGTATTGTGAGAAAATTGTTAAAAAGATACACCTTGGGTTAGGCCTGAGGTTCCAATACTGTGGCTAGTCTGTAACAACACTTCATCAGTTTGAACACTATATTTAAAGTGACTTAAGGTCATTTCTTGGGAAGGATGATCCTTTAGTTTGAAGTTATATTCTTTCTATATCTTTTTTCTTTCTTTCTTTCTATGTCTTGATATTAAAATGTCTTTAATTATTAAATTATCAGGCAATGTATTAGTTTTGTAGGGCTAGCATAATGAACTACCACAAACTGGGTGAACTAAAACAACAAAAATTTATTCTCTCACAGTTTTGGAGGTTAGACGTCTGAAATCAAGTTGTTGGCAGGACTGATTCTTTCTAAAGACTCCGAAGGAGAATCTGTTCTATGCCTCTCCTCTAGCTTTTTGTGGTTGTAGGCAATTCTTGGTGTTCCTTGGCTTGGACATGCATTACTCCAATTTCTGCGTCTGCTTCACATTGCTTTCCCCTCTGTCTGTGTCTCAAATCCCCTCTGCCTTTTTCCATAGGGACACCTGCCTTTGCATCTAGGACTCACCCTAAATCCAGGATGATCTCATTTTAAGATCTTTATAACTGCAAAGACCCTTTTTCCAAATAAGATCACATTCAGAGCTTCTGAAGGGTTAGGACTTAGACAGATCTTTTTTGGGGACCACTATTTATTACAGTGGTATGAGATGGTAATCATTTTCGTCCAATGCCTATGCTTGGCAAAAAAAACAAAAGGTCAGGGAGGGTTGGAGAGAGTTATCTGTTTGAGTTGAGATTTCAGAGAAGGAGCAATTCATGGGTATAATATTGCCTGGTTCTTGTTTGCAGGGTCCTGGGAAAACTCAGGAGAAACACCAACCACAAGGCCCTATATCAGGGTAGGATACAGAACTATATTCCTCCATTGCCCTGAAAAAGAAGGCAAGGGACACATTTGAGCTGTGGTTAGGGAACACAGCCAGAAGTCAGTGCTGCAAGAACAGAATCAGTGAGGAGTGTGACATTAAGATAACAGTCGCTATTGGAGAAGAAGACGGAGAGGGTAAATAGAGGCTGTCTTGCCCCCTGATATTTTGGTCTCAAGAGAGTTAGCCAGTTTAAAAGCACAAGGGCTGTGGGGGAGGGATAAATTGGGTGTTTGGGATTAACAGATACACACTACTGTATATAAAATAGGTAAACAACAAGGACCTACTGTATAGCACAGGGGACTATACTCAATATCCTGTAATAACCTATGGTAGAAAAGAATCTGAAAAAGAATGTATAACTGGGGCTTCCCTGGTGGCGCAGTGGTTGAGAGTCTGCCTGCCGATGCAGGGGACATGGGTTCGTGTCCCGGTCCGGGAAGATCCCACATGCCGCGGAGCGGCTGGGCTCGTGAGCCATGGCCACTGAGCCTGCGCGTCCGGAGCCTGTGCTCCGCAACGGGAGAGGCCACAGCAGTGAGAGGCCCGCGTACTGCAAAAAAAAAAAAAAAAAAAAAAAAAAGAATTTTTAACTTAAACACTTTGCAGTACACCTGAAACATTGTAAATCAACTATACTTCAATTTAAAAAAAAAAAAGCACAAAGGTCAGTGAAACTCTTATTGCTTGTTCACGTGAGTCTCCCTTACTAGATGATGGGCTCAACAAGGACAGAAATAGCATCTTACTGAGTACTCAGCATAAACTGTAGATCGTGAAAGGGGTTCAGTTGAACTGAAAGAGCTTGTCATTTTGGATTGTTCTTCCCTTCCACCTTTAACATTTAATAAATCTACTTTAGGTGCAATTATCATATTACATTTTTGATATATGTGATGACCAGTTAAATTTTTTTTGTTCACTATATGAAAATATATTGCTTTAGACCTCCCAGTTCCTTATGCTAGGAGTACCTAAGGTGTTTTACTTCTACTATCAGGACCTTAGGTGCCTTTACTTAGCCCTAACATTGCATAATTTAGAATTTCACATATTGGTACTGAGAGGGGAGCAACAGGATCCTGGATGAAGTTTGGGGAATAATAGTGATCTTTGCAGAGCGTTTCCTTTGCAAGAAGCGTAAGATGACCAGAACACAAGGTAGTCTCTACCTTTGAATTAAAAAAAAAGTCACTGTGGGTGTATCACTTTTTTCAATCAAATCTCAGATCTGAAGATCAAGGCTTTTACATTCCATGCCTGTACTTTTCTTACTCAAATGGTGATCTTTAAGCCCTAGAGGTTGGATCATTTTCCCAGATTTCAAGGATGCCCATGCAGAGGTGTCTGGGGAGGCTGTAAGAGGCTCGCCCTCTCTCCCTCCCTCCCTCCCTCCCTCCCTCCCTTCCTTCCCTCCTTCCCTCCTTCCCTGCACCCTGCGAGATCTTAGTTCCCCCACCAGGGATCTAACCCCATGCCCCCTGTAGTGGAAGCTCAGGGAGTCTTAACCACTGGACCACCAGGGAAGTCCTGACTTTTCTTTTAATGCATAGATTTTATAGAATATTTCTAAAGGATGTTTGTGATTTTATTATTCATAGAAGCAATGAAAAATGCTATTAGTTTTTTTTTAAACCAAAATTGTCCAATATGGGAACTGGGCTGATTTTGCCCTCTACAATGAAACATATAAGACAGTTTTTAGATTTGAGACCCTGGAATTACAGGGAGATTATTGTACATTCCAGAAAGCGGGCATGAACTACAAATTGTTCCAAACTATTGAAATAATGACCACAGGAAGTAAGCGTACTTTAAAGCTCTATATGGTGTTACATTTCAGAAATGAGCTGGCCTGGAAAATGAAACCAGCTTCTCTTCTCACAGCTGAGTTTTTCTGAATTTTCTACAAGCTGCTTGGAATTTTGCTAACAATTCACAGCTGATAAAATAAAAGGGTAGTGGAACTGAGTGTCTGTGGTGAAGACCCTAGAGGCACCCAGCAGGAGAGAAATGTCACTGTCTGCCCCTCGCACTTCTGTAACCAAAAACTGTACAGTTAAAATTTTTTCTTTTTGTCCTTTTAAATAAATGGGAATCAGCTGAGGAACTACAGAAAGGATTATCAGGGTAACCTGAACTTAGACTGCCCCAGAACTTTCTTGGAGAGTCATTTCTTCTTGTGACTTTTGTTTATTCACTCAAAGAATATTAATTGGCTACCCACTGTGCACCAGGCCTGATGCTGGGCACTGATGGTCTGAGGACATGCTTTCCACCCATGAAAAGCTCCAAGAGCAGGAGGGGACAGTTAGACCTGGAAACAGACACTTTGAACACGGTGTGCTAAGGGTTGTACAGAGGCCAGTGCAGGGGGCTGGGTGAGCACAGTCTTCGAAATAGGATGCACATAAGTGAGAGTTTGCAAGTTTCTAGTGGAGGGTATTGCGTGGAGGAGAAATTTTCTGAGAAATGCAGTACTTCAGTATAGCTAGTTCTTAGGAGTGACAGGAAGAAATGTGTGAGAAAAGACTGGAGAGGGAGGCAAGGGTTAGACCATCAAAGCCTTGAATGCCAGGCTAAGAGACTGAAACCTTATCCCGAGGGCAAATGGGATTACCGTGCAGTTTCTGCAAGGGAGTGACATGCCCAGATTTTTTATTTAGTGCCATCACTCTAACTTTGTAGAGTATGAATTGGAAGAAACAAGGCAGGGAGATTATGAGGAGGCTGTTGCAGCCTGATTAAAGATAATGAAAGACTCTGGTGATCTGATCTTTGGGTCAGATTTCAGTGAAACTTTTTCAGGCTTGGAGCTAATCATATGGATTGGACAAACTGAGAAGTAAAGAGACCACATGTTTAAAGCAGGTGCATATAAGTTTGGGGCAGGCCAAATATCACCTCCTCAAGGAAGCCTTTACTCAGCTGCATTGTGGGCAGAGATCATTACTGTTTTGGGGGTTCATATAGCAGCACTCTGTTAGTTTCTCTATTATAGCATACTTCTATAAATACAGGCATATAATTGGACTCCTTCTCTATGGACTCTGGACTCAATGTTAGGCACTTTGTCATATTCATTTTTGTATCCCCAGTGTTTGAAAGCATCAATAAACATTTGCTAAGTGAATGAAGGAGTGGGAAGCTGTGTGGTGTAGTGGGAAAGGCATCAGGACCTGGGGCTCTAATGCTGGCTGTGCTACTGAGTGGCTGCGTGACTTTGAACAAGTCTCCTCACTGCTCTGGGTCTCAATTTCCTCATCTGTAAAAGGAGAATAAAAATACAAACGTCCTCAGGGTTATGGAGATTAAATGAGGTAGCAGAGCTCACCAGCAGCCCTGTTTGTGCCCTGTCCTCGTGAAACAGTCTGGACTATTGCTCCTGTCATTTGGATCTCATTTGCTCTCTCTCTCTCCCGGTGAGAGCTGAGTTGAAAGCTGTTGCCTTGATGGAGGGGAAGTTTGCATAACATACCATCCAGGTGGCCCTTGTGTTGCTAAAAGGGCAGACACCAAAAAGAGGGGAACATGTTAGGCTAGAGAGAGAGAGACCTGCTTTTTTGGTCATCTCCAAAGCTGAAGGAGGACCCAAAGTGGGGAGAAGATCTATATCATGTGCTGAAGGGTCTGAGGAAGCCCTCAAACAGAGCCCTATAAGCCCAGGAATTTAGCAGCATCTGGAGAAATGCCACTCCTATGAAAACTGCTCATTCATCTCATGTCATAATTTCTCAGTGCCTTGGGCTGATAGGATTAACCCTACCATGGTTTTCCAAGTTTCAAGAAAGATATAGAGGAGAAATAAAAAAATTACAAATGCCAAATAAAAGGGGTATCATTCTGAAAAAATGGAAAACCAAGATGTTAGACACTGGTATCTCAAGAGATGACTATCCGTCCCCAGGGGAGATGTCTTTCTAGAAGATCTACTAGCATTGCTTTTTTTACATTGTAAAGGCAAACTTTTCCATAAAAACTTGATATACCTCCAATTTATAAGGCATGTGGCTGGGGAGGTCCTAAAATCTGCAACTGATAATTTGTAGAGTTTTCTTGGAATCCCATTTATTAAATGGGATTATTTATGATATAACTCATATTAAATGAGTTTATTTAGCTGCACGGACTTGGCCTTATCACAAGACAAGTGGCGAAGGGAAGATAATGAGAAAGGAAAAAAAGAGGGGGATTGAGTCCAGTGATCCTCCCCAAAGCCTAAAGCCAGTTCTGTGTTAAAGCCAGTGACCTTAAAAAAATAATAAAAGTATGTTTCCATTTTGCAAGGCTTTAAAAAAAATATCTTGTGCTCAGATGGCACCTTTAATCACGAAGAACTTTTGGCTGAGTTCCAGGCTGATTCTGCTGGCACAGAGAGGTCTGAGATCATACGCTATATTCAGTGCACAGAAGAAATACTTCACCCATCTCGGAAATAAAGAGGGGGAAACGGAGCATATTTGAACTGTTTCATTGCAAGACAAGAGCAGGGTGAAAAGTGAAGGACACTCTGTCTGTTTGGAGTTACAGAAAGGTACTATTAATTCTAAGTACTTAAGTGGCATTTTTTTTTCATTCTCAGAGCATTTCACAATAAACTAAGTAGCTTGCATAAATCTGAAGGTAATCTCCAATTTCACAGATATATAAATGAAGGCAGATATTGTGATTTACCTAAGACTACTTTAAATTTTAAAAAGGCAGGAGGCAAACGGGAAAAAACAACTCCCAAAGTAGCAGGTTGTGACCCAGGAGTTTGAGCCCTTACAGCTGAATTTACTCCACACCCAGGCCAAATATAATTCTCCAGGATGGAAATGATCCAGGGCACCAGAGCTAACATTGTCTACCTTTGCCAAAGAGACTGAGGCGGTTTGGTGACAAGTAGTCAGAACCTCACTTCTATTTCTCAACTGAAAGAAAGTAAAGCCAACATCATATGACAGGCACTTCCCACCATGGCAGGGCACTGGTTCAAGCCCATCTGAAGGAAGTGTGCTTCCCCTTGATTCATCGTTGCCTCTTGCATCACTGTTATTCTTTGGAGGCCTCCTTTATTTGTTGGACAGTTGGGTCATATGATTTTAGGTGGCAAGGTTGAATCACACAGCTTTACTCAATGTGTCAGTATTGAGCACACATTATATACTGTGCTGTTTCTTCACTACATTTCCCAAAGCCTTAGCTGTGGGGAAGGCCTGGGTGATTGCTCTGTGCATTGGAAATTGAATCCCCACCACTAAATCGTGAGAAGTGGTCCAGGCAAAAGCTGCTATGGAAATCTGAAAGCTATTATCTTTTCTACACTTCCTCTCTTCACCTTCATTTTGTTTGGGAATGCACAGGGACACCCGTGAACAAAAATAAACCAACTTGCCCTTGACTGATTGTTCTGCTTTTTGAGTTATCAAATGTGAGTACTTCTGGCTCCCAGATACAGTGAAGTAAAGAGCCTGCTGGGAAACCAGCCACAAATTAGGGTTGATCTTCCAGTATCTTCTACCTGGAGGAATGGTTCTGGACATTCAAATTAATGTGACCTGTCCCAGGTTGATTTGGCTCCAGAATCACATTTGGATTTCAGAAATGTAAGCAAGCAAGCATATAAGAATACTGGTATGTTTTCTCAGCTCAACCCTGTCCATTCATTCTTCCTGGCTCTTTTTAACCCATGAATTTATACCCAGTCCATACACATTTTGACTGCTCCCAGGAACTGCCTCAACTCAGAGCACCTTTAAGGAAGGCAGAACCACTTTAGGAGGTTGAGGATGAAACGTGGCAACTTTTCCACAGGCATGTCAATACAGCAGAGCCACTCATGGTAGGAGGTTTTGCTAGGGCTTTAATCAGGTTGTCAACCCAAACACAATGGGCTTCGTTACTCCTGTGTAAAGAGGAAAGAGAGCAGTTTTTGGCCTCCCCAGACTGTATTGCAGGGTATGCAGAATGGCAATTCCAGGCACAAGCTTCACGTGACACAAATCTGCTTTTGGCTATTCCGTGTCCCCCCAGCAAGTGAATTAGCAGTTTCTGAAATGCGTGGAAATATTCAGCATTTTAAGAATGGGTGTAGGGATTGGGTGTATGTGGAAAGGCATCTGTCGGGGACACAGAATAGAGCCCTTTTGGCGAGGTATTCCAACACCTGTGATTTATCTCAAAAATCACACACGCGCTGTAATTGCAAGGCATTTTTTTCCGGCTTGAGCACTAGAGCCGAGGGGCCTGCTGTGGCGCTCCACCATTTATTTCAGGTGTGGGCAGTTCCCTCTGGGTTCAAAAATCCTGGGGTGGAAAGCGCAGGGTAACCGCGAAATACCTGCTTAAGAAATGCCTCACTGCTCAAGGGGAGAAGTCGCGGCTGGGCTCAGGTAGCGGCCGCGGACGGCTGCACGGGGCCCATGGGAACATCCTCTCACTTAGCAGCACGGTCCTGCAAGTGGGTTTGTGGACCTTTGCTTTATTTGACAACTTATCATGAGGGGTGGGGCGGACTGTCTCAGCTCGGATAAGAGGTCCGTGGGGAGGGGCTCTAACCGGGGACCTCCTAAGGACCAGAAGAGCGCGCGTCCCGCCAAGTGACAGCACGCGCCCTCTCTGTCCGCTCCCCTCCCCCGCGGCCAGTCTCCGGGCAGAGGTGTCTCGCGCCAGCCCGTCCTCCCCCTCTCCTAACTCGTCCGGGCGGACCGAGCCTCAGCGGGAGCCCCGCCTGTCTCCGGGCAGCTTGAGCCCCAGAGCGCTCGCCGAGCCTGTCAGTAACCGCCGTTTGCGCTTTCTTTCTTTCTTCTTTTTTTTTTCCTCCTCTTTTCTTTCCCCCTTCTGCCTTTGTCCCGCTTAGTAACTGGGCTGCGACCAATCGCCGCCTCACCGGCCGGCGCCGGCTGGCTCCTGATTGGCTCGCTTGGGGCGCGCAGCCGTCTCCCGCTCCTCAGCTGGAGCAAGGCAGACAAAAGACGCAGGCTCCGGGCTCCGGCAACCAGGCTCAGCCAATCACCAGCCACTTCATCCTCTCATTTCCCCCCCCCCTCGCCTCTCCCTCCCCGCGCGGCTCGCGTGCTCCCGGCACTGACTCCTGGCGAGTGGCCAGCGCCCGGGCCCTACCATTCTGATTGAGGCTGGGGGGAGAAAGGTTGGAGGGTTAAGGAGCCGAGGCCTAGGGAGCGGTGGGGAGAGTTGATAGCCGAGGCGGAGGACAGCTTCTTAAACAGTCTTTCAGGCACCTGACAGAAACCCCAACATTCGAGGCGGAATAGAGTGGAAGGGGCAGTGGCGATGCTGGCCATCCCCCCTGCTCGGCGCGGTTAGGTGGCGCCTCAGCGGGAGAGCGTGGGGGCGGGGGAGGGTGTCCCCCCTCCGCGCCGTTAAAATGAAACTCTAGTGGCTTGAGTCAGGGCAGAGCGTGAGGGGAGCCGGCGCTGGCGAGCTTGCTTGCAGCCGGGCGGGAGCGCACGGCCAAGCAGAGATAACTGGACACTCGGACGGGCCCCCATCCCCAGGCTGCAGCAGCTTCGGTTCCTAGCCCGACCGGACCGGAGCCCGAGTCCTGGCCCCTGAGGGGATTTCTCCCCGCAGACCAGTGGGACCCCGAAACTTGAACGCAATACCCAACCTCCTTTTTATGCCTTCCTTTGTCACTTACCCACCTTTCTCCCAGCGCGTTCTTTTTCCCCCCCTCTCTGTTCTCCCTCTCTCGAAGGACACAAAAGTGGCTTCCGCGGAAAGATTTGAAGGCGGTGGGAGCTTTTCTCTTTGGAGAACGACTGTGTACGAGGGATTTTGGGGAAGCCGCTTTTTAACACTTCTGCCCTCCGCCCCCCAAGCCTTTCTGTACCCCTTCGAGGAGAAGAGCCCGTAGATTGAACGTTCGGGGGGCATTTTGCTGGCTGCCAAAGCAGGAGAGGGGAAAAGGACCCCGTCCTTGTCCTGGTACTTGGCTGGACTTGTACCGGCCGTTGGAAACCCCGAAGTACATTTCCGAGTGGGACTTTTACAGATATATATTTTTAGATTTTTAAATAGCAGATAAAAAAAATATATGCTTTCTATATATTTCCTGACGACCTGCCCCTGACAGCGCGATGTACAATACGGTGTGGAGTATGGACCGCGATGACGCAGACTGGAGGGAGGTGATGATGCCCTATTCGACAGAACTGATATTTTATATTGAAATGGATCCTCCAGGTACTTGGGAGAAAAAAAAGAGAATCTTGTGATGGGTCTGATTTGTGTTTAACAAAACCTTGGTGATGTTTTCAGGGCAGAAGTATTCTTGGGTGAACTAGGTTCGGGATGAGGGGCAGATTTGCAGTTAGAGCTGCAGTAAAACTGCTTCTGGTTTACACGTTTAAAGTTTTCAGTTAGGACCCCGATCCTATTGTCCTGTGAGAGTGGGGGTGGGGGCTGGGGTGGGGGATGGGAGGAGAGACCCGTTTCTTTTACTTCTTTGCCTTTGCTTGTCGTTCGGTTTTTTGTCGTACCCTTCACCACCGCCGCCCCCCCTTTTTTTTCTTTTTCAATTAAAGATTCTTCTACCTGCAAAGGATGCTTTATATCCCAGTCTTGAAGTCAGTCTTTCCCTTTGGGGAAATTCTTTAAAGCTTGTCATTTCGTACGTTTGTTTTCTTTGGTTCGCTGTGTTTTACGTTCGTTAACTTCTGAAACTGGGTTACCTATGTGATGATTCGTTTTAAGACCCCCTTTTTCTCTCACGGAAACCGAATGCCGGTTAGTGATTTTCAGGGATTGGGCGTTTTTATTCAGTCAAGGCCTTAGTCTCAGGTTTTTCTTTTCAGAATATAGTCACTCAGATCTACGTGCCCTATTTTATTACTCTTTAATTTATGGTGATTTAACTTCATTTATGGGATAGAATTTAACGTAACTTCAATTCTTAGCGTAAAAAAAGGAGAAACCTTTTTTGTGTGAATATATGTGATGTGTACATATGTGAGATAGGTTTGAGTATACATAATGTAAAGTACACATACACTGTATTTTTACTTTAGAGCTTTGTCTGAGATCCTTACAGACATTTTGTGTATCTGGTAGGAAAGGAAAAGGAAGGAAAAATGGAAAAGTTGGGTAATTTTTTTTCTTTAAAGTCTACCCCATTTTATGATTATTAGCTGTCAGATTTTCAAACCCTGTTTGCAGTTATAGACAGCGCTTTATGTAATGATTTTTGAATAAGTAGAGGGCCTTTGTGACTATTTTTGTTGAGGATGAATTCGTTATGTCTTTAAAAAATGTGTTATAGCTAAGCCTATAGAATAAATTGTGTGTCATTGGGGAATCTCAGTTATCATAAGACTATGTGTTTTTGGAAGCCTTTGAAAGGATTTGAGCCCATGAAAGTGTAATGAAGTATAACTGTCTTATAGGATGTATGTAGAAATTATTTCCTGTGTCCTTGTGAACAGTGAATTATCCTCTTTTTTTTTTGAGAGATAGAGTGTTAAATGATGTTACATTAAAAACTAGTACTAATATTGAATCAACCTTTTTCACTCTTAATGATCACTTAGAATTTTTTCTTTTCCCTTCATTTTGGAGCCTTCTTTATTTGCTTTTATAATTGTGACTGCAATCCAGATGCAGCTTTTTTTGTATTTTGCAAAGTTTGTGAGATTTGCCACCCATCTATTGTGTGTATTTCCCCCTTTGTTTCCCCCTAATGGTAAAGCATCATTTCTATTAGATGCATTTATCATTCACATAAATGGAAATTTAGTACATCATTGGTTCCTCTCCTGTAAAAAGTAAGGTTAATAATTCTAGATTTCTGTTACTGTAAGAATTATATATTCGAACTGCCTTAGAATCATACTGTATCACATAGTATCTTGCCTTGCAGACATACAAAGGGAATTTGTTGGGCGGAGAGGTGAGTGGGGAGGAGGGGAGAAAATGAAGAAGGCACTAATATTTGAAAAATATGGGCCTGGTAGAAGTGTAGACCGAGTTGAGTTGAGTTGTCCAGAAATGATTTTAAGAAAAGTGAACTATTATGTAGTAGTGTGGGTCTTAAAAGATTGTATAGAAAATTCTGATCCAAACTTTGTGTATTCCATGGAAATAAACTTTTGAGTTTAAAATGTTCATCGTTAAAAGAAATTTTGCATACTGTGATTCTAGTCAGAATATTGAAAGTATGGTTATGCTGCTCTTTATTACCCATTTTATAGTCTTAATGTAGAATACAGTTAGTTATTCCTTACAGCTTTTTAAAAAGGAAGCACACTTGAGTATGCTGAAGTATTGCCTATGAAGTGAAGTAAAAGTGTAATGTAAATAATGTGAACAACCTTGTTTTGTGTGGTAAATTAAGTTTCAAAACATTTAAAACTAAGTTAATTTTTAGTGAAGAGGTTGCAGCATGTCTTGTATCTGCCTTTTTCCTAGTTCCTGTCCCAGATCAAGCTCTTATTTCCTGCCTGGACTGGTGTGATAGTGCACTGACTGTTCTCCCCGTTTCTACTCTGTCCAATCCACAGTATTATTTAAATATCATCTGATGATTTACCTTCCAATGGTAAATCTTCCGATGACTTTAAAAACCGTCCAATGGCTTCCCTTTGCCTACTGGAAAAAAGCCCTTTCTTGCTTATCCTGTCATGTAAGTCCCTTTATTTTTGCTTCCAGCGTAATATTCCAGTCTTTTCTCCTCCTGGAGTCCATCACAAGTTCTGTGGAAGCTATTTTATACTTGCTGTTCCTTACTGTGTGTGTTTTCCTCTTCCTCGGATGCCTTTCACTTTGGGTTGGAATCTTATATATGTTAAGGGCCTGGTGAGATGCCTTCTATGCCAGAATGTATGTTCCATGATCCCTTCTGTTAGGAGACATCCTTCCCTCCCTCTTCTAGCACTTCTCAGATAGAACTTCTTCCATTCTGTCTAGAGTAGCTTCTGCATTTATTTATGTATACTTCCCCCTTTGGAATTATCTTCCCACCAGCTTATGAGCTTCTTAGTTTGCTCAAGGTCTTGCAAGTAGTAGACAATTTAATAAATATGTGAATTAATGAATACCTAAGGAGCATCATTTCTTTCTAGCCTTTAAGTGCTTTTCTACTTAAGGTCTTTGGTCACCTTATTTCTTGGCTATTGCAATAGCCTAGGGTTAAGTAACTTTCAAATTAAACAGTTGTTGACTTAGGTTCCTTAACTATAATATTAATATTACAGTTTTCAAAGTATGGCTTTCATTTTAATTTTAGACTGAAGCATAAATGTGAAGTTTTTATCTGTTATTGCTTCCAGCAGCCTCAAAAACTAGTATTGAAAGGTGTTTCCCTCCAGCCTGTATTTTCAAAAACTACCATTACCCTGCATCCTGAAGGTTTCTAATAACTGCATGGATTGCTACATCTATTACAATTTATTGACAACGTAAGGATTGGATCCAGATGGGACTTTGGTGTCTTAATGTTTATGTATTTCCCAGAAATACTGGGAAATACTGAACTGTTTAGATGAAACAAAACTTTTTATTTTGGAGATGTTAAGATTATGGTACAGAGAATTGCTTTTAAGCATCTCAGTTAGTCCTGTTGTGATTTGGGAATCAGGATTATTCCATAACAGAACAGTTGCCGGATAGGCCTCTCAGAGAGCCCTGTTTTTGGTATAGGGGCTATTGGAGGATTACCAGTACATAACTGATCATAAACTCATGCCCAGAGCTTATAGATAGTGGTCTATTAGCTTGCACTTTAGTTTTGACATTGTTATTGTATTTATTTTGAGGAGATGTAATAAATGATTTATTTTTTAAACTAATGGATACAATTCTTTTTAAGATTGTCTGTAGACTTTTTTTGTTCTTATTAAGACAAATTTCTGAAATAATCTGTACGGCAGCAACATCTCCTCAGTGGTCACTAGAAAATTAAAAATTTAATTGTTTGGCAAAACATAAATACAGGAAGGTCTAGAAAAGTGGTTCTCTTTTTTTTTTAATCTCAGTACCCTTTTTTTTTTTTTTTTTTTTTTTCCCGGTACGCGGACCTCTCACTGTTGTGGCCTCTCCCATTGCGGAGCACAGGCTCCGGACGCGCAGACTCAGCGGCCATGGCTCACGGGCCCAGCCGCTCCGCGGTATGTGGGATCTTCCCGGACCGGGGCACGAACCCGTGTCCCCTGCATTGGCAGGCGTACTCTCAACCACTGCGCCACCAGGGAAGCCCTCAGTACCCCATTTATACTCTTAAAAATTATTGAGGATCCCAAAGAGTTTCTGTTTAAGTGGGTTGTATCTATTGAAATTTATATTAGAATAAAACTGAGAAGTTAAAAATATTTAATTCATTTAGAAATAATAAAGCATTATATGTTAACATAACTTTAAAATGAGAAAATAGCTATATTTCCCAAAAAACAAACAAAAAAATGGGAAGAGTGGCATCATTTTATGTTTTTGCAAATAACTTTAATGTCTGGCTTTTTAATCTTTAATGTCTGGCTTAAATGGAAGACATGTAAATTCCTAAGTCTGTTCCTCTATTCAGTCTGTTGAGATACCACAGGTCATAGCCTCTGGAAAACTCCACTACACAGTTGTGAATGAATGAGAGTACAGAAGGCAAGTAATGTCTTAGTGACATTCTGAAAGTATTTTTGATCTGTTGGACCTTCTGAAAAGGTCTTGGGGACTCTCATTGGTCTCTGGACTACACTTTGAGAAGTACTGGTTTAGTAGTTACTTGACTACATAGTTTGATGGCCAACCCAGTAAAGTATCTTCTGACTTTTTTGAAGCCAAATGAAAAGGTTGTTTCAGGAAACTTTCTTGCTTTGGCATACTTGGTATTTTCATCCTGGTAAAATTTAGATTAAGTAACATTCTGGTGGAGAACTAGCATACTGGCCCTGTGGTTGAAGGAAATATCTGCTGAGAAGCAACACTGAAGAAATAGGTCACCTGCCACCATGTGGTCCTTACTATTAGCAGACTGAGCATTCTGCTTCTGTGTAATTTTTCTTTATAACTCTGAATATTTGATGGATTCATCTTATGTAAAATGCTTCTCCTATGTGTAGTAAGGTATTTCTTTTATGAGCTACGTGTCACTTTTTAATGATGCTGTAGTATGGGACAAATGTTAATATCATCAAATGATGTAAAAAGCCATGCCAACTTTTTCTGCATGTTCTTATTGAAAAAGGTTAGTCATTGCTTTCATTTAATATATTATAGTTTATAGTATATCCAACTATGTTTCATTAGAAATATGGTAAGTCTTCATTTTATAATGCTTTTAAAATTTATTCTCATTTTTTATATTTATCTTAGAATGTAGAAAAGATTGGACATGTTTATGGTCACCATATTTAACAAAGTAGATAGAAAAATAATTACAAATATGTCTGTGTGATATGATATAATTTTTATTGATATTAAAGGGGGATGCAGCCTGAATGTAGTAGGAAGAACACAGGCTTTGGAAACAGATGGTATGGGTCCCATACCTAGCTTTGCTTCTTACTCTGCCCAAGGTTACGTGCCTAGTGCTTAACCTCTGTGAGCATCCATTTTCTCTTTTGTAAAATTGAACTAATACGTACCTTTCACAGTTGTTCTGGGAATTAGAAGTACTATATCATAATCTAGCACAGTGTTTGGCACATGTTATATATTCAGTTCATTGTAGCTTATATTTTAAGGCATATTTTTGTTTAAAGATTTTTTTTTTTTGATGTGGACCACCTTCAAAGTCTGTATTGAATTTGTTACAATGTTTTTATGTTTTGGTTTTCTGGCTGCGGGGCATGAGGAATCCTAGCTCCCTCACCCCCTGCACCAGAAGGCGAAGTCTCAACCACTGGACCGCCAGGAAGGTCCCTCTTAAAGATATTGATAATATTTAATTATCTTAACTCTACTGCTTTGGACACTCTTGCAGTCAAAACCTCTTGAGCTATCTTGCTCCATTCTTGTCTCATCCTTGACATTTAAACTGGGGCCGTTTTGTTTTTGGAAGAATTCTCTAGGGTCTTTTCTAGTTATAACATCTCATGAGTCTATGGAAATATGACTCAAGTCATCCTTTCTTTTTAGTTTCTATTGCCCTTGTTCCTCATCACCTAGCATTTGAAATGGTTTGTAATACGGTAATTGTTGCCAACATTTGTTGAGTAGTTATTACAGAACAAGCGCTATGTTAAATGCTTTCATATGTAGTATTTCCTTTAGCCATACCACAACCTTATAAAATAAGCACTATTAGTATCCCACTTTACAGACAGGAAACTGAGGCATAAATGTGTTTAGTAAATTATTCAGTGCCTCACAGCCAGCAAGTAGCAGAGCAGGTCTGTCTGCCTGACTCTAATGCCTCCTAATCAGTGCCTCCTAAGTGATTGCTTTATTTCTAATTTTTTTCCCCTCCCCCATAAATTCATCCTGAATTCTTCAGCCAGGTTAATCCTACAGAAATGTTATTTTCATCGTCTTACTGCTCTATTTAGAAATAATTAGCAGCTCTCCATTTCCTTTAAGCAGAGGCTATATTCTTAAACTTGGCTTACATAGTCTTTAGTAATATGGTTCCAATTTACATTTCCAACTTAATTACTACTCCTCTATTCTCATTTCTCATCTTGCCCAATTCCTTGCTTATCCCCTCAATATACCTTGCTTATCCCCTCAATATACCTTGCTTATTTCCACCTCCAGCCTTTTGGTTATGCCGCTTCTTGTGTTAGATTATGCCCATCCCACCCCATCTTCAAATCAGGATCCTTTGCAAGTCCTTCTTCCTTTTTTTCTTCCTCTGAAAATTCTAGCACTGAACCCCTTAATTATCTAGGGCTAAGGTCTGTTATTTTGACACAAAATCATGTTATATTATGGCATTAATTATTTTGTGAATATAATTTATCTCCCCAACACGGTAAGCTGCTTGAGGTCAAGCTGTCATATTTCTTTTGTATCTATTTTTTTTCTCTAAATACCCAGTGTCCAAATATTTTGTTAAATCTTAGACCTGTGGACCCAACCAGCTTCATTTGTGACTTGTTTCAAAATATTGATATTATTTATTATCAACATGTGACCTTTAAACTTATAAAGGTAATTTATTCTAACAAAAGAAATAATGAAAAATTCCAATACTTAATGTTATCAGCAAAATTTTATGGTTTCATGTAAAAGTCACATTTGAAATTTGGAACAATTAAAGTGAGTAGTAAGTTTCTGAAAGTTTCTTAGGCTAGTTTTAACACAGTATTGGGTTAAATGTAGATTTAATTTACTTAATGTGTTACTATCCCAATTAAATTTAGATTGTGTAGGACCTGACTTGGGATAGCAAGGTAAAGTCAAGCATAGAGCCTTATAAATCAGTTTCCAAATTGTTTGCCCATATATGGTATATTCTTTGTTCCTTGTGTATTATTTGTAAGTTCATATAAAGTAAGAGGGTTATCTAATTTTTTTAATAAAAGAGTCAGTAGGCTAGGTCCAGCCTGCCAGATCATACCATTTTGCATGTCCCACGTTAATATAAAAACTGCCCTGTGCCCTGTGAATATGGGCCAACACAAAGCCAAAGTCAACACCATGATGTCATACCATCCGCCATTATCCAGCCTTGGATTTCCTGTCTGATGTTCTGTTTGTGGACCAGATTAGTTGTCTACCCGTGTGTTAGGGTATAGGGCAACAAATCCAGAGCATGTAGCTATGTAATCTTAAATACTTATTGTTATAGTTTCTTTTTTTTTTTTGGCTGTGCCACGTGGCTTGCAGGATTTTAGTTCCCCGACCAGGGATTGAACCCGGGCCATGGCAGTGAAAGTGCCGAGTACTAATCACTGGACCACCAGGGAATTCCCTAGTTTCTTTTTTTTTAAACTTAAGAAAAAATAAATTCAATCATGAGTCAAAATTTAAAATTTGTGTATAAATTGTTTTGGAGAAGGCCTTATTGAAATGATTGTGGTAGAAGAATACTGTTTTAGAGTTCGTTCTTTCACATGTATCCTTTTTAACTTTCTAACTCTACAGCTGAGTCACTCAGTATGGTATAATTCATGTTGAACTTCTAATATGCATTTGTAGAATTAGCTACAAACCTTTTTTTAAAGATAGTTTAAGATAAATTTTATTTTTCTTATTAAAAGCACTACAAAAATACTACATAGTCATTGTAGAAAAGATAAAAAATACAGATAAGTAAAAAGAAGAAAGTAAGAGCTCCCAATCCTACCACACAGAATAACCACTGTGATCACCTTTAAATATATTCTTTCACGTGTGTATTTCTCATTTCAAATTCAAATGAGACAGTACTGTAAATATCTGCTTTTTAAGGTATTTATACAAACTTTTACATTTGAGAATAGTTTTAGATTTACAGAAAAGTTGCAAAGTAGTACAGAGAATTCCCATATACCTTTCACCCAGTTAAATACCTGCTTTTTAAAAAAAGTTTATTTAATTTATTTTTATTTTTGACTGTATTGGGTCTTCATTGCTACGCATGGGCTTTCTCTAGTTGCGGTGAGCTGGGGCTTCTCTTCGTTGCGGTACAAGGGCTTCTCATTGTGGTGACCTCTCCTGTTGCAGAGCATGGGCCCTAGGCGCGTGGGCTTCAGTAGCTGTGGTGCATGGGCTCAGTGGTTGTGGCTCATGGACTCTAGAGCGCAGGCCAGTAGTGTGGCACATGGGCTTAGTTGCTCTGCGGCATGTGGGATCTTCCCGGACCAGGGATTGGACCTGTGTCCCCTGCATTGGTAGGTGGGTGCTTAACCACTGCACCACCAGGGAAGCCCAACACCTGCTTTTTTTTCATTTAATTTGTCATGAACACTTTCCCATGACAATAACTATTCATGTCAATATCATTTTAAATAATAGGATTGTATTCATTTGTAGGGATATAGCATATTTATTGAACTAATTCTATTTAACCACAAACTTTTTTTTCTGAGGTTAGTCCTGGGATATGTTTCATAAAAAAGTATGTAGTTAGTATGTTTTCAGCTGTAAGCAGCAGAACCTAATTCAACATGGCTTAAGAAATAAGAAATTTTATCTTCTCATATAATAGGCTTCAGCATTGGTTGATTACAGAAATTCAACAATGTCAGTAAAAACCCATATTCTTTCCATTGCTCAGTTCTGCTGCTCTCCATGGGATAGGCTTACAGGCATCACATCCATACACACAACTTCTAAAAGGAGGAAGATGTCTCTTCCTGTGCCTCTATTTACAGAGAGAGGAAACTTTCTCCAAAAGCCTCTAGCAGGCTTCTTTCAGACCTTTTTGGCCAGAATTGGGTAGTATGTCCATTCCTCAACCCATCAGGAATGGTTCAATAGTGATTACTATCAAACTAACTGAGTTTGTGCCTGAATCTGGAGTGGTGTTGACTTCCCCTGAGGCATTATACTGGGGAAGGATTCTATTAGGAAGGAAGAAGGAGGGGATGAATTCTAGGTAGGCAAACAACAGTGGCCAATCTGGAAAGTAATTTGGAGAACCATAGCTCTTTCAAAGTTCTCGTCTCTGTGTTTGGAAATGAAAAGAATTAGCGAGTTAATTTGTTTTTCTTTTTCAAAACTAAAATCTAATTAGTATAGTGATGTATTATGAAACCCATTTTCATTTTATAAATTGGAATTCACAGGGTCACATAGTACTGATAGTTAAATATAAGACAGGCCTTTTCCTATCTTACCAGTTGCTTTCTAGAAGATGAGGAAGCTAACTTCTCTGGTTGACGGTTTCCTTACTTGAGTCATGTAGGTGTTGGAATAGAGTATATTAGTATATCAAGTAAATGAGTGTGAAGAGAGAATTTTGTAAAACTGTAAACTCCAAATTTCAAAGTTTAGTAAATTAAGTAAGTTTGGTATATGAAGCCTTGGACTTGTAGAATGATTTATGATTTGAATGACTGACGTTAAAAGTTAGGACACTTAAAGTAACCCATAGATCAACCCATACATTTCAATTAAAATGTATTAACTAGTTAGAAATTTAGAGGCAATATAGTGGGGCTGTTAAGAGAGAGGGTTCTGGAATCAGATTGCCTGAGTTCAGATTGTGCCTCTGCCACTTCCTAGCATATGTCATTGAGCAATTTACTTATGTTTTCTGTGTTTTGGTTTCCTCACCTAAAAAATGGGGATGATGATGGTCCCTACTTCAGTAGGATTGTTGTGAGAATTAACAACTGTAAAGCAGCTAACGTGCCCAGACCATATTAAGCATCCAAAAATGTTTTTGTTCGTGTGTATTGATTAATTCATGTTTTTCAACAAATATTTGATTGCCAGATAGTGTTCTAGGTATAGCAGTGAACAGAACAGCAAAGCTCACTGTATTCATGGAGTATACATTTTTTTTTTTGGAGTATACGTTTTTAAGGGAGGGGAGAGAGCAAAGAATAAACAAATTCATAAGTGAAATACATAGTGATGGTAATAAATGATATGGAGAAAAAGCAGAGAACAAAAAGAGAGTGCTGGGTGGGGGACCTGCTATTTTAAATAATAGGACAGGGAGGGCCTGACCTAAAGGAAATGAGGGGGCTAGCCAGGTGGATATATGGGAGCTGAGAGGGCAGGGGAGTGTGCCTGGTAGAGGGGATACCATATGACTTACTCTGAGGCAGGAGCGTGTGTGTCATGTATTCAGGGATCGTCTACGAGGCTAGTGTGGTTGGAGTGGAATGAAGGGAAACTAGTAAGATTTCAAAACAAGTAATGGTGTGGATGGTGGGGAAGACCATGTAGGACATTGTAAGAACTTTGGCTTTTAAAACTTGACTGAGGAATATAGCCAATATTTTATAACTATAAATGGAATATAACCTTTAAAAATTGTGAATCACTATTCTGTACACCTGTAACTTGTACATCAACTTATACTTCAATTAAAAAAACCTTAACTGTGATGAGAAGCCATCCAAGGTATTGAACAGTGATGTATTATGATTCCTGGCTAAAAAGGATGATTCTGGCTGCTGGTGGAAGTGGAGAAACTGGTTAGGAAGCTACTGCAATAAACAAGCTGAGGGATGGTGGTGGCTTGGACAAGGGTGGACGCTGAGGAGGTGGTGAAAGTAGTTGGATTCTGAATATTATGACCAGTTATGTAGCTTGTCATTTCTAAACTGACTTAATTATTTTCTAATTTCTTAGCTTTAAGTATGCTTTAGTGATGAAAAGATTTAGCTTTTAAAATTATGTCAAAACTATATATTTTGGATGGATTTTTCTCTTTTTTGAAGTGTTATAATTTCTAATCTCTGCCATCTGAGTGCAAAGCAGCATAATATGTGGCCTTGGTTATTTGATGAAGGCTTACTCATAAGTTGCTTTGATAAACATTACTGTATAAATCTAGACTGTACTATAATTTAATTTCAAAAGTAACTTTGAAAAGAAAATTATCTTAAAGTTCTAAGTTTCTATGGTGGGCTTTGAAGGGGAGAAGAAATTAAAGAGAAGGAAGCCATGCCATATATGTGTCATTTTACTTTATGTGCTAAAGTTGTTAGTGTTTTAGAATAATTAAACTATATTTATGTGTTTTTGCTTATTAGTGGAATGCTTAAGTGCTTGAGTGTAGACATTGCTTTGAAATAGGGAAGTGTTGCTCAGTGTTTAGGAGCTCTGAACTCGGGCTGCTTGGATTTCCATTTCTAGCCCTGTCCACTTCTGGTTTGTGACCCTGGACGGTTTCCTAATCTGTATAGCAGGGAGAAGAATATTAACCCCATTGTAGGGTTGTTGTGAGAATTACATGAATCAGTACATGTTAGACACCTAGAGCAGGTATCTGTTGTTGTTATTATTTTTATTATTAAGCTGGGATGCTTTGTGACATATCGCCTCTGTTCCATTCAGATGAAGCACCAGCCTAACATTTAAATTGAATTGAAAAGTAATTTAAATCTTTATTCCAGCTTCTCAAAAATGCCAAAGGGGATTACATTCATACCATATTGCATTACTACTTAAAATCTGATTTCTCCATTTTTTTTAAGAGTATCTTTTTAAAAATAATTAATTAATTAATTTTGTCTGCACTGGGTCTTCATCGTGGCGCATGGGCTTCTCTAGTTGCGGCACATGGGCTTCTCTAGTTGTGGTGCGCGGTCTCTAGAGTGTGCTTCTAGAGCACGCGTGGGCTTCTCTAGTTGCAGCGCGCAGGCTTCTCTAGGTGTAATGCACGGGCTCTCTAGTTGCAGCATGTGGGCTTTGCTAGTTGCAGCATGTGGGTTCTAGAGTGCGTGGGCCCAGTAGTTGTGGCGTGCGGGCTCTCTAGTTGCAGTGCACGGGCTCAGTAGTTGTGGCACATGGGCTTAGTTGTGGTATGTGGGATCCTAGTTCCCCAACCAGGGATCGAACCCAGGCCCCCTGCATTGGGAGCTTGGAGTCGCAACCACTGGACCACCAGGGAAGTCCCTGATTTCTCCATTTTTGATCAGTATCTTTGCACAGTTAATCCCAAACTTCCTTCTCTCTTTTAAAACTTGCCAGACTCTATAGCAACTTGAACAGTCTCATTGTTTTTGTTTCTTTCCTCCCTTTCTCAAACTTATTAGTTTCTCTTCCAGGAGTACCTGTTTCCCTTTCAGCTCTCTCCTTTGCCTATTTCATTACTCTGATCTGTATAATAAGGGCCAGGAACCAAGGGAGTAAAGAAAAGAAGCTATGAATACTCATATAGCAACATATTTCATTTTGTCACACTTCTCTGCCATAGAGGGTATAACATGTTTGACTTTTAGAAAGAAGTTTCCTTAAGACAATCAGGTAGTTCAGACCTGTTGTAGGATGTTAGCTCAGGACTTGGGAGTTTAGTCTTTTTCCTAGTAGTCATGAACTATGTAAGAGAAGTTATCACTTCTGTCTGACTGAGATTGACGTGGGCCTCTCTTTTGATTCCTAGGGATCAACAATGGGCATTTAGAGTAGAGTTGCCAGATAAAATACATTCAGTATGTCCCATGCAATATTTGGGACATACTTATACTAGAAAGTTATTCATTGTTTATCTGGAATTCAAATTTAACTGGGTGTCTTGTGTTTTTATTTGCTAAGTTTGCCAAGCCTAATTTAGAGAGAGGCTGGACAGTTGAATAGACACTATTTCCTAGTACATTCTCCCCATGGAGATAGATGTGTAGGGATAGACATGTAACTTGTTGTAATGGATATCAGGATTTTTTAGTTTCAGTAGCAAAAAGCCCAACTCAAATTGGTGTAAGCAAAGAGAATTTATGGGTTTGTGTAGTTGAAAAGTTGAAAGGGGATGAGGGAATAAACAGGGTTGTACTGTATAGCACAGGGAACTATATCCAATCTCCTGGGATAAACCATAATGGAAAAGAATATAAAAAAAGAATGTATATATGTGTATAACTGAGTCACTTTGCTGTACAGCAGAAATTAGCACAACATTGTAAATCAACTATACTTCAGTTGAAAAAAAAAAGGGAATGGGGGTCCCTGGCTGGGTTTGATTAAGACTGTCAGGCTTTGGCCCTGTTTTTCTGCATTTCTCTTGGCTCTCCCCTATATCAGTTTTTTCCTCAGGCTGGCTTCCCTGGTAGTACAAGATGATTGCCTGTGGCTCCTGGGACTACATGTTTCCTCAATTCTGGGTGGGAAAAAAGGATGCTTCCCACAAATATAACACAGAAATCCTGAGTTTGTCACTACTTAGACTATTCCTGTGTCTCAAAGGATCACTGTCTTAAAATCTGGATTCCTTGAACTATTAATTGTAGCTTTCTCTGTCTGGTAAACTTGAGAGTGCATCAGAACCACCTGGAGGACTTGTAAAAACACAGATTGCTAGGCCTTACCCCCAGAGTTTCTGATTCAGTAGGTTTGGGTTCTAAAAATTTGTATTTGTAACAAGTTTCCAGATGTTACTGATTTGGCTGGTCTGCAGACCACACTTTGAGAACTACTGCTGTGTGTAATCAGGGCCTACTCCTGGAGCTGGGGAAGGGGTCAGTCCCACATAAACTCCTTACCAGTGTGGGGAAGGAACAAGACAGGTTTTGAGGAGATAATTACAATGTCCACTAAAGAGAGGACTGCTGGCTGTTTTTTGCCTGTCCAGCTTCCTTTCCCTCTTTTTTTTTTTCTTGTTTTTCCTTCCCTCTTATTTGGGTAACAGCTTCCTGATTTTTGTCTTGGAACCATTCCTCCCCTATTTGCAATCAGTGTGGCTTAGGTAGAATTGATCTAAGCCATTGGCTTTAAGGGTGGGCACGTGACCCAGGCCTGGCCAATAAGATCACTGCATTTGCCTGGCCAGGGGTATTAGCCTAGGAGTTAACAGGGCAGTGATCTTTGTAATATAGTCAATGCACATTACTGTATGTTACTATTTACTGTCCTGACTAGTGATATAAAGATGGCATAATCCTTGTCCTTAAGGAGCTCAGACTGTAATTAAGGAGTACCCACATGTAAACAAATGCATGTAGTACTTCTCTTTATAACTTCCTCCCTTTCTCATGTTTATCATCTAACATACATTTCCCTTGTATACTGTATTACCCACTTTATAATCCTTAACCACAGTTATAATTAGTTGTTTAGCATCTTTAGTCTTTATTAGATTATCAGTTCCATCAGGATAAGAGCTGAGTCCTTAATTAACTGCTGGGTTTCCAGTACCTAGCACTGTCTCTGGCACATAGAGATAGTAAATATTGATTGAATGAATGTTTTAAGTATAGTAATAGAAAAATGTATAAATAGAAGAGGGAATGATTGATTTACTGGTGGGGTAGTAGAGAGGTAGCAGCCTGAGTAAATGCACACAACTTGGTGTATTTGGGAACTGTAACTAATTCAGTTTTGTTGAAACAAGTGTGGGGTAGGAAGTGGTGGTAAATGAACCTGGAGAGATAGGTGAGGGCCAATTGATGAAAGGCCCTGAATGCTACACTTAGAGGCTGGATTTTTTCCTATGGGCAGTTGGGGAGCCACTGACTGATTGGTTTCAAGTAGGGAAAAGAATATATTGGCTGCAAAGTGAAAAACAGATTGGAGGAAAGCCAGATTGAAGAAAGTAAACTCTCTAGGAGGCTATTTCAGTACAGATGAAAGATGTTATGAAAGCCTAAGATAAGTGGAAAAAAAAAAAAAAAGAACAATATGGAGGTTGGGGGGAGACCCTGTGCATAAGAACTCATGTGGACTCATGGAGATTTTTACTATAATTTAATTTTGTTTTAGCAACAGAGACTGCCTTAGCCAATCTTAACTACTGACGCATAGTTCTACATACATACCCACTTTATATTTGTAACTAGAGATTATGTTTCTGTTTTATCTTCTAATCATTTAAAAAAAATAAGTGGAAATTACCTGCCCCCCACCCCCCCAAAAAAAACCCTCTAAAGTAAGGTAGTAGCAGAGAGAATGAATAGGAGAGTTATTTAAAAAGTAGAATTGATGGGACTTAGAGACTATTTTGAGAAAAATCAAAGACTCTAGAATGATTTTTAGTTTTCTGGCTTGGGAGATGGTGGTACCATAAACTAAGAGACACAATTTAAAGAGGAAGGGCAGCTTTGGATCATATGGAGAGAAGTGTAAATGTGTATTTTATTCTAGGTACTCTTCTAATGGCTGGGAATATAGCAATGAACAAAACAAAGTGCTTGTTTATGCAGGAGGAGATACGACAGTAAACAAATTAATTAAGAAGTAAATACATAGTTATGTTAGGTGAAGACAAAGGCTATAGAGGAAAAAAACTACTGGCTTAGGAATTCCCTGGTGGTCCAGTGGTTGTAACTACACACTGTCACTGTGGAGGGCTCGGGTTCAATCCCTGGTCGGGGAACTAAAATCCCACAAGCCATGTGACACATCCCCCCAAAAAAAAGGAAAAAACAAAACAAAAAAAAGCTACTGGCTCAGGGAGATGGAAGTCAGAGAAGGAATTACTGTTTTATTTTGGGTAATCAGAGAAGGCCTCACTGATATGGTGATTTAACCTTATTGTGACATAAAATACATATTAATAAGTATATAAAACATAACTGTACAGTTTACTGACTTCATATAAAGTGAACAACCTTGTAACCACCACTTAGATAAGGATGTTGAAGATAGCTTCCCGGAAGCCAAAAGCATGCCCCTTTCCAATGAATATCCCCCTTCTCTTCTTCCCACCAGAGGTAACCATTGACTTGACATTTTATGCAATTACTTCCTTGTTTTCTTTCTTTTCTTTTCTTTTCTTTTTTTTTTTTTGGTCTGCACTGTGCAGCTTGCGAGATTTTATTTCCCTGACCAGGGATCGAACCCAAGCCCCTGGCAGTGAGAGCACCGAGTCCTAACCACTGGACCTCCAGGAAATTCCCTGTTCTTAAGTGATAGATTTTAGTTTTGCCTTTCTTTTGAGTTTCAGATATGTGGAATTATACCATATGTATTCTCTTGTGGTTTTTATTCAGAATTGTCATCTATATTGTTTTGACCTAGCTGTAGTTTCTTCTTTTTTTATTATATGGTATTTCATTGTGTATCACAGTTTATTCCTACTGTTGATAGATATTTGGGCAGTTTCTATTTTGTCTGTTATGGACAGTGCTGCTATGAACATTTTTGCACACATGCCTTGTTTTACATCAATGCATTTTTGTAGGATATATCTAGGATTCAGAATTCTGGTTTATAGAATATGTGTATCTCAGCCCTTCTAGAGAATGCCAAACTATTTCCTTTTGTAACAGTGTATGTTACTCTAACCCTCGGTATTGTCAGACATTTACATTTTTGTAAATCTCATAAGTGTGTAGTGGTATCTCATTGTGGTTTAAATTCATTTGCATTTTCCTTATTCCTAATGAGGTTGATAATCTTTTCGTATGTAGGCCATTTGGTTATCTTCTTATAAAATGCCTTTTCATGTCTTTTGCCTGTTTTTCTGTTGGATTGTCTATTTTTAAAAATATTTACTTATTTATTTGGTTGCACTGGGTCTTAGTTGCAGCAGGTGGGCTCCTTAGTTGTGACTGTAGGGCTCCTTAGTTGTGGCATGCATGTGGGATCTAGTTCCCTGACCAGAGATTGAACCCGGGCCCCCTGCATCGGGAGCATGGGGTCTTATCCACTGCGTCACCAGGGAAGTCCCCTATTTTTTCTTTTTCTTAGATTTGTAGGAATTACAGATATAGGTGTCAGTCCTTGTTTATTATTGTACATGTATTGCAGATATTTTCTCTTAAGGTGACATTCTGAGCAGAGACCTAAAGGAAATGAATGAGTGAGCCATGGGGTTAGCTGAATGAAGAGTATTACAGGTAGAGTGAGCAACAATAACATACAAAGACCTTGAGGCAGGAGTATTTTTGAAATGTAGGAGCAGCAAAGGATGCTTACCTGAGGTTGGAAGACAGAGGGTTAGGAGGATCTCAGAAAAAAATGAAGCAAAATGAAAAGGAAAAAAGAATTCATGGGGCTTCCCTGGTGGCACAGTGGTTAAGAATCCACCTGCCAATGCAAGGGACACAGGTTCAAGCCCTGGCCCGGGAAGATCCCACATGCCGCGGAGCAACTAAGCCCGTGCACTACAACTACTGAGCCTGAGCTCTAGAGCCCGCGATCCACAACTACTGAGCCCACAAGCCACAACTACTGAATCCCATGTGTCTAGAGCCCGTGCTCCGCAACAAGAGAAGCCACTGCAGTGAGAAGCCTGTGCACCACAACGAAGAGTAGCCCCCGCTCGCCGCAGCTAGAGAAACCCCGTGCAGCAACAAAGACCCAACGCAGCCAAAATAAATAAATAAATTAATTAAAACAAAAAACCAAAAAAACCCCCCAAAACTCATGGATTGTTCCTAGTAAAAATGTAGACTATAAAATCCATTCCTTGCTATTACTACAAATATGTAAAAATGGAGTATGGTGAAGGAAGAGAACTAGAATACGATAGAATGAAAAGAATAATTTAATGATGGCATTGTGGATAATTTTTGTCCTAGATTTGTTGTTATATACCAAAAACAATGTTAAAAGTACATTTAAAAAGAGAAAAGATTTGCAAGTGGATACTACAGTTAAGTTAAAAAAATTAATCTTCAGAAAGATAATCTCCGAGCTGCCTCTTACTCTCAGGCATTAATACATAGAAACTCTGTATTAGTTTCCTGTTGCTACCATAACCAGTTACCATAAACTTAGTGGCTTAAAATATTATTATCTTGCAGTTCCGGAAATCAAAAGTTCTAAAATCAAGGTGTTGGCAGGCTGTATTCCTTTTGGAGGCACTAGAGAAGGATTCATTTTCTTGCTTTTTCCACCTTCTAGAAGCTGCCTGCATTCCTTGACTCCTGGCCCCTTACTCTATTTCAAAGCCAGTAGCATTGCATCTTCAAAACTCTCTCTCTTTCTGACCTCTGCTTCTGTTGTCATATCGCCTTCTCTGACTGTTCTTGCCTTCCTCTTATGAGGATGTTTGTGATTTCTTTAGCTCACTTGGATAATCCAAGATGATCTTCCCATCGCAATATTCTTAACAGAATCACATCTACAAAGTCCCTTTTGCCATGTAATGTAACATATTCATAGGTTCCAGGAACGTTCTAGGGATGTCTGCATCCTTGGAGGGCTGTTATTCTATCTACTGCAGACTCTAAATTTGAGAATAAAAATTTCACTTAATCCTGTTTCTTAGGGTTTGATGAATGAGGAATTAGAAGTTTAGATAAAAGAGAGAGGGCCCTCATTAGCAGAGAAGGAGCTTGGTGAATGTCTTATCTTAATTTTGAATATTCTACAACATCTGCCATAGAGGGATAGCTTAGAGTTAGCCTTACGCATGATGTGAGGAGTACCTGAAAGATTGCCAGGAACTTTTAAGTCACATTTCATGTAGTTGATGCCTTGAGAGAAAGAGGATTGTGCTTTGTTAGAAGACTGGTTTGAATTTGGTCTGCTTAACAACTGTGTGACATTGAACGGTCTTCATCTGTGAAATGAGAGTAGTCGTACTTAATTCACAAAGATTTTTATAAGAATTATAATATATATATACAAACATACACAAATATACATATACATATAATGAAATAATACTTAGCTTGGTATCTGGCATATAGCACGTACTCACTTTTCTTGAAGGTCAGTGCTTTTGTGATATACTGATAGGGAAATATTAGAGAGGTTAAGGTGAGGGGCTTGTGCTGGAAGCTTTGCTACAGGCAGCTGCACATCTCAGTTGCTAGAAGCTGCCTGACTCTAGCGTGTGCTTGGCTCTAAGGTCAGGATGGGTAAACTTTTGGGACAAGAGAAACAGTGGGTTAATATTTGTAGCAAGTGTCACTGATCATGATTCTTTTTTTATGGCTCATTTTACCTTTTTCTTTTTTTCATTTTACCTTTTTCTATGGGAAATTTCAAAAATGTTTTTCTGTCTTCAGGCTGACGTTTTTTTCTTTTTCTGCCTTCAATAAAAGTCTATTGCTGTTTTTTCAGCATAATTATTCTTGGATCTTCTCTTTTTCTCTATGGTAAGCCTAAATGCTGATCATCTCATACATTAATTCAACAAATATTTAACAAGTGCCTTCTATCAGTGAGGCACTCAGCACTGGAGACACGAAGATAAATAAGAAAAGGTGTGTCCTGAAGGAGCTCCAGTTTCAGTACAAAGACAGGTAAATAGCTATACTATAATGGATAAGCTTTATATTAGAATGTTAGCAAAGCTCTATGGAATCAAAGAGGAGATAGTGCTTACCTAGGCCTAAAAATGTGAGGGAAGGTTTCATGGATAAAACTATGTATGACCTGAGTTTTAAAAAAGTAAGTGGAGGGCCTCCCTGGTGGCGCAGTGGTTGAGGGTCCGCCTGCCGATACAGGGGGCGCGGGTTCGTGCCCCGGTCTGGGAGGATCCCGCATGCTGCGGAGCGGCTGGGCCCGTGAGCCATGGCCGCTGGGCCTGCGTGTCCGGAGCCTGTGCTCCGCAACGGGAGAGGCCGCAGCGGTGAGAGGCCTGTGTACCTCAAAAATAAATAAATAAAAATAAATAAAAAAGTAAGTGGAAGGAGAGTGTGGTGAAAGAGAGAGAAGGAGAGAGAAAGGAAGAGGGAGAGAGAAGAAGGAGAAGGAGAAGAAGACGGGGGAGGAGGAGAGAGAGAGGGAGAAAGAAAAAGAGAGGAATGGGCATTCTTTGCGGTACAGGGAACCATATGTACAAAAGCATGAGAGGGTGTTGTGTGTTTGGATGAGCTGTGGGTGTTTGGGTGTGGCTAGGGTGAAAGGTGCCTGTGGGAAAGTAATAAGAAAATGAGCTTAGAAAAGTAAGCAGGGGGCTTCCCTGGTGGCGCAGTGGTTGAGAGTACGCCTGCTGATGCGGGGGACGTGGGTTCGTGCCCCGGTCCGGGAGGATCCCCACGTGCCACGGAGCGGCTGGGCCCGTGAGCCATGGCCGCTGAGCCTGCGTGTCCGGAGCCTGTGCTCCGCAGCGGGAGAGGCCGCAGCAGTGAGAGGCCCGTGTACCGCAAAAAAAAAAAAAAAAAAAAGGAAAGTAAGCAGGGCCAGGCCCTCAAGGGCCTTATATTCCACACTGAAGAATTTGGACTTTATCTTACAGGTAGTACAGAACTCCTGAAGCATAGTATGCTAAAGCAATATGATTAGATTCAAGACTCAAAAGTAGCAGGGCAGGTAGGAAGAGAAGATTGGTCTCTGGGAAGCTCAGGGGCAGATTTTCAAGAAGGACAAAATGGCTTACAGGGACTTCCCTGGTGGCGCAGTGGTTGAGAATCCGCCTGCCAGTGCAGGGGATACGGGTTCAAGTCCTGCTCCGGGAAGATCCCACATGCTGCGGAGCAACTAAGCCCCTGCGCCACAACTACTAAGCCTGTGCTCTGCAACAAGAGAAGCCACCGCAATGAGAAGCCCGCTCACCGCTACGAGGAGTAGCCCCCACTCGCCGCAACTAGAGAAAGCCCGCGCACAGCAATGAAGACCCAGTGCAGCCAAAAATAAATAAAATTTAGAAATGGCTTACATTGTAAAACCTGAAGTGATTTTGTGAAATAAAGATAGAAAAGTTTCTGCTGGACCTTGTTATTGAGAAGAAATCAAATTACAGTAAGTTGAAGAGTGGATGAGAGGTGAGAGTATAGACTATAAATATATAGACCACTCTTAGAAAACTTGCTGTGAAGGAAAAGTGAGAGGTAGCAAAAGAGAGACATAGACCTGAGAAACAGAATTTTTTTTTTTTAAAGACAGAAAAATTGAACAACTTATATTTTGGTGGAGATACTAAAGCAGAGATAAGGTTGAATATATGGGTGGGGGGTGTGATTTGATGGAACAGGAAAGTGATGTGTTTGGAGGTGAGAGGAGTTATTATCCCAGGGGAGGAGGAAAGATACCTTTGTCTAACACTTAGAAGGGAGGAGATGGATTTGAAGAACAATGTAGGTTGGAAAATTGGGCGAGGTCAGACTTCTTTTTTCTGGTAGAGGGCAATTGTGAAAGAAGAGGTGTGTAGAGTGATTGCTGTGTGGGATGGAAAGGGCCACTGATATATAAATGAATTACTAATAAGATAGTTAATGTCAGTGAAGATTAGAGACTTGCAAATTTGCAGTGGCACAAATTCCATGCTCATTGTGCTTTTCTTCAGCAGCACTCAGCACTTGTGGTATGGAAACAGGAAGCAGGTGGTTGGATAATTCCCCATGATTGAGAGATGTACTGGGCTGGTGTGGCAAAAGAACAACAAGGAGCTGGGTAGATATATCAATAAGAGAGTGGTTGATGCTCAACACTGAGGGCATAGTTAAGTGAATTATGACACATTCATATAAAAAACTCTTTTGCAGCTATTAAAATTTATGTTTATAAAATGCTTATTTTATAGTATTAAGGTAATAAGAGTGCTGTATGTTGTACAAAGGTTTAGTAATGATCAACTGTAATACTCTAGGGGTTGTCTTAGGCTTAATGATGAATAAATACTCTCAGAACCAAAAGAGTATTGGTTGTCCCTGTTCACACACAGACAATCATTCGACAGGGATTATTATGTCTACTTTACAGGTGAAGAAAATGAGATTTAGCAAAGGTGACTATTCAGAGTCATAGATTTGATAAATGGCAGAGTAATAACTATTATAGTACTTATTGGGTAGTTAAGCATTGTTCTACTTAAGTAGTCTTATTTAATATTTTCCTCACATATTGCTCTAATTTTCATTTCTCAGTTAAAGAAACAGACTCAGCAGAGAGTAATAATATGAGCAATAGATAACTATAAAAATGTGATACCAACAAGTGATTTTAGAAATTCAAGAGAAGGGGGGGATTGTGGGCTAGAGTGGAAGGAAGGACTTTGGAAATGATGGTGTTTGAACTTGGACTATGAAGGATAGGTAGGATAGTATTTTTTTTTTGCAGTGTGTCTCTTTGATTTACATTTTCCACGTTAAAAAAAGTTCTCTATAATAGTCTACTATATCATGTTTCTGGAGCTTTTTGCTCAGCTAAAAAAATATTATTCTTGCTTATTTTTAATGAAGAGACCAAGGCTATCTATAGATGTCATAAGGGACTCAACATAATATCCAGATCTTGAGTGCATCACATTTGAGACTCCTTTGGAAGGAATGGAAGAAATAATGGCTTCCAATCAGCTTTGCTAGTTGATTCATGAATTCCTTGGTAGGCCTTCTAGAATAGGTTTCAAATATAAATCAATCTATTTATCTGTATATTGATCTTAAGTTAGTTTTCTCTTTACACAGTCATTTATATTTGGGTATTATTTTTACTATGGTTAACAGAAGAAAACACTTCATTTGAAACAACAATGAAAAGGCCACTGAAAATTAGTTCTTTCATGCTGAATTGAAACGGGCAAAAATAAGGACTCTTTAAGGGTAGTAGTTTAAATTTCCTTTTCCCCCAGTCTTGACACTTTCCTCTGTGGTTTTAGTGGAAGAAACATTTGAATGTAGAATATTTTACCTTAAGGAATCTTCAAGAACATATCAGAAGGAATTTAGGAAGTATGATCTCACATTACTCATAAAGTAGGGCTTGCTCTGTGTGGATTTGTTATTTATCAGGTTTTATGTTTGGAGATGCCTAAAATTGCCATCTGTAAATTTCCACAAGAAGTAGTCACCATTGTAATCTGTCTCATTTGTAGATCAAGTCCGTATGTAATAGATTATGGCTTCAAATGAGTACTTGATACTTTTTAATAGGGCTCATCTGGTAACTACAGAAAGTAAGGATAAAACAGACAATTTAATGAGCTGTGAAAACGTAGCTTCAATAGGGAAAGCACAGTTTAAAAACAACTAAGAATGACTTACCAATACTGACTTGAGAAGAAATTAAAAATCTTTATATAGTCTTTTAACCATAAAAGAAATTGAATTAGTGATTAAAAAAATCTACCTACCAAAACGATTCCAGGTTCATATAGTTTTAAAAATCATGATTTAAAAAAAAAATTTACCAGCTTAACCTTTTTTAAATGTGTAATTCAGTAGAGTTAAACATACTCACATTGTTATAGAACATATCTCCAGAACTTTTTCATCTTGCAAATCTGAAATGCTGTACCAGTTAAACAACTCCCTTTTCCTCCTCCCCTTAGCACCCGGTGACCGCCATTCTACTTTGTGTTTCTATGAATTTGACTACTTTAGATACCTCATATGAGAAAAATCATATAATCTCTGCCTTTTTGTGACTGCTTATTTCACTTCATGTAATATCCTTAAGATTCATCTATATTGTAGCCTGTGACAGGTTTTCCTTCCTTTTTAAGGCTGAGTAATATTCCACTGTATGTATATGCCACATTTTGTTTATCGTCTGTCAGGGGACATCTAGGTTGTTTTCACTGGTGGCTATTGTGAATAATGCTGCTGTGGACATAGGTATCCAGTGTCTCTTTGAGACCCTGCTTTCATTTCTTTTGGATATATGAGTATATATCCAAATTGGGATTGTTGGATCAAATGGTATTTCTTTTTTTTATTTTAATTTTTTTTGGCTGCATTGTGCATCATGCAGGATCTTAGTTCCCTAACCAGGGATCGAACCCGTGCCCCCTGTAGTGGAAGCACAGAACCTTAACCACTGGACTGCCAGGGAAGTCCCTCAAATGATATTTCTATTTTTAATTTTTTTTCATAAATTTATTTTATTATTTATTTATTTATTCATTTTGGCTGCATTGGGTCTTTTGTTGCTGTGCACGGGCTTTCTGTAGTTGCGGTGAGTGGGGGCTACTCTTTGTTGCAGTGCGTGGGCTTCTCATTGCGATGGCTTCTCTTGTTGTGGAGCACAGGCTCTAGGCACGCGGGCTTCAGTACTTGTGGCATGCGGGCTCAGTAGTTGTGGCTCACGGGCTCTAGAGCACAGGCTCAGTAGTTGCACACGGGCTTAGTTGCTCCACGGCATGTGGGATCTTCCCAGACCAGGGCTTGAACCCGTGTCCCCTGAATTGGCAGGTGGATTCTTAACTACTGCGCCACCAGGGAAGCACTATTTTTAATTTTATGAGGCACCTCCATACTGTTTTCCATAGTGGTTGGACCATTTTACATTCCCCCAGCAGTGCACTGGGGTTCCAGAATTGTGGTACTGGGTTGAAGGTAAGCCTTGAACTGAAACACATTATTCTTTCTGTGATTGGTCTCTATGTGTATGTATTTTTATACTTTCTTTGTTATGAGGTTACAAAAGGTCTGTTGAAAAGGTCTGATAAAAGTCTGTTTTAAATTGGAATTTTTTTTTGTTGTTGTTGTTGGTACGGGGGCCTCTCACTGCTGCGGCCTCTCACCGCTGCGGCCTCCCCCGTCGCAGAGCACAGGCTCTGGACGCGCAGGCCCAGCGGCCACGGCCCACGGGCCCAGCCGCTCCGCGGCACACGGGACCCTCCCGGACCGGGGCACGAGCCCGCGTCCCCTGCACCGGCAGGCGGACCTCCAACCACTGCGCCACCAGGGAAGCCCCTAAATTGGAATTTTAAAAGTACCTTGGTTTGCCTTCTTTCTCTCTTTTATATTGAGATATAATTCACATGCTGTTATATTCATCCTTTTAAAACATACAATTCAGTGGTTTTTAGTATATTCATAAAGTTGTGCAGCCATCTAATTCCAGAACATTAAAAAATGTTGTAAACCTTGTAGCTGTTAGCAGTCACTCCCCATTCTGCTTACCCCAGCCCATGGCAACAACTAACCTACTCCCATCTCTATGGATTTGCCTGGTTAGGACATTTCATGTAAATGGAATGATACAGTTTATGGCCTTTTGTGTTTGGCTTCTTTCACATAGCAAAATGTTTTCAAGGTTCATCTATTTATAGCATCTATCAGTATTTCTTCTTATGGCTGAATAATATTCCACTTTATGTATATACTACATTTGTTTATCCATTCATCAGTTGATAGATATTTGGGTTGTTTCTACTTTTCAGCTATTATGAAGAATGCTGCTATGAACATTCACGTGCAAAATTTTCAATTCTCATGGGTATATACGTTGGAGTGGAATTGCTGGGTCATATGATACCTTTATATTAAACTTTTTGAGAAACTGCCAAACTGTTTCCCACAGTGGCTGCTGCATGATTTTACATCCTTGCCAGCAGTGTATGAGGGTTCCACTTTTTCTACGTTCTCATCAACACTTGTTATCTGTCATTTTTATTATAGGCATCCTAGCAGATGTGAAGTAGTATCTCATTATGGTTTTGATTTGCATTTCCTTAATGACTAATGAAGTTGAGCATTTTTCATGTGCTTATTGGACATTTGTATACTTTCTTTGCTGAAATGTCTGTTCAATATTTTATTCTCTTCAGGGGCTATTGTAAGTAGAATTGTTTTCTTAATTTCATTTTTGATTGTGAGTTTATTAGCTAAATCGTTAATAGTGGGTTTTTTGGGGATATGATTATAGAGGCTTACAAGTTTTTTTTTTCCTTTCTTTTTTGGCCGTACCACGCGGCATGTGGGATCTTAGTTCCCCGATGAGAGATCGAACCTGCTCCTTCTGCAGTGGAAGCATGGAGTCTTAACCACTGGACCACCAGGGAGGTCCCTCAATAGATTTTCTAAAAAAAAAAGTTTATTTATTTATGGCTGCATTAGGTCTTTGTTGCTGCACACGGGCTTTCTCTAGTTGCAGCTAGTGGGGGCTACTCTTTATTGCGGTGTGTGGGCTTCTCATTGCGGTGGCTTCTCGTTGCAGAGCGTGGGCTCTAGGCACATGGGCTTCAGTAGTTGTGGCACGTGGGCTCAGTAGTTGTGGCTCGTGGGCTCTAGAACGCAGGCTCAGTAGTTGTGGCACATGGGCTTAGTTGCTCCGCGGCATGTGGGATTTTCCCGGACCAGGGCTCGAACCCGTGTCCCTGCATTGGCAGGCGGATTCCTAACCACTGCACCACCAGGGAAGTCCCCTCAATTGATTTTTGTATGTTGATCTTGTGTCCTGCAATCTTGCTGAGCTTGTTTGTTAGCTCTAATAGTGTTTTTTTTGGTGTGTGTATTTCTTGTAATTTTCTGTATGCAAATAGACATAGTTTTACTTCTTCCTTTCCAATCTGGATGCCTTTTATATATTTTATTTCCCTAATTGCTCTGGTGAGAACCTCCAGTAGTATTACATAGAAATGGCAAGAAAAAACATCCTTGTATTGTTCCTGATTTAGGGGAAAGCATTCAGTCTTTCACCATTAAGTATCATGTTAGCTGTGCGTTTTTTCATAGATGCCCTTTATCAGGTTGAGGAAAATCCCATCTACTCCTAGTTTGTTGAGTGTTTTTATCTTGAAACGGTGTTTGATATTGTCAAATGCTTTTTCTGCATCTACTGTGATGACCAAACCTTTATTCTTATTCTGTTAATATGGTGTATTACATTGATTGATTTTTGTTTGTTGAACCAACCTTGCATTCCTGGAACAAATCTCACTTGGTCATGGTATATAATCCTTTTTATGTGTTGCTGGATTTGGTTTGCTAGTATTTAGTAGAGGATTTTTGATTCTGTGTTCCTAAGGGATATTGTGTCTATAGTTTTCTTCTCTTGTGTTGTCTTTTTCTGGTATTGGTATCAGAGTTATACTGGCATCATACAATGAGCTGGAAGGAGTTCCCTCCTCTGTTTTGCTAATCCCTCTCTCCCCCTAAAGTCTAATCCTAGTTTTCTTCAGTTCCGTTGTTCACTTTAAAAAATATTAATGCTATTTTTTTGGTTCTGGTTGTTCTTTTTATGAACACCTAGATATACAGACTGCCAACAAACACATGAAAGAATGCTCAACATCATTAATCATTAGAGAAATGCAAATCAAAACTACAATGAGATATCATCTCACACCAGTCAGAATGGCCATCATCAAAAAATCTAGAAACAATAAATGCTGGAGAGGGTGTAGAGAAAAGGGAACACTCTTGCACTGCTGGTGGGAATGTGAATTGGTTCAGCCACTATGGAGAACAGTATGGAGGTTCCTTAAAAAAC
The DNA here is from genome assembly GCF_011762595.2 of Tursiops truncatus. NCBI lineage: Eukaryota > Metazoa > Chordata > Mammalia > Artiodactyla > Delphinidae > Tursiops > Tursiops truncatus. The sequence continues at coordinate 145,968,596 of NC_047034.1, forward strand.
TACAAATAGAACTACCATATGACCCAGCAATCCCACTACTGGGCATATACCCTGAGAAAACCAAAATTCAAAAAGAGTCATGTACCAAAATGTTCATTGCAGCTCTATTTATAATAGCCCGGAGATGGAAACAACCTAAGTGCCCATCATCGGATGAATGGATAAGAAGATGTGGCACATATATACAATGGAATATTACTCAGCCATAAAAAGAAACGAAATTGAGCTATTTGTAATGAGGTGGATAGACCTAGAGTCTGTCATACAGAGTGAAGTAAGTCAGAAAGAAAAAGACAAATACCGTATGCTAACACATATATATGGAATTTAAGAAAAAAAATGTCATGAAGAACCTAGGGATAAGGCAGGAATAAAGACGCAGACCTACTAGAGAACGGACTTGAGGTTATGGGGAGGGGGAAGGGTGAGCTGTGACAGGGCGAGAGAGAGTCATGGACATATACACACTAACAAACGTAGTAAGGTAGATAGCTAGTGGGAAGCCGCATGGCACAGGGATATTGGCTCGGTGCTTTGTGACAGCCTGGAGGGGTGGGATAGGGAGTGTGAGAGGGAGGGAGACGCAAGAGGGAAGGCATATGGGAACATATGTATATGTATAACTGATTCACTTTGTTATAAAGCAGAAACTAACACACCATTGTAAAGCAATTATACCCCAATAAAGATGTTAAAAAAAACCACCTAGAAATATAGTCTTCATAATTGCATTTAGCTTACCAGTTGGGAATATGACTCATGGTACACAGCAAACTTTAAATGAAATCTGCCTAAGATACTGTCTCTTTTGGATAGCCAAATATAAGGACAGGAGGAACTATTTAGACGTAATCAAACATTTTATAGATAAGAAGACGAGAGTTTAAGAGGACTGTTCAAAGTTACATTGCTGGATTATGGCCAAGTCTGGAGATTTTATTTTAGACCAGTAGTTTTCTGTGTGTTTGTGAGCAATACTAAGGAACAGTATTCTATTTACTTGAATGAAATATGTCTAAAACTTATCATATTGTAATCATCGTATTTTCCAGTTGGAGAAGTCTTTGAAAATATAATGAATTCATTGCTATCAGGAAGATGATATTATTATTATTAGAATCTTCAAAACAGTTAACTAACTGAAGAAACTGTTGTTTACCTAAATTATATCATGTGAGTGGACAAAAAAAGTCAGTGTCAAAATAAATTGAGGGACTTCCCTGGTGGTCCAGTGGTAAAGCATCTGCCTTCCAATGCAGGGGACGCGGGTTCGATCCCTGGTCAGGGAACTAAGATCCCACATGCCATGGGGCAACTAAGCCCACACACCACAACTGTTGAGCTCGCGCCACAACTAGAGCCCGCGTGCCGCAAACTACGTAGCCCACGTGCTCTGGAGCCCGCGCTACAACTAGAGGGAAAAAACCCACACGCCACAACTAGAGAGAAGCCCGCACGCCGCAATGAAAGATCCTGTGTGCCACAACTAAGACCCAGTGCAGCCTAAAATAAACAAACAAACAAACAAATAAATAAATAAATCTTTAAAAAAAATTGAAATCAGAAGGAACTCTGTCTCTAGCTTGGGGAAAGGCACAAAGGGAGGGGAAATCACATTACTATTTCAATCTAAGTGTTTTAACCTTGAATTATTAATTAAATGTTACTTCTACCAATTGTTAAAATCATTTTTTTGGTTGTGAGACAGTCTTTTAGAAACATATATTTTCAAAGAAAAAATCAGCAATATAATTTTAAGAAAATAACATATATGTTTCTAAAGATAAGATCATAGCTTCAGTTTTGCTGAGCCAAGAAGCTCAACTAAAAATACCTGTTGGAAATTGCAGTTTTCTGTCTCAATGTCAGTAACATACAAACCAAATTCTGTGTTGTGACTGGCTTATGTACTGTTTTCATTCGGAGATTAGTTTTGCCAGCAACATCTGATTTGGAATTGGGATTTAGCTCACAAAGCAGGTTGGTTATTGGGACATAGGAAAGGGTCAGTGTTACTAATGAGCATACTACAGAGAAATAATTTCAGTGGAGAAAAATAGCATTTGTCCATACGTGAGCAAAATTGTTCTGTAATTCATTGTTGTATGCCAAATAGTCTGTGAAGTCTGGATTTGAATGTGGCAGCTCACTGGTGCTGGGGGCGAAATTTTGTTTTAATCATTATCCTTGAAAAAGAGGTTGGTTAAAGGTGTCAGTTGTTTTTCTTTTAGAAGGATGAAATGTTGTTTTTGTTTCTTTCTCTCCTCATGTTCCCATAATTTTATTTTTAGGTTTTCAAAAAGCTGAAGATTTAATTTACGTAAAAGTTTTCCTTCCCTCTGAATATGGTTGTTTTTTTCCTCTGGATAGCCTGATCAACCAGTCGTTCTTTTCTAAGCATTTTTCTATATCTAACATTATATCAACATCCAGAGTAGTTCTAATTCTTTTTTAAAAATTTCTCTAAAATGAAATAGGTTCATGAGTTTAGAACTGTATTTTAATAGAATTATTTCATTTTATAACTTTTGTGTTTAAAACCTTGTATAATTTCAGATTATTCACAAATATATGTACTGGGAATTTTTCTCTTGTTCCCTGGTTCCTTAGCAGTGGTTAGTAATAGCTAGTTTGATGTTTCTAGAAATTCAGAGTACTTCTTAAATAAAATGGTCATTTAAAGTACCATAGATAACACTTTCTATTCAGGTAGTCAGAATTTATCATCTGATGAAATATTTCAGGTTTGTTATGTGTACTTGATAACATCATTTGCCTTTGACTACACTTAACAGGATAATTTCTTTATTTACTTAGTACTTAAACACAGTACCCTCAGTACCATACAGCAAAGGTTTATATGAATGAAACACTTTTCTTAAACAGAATTTTTATGTCAAGGATATTTGTAGAAGATAAGATTTACTATTTAGAGGGTAAATATTAAGAATTAAAAAAATGTAAGAGGTTGATACATAAAGATTTTAAGAAAGCATTGCAAATTCCTTTTTTACTTTTAGTTGATTGATCAGAACCAGTATCTAAATATAGCTTAAATGAATTAACTGTAAAGAGTAAACATGAATTAGTAGTTTATTTTTTCTTTTTCTTTATGAAAATAAAAACAATTTCTTTTTTTTTTTTTTTTTTTTTTTTTGCGGTACACTGGCCTCTCACTGTTGTGGCCTCTCTCCCGTTGCGGAGCACAGGTTCCGGACGCGCAGGCTCAGAGGCCATGGCTCACGGGCCCAGCTGCTCCACGGCATGTGGGATCTTCCCAGACCGGGGCACGAACCCGTGTCCCCTGCATCGGCAGGCGGACTCTCAACCACTGCGCCACCAGGGAAGCCCTAAAAACAATTTCTGATTTACTAGTTTGCCATCTCTAGTTATACTAAACTACCAGTAACAGCTGACTAAGCCAGAGGTGCTAAGGACTTTTTCCCTAGTACAGAGATGACTGCTTTTATGTTTGCCTTTTGGTTCTGCATATGTTACTTAGGTCTGGTTTAGTGATAACTGAAATATCCTGTGAATGCCTAATAAATATTTTTGGTGCCCACTATATCACCTTTGAGGGAGAAAAAAACCTTTTTCTCTACCCTCATAGGTTTAGTTACTGGGGATTGCTAATTAAACTGACAAATGCCGGATTAACAAAAGAAAAGGTTTACTCCTCATATATACACAGGAATGTCACAGAAAAGAAGTGAAAACCCAAAGAAGCAGTTAGGCTTGAGAGCTTGTATGCCATATTTTTAAAATTTTCTTTTCTTTTAAATTGGACTGTAATTGATATATAACATTATATTAGTTTCAGGTGTACAACATAATGATTTGATATATGTATATATTGTGAAGTGATCACAAGTCTAGTTAACATCTATCATCACATATAGTTACAATTTTTTTTCTCATGATGGGAACTTTTAAGATACATTCTCTTAGCAACTTTCAAATATACAATATAGTATTATTAACTATGGTCACCATGCTGTACATTATATCCCTAGGACTTATTAATTTTATAACTGGAAGTTTGTATCTTTTTGCCACCTTTACCTATTTCACCCATCTCTCATCCCTTTCCTCTGGCAATCACCAATCTGTTCTCTCTATGAGTTCTGTTTTTTTCATTCTTTTTCTTTTTTTTTCAGATTCTATATATAAGTGAGATCATACAGTATTTGTCTTTCTCTGTCTTATTTCGCTTAGCATAATGCCCTCAAGGTCCATCCATGTTGTCACAAATGGCAGGATTATCTTCTTTTTATGACTGAATAATATTCCATTGTATATATTTTCTTTTTCTTTTTTTTTTTTTTTTTTGGCCGAGCCACATGGCTTGCCGGGATATTAGTTTTCTGACCAGGGATCGAACCTGGGCCACAGCAGTGAAAGCCTGAAAGCACCGAGTCCTAACCACTGGACCTCCAGGGAATTCCCTCCATTGTATATATTTTCTTTATCCATTCATCCATCAGTGGACACTTAGGTTGTTTTCCATATCTTGGCTACTGTAAATAATGCTGCAGTGACATGGGGGTGCATATATCTTTTTGAGTTAGTGTTTTCATTTTTGGGGGATAAATACCCAGAAGTGGAGTTGCTGGTTCGTACATTAATTCTATTTTTAATTTTTTGAGGAACATTCATACTGTTTTCCATAGTTGCTGTACCAATTTACATTCCCACTGACAATACACAAGGGTTTTCTTTTCTTCACATCCTTGCCAACACTTGTTATTTCTTGTCCTTTTAAAATTTTTAAATTTTTGACTGCGTTGGGTATTTGTTGCTGCGTGTGGGCTTTCCCTAGTTGTGGCGAGCGGGGTCTACTCCTCGTTGTGTTGTACGGGCTTCTCATTGTGGTGGCTTCTTGTGTGGAGCACGGGCTCTAGGTGTGCAGGCTTCAGTAGCTGTGGCACACAGGCTCAGTAGTTGTGGCGCATGGGCTGTAGAGCGAAGGCTCAGTAGTTGTGATGCACGGGCTTAGTTACTCTGAGACATGTGGCATCTTCCCGGACCAGGGCTCAAACCCATGTCCCCTGCATTGGCAGGCGGATTCTTAACCATTGCACCACCAGGGAAGCCCCTCTTGTCTTTTTTTTTTCTTTCTTTCCTTTGCGGTACACGGGCCTCTCACTGTTGTGGCCTCTCCCGTTGCGGAGCACAGGCTCCAGACGCGCAGACTCAGCGGCCATGGCTCACAGGCCCAGCCGCTCCGCGGCATGTGGGATCTTCCCGGACCGGGGCACGAACCCGTGTCCCCTGCATCGGCAGGCGGACTCTCAACCACTGCGCCACCAGGGAAGCCTCCCTCTTGTCTTTGATAATAGCCATTGTAACAGATGTGACATGATATCTCGTAGTTTTGATTTGGATTTTCCTGATAATTAGTGATGTTGAGCACCTTTTCATGTAACAGTTGGCCATCGGGATGTCTTTTTGGAAAAATGGATATTCAGATCCTCTGCCCATTTTTTAAAATTAATTTATTTTTGGGCCACATTGGGTCTTCGTTGCTGTGCACGGGCTTCTCATTGCGGTGGCTTCTCTTGTCACAGAGCATTGGCCCTAGGTGCGCAGGCTTCAGTAGTTGTAGCACACGGGCTCAGTAGTTGCAGCACGTGGGCCATAGAGCACGCGGCTTCAGTAGTTGTGGCGCCCGGGCTTAGTTGCTCCGCAGCATGTGGGATCTTCCTGGACCAGGGCTCGAACCCGTGTCCCCTGCATTGGCAGGCGGATTCTTAACCACTGTCCCACCAGGGAAGTCCCCTCTGCCCATTTTTTATCAGATTTTTTGCTATTGAGTTGCATAAGTTTTAAAATATATTTTATTTATTTTTAAAATTATTTATTTATTTATTTGGCTGTCCTGGGTCTTAGTTGCGGCACACGGGATCTTTGTTGCCGTGTGTGGGATCTTCATTGCAGCATGAGGGATCTTTAGTTGTGGCACACGGAATCTTTAGTTGTGACATGCAGGATCTAGTTCTCTGACCAGGGGTTGAACCCAGGCCCCCTGCATTGGGAGCGCAGAGCCTTAACCACTGGACCACCAGGGAAGTCCCTAATATATTTTAGGTATTACTGTCTCATCAGATTTATGATTTGCAAATATTTTCTCCCATTCTGTAGGTTGCTTTTTCATTTTGTTGATGGCTTCCTTTGCTGTACAGAAGCTTTTTAGTTTGATGTAGTCCCACTTGTTGATTTTTGCTTTTGTTGCCTTTGGTTTTGGTGTCAAATCCAGGAAACCATCACCAAGACTAATGTCAAGGAGCTTACCTTCTGTTTTCTTCTGGGAATTTTATGGTTTCAGCTCTTATATTTGAGTGTTTAATCCATTTTGAGTTGATTTTTGTGTATGGTGTAAGATGGTGGTCCAGTTTCACTCTTTTGCATGTGGCTGTCCAGTTTTCTCCGCACCATTTATTGAAGAGGCTGCCCTTTCCCCTTTGTATATCCTTGGCTCTTTTGACATAAATTAATTAACCTTGTGTGTGGGTTTATTTCTGGGCTATTTCATTCCATTGACGTATGTGTCTGTTTTTATGCTAAATACCATACTGTTTTGATTGCTTTAGCTTTGTAATATAGTTTGTGTTCAGGAAGTTTGAAGCCTCCCACTTTGTTATTCCTTCTCAAGATTGCTTTGACTCTTTGGGGTCTTTTGTAGTTCCGTGCCAGTTTTAGGATTGTTTCTTCTATTTCTGTGAAAAACGCCATTGGAATTTGGATAGGGATTGCATTGAATCTGTAGATTGCTTTGGGTTGTATGAACATTTTAACAGTTTTCTTCCAATCCATAAGTGTGGAATATCTTTCCATTTAGTTGTGTCTTCAGTTTTTTTCATCAGTGCCTTATAGTTTTCAGTGTAGAGATCTTTTACCTCCTTGGTTAAATTTATTCTTAGGTATTTTATTCTTTTTGATCCAGTTGTAAATGGGATTGTTTTCTTAATTTCTCTTTCTTATGGCTCATTATTAGTATAGAAATGCAATTGGTTTTTATATATTGACTTTGTATCTTACAGCTATACTGAGTTTATTAGTTCTAACAGCTTTTTTGGTGGAGTCCTTAGGGTTTTCTATACGTAATATATTGTCATCTGCAAATAGAGACAATTTTACTTCTTCCTGTCCAATTTGGATACCTTTTCTTTTTTCTTTTTTTTTTTTTTGCCTAATTGCCCTGGCTAGGACTTTCAAAACTGTTTTGAATAAAAGTGGTGAATAAAAGTTGTCTTGTTGGGCTTCCCTGGTGGCACAGTGGTTAAGAACCTGCCTGCCAATGCAGGGGACATGGGTTCGAGCCCTGGTCCTGGAAGATCCCACATGCCGCAGAGCAACTAAGCCCACGTGCCACAACTACTGAGCCTGCACTCTAGAGCCTGTGAGCCACAACTACTGAGCCTGCATGCCGCAACTACTGAAGCCTGTGTGCCTGGAGCCTGTGCTCCACAACAAGAGAAGCCACCACAATGAGGAGAACACACCGCAACGAAGAGTAGCCCCTGCTCGCCGCAACTAGAGAAAGCCCGCGCACAGCACAAGACCCAATGCAACCATAAATAAATAAGTCTTGTTCCTTAAAAAAGCTTTCAGCTTTTTATTATTGCATATGATGTTAGCTGTGGGCTTATCATATATGGTCTTTATTGTGTTGAGGTATGTTCCCTTTGTACCCACCTTTTTTAAAAAAAACATATTTATTTATTTGGCTGCCTCATGTCTTAGTTGTGGCATGTGGGATCTTCGTTGTGGCATGTGGGATCTTTAGTTGTGGCATTCAGGATTTTTAGTTGTGGCATTGAACTCTTAGTTGCAGCATGTGGGATCTAGTTCCCTGACCAGGGATCAAACCTGAGGCCCCTGCATTGGGAGCGCAGAGTCTTAGCCACTGGACCATGAGGGAAGTCCCCCCTCTGTACCCACCTTGTTGAGAGTTTTTATCATTAATAGATGTTCAGTTTTTTTTTTTTTTGCGGTACGCAGGCCTCTCACTGCTGTGGCCTCTCCTGTTGTGGAGCACAGGCTCCGGATGTGCAGGCTCAGCAACCATGGCTCACAGGCCCAGCCTCTCCGCGGCATGTGGGATCCTCCCGGACCGGGGCACGAACCCGTGTCCCCTGCATCGGCAGGCGGACTCTCAACCACTGCACCACCAGGGAAGCCCGGATGTTCAGTTTTGTCAAATGCTTTTTCTGCATCTATTGAGATGATCATATAACTTTTATCCTTCATTTTGTTCATGTGGTATATCACAACATGGTGCTTTATGGATGTTGAACCATCCTTGCATTCCTGGAATAAATCCCACTTGATCATGATGTATGATCCTGTTAATGTATTGTTGAATTCAGTTGGCTAATATTTTGGTGATGATTTTTGCATCTATGTTCATTGGAGATATTGGCCTTCCTCTTCTATTATTTGTAAGAGTTTGAGAAGGATTGGTATTCATTCTTTTTAAAATGTTTGGTGGAACTCACTAGTGGAGCCGTCTGGCCCTGGACTTCTGTTTGTTGGGGTGATTTTTGTTACTGATTCAATCTCCTTGCTAGTAACTGGTCTGTTCATGTTTTCTGTTTCTTCATGATTCAGTCTTAATAGGTTGTATGTTTCTAGGAATGTTTCCATATCTTCTGGGTTGTCCAGTTTTTTGACATGTAATTATTCATAGTAGTCTCTTATGATCCTTTGTATTTCTGTGGTATCAGTGCTAATGTCTTCCCTTTCATTTCTGATTTTATTTGAGTCCTCTCTCTTTTTTTCTTGGTAAGTCTAGCTAAATATTTGTCTATTTTTAAAATCTTTTTGAAAAACCAGTGAGAGCTTGTATACCATTTTAAGAAAGGGTGATAAATTGTGGAGAAGTGACTAGACAAAGTTAAAAGGATTTGGGATTCTAGGGGTAGTAAATTGTGGGAAGGTAAATATATGGGGAAATTAATGGAAGATAAGGGTCATTTTAGTAAGGTTTGTTTATGCAGACTCCAGTTGGTGCTGTCTCCTGTGATAAAAGTCATTTCTGGTGATTGAGTCATTCTCGTCTTCCTGGTATGGGAGAGGGAGATGTCTTTGCAAATAGAAATATATGCCCTGCCTTTAGACAGAAAAGGGGAGGGCAGAGAGTTCCTCTTGTGTCTTCTGTTTCTTAATTGCCTTCAGCTCAAAATAATCCTCATGCCAAAGTGGCATACTTTGGGGTGGTATATTCTTTTTTTTTTTTTTTTGGCGGTACGGAGGCCTCTCACTGTTGTGGCCTCTCCCGTTGCGGAGCACAGGCTCCAGACGCACAGGCTCAGCGGCCATGGCTGACGGACCTAGCCGCTCCACGGCACGTGGGATCTTCCTGGACTGGGGCATGAACCTGTGTCCCCTGCATCGGCAGGCGGACTCTCAACCACTGCGCCACCAGGGAAGCCCAATTTTAACCATTTTAAGTGTGTAATTCAGTGGCATTAAGTAAATTCATAATGTTGTGCAACCAGTACCAATATCAATTTTCAGAATTTTTCATCATCGCTAACAGAAACTTAGTACCTATTAGACAATAATTCCTCCATTCTCCCCACCCCACAGTTCCTGGTAACCTCTATTCTACTTTCTGTCTCTATTAATTTGCCTATTCTGGGTACTTTATAAGTTGAGATAAATATACAGTATTTATCCTTTTTGTCTGGCTTATTTCAATTAGCATTCTGCATTCAGGATTTATTCATGTTGTAACCTGTATCAGAATTTCATTCTTTTTTAAGGCTGAATAATGTTCCTTTATATGTGTATACCACATTTTATTTGTCTGTTCTTCTATTGATGGACACTGGTTTGTTTCTGCCTTTGGCTATTGTGAATAATGCTGCTATGAACACTGGTGTACAAGTATCTGTTTGAGTCATTGCTTTTAATTCTTTTAGTATATACCTACAAGTGGAATTGCTGGATAATCTAGTAATTTTATGTTTAACTTTTTAAGAAACCACCAAATTGTTTTCACAGCATCTGTACCATTTTTACATTCCCAGCACCAATGCACCAGGGTTCCAATTTCTTCAGGTGTTTGCCATCATTTGCTATTTTCTGTTATTTTGATAATAGCCATCCTAATGGGTATGAAGTGATAACTCATTGTGGTTTTGATTTGCAATTCTCTAATAACTAATAATAATCTTTTCATGTGTTTATTAGCCTTTCGTATATCTGCTTTGGAGCAATAATATTCAAGTCCTTTGCCCATTTTTTAAATTCAGTTGTTTGTTTTTGGTTGATTTGTTCTTTATGTATTCTGGTTATTAAACCCTTGTAGATATATGATTTGCAAATACTTCCTCCCATTCTGTGAGTTGTCTTTTTCACTTTTTTGATGGTGTCCTTTGATGCACAAAGGTTAAAAAATTTTTTTTTAACTTTATTTTTGGGCCACACCTTGCAGCATGCGGGATCTAGTTCCCTAACCAGGGATCGAACCCGTGCCCCCTGCAGTGGGAGCGTGGACTCCTAACCACTGGACTGCCTGGGAGGTCCCTAAAAGTTTTAAATTTTGATGAATTCCAGTTTATTTTTTCCCTTTTGCCTGTGTTTTTGGTGTCAAATCCAAGAAATTATTACCAAATCTAATGTTGTGAAGATTTCCCTATATATTTTCTTCTAAGGTATTTATAGTTTTGGCTCTTACATTTAGGACTTTATCCAGTTTGTATTAATTTTTTTTTTATAGCGTGAGGTAGGAGTTTAACTGCATTATTTTGCATATGAATATACAGTTTCCCCAGCCCCATATGTTGTAAAGACTTTCCCAAAGATGGTCTTTGGACTCTTGTCCTAAATCAGTTTACCATATACATATGAGGGTTTATTTCTGATTTGTCAGTTCTGTTCCATTAGTCTGTGTGTCTGTCCTTCTGCCAGTATCATCCTGTTTTGATTACTGTAGCTTTATAGTAAGTTTTAAAACAGGTAAGTGTGAATCTTCTAACCTTGTTGTTCTTTTTCAAGATTATTTTGGTTATTCAGGGTCCCTTTTAATTCCATATGAATTTCATTGCTTTTTCTCGTCCTACAAAAAGCCTATGGCAATTTTGATAGGGATTACATTGGATCTGTAGATTGCTTTTGTCTATCTGTGAACCTAAGATGTGTTTCCACTTATTTATGGAATTGTTTTCTTAATTTTCTTTCAGATTGTTCATTGCTGGTTTATAGAAATATAACTGACTTTTATGTGTTGACCTTGGACCACTACAACTTTGCCAAACTTATTTATTAGCTCTAGTAGTTTTTTTTTTTAATTAATTAATTTATTTTTGGCTGTGTTGGGTCTTCGTTGCTGTACACGGGCTTTCTCTAGTTGCGGCAAGCGGGGGCTATTCTTCATTGCAGTGTGTGGATTTCTCATTGTGGTGACTTCTCGTTGTGGAGTATGGGCTCTAGGTGCATGGGCTTCAGTAGTTGTGGCATTTGGGCTCAGTAGTTGTGGCTCGTGGGCTCTAGAGCACAGGCTCAGTAGTTGTGGTGCACAGGCTTAGCTGCTCTGCGGCATGTGGGATCTTACCAGACCAGGGCTTGAACCCATGTCTCCTGCATTGGCAGGCAGATTCTTAACCACTGTGCCACCAGGGAAGCCCAGTACATTTAACTTGATACAATACTTTAATCTTCTATTTGTACATTATTTGTAGATTATGACCAAAGAAATAATTTTTTTACAGCATTGTAGCCCCTGAACACTCTCTTTAATTAAAAAAATCAAAGTGAATTTTTGAAAGTTTTTTTAAAAAAGTCAGAAAACACAACAAATTAAAATGAAAAATTATTCATAACCATTTTTGGTTTTTTTTTTAAACATACATAAATAAAGCATGCATATATAGGTAAAGTGCTCTCCTGTGTTGCTCCCAACATTCCTGTTGTATACACTATTAGCAGTTTGTGTATTCTTCCAGATGTTTTTATGCATGTATATACATACACACAAACATATATGTGTATATGTTTGTTCGTATATCTACATATTAAAAACTGGATTTGAAACATCTTTATGTATGGCTAATATTTTAAAACTTGTAATATAATTTTTCAAAATGGGAAGAGAAGTACTGTTCATTGTCTACTAGATAGAAACAAAAGTGCTAGGTATTTTATGAATACTTATGTAGGAAGGTATTGGGTTGCCCAAAAGTTCTTTTGGGTTTTCCTGTAAGACCTTTTGGAAAAACATGAACAAATTTTTTGGCCAGCCCAATATTTGCTCAGGTGCATTTAATTTATCACTCAGCACTGCAGTGCTTACTCAGTGCAAGAATCACTTTGTCAAGGGGTTGAAAGGTAATTAATGTACCCTAATTAGCTTCTCCCTTTATGTGTTCCACTTGACCTACTTAAAATGTATGTGATTTGTAATTTTTCCCTTTATTTATAATATCATAATCTGGAAGTGACATATAGATAAAAATATGCTTATCTCCATGTAATAAGAAGGTTTTGTAAGGTAAATTTTTACTTACTTTTGTCCAGTAAATTCTATAATTTACATGGGAGGGAGATCAACTGCTAGAGAAAGCAAAACATTTAGTTTGAAGACTCATGTTAGTTTAGTTGAACTAAATTTGAACATACTGATGATTTTAAGAATGATGAATTATCTTGAAGTTTATCCTTTCGGATTATAAAGTTCATAAGTATAAAGACTGTGTCTGTCTAGTTCATTGCTGTATTCCCAGCTTTTAGAACATAGAAGGTATTCAATAAATACTTGTTTAATTAGATGAGAATGTAGACATAGGCCAGTATTTCATTCATTCTTAATTGTGTTCTTTTAGCAACTTTATGTAGGAACAGCTTTATAATCATTTCATTCTTCTTATATTTCTGCAGATGAGACAAGCAAGTTTTAAGGAGGCTATGGGAGCCCTCTGTAATACATGTGACGTGGTCATTATCTGTTTGGTGGTGGTGGAGCTATCAGTAAACTGTCATTATCCATAAATAGCAGATTCCCCAAGCTGCTGGTCAACTCAGTTCAGTATAGAGCTCTCCCAGAGAAGGAATATAGACAGCAGCAAGTCTCTGTGGCTCCTTTTGGTGATTAGGTTGTAACCTACCTGCTGATTCAAGGAGGCGAATTGGTTCTTGTTGGGCCCTCCTGGTCATGGCATTCAGTTCAGTAAGGACTAGGTTTGAGAAGCCCAGTGTTTGAACTTGAAGTTTTCCCAGGAGGGGATCAATTGTTCCTTTTGCTGGGTTTTCATTGCACCTTACTTTACTTTTATTATAGTTATTTACCTCATTCTGCTGAGAATTATGGTTAGGTGTTTCTAAGTGTCATTCCCTCTAGATTTGTTCTTTTGAGTGCCTTGTCTTTGTACCTTTCATAGTGATAGCAAAGTGCTTTTGTATAGCACACGTTTAAACTGTTAATCCTTATACGTAGAAAAATTTTAAATTCTACAAAATTATAGTTCCAACTGTTGCTACTTTTATAAGCCACATCCTTTTCAAAGAAGATAAGTATAAATAAGTAGCCAATTAGAAAAAAAAAGTATGGATTATAGCAAGCTCTCCCCATCTAGTGATTTCAGAAGCCTGATTTTTAAAAAAAAAAAACAGCTTTATTGAGATATAATTCACATACCATACAATTCATCCACTTAAAAAGTATATGATTCAGTAGTGTTTAATATATTCACAGAGTTGTGCAGCCATCACCACAAGCAATTTTGGAACATTTTCATTACCCCCCAAAGAAACCTGCATACATAACTGCATACATTAACTGTCATTCCCTTTTCCCCTTCAACTCAACCATTATTCTACTTTGTCTTCTATAGATTTTCATGTTCTGGACAATGGAATCATATAATATGTGGTCTTTCATGACTGTTTTTTCACTTAGTCTAATGTTTTCATGGTTTATCCATGTTACAGCATGTTTTATTCCTTTTTACTGCCTTTTAATTTATAATTAAATATTAAATATATTTAATTATATGTATATGTATTCACACACACACCACATTTTATTTATTCATTTGGGTTGTTTCCACTTTTTGGCTATTATAAATAATACAGCTATGAACATTTATATACAAGTTTTTGTATGGTTGTATGTTTCATTTCTCTTGAAATATACAGCTAGGATTGAAATTGCTGGGTTATATGGTAACTGTATGTTTAACCTTTTGAGGAACTACTAGACTGTTTTCCAACCAGTTGCATCATTTTACATTTTCATCAGCAGTGTATGAAAGTTCCAATTTCTCCACATCCTCACCAACACTTGTTATTATCTGTCTCTTTGATTATAGTCATCCTAGTGGGTATGAAGTGGTATCTCATTGCAGTTTGATTTTCATTTCTGTGATGCCTAATGATATTGAATATCTTTTCTTGTGCTTGTGGACCATTTGTATATCTTCTTTGGAGAGATACCTATTCAGATCCTTTGCCCATTTTTAATTTTAGTCACTTTTTTTTCTGTTAAGTTGCAAGGTTCTTTATGTGTTTTAGATACAATTTTTTGTCAGGTATATCATTTGGCTCTTAACATTTAGGTCTTTGATCCATTTTGAGTTAATATTTGCATATATGGTGTGAGATAGGGGACCAACTGCATTCTTACATTCACATTGTTCCCCTTTCCCCACAGTATTATCTATAACTTTTTTGTTAATTAAAAAAGAAGTTTTTTTGAAACAATCTAAAACTTAAAGAAAAGTTGCAAGTACGATACAAAGAACTTGATTTCTTGAACCATTCAGAGTAGGTTGCTGACATGATAGTCCATGATGACCATGTTTGTGTGTATTTCCCACCAATAAGAACATTCTCCAACGTAGCCACAATACAACTATCAAAATCAGAAAATTAACATTGATGCATTACTACCACCTCATCCTCAGATCCCATTCAGGTGTTGCCATTGTCCCAGTAATGTCTTTTATAACAAAAGGAGCCAGTCCAGACTCACACATTGTATTTAATTGTCATGATTCTCTAGTCTTCTAGAGAATCTTCCCTCAGTCTTTCTTGACTTTCATGACCTTAACATTTTTGAAGATTCCAAGCCAGTTTTGTTTTTCTTTTTTTAGAGGGAATCTTTTTTTTTAAAATAAATTTATTTATTTTATTTATTTTTGGCTGTGTTGGGTCTTCATTGCTGCGTGTGGACTTTCTTTAGTTGGCTAGCGGGGGCTACTCTTCGTTGAGGTGCGTGGGCTTCTCATTGCGGTGACTTCTCTTGTTGCGGAGCACAGGCTCTAGGTGTGTGGTGCACGGGCTTAGTTGCTCCGTGGCATGTGGGATCTTCCTGGGCCAGGGCTCGAACCATGTCCCCTGCATTGGCAGGCGGATTCTTAACCACTGCACCACCAGGGAAGCACCAAGCCAGTTATTTTGTAGAATGTCTTTCAGTTGTGGTTTGTCTGATGATTTGTCTGTGGTTTGTCTGACTTCCTCATGATTAGATTCAGCTTATGCATATATGGCAGGTATTTGGCAGAAGTGATGTTGTGTCCGTGATGCATCCTGTTGGGGGCCCATGATCTCACCATTACTGTTGGTAGTAACCTTGATTAAGGTATATTTGTCAGGTTTCTCCACTATTATATTAGTCTTTTTCAATACTTTTGTGATTAATAAGCATTTGTGGGAAGGCCTTCGAAATTATATGTCTTCCTCATTAATCTTTCAATTTTTTCATTTATTTATTTATATCTGTGTGTACACATAGATTCCTATTTTGTTTAATGGCTTATATTCCCTTACTATTGTTATTTGTATTGATGCTCCCGTTATCCCAGATTTGGTAGTGGGAGCCCCTTCAAGCTGGCTTCTTTGTTCTTTTGTCATGACCCCTCATTCTTTGAGTACTTGGTTACTTTTTAGCACAACATAATGTTCCAGGTACATTTGGTACTTGCTCTGCCCAACCTCAGCCATTTCTCCAAAGAGCCCTGGTTCCTTTTAGTAGAGAATGGCATTAGAAACCAAGATCTGGGTGCTAGGTGTGCATATTAGGATTTTGCTGATCCCAGGACCTCTCAGGGGACAGAGCTAGGGAATAGTTGTATTTTCTATAAGTACAGACATTTATATCTATCTATCTATCTATCTGTTGAATTCCATGAGTTCACATCAATAGCTGCAATTGCAGTCCAAACCAGGGGGTTCATTCTATTTTTCTGCCTTTCCATATCTGTAACTTCCTTTTTAGACTGTGAGAACCCCAGCTCCTATTATCTATAGTAGTTCCACTTATTTGATCCATTTCTCTGTATTACCCAGTCTTTCATAGTTATTGCTACATTCTGCCTACCCGCTCCCATCCCCTGCCCAATTAGAAATTCTTTGCATCCTAATCTGGCTTTGCCCCACTGTGTTGGGATGCCCACCTCCTAGGACTGTGTCCTTGTTAGCTTGGTCTCCAACACTCTGTGCCACCCGGGTCCCAGGCCACTGCCCTTCTTCTTCACTCACCTTCAACACCCCACGCCAAGTTGCCCTCTTGAGGATTCCCTCCTCACCCTGCTGGAGCTCTGAGATCCTTGTTGTGCAGCTGCCCTCAAACATGGACATAGTCCTCCCTCACCTGCTTTGGGCTCTGACACCAGCTCTTGGCCATCATGATCAGCTCTCCCTTAATGGCTTTTGGACTGAATTGTTTGTGAAGGGGCTTCATGTTGTCTTTTGAGAGAGAAGTTTTTTGGACATCTGTTTAGAATTAAAAGTTTATTTTTTTTCTAATTTAGAACTATTTTAGTTGAAGAGATTTTCTTCTGTAGTTCTAAACACAAAACGAATGCTGTTTGACTGCTTCAGAGGCATCATTGTATTTAAATGCATCATGTGATATATTTACATTTTAAGCCACGCTTGAAATTGAAGACTCAATACAAGCTTTTTAAAAAAAATTTATTTATTTATTTATTTATTTTTGGCTACATTGGGTCTTCGTTCCTGCGCGTGGGCTTTCTCTAGTTGCAGCGAGCAGGGGCTACTCTTCATTGCAGTGCGTGGGTTTCTCATTGTGGTGGCTTCTCTTGTTGCGGAGCACAGGCTCTAGGTATGCGGGCTTCAGTAGTTGTGGTGCATGGGCTTAGTTGCTCCACGGCATGTGGGATCTTCCCAGACCAGGGCTCAAACCCGTGTCCCCTGCATTGGCAGGCGGATTCTTAACCACTGCACCACCAGGGAAGTCCCAATACAACCTTTTTATTATTTTTAAAATTACTTAATTTATTATGTGTGTGTGTACAAATATACATTTTTTTTAGCCTTTATTTTTTTTGAATTTTATTTAATTTATTTTTTTAATATAGCAGGTTCTTATTAGTTATCCATTTTGTACATATTAGTGTGTATATGTCAATCCTGATCTCCCAATGCATCACACCACCACCACCCCGCCACTTTCCCCCCTTGGTGTCCATACGTTTGTTCTCTACATCGGTGTCTCTATTTCTGCCCTGCAAACCGGTTCATCTGTACCATTTTTCTAGGTTCCACGTATATGCGTTAATATACGATATTTGTTTTTCTCTTTCTGACTCACTTCACTCTGTATGGCAGTCTCTAGATCCCTCCATGTCTCTACAAATGACCCAATTTCGTTCCTTTTTATGGCCAATACAACCTTTTTAACAAAGAAAGTATTAGTTGTAACAAAACATAACTATTCATTCTACAGATTATCATTTTTCCTAATATGACCACTAAATATAGAGCCCCTATTAAGTTTTTTTTTAGAAAAACTGACACAGTAATGCAAACTACATTTCCTTTCTCTTTACTAGTAATAAACTATGACATCCATTTGACAAAGCACTACCCAACCCTACCAAAGTCATTTCTGCAACCTTTGCAACTCAAAATTGACCATCTTTTACACTTAATCTGTCTCCTGTAAGGAATGGATGTAAATGGTTATGTCAAGTGCAGATGTCAGTCTGTGTCAATTGGTGTGTATTTTATATTGTGTTCTTAAGTTAACACCAGAAAATGAAAAATAAGTACTCTTATGTGAATGAAACATACCCTTTGATAGTTATCACAAAGGCAGAATCAACTGATTTTTAGTCAGGACTAGTGTCTCAATGTCCATTTCTTTATTAATACTTTTTATGGAAACGTGTTAAAGGCATAGGTATAAACGCACACGTGAACAGCTTACTTCTCTCCCAATAACCACTTGCCTGGCCTTGCTCCTCCTTTTCATGGGATCAAGCTACTGAGCCCTCAGCTACAGAGGCTGTGGTGCCTAGTCAGTATTTTTAAATAAAGCAGATCTCATATCATCCTTTTCTGAAAAATGAAGTACAGAGAAGACTATGGAAAGTAGTGAGAAAGAGCATACTGTGAAAAACAAAAAACCAAAACCATAGGATGTGATGTTCAAATTTAGAGAAGAGCTGGTTCATGATAATTGTCAGTAAATCATAAAGTAGGGGGCAGATTGGGCCAGGACTGGAGAGGCAGGAAGGCCAGGGAGCCCCAGTGCGCCTGACAAAAGTGGGCATGCTCCAGATGGACAGTCTAATTACGACCATCATGGCAAACATTTTCACAAAGCTGTAAACTCTTCAAGGCCAGGGACGGTGGCTTACTCAAGTCTGTATCCCCACTTCTTAGCACTTTCTTGCGCATGATAGACATTTAATACGTATTTCTGCGAACCAGGGAACTGAGCTGAATCAGCTCACTGCTTTCAAAGCCATTTTGGGTGGTGTCTATTCATGCAATTCATTCACTCCTCTGCCTAAGGCAGGGATGACAAACAGACTTTATCTCACTCTGATGGACTGATAATGGATGCCTGGAAGCATGAATAACACAGATTTTGAGGGGACTTCCTTGGCAGTCCAGTGGTTAAGACTCCACGCTTCCACTGCAGGCGCACGGTTTCAATCACTGGTTGGGGAACTAAGATCCCCGCAGGCCGCGCGGTGGGGCAAAAAAAAAACTGCATAAAGAAAAAATGACGTGGATTTTGAGACCAATTCCTGGCATGGAGGAAAGGAGTGCCGCTCATTCACAATGCCACCTTGAAAGAATGGTGGCACAGACATTCTCTATTCCCCACCCCTGGTCTAGGAGAAGGGAATCCAACGAAAAGCTAGTACTTTATAAGAAGGAAGAAAACGCAAATAGCTCAAATATTTCATTTTTTCAGGCAATTATTAGTAGAGTTCTAAAAGGACTCTTTCTTTGGCTAATGTTTAACATTTAACATAAAATAACTCTTAATTTGATTTATAATTATTTGAATCTTAGTGTACATTGGTTAATGAGCTGTGTTTGACTGAGGAAATTAGAAAACAAATAATAATTTACATCTACAAAATAATAATATTCATTTCTCTTCTAGCTCTTCCACCAAAGCCACCTAAGCCAATGACTTCAGCCATTACAAATGGAATGAAGGACGGTTCTGTTTCTCTTCAGGATGCAGAATGGTACTGGGGGGATATTTCAAGGTAACTAGAAGGGTACTATAATTGAATGAAGTTTAAAAAAATAATTTTGAGATTATGAGTTAAAATAAAACATTTTTAATGCCCCACAAGTTGTCATTTAAAGATTACCATTTAAAAAATTGTTTAGGAGAACCTTTCAAATTTTCTAAATGCTTTTCTTCCCACAAAAAAAAGTGACAAGAAAATCTTTCAATTATGGCTGTGATTATTACTTTTAATACTGTATTGAGGATAGACTTCTGAATAAATGAAACCTATACATTTAGGATAGGTGCATGTGTTTTAGGACAAAAGATATTTATCTGTACTTAATTTTCCTTTTCTGTTTCTAAGGCAATGGTTCCACAATCTTTGCATGCACAAGAGTCATGGGGTAGGGTCCAGGAATCTGCATTTATAACCTCCCCAGGTGATTTTTATGCACCCTTCACACACCTCCTTTTGAGAAACAGGACTCTAGTATAGATTTGCTTTTTGGGTAAAATGTGGTTTTGGGAAGCTTTGAACTTACAGAAGGAAAAAATATATATGTATATATATTTTAAAATTTGAACATTGTATTTTCTTGTTTTTAAAAAGTCCTATCTATTTCTGCCAAGTCAGATTCCAGGTTGCTTCTATATTGCTCAATATGCTTGTCCTTCTCCTTCTCTTGTCTGTTCTCTCCCATTACAAAGTAGCACTCATTTCTTTTTTTTTCCTTATCATTTTAACCCTCTTTAAATATACAGTTCAGTGGCATAAAGTACATTCACATTATTGTTCAACCATCACCACCATCCGTCTCTGGAACTCTCATCTTCCCAAAGTGAAGCTCTGTACCAATTAAACACTAACTCCCCTTTCCTCCTGTTCTCCCCAGCCCCTGGCAAGCACCATCCTGCCTTCTCTTTCTATGAATTTGACTATTCTAGGTACCTCATATAAGTGGAACCATATAACATTTGTCCTTTTGTGTTTGGCTTATTTCACTTAGCATAATGTCTTCAAGGTTCATCCATGTTGTAGCGTGTGTCAGAATTTCCTTTTTAAGGCTGAATACTATTCCATTATATGTATATACCACATTTTTATTTATTCATTCATCTGGACATTTGGCTTTGGTGAATATTTGGATTGTTACAGCTTTGGGCTATTGTGAATAATGTTGCTGTGAACATTGGTGTATAAATGTTTGTTCAAGTTTCTGCTTTCAGTTCTTTGGGTGTATACCCAGAAGTGGAATTTCTGGGTCATATGGTAATTCCTTATTTAATTTTTTTTTTTTTGTTGTTGTTGTTGTATGCGGGCCTCTCACTGTTGTGGCCTCTTGGGCTACAGAGCACAGGCTCCAGACGCACAGGCTCAGTGGCCATGGCTCACGGGCTCAGCCGCTCCGCGGCAGTGGGATCTTCCTGGACTGGAGCACGAACCCATGTCCCCTGCAACGGCAGGCAGACTCTCAACCACTGCGCCACCAGGGAAGCCCCTCCTTATTTAATTTTTTAAGGAAGACTTAATATATTTCATATTCAAATTGATCAGAAAATTTAAATTTTAGCAGTGTACAATAAAAGGATCTGTTATATTTAAATACTACGTAATTTATATTTTAAGACCATGTGGTTCTATAATTCAAGTTTCTTTTATGCTCTGCCATTTTCTTTGAGTCTTCTAGTGTTGTTCCTTAAAGGCCTAAACCAGCCCTGCAGAAGGAATTTGTTATCAGTATAAATTCAAATTGGAGAATATTATATTAAAGGCTGTGAACTAAGTAAATTATCCACACTCTGATCTGACCCAGCTGCCACTGTTGCTTAAACTTAATCTTCTTTCTAAACAGCTGTTGTTTTTTTCTGAAACTCTACAAGTTCATACCTGTCTAAGGAAGCCCTAAAGGCTTAATGGAAACACTATTCCCTACAGACAGTTGAAACCTGGAAGAGTTCAAAAATCAAATACCCTTCCTTAGATTGCATAACACCAAAAATCAAAACAGAAAGAAATATCTACGGGGAGGAACTAAATGACCTCTGGCAGCCCCCATGATTCTATAACCTTAGACGTACCTACCTCCCAACTAGTCTTAGTGATAATATGTGAGAAGAAAAACCAACACTTACATTTTTTTCATTTTTCCTATAATTCTGTTCTTCAGGGAGGAGGTAAATGACAAATTACGGGACATGCCAGACGGTACCTTCTTGGTCAGAGATGCCTCAACAAAAATGCAGGGAGATTACACTTTGACTCTGCGGTGAGTATTTTTCAGCATTTTGGCTAGGGTTCTACTAGGATTATTTATTTCTGGGTATACAAAGATTCCCGTATTTTATTTAAATCTTTACATACAAATTTTTTCATATTTTTATTTAATTTAGATACATAATTTTTAGTTTGGCTAACCGTCCTTTTTCTACACATTTAAATATTTAAATGTTATATTAAAAAGGCAACAGTTTTTATTTTTATGTAGCAATAAGACAGACAGGCTTAAAATCCCTAAATGTAATGAGTAAGAAATATACTGTTGACCTTATGAGTGAAGGAGAGGTCATGGGCACAGCCTAAGGTTATTAATGATGTGCTGGGAATCCACCCCTCCAATAACAGACTTCAGAGAGTTAAACTCAACATAGTTTAGGCTGATGAGGATATGTAGAAGATAAAGCAATTCTCAGCCTATATCATGCCATCCATGTGGGCGTATTAGAATCTCATAACGTGGATGTATCATTCTTTATATTTACAAAGATGGGATGTATATATATTTATTAAAAAACTTTATATATATGTATATATATATATATTTTTTTTTGCGGTACACGGGCCTCTCACCGTTGTGGCCTCTCCCGCCGCGGAGCATAGGCTCCGGATGCGCAGGCTCAGCGGCCATGGCTCACGGGCCCAGCCGCCCTGCGGCATGCGGGATCCTCCCGGACCGGGACACGAACCTGCGTCCCCTGCATCGGCAGGCGGACTCTCAACTACTGCGCCACCAGGGAAGCCCTATAGATATATTTTTAATTAATTAATTTTTGGCTATGTTGGATCTTCGTTGCTGTGCACGGACTTTCTCTAGTTGTGATGAGTGGGGGCTACTCTTCGTTGCGGTGCGCAGGCTTCTCATTGCGGTGGCTTCTCTTGTTATGGAGCATGGGCTCTAGGCACACAGGCTTTAGTAGTTGTGGCTCGCGGCCTCTAGAGCGCAGTCTTAATAGTTGTGATGCATGGGCTTTGTTGCTCTGTGGCATGTGGGATCTTCCCGGACCAGGGCTCGAGCCTGTGTCTCCTGCATTGGCAGGCGGATTCTTAACCACTGTGCCACCAGGGAAGCCCAGATGGGATGTATATTTAAATAGGTTAGGAATACTGTATTAGATATTTCCACATTCAGTTTTAACAATTAACATAGCCTAAGGGCAGTAAAGTCTTGTGATTTTTTTTTTAAAGGAATATCTAAATAAAAGAATAATGATAACAATAGTGACAATAACCACTTCCTTGTACTAAGCATTTTACATTCAATATCTATTTATTTATCAAAACAACCTTATGGGGTAGGTATTATTAATATTTCCATTTTATAGATGAAGTAACTGAAGCTTAACTTTGTTAAGAAACTTGTCCTAAAGACACTTAGCTTATAAGTGGCAGAGGATGAGTTCAAATCCAGACTTATCTGTCTCTTTGTTGCCTTTCCAGCCTAGTATCTTTAGGAAAAATAATCCCATATTTTATGCTAGAAATTTGGGGTTTATATCAGTTTCTAGTAAAGACATTAATACCTTAGGACTTCAGTTGTGCTGAGGAATAATTAGTGTTCTACAGTGATTCATTCAACTTAATTTTTTCCCATTCCAGTCAGGCTTCTGTCTCTACTACTCTACACGGACAGCTAAACCAATGGCCACTTCTTTCTTACCTTACCTGACCTCTTAACAGCATTAGTCATAGACACTTCTTCTTAGAAACAGTTTATTGTCTTGGCTGTTGTGACATCACCCTCTCCTAATTTCCTTCCTAACTCCTTTGCTCAATATCCCAGGGATCAGAATTGGGCCTCCTTTTCTCCATTCTCCCAAGGTGAGCTTGTCCTCTCCCATGGCTTTAATATACAGCTTCGTGGTGATGATTCATAAACCTTATCTCCAGCTCTGACCTCCTGAATTCCAGATGCATATATCCAGTTGCTACTTAGATAACTAGAGGACATACTAATTTTAATATAATCAAAGCAGAATTCTTGATTTCTAATGCATCTCCTCTACCCAGACTGTTTCTCTTCTAGTCTTTCCTTTTTTCAGAAGCAGAACCACGAACTCTACAGTTACTAGAACCACAAATCTTTTTTTTTCCTCCCTTTCCCTCAGCCTCACATCCAAGCCATCATTAAACGAGCCCTGCCAACTCTACCTCCAAATCTACATCCATAATCTCTTCACACTTCTCTACCATCCAAATCTAAGCCACCATCTTCTTGCTTATATTTCATAGTTACCTCCTAACAGATTTGGATATGTAGAAAGTTGGGAGAGAAGGTTTGCAGGATTAGGTAACAATAGGAACAAAGATATGAAGGTGAGGAACTATAGAGTCCTGTTCTGTGAGATGCAATCCCATTTGGCTAGAGGGTAACATTTGAAAAGAGGAAAAAGCAGTAGGGGATAGAAGGTTGGAAAAGGGTCATGTTGAAGAGGGCTTTGAATTCTAAAATTTGGAGTTTGTGTTTATTATCATAGGGAGGAGGGGGAACCATTTCATTTTTTAAAAAAGTTTATTTATTTTTGGCTGCGTTGGGTCTTTGTTGTTGCACGTGGGCTTTCTCCAGTTGCAGCCAGCAGGGCCATTCTTCGCTGCAGTGAGCAGGCTTCTCATTACAGTGGCTTCTCTTTGTTGCGGAGCATGGGCTCTAGGCACGTGGGCTTCAGTAGGTGTGGCACGTGGGGTCAGTAGGTGTGGTTTGCGGGCTCTACAGCACAGGGTCAGTAGTTGTGGCGCACGGGCTTAGATGCTTCGCAGCATGTGGGATCTTCCCAGACCAGGGCTTGAACCCCTGTCCCCTGCATCGGCAGGCAGATTCTTAACCACTGTGCCACCAGGGAAGTCCCCCATTTCATTTTTTAAATAGGGAAGTTATATGATCAGACCATATTTGAATAGAAAAAAATAAAAAAGGATAGAGACTAGTAAAGAGTTAAAAGGCTATTATTAATTGAGAGGGAATGATCATCCAGAATTAGATTTATTCTTTAATCATTTAATATTATTGAGTGCCCACATTGTTCTAGGAAAAGAAAATGATGGACAAGCCAGACATGGTCTCTTGTCTATAGTGTTTATATTTGGGAAGGGGTATTAGTGGGGGAGAGGGAGACAAAATAAACACATAAAAAAGAAATGAGGGAGTTCCCTGGCAGTCCAGTGGTTAGGACTTGGCATGGCCCTGGGTTCAATCCCTGGTTGGGGAACTAAGATCCCGCAAGCTGCGAGGCACAGCCAAAAAAGAAATGAGACTGAATCACTTTGTTGTACACCTGAAACTAACACAATATTGTAAATCAACTTAGTTCAATAAAAAAAAGAAAAGATAATTTCACAGTGTATGAAGTGCTATATAGGGAATACATAAGGTTATCTGATAACAGAATATGAGGAAAGGGAATTTCACATAGTTTTCAGGAGGACCTCTCTGAGGATATGACTTTGGAAAACTGAAGGATTAGAAAGAGCCATCCAGAAAAGTGTTCCAGGGAGAGGGAACAGAAAATGCAAAGACACTGATTTTGGAAAGATTTGGTGGATCCAATGAATGCAGAGACTGCTGTGCCTGGCTTCCAGTGTGAACCACAGAGTGGTAGGAGATGAAGTTGAAAGTGGAAAGAGCCCAGTGCAGAGAGCCTGATGAGCCATGGTAGGGAATTTGAAATTTATTTCTAAGTGCAAAAAAAATTAATAAAAGGTTTTAAGCAGGAAAATGACATGATTGAAAGATTAAATGAACTATTACGTAGGATGGTGGCTCTAGGAATGGAGTTGAGGAATCAAAGTAAGAGGCAATGTGGAGCTAAGAGCTAAAAGAATTTGATAATAGAAAAGGTATGAGGTTGAGGAGGAGTTAAAAGTGACTGGTTTGACCCCTGCGGGGCTTAGAATGAATGTGCCATTTATAGAAATAGGAGAGCCAGGAGCAGTTGATTTTTAGCTGCTTCAGAACTTCCAGGTTAAAAAATATCTAGAATATGGCTAGAAATTTAGGTTTAATGCTTAGGAGAGAGTATAGGGCCAGAAAAAGATTCAGGTACCATCTATATAGAATAATTGGAATTTTAAAGAAAGAGTTTATTTTGGAAAAAATGGGTAGAGGCTGAAGGCAAATTTTTTTAGGGAATAACTGTGTTTAGCAGCAGGATGGAGGCAGAGAAAGAGCAGTCTAAGAGTTGAGAGAAAAGAGTAATGTCCTAGAGGTCATGGGAGTATGAAATATTAAGAAGGAAGTGGAGATGGAGGGAAGGAAGGGAGTAGGGAAATTTCAGTCACTGCAAAGAATCTGAGCCTGGGATAGAGGAAGTGAGCAGAGTCTGAATTTGGTGACCCTCAAATGAGAGGAATGAGAGTGAAGTCAGACTGCAGAGAGTAGGTGATGAGAAAGTAGAGGTTTTTCAATTCAGTAACCATTTAAAAAAATCAGCAAATAGTATTTATTATAGAAAATCTGGATAGTTAACAAATCTTTAGGAATCTGATATATGCCAGGCATTGGGCCAGGTGCTAGGATATAAGAAGGAATAGCATGATTCTTCTGTTCAAGAAGATTACAGTGAGGGAGAGGCATAATTAAAAATCCACCACCACAATTCCTTCATGTCTTTACTTCCCTCCTTCTCTGTTTAGGGTCCATGGTCCACTATTAAAGTTACCCTTGTGAATATATCCTCTCTCCAAACTTGCTCCTCTCTCCCTTCATAGTAGTCGTCTAACTATATTCCAACACTTGTTAAATTCAACTCTCCATCTAGTTTTTGCTTATACCTGGGCAGCTGAATGTGGAGAAAAATACATCATGCTGATTGGTCTCACATTAACTTTGTGACTGCTAATCTTAAGTGGGCATTTAGTACTGCCCAGCTGAATTTGCATTTCCGCAATCCATTTGCTCTCTCACTTTTCCTAGATGATAATTTCACATATTCTTTTTTTTCTCTTCAGATCAACAACCCACCCCCTTCCCTTTTAACAAGCTGCTTCCTGTTTCTCTGAGGACATGGAAGCAGTTAGAAGCCATAATTCCATCATGCTCCTGTTGCTATAGCTGTCAACATGAATGTAAATAGTCTGCCTTTTTCCTGTTCCATTCATGTCCTTGTCCAAGATCCTGTTGTGGACTGGATCCCATCCTATCCCTCTAACCTACTCAAGGACATCACCCTAGGAATTATCTTGTCCTTTCTTTTGTATCAACAGTTTTTGTCTCTCTACTGAGCCGTTCCCATCAGTATATAAACATGCTATACTGTCTCTCACTTAGGAATAGTAAATAAAGAATACTCCCTTGACTCTCTTTCTCTTTCCAGCTATTTCCCTATTTCTCTGCTCCCATTTACAGCAGTATTCCTCAAGACAGTTCTCTATAGGCATTTCTTCTATCTCTTCTTTCATTCTCTTTAATCCATTCCAGTCAGGCTTCCACCCTTACCATTCCACTGAAACCATTTTGTCAAGATCACTTAGTGATTCTCTACTTTGCCAAGCCCCAAGATCATTTACCCAGTTGATTATTTCCTCTTTGTTGAAATGCTTTTTTTTAAAATTGCTTTTTTTGGATACCATTTACTTATTAATTCCCCTCTCTTGGTTTCCTTTGTCATCTCCCTGACCACTAAACATTGGTGTACCCCAGGACTTAGAACTCGGACCTTTTCTCTTATTCAACTATGTTCATCTTCAAATAACATCTATAGGCTGACAATTCCTGATTTTATACATCTAGCCCAGAACTTTCTCCTGAACTTTAGATTCTTCACATAGGCTGCAGGATCCTCTGCTCTTGGATGTTCACTAGGCATCTCAAATGTAACATGTCTAAAACAAAATTGTTTTTTCCTCTTTAAACGTGTTCCTTTTATATATCCTTCTTCACTCCAATAAATGACAGTTCCGTTCTGGCTACTTAAGATAAAAACCTTGAAATCATCTTTACCTTGTCTCTTTCTCTCATATCCATATCCAGGCCACAGCATATCCTGTCAGCTCTCTCTTCAACATATATTCAGAATCCCACCATTTCTCAGTGTCTCCACTGCTACTACCCTTGTCCAGGACACCATCATGTCTTGCCTAGATTATCTTTCCACTCTACCCCTTCCCACTTTGTATGGTCTCACCTCAACCTAGCAGCTAGAATGAGCCTTTTAAAACACAAAATAGATGATATCATTCTGCTCAGACCCTCTTGTGTTTCCCTGTCTTACTCAGCAAAATCCAAAGCCATTACGATGACCCATAGGCTATTAAATGATCTAAGCTCGTTTTATATCTTTTACTTTGTCTCCCACTACTCTCCTTTTTGCTCATTCAGCCCCAGCATCACTGGCCTCATTGCTGTGCCTGGAATATGCCAAGCTTTCTTCTACCTCAGGGGCTTTGCACTTGCCGTTCCCTCTGTCTGGAAAACTTCTCCCCCAGATATCTGCTGTGCTAGCTCCCTCAATTCATTTAGGACTCTGCTAAATGTCACCTGAACAGAGTGGTTTTCCTTGTTTAACATGTATAAAATAGCAATCTCTCCACCCCCAGAATGATCTCTTCCCTTTACTCTGCTTTATTTTTTTTCCAAAGGACTTAATACCAGTTGATATATCTAGTTGTATATTTTATATGTTCTATCTTAATGAAAAATTCTTTATCCTCTTTATAAATATGGAGATACATTCCTCATGCTGCTAAATTGGAAGTTCTGTGAGAGCATGTACTATATCTGGCCTGCTTATCATTATGTCCACTGTGCCTCATACAGTTCCTGGCACATAGTAGATGTTCAATAAGTTTTTTTTGAATGAATGAGTGCTTTTTAGCTTTTCTCTAGCAGAAAGACCAGCTTGCATTTATTGTGGGTATATGTGTGGGTATATACACCTATAGAAACTGCATATGATTAGGTGGTCCTTCTAATGTACATTTTACAGGAATAGTTCTTCATCCATCTAAACAGTGACCTTCTGAGCATTAAATTTAAATCAATCCACAGATTCAAACCAATTGTGTTTGACCTTTCACAAATCCCAGTGGTTCATTTATCATGTGTAATGGCATGGCATAAAGAGATACAGAAGCATATTTTTTCCCCATTAAGTCTGCATTCTGCTATAAGAACAGTTGAGTGGGAATGGTGCAGTATTTTGCTATGATATAATGAATACATCTGCTCTGGTTTTAGATTATACCTTATGGGACTTGTAAAACATTGCCATTTTAAGCTTTGGTTATAAATTATCTTTTAAGGGACCATTGGATATGACTCAGTAAGCAAAAGTGGTCTAAACTATTCAAGCATCAGATTACATCCATCTAATATAAATGACTCTTCAAAAGCTGTACTTTGTAAAACAGTTGAATGACAGTTGAATCATTTACATATTGTGATAGCCTAAATAAATAGTCATTTCCAAGAATTATAAGCAAATATAAAAGAAAAAATAATGTAAGGTGCTAGATTAATTACTCAGTTATAAATCATTCGAGGAGCTTAATTATGTTTGTGCATTAACAATAAAACCTTGAGTGCTGTGTTGGTGTATGTGTGACAAATGGTTATCATCCCCCTTCATGTAGAGATTGCTTCTGCTTCCCTCCACAGACACACAACCACGTATCTTTAGATCCCAAAGAGATTGTCCCTGTTCTTCCTGATATAGAATTTAAATTTAAAAATTCATTCAGAAAATAAACAAAAGATACAATTTACTTGTGTTTTGATTTTTTTTAGTGATTATTTTTGCTAAATTTGTTGATACTGGAAGCTATGTAAGTATGCTGACCTTTAGTAACCAAGATATTTTATAGACAAAAGAAATAGTTGTAAAAAAAATATGATATTATGTATACTTCTACACACATAACATGTGCCTTTTTACCCATTCCAGTTTCATTAACATAGTAAAAACTTGTTTATAATGTAATACCAAGCTTTCATATCTCCATGTGAAAGTAGTACTTCAATAGAATGTTTTGGGAAAAAAATCTACAGTTGTTGTCTTGTTCACAGGAAGGGAGGCAATAATAAGCTAATAAAGATCTATCATCGAGATGGTAAATATGGCTTTTCTGATCCTCTGACATTTAATTCTGTGGTGGAGCTCATTAGCCACTATCATCATGAATCTCTTGCTCAGTACAATCCCAAACTTGATGTGAAGCTGATGTACCCAGTGTCCAGATATCAACAGGTATGATTACACAATTTTTTTTTGGCTGTGCTGTGCAGCATGCAAGATCTTAGTTCCCCCACCAGGGATCGAACCCGTGCCCCCTTCAGTGGAAGTGTGAAGTCTTAACCACTGGACCGCCAGGGAAGTCCCATGATTACACAAGCTCTTGATAGCTAATTGACAAGTCATTATTTAACAACATCATTTGATTCTAACTTACCAGGCTTATCAGTTAGAAAAAAGAAGAAATTTAGACGTTTAAAATTTCCTACTTAAGATTTAAGATATTTTTAGAACTTATTTTGTGGCTACTACTCCTTAATAGCTTGTTGTATGTGTTTATTAACTTTATATAAAAATACTTCTGTTTATGTTTCCTATTCTTTATTTCTTTTGTTTACCTGTATAGGATCAGTTGGTAAAAGAAGATAACATTGATGCAGTAGGTAAAAAACTGCAAGAGTATCACTCTCAGTATCAGGAAAAGAGTAAAGAGTATGACAGGCTATATGAAGAATATACCAGAACATCCCAGGTTAGTATATTTTTGTTGTTTAGGCCAATAAGTATGCAATAAGTATTATAGTTATATCGGATTTTCTATAATTTTATAATTTTCTGTAATTCACCTGACAATCTTTAGCTGTCTTAATATCTTTTTTTAATTTAAAAAGTTTTTAAATTTATTTTTTATTGATGTATAGTTGATTTACATATATAAATTCTTATATATATTTATATATAAAAATTATTTTTCAGATTCTTTTCCATTATAGGTTATTACAAGATACTGAATATAGTTCCCTGTGCTATACAGTAGGACCTTGTTGTTTAAGCTGTCTTAATATCTTTTTGTTTTTAATTGAAGTATCCTTGATTTACAATGTTGTGTTAGTTTCTGGTGTATAGCAAAGTGATTCAGTTATACATATGTATACATATTCTTTTTCATATTAGTATCTTTTAATATCAAATAAACTGGTTTGAATAATACCAACTTATTATTGAATAAGTTTTCAATAGGGTATAAACACTGTGCTCCTATACATCTTTATTCCTCCCCCTTTATATTGTTACTACCACTGATTACATTTTTATACATTGCCAATTAGCATAGATTTATAATTATTGTTTTATGCATTTGTCCTTTAAATCATATAGGCTTTTATATTTACTTATCCAGTTACCTTTACCAGTATTCTTTATTTCTTCATTTAGCTTTTTTTTTTTTTTTAATATTTATTTGGCTGCACCAGGTCTTAGTTGCGGTACGCGGGATCTTCGTTGCCCCATGTGGGATCTTAGTTGCAGCACATGGGATCTAGTTCCCTGACCAGGGATCAAACCCGGGCTCCCTGCACTGGGAACTCGGAGTCTTAGCCACTGGACCATCAGGGAAGTCCCTCTTCATGTAGCTTTGAGTTACTGTCTAGTGTCCTTTCATTTCACCCTGAAGGAGTCTCTTGAGCATTTCTTGTAGGGCAAGTCTAGTGATAACAAACTCCTTCAACTTTTGTTTATCTGGGCATATCTTAATTCTCCTCCTTCATTCTTGAAGGACAGTACTGCTGGTTATAGAATTTTTGGTTGATGTTTTTTTTTTTTTCTCTCAGGGCTTTAAATATGCCTACCCACTGCCTTCTGGCCTCTATGTTTCAGATGAGAAATCAGCTATTAATTTTATTGGGGGTCATTTGTATATGACAGGTTGCTTCTCTCTTGCTGCTTTCAAAATTCTCTCTTTGTGTTTTGACAATTTGACTATAATGTGAAATACTTGTTTTTTTAATATCTTTGTCTATAGTTTATAATTGTTAACTGTGAAGGGTATTCCAGTATTACTGTGCTTCATGGTACCTTGTTTTGACCCTAGAATTAATGTTCTTGATTTCTCAGCCCCAAAGCCCTTGATCTTATTTCTAAGCTAGTGTCTGTGGTGGGCAGTGTAAAGGTAGAGACTGCACCAGGAACCTCAGGACTGGAGGAGTTTATTAGGGAATATTGGCCTGTGAGGATTATAGGTTAGGTATGAGATATAGTGCTGATTGGGGAAAGGTGTGGGATTACAGTGGCCAGAATTGCCATAATGGTCCATTTTTCTATGTGAGATGTTTGATTTCATTTTATTTTCAGGTTTTCTTTTATTAATTAGTTATTCAGAATTATTTTAATAACTTTTTTTCCCTTTTCTGATACTTGTGTCTGTGGTGTGCCTGTGTGTGTATGCTTTTTTTTACACTGCAAATTTCAACTTTTCTGTATTCCTTTACCTCTTCTAGGTGCATTATCTGTGATGAGGCTAGTGTTTGAGTTAGAATGGGGAAAAAGTTACTGAGGAATCAACATATGTGGTCAACATTAGGGGATGGTGAAATTATCATACATATAATAGAAGGTTATACAGCTATTAGAATAGTTTTCAGAAATTATTTTAAAACTTCTTGATTTTTAAAAAGTGAAAAAGTTATGTAAATATATATGTTAAATTCAATATAAATGTTGCTGAATTCTATGAATTATATCACACAACATAAAAGTTCCCATTCCCCAGAGGCAACTGCTGTTATTAAGTACTTCTTAGGAATTCCTGATGACCTGAGAAATGCTAATGATGTAGTTTCAGGTAAAGGAGACAGCATTTAGAATTGTGTGTACATGATTTCAGCTGTGGGTGTACCTACTCACCTGAAGGGAGAAGACTTTATAAAAATATTCTGGGATGTTTTGGGGATAGAATTAGAGAGATTTGGGGAAAATACAGTTAAAATAGAAAGAAGGAAATAATAAAAAAATAATATGCATGTATTATTCTATAACAAAAATGACATTTCTTCTTTTTAAAACAAAATGAACACTACCAAACGTAAAATAGATAGCTAGTGGGAAGCAGCCGCATAGCACAGGGAGATCAGCTCGGTGCTTTGTGACCACCTAGAGGGGTGAGATAGGGAGGGTGGGAGGGAGGGAGATGCAAGAGGGAAGAGATATGGGGACATATGTATATGTATAACTGATTCACTTTGTTATAAAGCAGAAACTAACACACCATTGTAAAGCAATTATACTCCAATAAAGATGTTAAAAAAAACAAAAAAAATGAAATGAAATTATTCTATAACCATCAAAAAGAATAAGGCAGTCTACTGATTTTGAGTGGTTTCTAAGACATATTAAGTAAAAAAAAAAAAAGTGAGGTACAGAAAAATATATGTGGTAGAGAGAAGCCCGTGCGCTGCAACGGAAGATCCCACGTGCTGCAATGAAGATTCCGCTGGCAACTAAGACCCGATGCAGCCAAATAAATAAATAAATAAATAAATTATTTTAAAAAAGAAAAATATATGTGGTATACTGTCATTTATGGTTAAAAAAAGAATTTGGAAGGTGTTATATATTTATATGTACTCAGAATATCTCTGGTCAAAAACTGACATACTCTCTGGGGAAGGTAATTAAGGCAGTGAGGGTGCAGGAGTAGGGAACTTAATCTTTACTATTCTTTTGTATTGTTTGATTTATTTTTTTTCTCTGTGCATGTATTACCTTTTTAAAAAATATAAAATGAACTGAATTGGAATTTAGGAGATTTATTTTCTAATCCTGGTTATGTTAAAAACTAGTGATGTCCCATGAGAGACATCACTTGTCCATGCTTCAAGTTCCCATCTATAAGATGCAGATACTGGCAACTACAGCTATATTTGAGTGTGAATGTGTGTTTGTGAGAGAGAGAGAGAGAGAGAGAGAGAGAATCAGGTATAAAAGGTTAGCACAACCATCCAAAAACATTTATTGAATACCTAGTCTAGGTATGAAACTGTATTTGACTCTAGAAATACAGAGGGAGAGATGAGGCCCTATTTTGTAAAAGTGCAAAGTGCTCTGACAATATTTGTTAAATATAATGTGCATTAGTCAAAATAGCATACTTTAATCCCTTTCCTCTGCATCAAATAAAACTATGATGGGTTACTATAATTGTGTGTGTATATTTATTTAAAGGGCAACGTATAACACTATGTTTAATCTCACAAAAACATTGAGTAAAAGATTCAAAAGAATATATATATAATATGAGTGTATTCTGTAAGGTACAAAACCAAGCAAATGTTAACTTTTTAATTTTGGCTGTGAGCATAAAGTGGTAAAACCATAAAGAATAACAAGGAAATGATCATCATAAAGGGCAGGATAATGTTATCACCAAGGCAGGGAAGGTAGAGTGGGAAAAGGCAGGGAGTTGTGATCCAGAAAGCATACACAGGGAATTTCTGGGGTGCTGGTAGTGGATGTTCATTTTATAATAACTTGTTAAGCTGTGTATTTTTTATGTACTTTACTGTTATGTTATATCTCATGCTAAAAAATGATAAACATTAAAAGCCCATGGCTGTATGCAAAAACAATGTGAATATTTCTATAGATCAGAGGTGGAAGAGAAACCCACAATAAATAATCATAAATGGAACTTTTGGATCTGGAAATAAGCAGAGACAGCTGAGAGCTTGACCTCCCTGGTAGTTCCTTCTCAGTCTTCTTTGCTGATTTCTCCTCTTTGACCATTGTTCTGTTCTCCTTTCTGGATAGTCATTCACTCTCTGGTGTGATCTCAAAGAGTCTCATGGCCTTTACATACCACCTATATGTCAGTAACTCCCAAAATTCTATCTCTGGTTCTTCTGACTTCTTTTAACTCTAGACTTATATATTCAACTGCCTATTCAACAGCCCCACTTGGATGTTTAAGTAGATATCTCAAGCTTAACATATCCAAAATTGAACTCTGATATTCCACGTCAAGGCTGTTCTACCCTTTGCTTTCCCCATCTCAGTTGAGAATTATAATATTCTTCTTACTCAGGTCAAACGCCCTGAAGTCTCTTTCTTTTACATGTTGCGTCCAGTCCATCAGGCATTCCTGTTGACTTTACCTTTAGAATATACCCAGAATCCTACTCCTTCTCACCACATCCATTGCTAATACCTTGATCTAAGCCACTGTCAGTCATTTATCACAGAAACCTCCGAACTGGTCTTCTTGCCCTTATCTATACTCCCCTTGTCCTGGTCAGTTCTCAACATAGCAGCTAGGTGATACTTGTAAAACATAGGTAAGATCATAGCACTCCTTTGTTTGAGACCCACCTCTGGTTCCACGTTTTACATAGAGTGAAAGCCAGAGTTCTCTCTACAATGCCAGTATGATCTGTGTCCCTCTTTCTCTCTGACCTCATTTCTTATAACTCTCTTCCCCACTATACTCTAGCCACACTAGCCTCCTTGTGGCTCCGCGAATATACTAGACCTGCTGCCTATCTTTGAGTCTTTGCACCAGCCATTTCCTTGCCTGAAACACTTTCCCCTGAGATAGGCACCTGGCCAACCACCTCACCTCCTTCAAGGCTTTGCTCAAATGTTGTCATCTCAGCGAGGCTCACTTGACAACTTTATTTGAAATTCCAGCTCACATTTCACTTCTCCTTTCCTACTCTACTTTTCTTTTTCCGTAATACTTCTTACCTTCTAAAAAACTATGTAATTTATTTACTTGTTCTATTATTTATTGTGTGTATAACCCCCTAAACTATAAGTTCCAGGAGGGCAGAAATCTTTAAGTTTGTTTACTTACATATCCCAAATGCTTCAAATAATGCCTGGCGTATAGTTAGTGTTCAATTATTTGTTGAATGAATTTATGCAAGATAATGAACCAAAGCACTACACCCTTGTCAAGGGTGTGAAGTCAGACTCATGGTATGGACTGGAATCTTGGGGAGGGCTAACCCTCCTGTGAATGGAGGCAAGAAAAAATGGCCACTATTGCATATGGCTTTGGTTTGTGTAGAGCTGCATTTCTGCTTTCTTGTCATGACTGGAGAAAGCAGAGAAAGCTCCACGTGCTGCACACATGCCCAGTAACATGGGGGCTTTAACAGCAGAATACGAGTTCTGGGCAGCTAAGAGACTGGGTTCTGGAATTGGAATCCCTAGTTGGGGAGCTGGGGATGGGGGTGGATGGAAGCAACCAAAAAAGCCACGAGGTCAAAGCTAGAAGAGGGCTAATTCCTCCGTGTGAGAATTGACAGCAACACCTGAGATGGGGCTGAGCGGAGAAGAGCCTTGGAGGCTTAATGCTTTGGGAGGTAGAGGAAGAGAGGGCGGGATCCAAAGGGATCCAGTGATTAGCAGTTTAGGAGATGTGCTGGGACAATGAGTGTTAAAGGGAGATTAAAGAATTGACCTCTGTTTGTGTCAGTGTTTCTAAGTGTTATAGACCTTCCCTGTTTTTTCTATGAAATCTTAGATACAATCTAGATTGCTTTAATGTAATCGAATTCTTCCCAGTGAATGGGAAGAGATGGTGTATCCTGAATCAGAGTTGGCACAGGGTGAGAATAGGCTGTATGTGGGGATATTTGGCATCCGGATTACGTATAATTAGGAGGCAAAGTGATAGGATTTAGCGATGGTTTGGGATTAGAGACAGGAATTCAGCAATGAGATCATTGGTGACCTTGGAAAGAGCAGTCTCTGTGGAATGGTGAGTACAGAAGCCAGAATAGGGCGAGTTGCAGTATGAATGAGAGATGAGGAAAGAGAGAGAACCCATATAAACAACTTTTTTAAGAAGCTTAACTGTGACTGGAAGAGAAATTAAGGTTAAGGAACTTTTTTTTTTCAAAGTGGTGTTACTAGAACTTGTGTGTATGCCGATGAGAAGGAACCTTAAACTGGGGGAGTGAATGCTGTAAGAGGGGCTAGTTGATGTGATGAGATGAAGTGCCTGAGAAAGGAAAAGGAGGTGAGACCCAGAGCACATGTAGGTAAAAGAGAAGAGAAGGAGAGCAGGTATAAATAAAGGTAGGGTTACAGTTTCGGCGGTAGGTGTAATGGCGTTGTTTGTGGGGGAGCTGCTGCTTTGGCAGCAGCACCAAATACTTTTTCCTTTGCTGCCCTACCTACCAACACACACAACAGTGTCAGTAAAGTCAAATTTTTGGTGTTTCCTTTGAAGATACAGGGCCAGAACTTTTAATAGGTAATTTCTAACCTTGCAAGGGAGCCACGACTATAATTTGAGAGTTGTAGAATTTGAGAGTTGCAGAATTTATAGCTAGATATTTAGATATGGGCATTACAATAAGTTTACAGTACTACTTGAGATAATGTATGATATAACCTCAGCTGTATGAAACATCACAAGGTTCTAGTGTCCCATATCTGCTAATCCCCTTATGTTCCAGCCCTACCGAGCAATTGCTGATCCCTAACATCCACTATTATTTCATGTATATGTCATGCCATGCCTTCTATGTGCAATGCTGAATTTTCTTCTCAGTTAAGACCTAGCTCAGACGTTGCCTCGTCCATGAAGTCTCTGTAAAGCAGTAAGTAACTTTATTGCCCCACTTTATTGCCTCTATCATGACATGAAACAAAACCTTATAAAAGTTCAGGAATCTATTTTGCCTGTATATTCTGAATCCTGGAGGGCAGGCCCCATGTTTTATGAATCTCTTTAACACCAGGTGGTACTTTCTAAACAGTGGATTCTCAATAATCATTTGTTGAAATTAATCATTGCTACATAGTTGAATTATCCCATAAGCACCAAAACTTTTAAAATTGTAAACATTCAGGATTGCAATCTTTCTAGATCTTTACACATATTTCTTCATTTTCTAAAGTAAATTGAACAAAATTTAACCCTCTTTGAAGATTTTAGGAGAATCATGATTCAGAAGCTAAAGTGTACAAATATATTCAGAGCTCATTGGAATGCGGAGGACCACTTACCCTATGTGGTGAACAATGTGAACGGCTTAGCCTCCTGGGCTTCTGTTAGCCTCCTGGGCTTCTGTTTTGTGGAGTTTTTAGTTTTTCATATTATTCTGCATCTCGTTTTAGCAGCTATTCTTCCCCTTTGCATTTTCTGCTTCTAATTAGATTAATCTACTAATGAATCTGTTTAGAAAACGCCATGCTTTAGAAATGAAAGTAAGTATAAGTAGACTCTATAGGGCTCTTCTGGAAATAAGGCTTTGCATGTTGGTGCATGAACTCCTCTGCTCTGTCTCTTCACTCGTTCAGCACCTTTTGGGGGTCAGCACTACATTAGTTACAAAGGCAGAACTTTATCCTTGTCTTCAAGATGTTCAGGGTTAATCTCTCTTAGCAACTCAGAGGGCTTTCTGTGTTTCTCAGCTATATTTCAGGTAATAGTTATTTTTCTTTTATTTTAGGGTTTGAATGATGTATTTTATATACAAGTAATACGGGTAGAAGGGTTTGTTTTGGTCCCCTTAATTTGATATTATATGGTATCGTAACAAGAATTGTAAGATTTGTTTTAAGCCTAAGGTCACAAAAAATACAAAGATAATGAAGTGTGTGTGTTTTCTTTTTTTACAGGAAATACAGATGAAGAGGACTGCAATTGAAGCTTTTAATGAAACAATTAAAATATTTGAAGAGCAGTGTCATACACAAGAACAACATAGCAAAGAATATATTGAGCGATTTCGGAAAGAGGGGAATGAAAAGGAAATTGAACGGTAAATCTACCTAATACCTCCAAGTGCGTCAGTGACCCGAGACATCTTTTCTTCTCCAATAATCTCTGACATGTCTGCTTTTACGCCCTCAAACTTGACAGTCCTGCCATATGGAATTACTTGCTGTTCCCACTAATGGCACCAAGCTGAACCTTGTCTCTTCTGTGTTCTTTCTCCGTCCTCCAAAATTGTTGACCCCGGCTCATCCTTTAGGACTTGGTTTAGATACAACTTACTGGAAAATTTTCCCTGACTCCCTAGACTGGTTTAGGGGCTTTTTATCCCCACCCCTACAGCATCTATCCTGATCCCTAGTGTAACATTTACTGAAAGTCACACTCACTGAATTTTGAGCTTGTTGAGAGTAAGGGTGGTGGCTTATTTTCCCTGATAGCTCCAGCAGGTTTTATGGTGCCTGAGAGTACATAGTGGTGCCCATGGAATATTTGTTGAACTGAAAACCAACGGCAGCAGTCTGACAATTAGTTGAAGGCAGAGCAAGACCATTGGCAGGAAGACCAGCCTGCATGTTGCAGGTGACTGATTGCGTCTTTGTGGTCATCAGGTTAAAAGACGGTGAAGGCCTGAACCAGAGCAATGGCACGAAAGGAGGGGTAGTTAATAGAAATGCTGAGGACTTGGTGCCTGACCAGATCTGGCAGGTGTGGGAGAAGCCAAAGATAATTCCTAGATTTCTGATATTAGTGACTAAGGGATGTGTAATTCACCAAAACGGGAAGTACATCAGGGGAGTTCAGGGTTGGAACCTATGAGTTTTGAAGTTCCTGTGAAAACCCAAATGGAGTTGTCTGAGAGGCAGGCAGCTGGTTATCTGGATTTGGAACTCACAGTACAGAAGGCATTTGGGAGGCCAAAGTGTTGTAGGTGATGGTAACTGCTAAGGATGAGATTACACAGAGAGTGAGAAGCATGAGTATTGGACCTGGCAACTAAAAGAGTATTGGGAACCTTTATCAAAGCAAATTTAGTGGAGTATTAGAAAATGAGCCAAATAACATGGGGCTGAGGAGTGAAAAAGTGGATCATAAAGAAAAATGAATCACATGCAAGGGAAAAGCAAAATTATTTCTCATATTAGCACCAAAGTGTTAGTGAACTTCTGTGTGCCTAAGAATAGTATTAAGTGCTGTGAGGCAGTATAGCTTAATGAATAAAACTGTGGGCTTAAATGCTATATTAACCATTTACTAGCTGTGTGACCTTGAGTGAGTTACTTAACTCTCTGAGCCTGTTTCTTCCTCCATAAAACTGTGGATAAAACCTTGTTGAAATGCTATGAGGACTAAGTGATACACACACACACATTTATGGTAGAGAAAGGTAGGGGTGTGTGTGTGTGTGTGTGTGTGTGTGTGTGTGTGTATCTTGACATATGGTATCAGTAAGTGACAGTTATTACTAATAATGAAGAAATAGAAAAGAACTTGTAGTTTAGTTGCAAAGGGAGTTAAAGTATCATGATGATGTTTTAATAGTAATATAAAACTACATATTATTGAGTGACAAATGAGTAATGTGGACAGTTGTTGCCTTAGGATTCAGAGCACAGCAAAACTTTGTGTGCTGGAAAAGCTTAGGGCCGTCATCTACTGAGTGCTTACCAAGATGTCCCAGGCACAGTTTAGTCCTTTTACATGTATTACCACAATTAATTCACATAGTACCCCAGCTTTACTTGTTCAGTCATGGCTGGATCCAGGGCCCAAACAAGATCATCAGGATTCCCCTCATGCTGTGTCTTTTGGCTCAGTTTTTCTCTGTGTTGGCTTCATCCTCAGGCAGGCTTTCCCTACGAGGTAGCAATATTAGCTGCTGGGAGTCCTAGAATCACATGTTCACAACTTAGTCCCAGTGGAAAGAGAGAATCTCTGTTTACAATATTTCTAGTAAGAGTCCTAGATTTGACTCTCACTGGGTCAGTTTGGGTATTATTCCCATTTCTGAACAAGTCATTGTGGCCTGAGGCAGGGATAGGATGGAATGGAACACTCTTTTTTTTCTTTTTTAATTAATTAATTAATTTAATTTTGGCTGCGTTGGGTCTTCGTTGCTGCGCATGGGCTTTCTCTAGTTTGGGTGAGCAGGGTCTACTCTTGTGGTGTGTGGGCTTCTCATTGCCGTGGCTTCTCTTGTTGAGCACAGGCTCTAGGGCGTGCAGGCTTCAGTAGTTGTGGCATGCAGGATTCCATAGTTGTGGCACACAGGCTTAGTTGCTCCAGGGCATGTGGGATCTTCCTGGACCAGGGCTCAAACCCATGTCCTCTGCATTGGCAGGCGGATTCTTAATCACTGCGCCACCAGGAATGGAACACTCTTATTGGCCAGGCTGGGTGGTATGGATGTTCACCTGTGAATCTGAGATGGGGGCAGGGAACATGACGGTGCTGTTCCCAGAAGAGTAGGAATGGGTATGTGCCAGGCAAAAACAGCAGATGTCCACCACACTTCAGGTGTTAGGGCTGTGTTCATACTGTGGAAAGCTCCTGCTTGGTTCGTGTTTTAGCCTTAATATGTCAAATATTTTCACAGAATTATGATGAACTATGACAAATTAAAATCACGTCTGGGTGAGATTCATGATAGCAAAATGCGTCTAGAGCAGGATTTGAAGAAACAAGCTTTGGACAACCGGGAAATAGATAAAAAAATGAACAGTATCAAACCTGACCTGATCCAGCTGCGCAAGATCCGAGATCAGCACCTTGTGTGAGTATTCTGGGACTATGTGGGAGGGATCCACCACCACCTGATTCCTACTGTGCTAGAGACCTTAGAGGTAGAAGAAGAGATTTGTCATTGAGAACTGGCCAGTGAGATTGTAAGAATTTAGGAAAGCAGTCCTGTTAGTAGTCGCGGTATCAGAGTCTACCTGAAGTCAAGCGTGTGGGGCCAGTCAGAAGGTAAGACTGTAATCCATACAAATGAGCAAAATGGTTGAGTTTTAAAGGTACAGATTCCTTAATGTGTGCCTAAAACACAAAACCCAGAATCTTCGGCTACATAGAAGAACCACAGAAACAGAAATTACCCCTCAAAGGCAAGGGCACTAATAGTGGGGGCCTACAAAGAAGTATACAGAATAGTCCGTTAAAGGGTTTTTATATTTAAGAAATAAGATTCTATATTTAAGTAATAGAAATATTACTGTTGATAGCAGGTATGAAAAATGGCACACCTGAGGAGTGATGGAAAACTGTGATTTAGCTAGATATATGGATATTATCTAAATATAGATTGAAAGATATATTATCAGAACAAGATGTGTGGATTAAGAGTTTTAGGCCAGATGACTGCTTCATAGAAGGAGAAAATCCATGAGAAAGGAAAATATATTAGGTTTAGTTCTAGGTAATAATAGACTGTTATGTAATATGTTTATGGGTGACTTTCATGCATGTAACACACTCAGTTCAAACTCTTGGCAGGAGGAGACAGAGTAAAGACCTCTGAGGGTTTCTTTGTGTCAGAAAGAGGGAGGGGATAAAATACAAGCTTAGAGGTTGGAACATTGGCTGTTGAGTTTCAGTAGAGGAAAATTTAAGGTGATTGTTTTGGGAGCAAACAATTATCACTATACTGAGTAATTTTTAGTAGCACTCCTCTCTAGAGATCTTTCATTTTGCTACTGTGGCCAAAAAAAGTCAACGAAGTACACATAGCATACAGAAGAGCTTTGGAAGCAAGGCAGGGAGGTGCCCTTGTGTAAAAGCAGGATGTGTCTGCTCTTGGAATGCTTATATGGTTTGGGTCATATAATGAAGCTGAAGAAAGGCCCAAGAAGGCTGTGCCATGGACCAAAGGAATGAATGGAAGCACTTCTTTGCCCTGGAAAGTGATGAGATATGAAGAAACCTACCATTCCTAGGTGCATGACTAGGGGTGGCAAACTAGACCTTGAAAGTTCCTTTAACAAGTTATGTAAGCTAAATATAAGAGAATTTAGCTCTATATTTAGAATTTATCATGAATGATAAGCCATGACCTGCTTGTATCCTGCTAGGATATTTAGGGAGACACACAAAACCATTGCCTCTTTTGGAAGTGTTGCTTCCACTGTCCCATAGTCCATGCTTTGATGTTTCTAACAAAGACAATACTAGGATTGGTAGGCTTGATCTGCTCTAATGCTGAAATTGTACAGTCAGTCCTGAAAGAGACTGGTTGTATTGCTGCGTGATACTGAATATGATCTCTCTTTGGTCCTGTGTTGAAGTTGGAATAGGTTGGAATTCTGCAGCACCCAACGAGAGACTGTCATTAGTTTATCAGGTCCCTTTTGCATGTGGACATTTCCCTGACTTCCCACTGTATAGCCCATAAGGATTTTTTGAGATTTTCTGCTGAGATTCCAATGTACTGTTTCTAGAATATTCTTGAATGCCTAAATGCAGAATTTCATTTCTTAAATATAGAATAAAATATTTCTTAAATATAAAATCCTTTATTTATTTTTACTTTATTTTTAGTTTTTGGCCATGCCATGTGGCTTGCGGGATCTTAGTTCTCCAGTCAGGCCCCACGGCAGTGAGAGCGCAAGTCCTAACCACAGGACCGCCAGGGAATTCCCTAAAAGCCTTTAAAATTCCTTTTCAAAAAAAGGAGTTCATTTGCAATTCTTTTTCATCAGGAGCTAGTTTTCATGATTACCATTTACTTTTCTTGGTATTCATAAACCTGAATGCAAAATAAAGAATAATTTGCCATAACACAACTTAGTCTTCCTGACTAATAAACTATGACTTATTGCCACCCTAAAGTAGGCTCTGTGTAGTGTGTGTCAGTCCATCCACAGCTACGCCCAAAGTAACATTATTATCAGTGATTGGATCATCATTAGCAGCTGATCATATTTTATTTGATCATATTTTAAAAAGCTGGGATAAGTACCTGATCAGATAGATGATAAAATATCAGGCTCCAGAAAGATCTCAGGAGACTGAAACTGTGATCCAAATTGAATATCATAGAACTT
Organism: Tursiops truncatus; assembly: GCF_011762595.2. NCBI lineage: Eukaryota > Metazoa > Chordata > Mammalia > Artiodactyla > Delphinidae > Tursiops > Tursiops truncatus. Next base: position 146,012,028 of record NC_047034.1, read on the forward strand.
AATTTGAATAAATGTCATCTTACACATAGCTCCAAAAAGTCAACTTCCTGAAAGTAAAATTGGAGAGGCAAGATGGGGCAGCTGTGTGTATGAGGAATTCTGAAGGATATTATTACTGTGTCAGTAATTGTTCGGTAAAGGTACACATTGTGACTACAAAAGTTAGTTTAATCTTACATTAAAATGTATCCTAAATAAGCCATTAAAAGTCCCATTCTCTTATGCTGGGTAAACACTCCTTGAGTACAGGAAGCCATCTCTTTATCTGAGGATAATAGGTCCTGGAAAAAAAAGTCCACTTAAAGTTAATCCATTTCAAAAAAAACACCGCTAATCCATTTCAAAGGGTGTGCTGGAATTTTCCATTTGCCCTCTCAGTTTCTACTCTTCATCTTTCTCTACCCTGCTCTGTGCCTAAGAAAACGGATCTATTTGCCCTCTGGCTTCTAATTAGTTTTGGCCATTTGGAGGCACTGGCAGGAGATGAGAGGGCAGGAGGAGAGTGAAGTAAGAATATTTATTTTCTGGCTTCCTCTCTGTGTGATCACAGTGAGTTGGCTGTGTCCTCATTCTCTACCAAAGGTGGCACTCTCCATACGATACTCTCTGGGTTCAAGTCACTGCTGTCTCCAACTGATTCTTCAGTTCTAGGAGAGGTTATGTCTTCCCACTACTGCTAGCCCCAGGGAGTTTCTCTAAAACATCTCAAGACCTTTGTAAATAGTAAACTCTCCTCAACTACCAGTTTGACTGTGCCTTCTGCTTCTAGCCAAGGCCCTAACTGATACAAATTAGGCGAAATGTCATAGTATGAAATGTCATAGTACACAGTAAACAAAATGATAGTTTGATGAGGGATTTTATGTTGAAGATAAAATTGAACATAAAGAAAATAAGTTCATCCTATGTGAACTGAATTTATGTTGTAACTTCAACTTCATATCTTTTTTAGAATAAACAAAGAAAAAAACCTCACAGTTAGTGACAGAATGAGAATTGGATGTCAGGTCTTTGATGCTTTGTTCAGGTTTTCCCCCTAGAATGTACTGTTTTATATGTGGCATTACTCAATAACAGTAAGTTAAATATGAATTAACATGCTAAATTTACTTGAGCTTTTTAAAAATCATTTTTAGAAGCTAGTCAGTTCCTGGCATTGTTATTAGATGTTTAAGGAGTCAGAACTATATAGTAGTATTTGAAATGGACTTTTGGGAGATTAGAAAAGTTGCCTGTGTCAGAAGGCAGAGACCATCATAGATGGAGCGTGAACCAAAATATTCTTCTCTTTCGCCTGGATTTTCCTGGGTGTCTTAACTTCCTTGTGGCAGAAAGGGAAGCTCAGTTTACAGAGGTTGGTGGTTTACAAGAAAATGGGGACTCAAGAGAAAATGTGGTGTAGTTTGTTCATTTTAAGCCTTTTACCCAGTGTGCTTGTCTCTTTATTTAATAAAGGAAAGATCAGTTCTTCAAGGATAGAAAACTTTGGATGTTAAGAGTGCTTAGAGGAGGGTATCTGGATATTTTGCTAAGAGAAGTGATAGTGTAGGATGGGGTTTGTTACTAAATAAATTCTATCAAGATCATATGTTAGTTGTTTTCCAGTTTCACTAAGCATACAAAATGAAATCCAGGTTAACTGAAGAACATGTCTCATTGAGAAAGGCTGTGTAATCTGTCTTAAAATAACTTTAAAATTAGGTGCGATGCCAAGTTATCTAGTGTACTTGGGGTCAGAGGGAGATACAAGATGACCTTGGAGTTGACCCTGAAGACTTTGTTAAAAGTGGCCCACCTACAGATATTTACTGACTATTTATTGAATATCTACCATGTGCTGGCACTGTTTTCAGCATTTGGAATAGCCATGAGCAGGACAGATCCCTTTCTTTAAAGCAGCTTACATTTTAGCTGGGGAGACAAACATAACCAAGTGAAAATAATGAATTTCAGGGAGTTTCCTGGTGGTCCAGTGGTTAGGACTCAGCGCTTTCACTACTGTAGCCCGGGTTCAATCCCTGGTTGGGGACTAAGATCCCACAAGCCGCGCAGCGTGGCCAAAAAAAAAAAACCCATTAAAAAAATGAATTGCAGGCAAGTACTATGAAGATGATAAAATAAAGAAAAGTGTAGAGTGACTGGTGGACTGCCTTAGTTGGGACAATTTAGGGTAGTCTTCCCTGAGATGTTTATGATGACACCTGAATGATCAGGGGCCTGGTTGGAGGATGGTGATGAATGAAAGAGTTTTTATACTCCACTGAAGTTTCAGGCCATCGTCCATCTCAGCGGAAAGAGATGAAATGGTTTATTTCATTTTACATCCAAAATGTTGGTATATTTTGAAATACTGTGATTTACCTGGTGATGAAGTAGATTTGTATTAATTACTCAGATTGCCACCCGGAATTTCTTGTGGCTTGCTTAGGTGCAAAAATAGACCTTGAAATTCTGTTTTAGAATTTAACTCAAGTTAGTAGTAGGCCAGTGAGGGATTGCATACTCTGGTTTAGTGGAGATTGCAAATGTGACACCATGCTCACCTAACTAATGATTTCAGAAACAAGTGTCCCATTGTGTTTGAGTGCAAGTATATGTGTGCTTGTGGTTATATAACCTTCTAGAAAAGGAAAGTGAAAAGTGAGAGAAGTGCCTAATTTCAAGTAGCTTTCTGTGTTTCTGCCTTTTTGCAAAAAGTTGAAGGAAAAGTAATGGAGAAACAAGTTTAGGGAAATCTCTGGCCATTCTTAGTGGGACTGGGGAAAATAAGTTCCTGGACCCTGGAAGTTTGTCCAGGCAGAGTTTGCATAGACACTGACACTGGTGTCTTCCCTCTGGCAGGTGGCTCAATCACAAAGGAGTAAGACAGAAGCGCCTAAATGCCTGGCTGGGAATCAAGAATGAGGATGCTGCTGAGTAAGTTCTCTCTGTACCTTTCTGTCAGAGGGCTTTGTTTCCAGGATAAGACATGGGACTTCTTAATACATCCTGAGTGCTGGTTCTCTTTGTTACTTGAGGACATTTGAATCAAGAACTTTGCACCTCTTTAAATTGAATTGCCTCAAGAATACCCTATAGGCACTTGAGTTCAAAGACCTGATGAACCATATGAAACCTGGATGCTTAAGCATTGCTCATTCAGACATTCATGTGTCAGGTTATTGGATGAAACATGTGAATTCTGTGCTTTCTGCATAATAGCAAATAATAAAGCTGTTAAAAAAAATCCAACTAATTGCAATTCCACTGTCATTTTGTGGTTTAAGATTTAGAAGAGAGTGTTATTCGTGAATTTGCTTTTAGATATAAGTAAACTGATCGTTAGAATAATATTTTAACATTTAATTTTTAGGACCTATTTTATCAATGAGGAAGATGAAAACCTGCCCCATTATGATGAGAAAACCTGGTTTGTTGAGGATATCAATCGAGTACAAGCAGAGGACTTGCTTTATGGGAAACCTGATGGTGCATTCTTAATTCGTGAGAGTAGCAAGAAAGGATGTTATGCTTGCTCTGTGGTGTAAGTCTTCTCTGGGGGTATAACCTTTTGAAAACTTCCTCATTGATTAATAGAAAATCAACCCCTCCTAAAGTTCAGATCAAATTAGTTGAAGTACAATAAAATGAGGAACCATGGCTTAGACCATTAATATTAGTACAAAGAAAACAGTTAGTTGCTTTAAGAGAAATACCATCTGAAATTATTTCGGGGATTTTAATTTAAATGGTAAGCAGACTAGGCCCTGCATTGTTGCTATTGGACTTTAGGTATCTGTGAAAAGTAACTTGAGATTTTCAATTGAAAAGATCACTTAATTCTTTAGTAGTCTCCTGCTTGCCTAACTTGGCCTTCATTGTCATACTAAGGAAGGCTTGATTAAACAACTGTTTTTACTTCAGAAGAAAAACTATCTAAAATTTGTACTTAAATAGTATTCTGTTGAGGTTGTGATAGAAAATGTTGGATGTGTTCTGTAAGATGATCTTATGACTTTGTTTGGAAAAGCCTATTTTCCTTTTAATGGAAAGTGAAGTTCTGGGGACAATTAATCATGCCTCAGTGAGATTTTGCCGAAGTGTTGTATATATATTCCTTAAAAAGGCAACTGTTTTCATTGACAAAGACCATACCTAGAGTGGAGGTACAGTATGATGGTCATGAGAGCAAGGTTTGGGGCCAGATATACAGGATTCAGATCCTGACTCTACCACTTACTAGATATGTGACCTAGGGTAAGTTACTTAAACTTTCTTTGCCTAGTTTCCTTATTTGTAAAATAAGGATAATAATAATATCTACTTAAGGGTTTTTAAAGTATTACTCGAGTTAATATATATGATTTAATATACTTTGATCAGTGCTGGAACATAGTAAATAAATGTTATCTACTAATATTATTATGATAATGATGCTGCTGATGGACATGCCAGAAGGCAAAGATGACAAAATGATTTTGCCCTCAAAGAGGACAAAGTGGTGACGATAGACAAAAGACACTCATATTAACGGAATGCTTAGTGCTTTACATGATCATCTTGTCCTTAGTGGTCTGTCTCTGTCATGCAGTCATAGTTTGAATCCAACTTTACCTGGTTTCAAAGCCCGCATTTTTCTTTTGCACCACACTTTCTTCATTTCACAGTTAAATATCCAAGATAAACAAAATCACTGTGACATAGGTATCACTAGTAGGCTGTGTGCATGAAGAACTAATTCTGATGGAGAAAGAGGGTTGGGAGATTTTGTGGAAGAGGTGGCATTTGAACTGGACTTTGAAAGGATATTGAAAAGTGGGACATCTATGGGCAAAAAGTAAGGCAGGAATTGGATTAGTATTATCCAAAGATAGAGCTACTTGAAACATTTCATTTCTCTCTGACCTGGGCTCAGATACTCAAGTTTATTTGAGTGGAAATGGCAGGAGAAGATGGCTCTTGCAGGATCTGAGATCTTTTAAGAACAATAAAAAGAAGGAAGACAATAAGCCCAGCACATTAGTAGTCCCTCACTCTTATCTAGGTCGTTGGGTGGCAGCCTGTGGGTTAAAGACTTGGCTGGTGGAAAATGCTCCTCAGCAGCTCAGCTAATTCCTGGGAGACCAAGGAGCAGCTTGAGTATCTTGGGGAGCTGTATTCTTTTTCTCCTTCTCCTTCCTTTAGCCACAGACTTAATCAGACCCAAGTCCACAGCAGTGTGGATTTCTGTTGCCTATGAAAACCAACTGCAGTAATATATCATATTGGGGTTCACTTTTGGAGAGATTGGAAGCAAAAGAGTCTGGCATCACAGACTTCCACTTGTTTGTTAGCCACTCCAGCTACAGAAAGCCTGCTTACAGTGATTTCTCAGTTTACTCAGGACATTTGCTGAAGTTAGGGATGTGAATAAGTTCAGTTTTTAAGGAGACTCATAGTAAAATTAAAATGATCATGTAGTAGGAAGTCAAGGCATAAAACTCACTTGTTTTTCCATTTTAATATCTGTAAATGACATTATAAAGAAGCCTAAGAAGAAATTGCTTAACTCTACAGCCTTCTCAGGCTAGAGCCAACAATATATGTGTTTCACTAGGTTAAGGAGTTAGGTAGTGAGCACTTGTGATCCTTATTGTTATTGCCATTTGGGGTAAGAAATTTGATTAGGGATAGAACAATTAGATCAACAAGGAAACAGAAGACTTGAACAACACTATAAAACAACTAGACCTAACAGCCATCTCTAGAACACTCCATCTAACAACAGCAGAATACACATTCTTCTCAAGTGCACATGAAACATTATACAGGCTAGACTCTAGGTTAGGCCACAAGTCTCAATAAATAGGGTTGAAATCATACAAAATATGTTGTCTATACCACAATGGAAAGAAATGAGAAAGTAAAAATAAGGAAATTTGGGAAATTCACAAATGTGGACAATAAATAACACACTCCTAAATAATCAGTAGATCAAAAAAGGAAAACAAGGGAAATTAGAAAATACTTCGAGTTAAAAAGAGAAACACAGGGGCTTCCCTGGTGGCGCAGTGGTTGAGAGTCCGCCTGCCGATGCAGAGGACACGGGTTCGTGCCCTGGTCCGGGAAGATCCCACATGCCGCGGAGCGGCTGGGCCCGTGAGCCATGGCTGTTGAGCCTGCGCGTCTGGAACCTGTGCTCCACAACGGGAGAGGCCACAACAGTGAGAGGCCCACATACCGAAAAAAAAAAAAAAAAAGAGAAACACAAAATTCAAAACTTATGGAATGCAGCTAAAGCAGTGCTAAGAGGGAAATTTATAACTGTAAGCATTTATATTAAAAAAGCTCTCAAATCAATAACCTACCCTTCTTTCACCTTAAGAAACTAAAAAAAGAAGAACAAACTAAACCCAAGCAAGCAAAAGGAAGGGAATAATAAAGATTAGAACTGAATTATATAAAATAGAGAATAGAAAACAATTGAGGAGGGCTTCCCTGGTGGCACAGTGGTTAAGAATCCGCCTGCCAATGCAGGGGACATGGGTTCAAGCCCTGGTCTGGGAAGATCCCACGTGCTGCAGAGCAACTAAGCCCGTGTGCCACAGCTACTGAGGCTGCACTCTAGAGCCCATGACCCACAACTGCTGAAGCCCGCACACCTAGAACCCATGCTCCGCAACAAGAGAAGCCACCGCAATGAGAAGATGACGCACCACAACGAAGAGTAGCCCCCGCTCACCGCAACTAGAGAAAGCCTGCGCACAGCAACGAAGACCCAACATAGACAAAAATAAATAAATAAAATAAATAATTTTTTTTAAAAAGGAAACAATTGAGGAAATCAGTGAAACCAGAAATTGGGATGAACAAATAGTTAAAGTCTCGCGCACACACACATACACACACGGGAGAGAGAGAAGACACAAATTACTAAAATCAGGATGAAAGAGGGGATGCTACTTGTAGTCCTTACAGAAATAAAAAAAAATAATAATGGAATACTATGAATAATTATATGCTAACAAATTAAACAACCTAGATGAAATGGACAAATTCCTGGAAGCACACAAACTACCAAAACTGACTTAAGAGGAAGTAGAAATTCTGAATAGAACTATAACAAGTAAAGAAATTGGCTTCACTGGTGAATTCTACCAAATATTGTAAAAGGAATTAACACAAGTCCTTCACAAACTCTTCCAAAAAATAGGAGAGAACACTTCCTAATTCATTTTATGAAGGCATATTCCTTATGAATATAGACATAAAATTCTTTAACAAAACACTAGCAAAGCAACTCCAGCAGCATATAAAAAGGATTATAAACCATGACTAAGTAGAATTCATCTTAGGAATGCCAAGAGGTTCAACATTAAAAACTCAATGTAATAAACCATATTAATAGAATTAAGGACAAAAATCAACTGACAATAATCTACTGATTATTTCAGTAGACTCAGAAAAAGCATTTGACACTCTTACATGTTAAAAAACACTGAATAAACTAGGAACAGGAGGGCACTTCCTCAGCCTGATAATGAAAAACCCACAGCTAATATCATACGTAGTGGTAAAAGACTGAATGCTTAAGATCAGGAAGAAGACAAGGATGTCTGCTCTCACCACTTCTAATCATTGTACAGAAGGTTCTAGCTAGGGCATTTAGGCAAGGAAAAGAAATAAAAGGTATCCAGATTGGAAAAGAAGAAGTAAACTATTAGAGCTAGTAAATGAGTTCAGCAAGGTTGCAGGTTAAAAGATTAGGATACCAAAAATCAGTTGTGTTTCTATATACTAGCAGTGAATAATCTGAAAATGAAATGAAGACATTCTATTTATAATGGCATAAAAAATGCCTAGGCTTAAAAAAATGCAAAAGCTATACAGTGAAAACTATGAAACATCATTGAAAGAACTTAAAGAAAACCTAAATAAGTGGAAAAACATCCGTGTTCATGGATGGCAGTGCTTCCCAAATTGATCTATGTGTTCAGTGTAATCCCCATAGACAGTACCAGCTGGCTTTTTCCAGAAATGTCAGGACGATCTTAAAATTCATACGAAAATGCAAGGGATCCAGAACAGCTAAAATAACCTGAAAGAATAGAAAAGAGTTGAAGTACACCTCCCAATTTGACAACTTACAACAAAGCTGTAGTAATCAAAATTGTGAGGTACTAACATAAGATTAAACATGTAGATCAATGAATAGAAATGAGAGCCAGGAAGTAAACCCTTACAATTATGATCAGTTGGTTTTCAACAAGGGTCTCAAGACCATTCAAAGGGGAAAAAATAGTCATTTCAACACATGGTGCTGGGACAACTGGTGAGCCACATGCAGAAGAATGAGGTTGGACCCCTACCTCACACCATATACAAAAATTAACTCAAAGTGTATCATAGGGACTTCCCTGGTGGTCCAGTGGTTAAGAATCCACCTTCCAATGCAGGGGACGTGGGTTCGATCCCTGGTCGGGGAACTAAGATCCCACATGCAACAGGGCAACTAAGCCCGGGCACCACAGCTAGAGTCTGCGTGCTGCAATTAGAGAGAAGTCCATGCACTGCAACAAAAAGATCCCGTGTGCTGCAACTAAGACCCGACCAGCCAAAAATAAATAAATAAATATTTTTTAAAAAACCCAAAATGTATCATAGAACTAAATGTAAGAGCTAAAAGATAAAACACTTAGGAGAAAAGATTAGGTATAAATCTTTGTGACTCTGGATTAGGCAGTGGTCTCTTACACATCAAAAACACAGACGACAAAAGAAAAAGATAAATTGGACTTCACTGTAATTAAAGACTTTGTGCATCAAAGGACACTATCAAGAAAGTAAAAAAGACAACCCACAGAATGGAAGGAAATATTTGCAAATCATATATCTAAGCAACTAGTGTCTAATATATAAAGAACTCTTAACAATAAAAAGACAAGTGCCTCAATTAAAAATGGGCAAAGGATTCGAGTAGACACTTCTTTAAAAAAGATATATAAATGGTCAATAAGCATATGAAAAGATGCTCAATGTCATTAGTCATTAGGGAACTGTAAATCAAAACCACCATGAGATACTACAAGGATGATGGTAATCAAAGAGATGGACAATAACAAGTGTTGACAGGGATGTGGAGAAATTAGAACCCTCATACACTGCTGGCAGGAATTTAAAATGGTGCAACCACTTCAAAAAACAGTTCGGCAGTTTCTCAAGTTTAACTTTCTTTTTGGCAGGGTTGGGGGGTGCCATGCCACGCAGCTTGTGGGATCTTAGTTCGCCAACCAGGGATTGAACCCAGGGCCATGGTGGTGAAAGCACTGAGTCCTAACCACTGGACCTCTGGGGAATTCCCAAGAAGTTTAACTTATGACTCAACAGTTCCCCTCATAGGTATATATCCAAGAGAACTGAAAACCCATGTCCATACAAAAACTTGTACATGACTATTCACTATAGCCAAAAAGTGTTAACAATCCAGGTGTCCCATCAATTGATGAATGGACAACCAAATTGTGGCATATCCATACAATAGAATATTACTCAGCCATGAGGAGAAGTGAAGTATCAATACATGCTACCACACAGAACTTTGACAATGGTGTATTAAGTGAACGTAGCCAGACCAAAAAGATTGAGTGATACTGTATGATTCCATTTATATGAAATGTCCAGAATAGGCAAATCCGTAGTGACAGTAGGTTAGTGGTTGCCTGGGTCTAGGGGGAGGGAGGAATACAGAGTGACTACTAATGGATACATGGTTTCTTTTTAGGGAGTGAGATAGTGGTGATTGTTGCACAACCTTATGAATATTCTAAAACCCACTGATTTGCACACTTAATTTTTTTTTTTTGGTTTGTTTTGCCCCCTGCAGTGCATTCTTGCCTAATGGGGGTCCAGAGCTGAGTGATTAAATGCAGCCATCCATTTTAGCTACCAGGTCTTGGGAAATGAAGGGTATCTCTGTGACAAGTCTGTCGGGGTGGGGGGGCAACACATGGGTGTGATATCGTACAAGCTTTGATTGACAAAAAGCTTCTACTTCTCCTTTGCAGAACAACTGCTCTCAGACTTCTGTTCATTTAGGGTCCCTTTATCTGTTGCTATCCGCCTTAATTCCCTGTGGTGTTTGTGTGTTGTATCGTTGCAGTGCTGATGGGGAAGTGAAGCACTGCGTGATCTACAGCACTGCTCGGGGCTATGGCTTTGCAGAGCCCTACAACCTGTACAGCTCACTGAAGGAGCTGGTGCTCCACTACCAGCAGACATCCCTCGTCCAGCACAATGACTCCCTCAACGTCAGGCTTGCCTACCCTGTCCACGCACAGATGCCCTCGCTCTGCAGATAAAGAGGGAGTGGGAAGAGCGGTGGCTCTCTAGCGATTTTTATACAGTTTTTATTAGACTATGAGGGCATTCTTTCTACGTAGACTGCTTGTTTTGCACAAGAAGTGATTCTGTGAATGTGAAGTGGAGAGGCCGAGCAGCAGCCGGCCAGAATGGGGGCATACAGGGCCTGGGGTTCTCTGTGACTCACCGCTGCACTGACATAGGAAGCTGGGAGCAGATGCTGTTTTTTGGAAAGTCTGTTTCATTGGGGTTTTTATTTAGCCAGGCACCCTCAACAGAACACATTAGGCCTGATGGGGGTGAGGGTTATATCTGGAAGCCTCTGAGGAGTCCATGTCCTCTTCTGAGAGGCCATGTTGCTCTGAGAGTGTGGTGGGGCACGGCCCTTCTTTCTTCCTCCCAACAAGGCGGTGGTTTTGGTTCGGTGGTAGAATGGCATTTGGTGAAAAAGACAACCAAAGGAAAATGGGGAGGCTTGGGATTTCATTTAAAGAATCTTAATCCATGGGTAAAAAACTTTCAGCCGAAGGTACTTAACCAACATCGTTTAGGCGTCAGCATCTCAGTAGCTCCTCCCTTTAAAGAAGCATTATGTTTAGAAACCAAATTGATCCCAGCAAAACGATTGTTGCCAGACTAAGGTCTGATGGAAGAAGGCGGCACTAGTATCTGAATGCACACTTCTGTACCAAAACTTGAAAGTAAAACTAGAGACTTTGTTAGTTTTAGCAAACACTAAAATTGGTCAGTGTAACTCCTTTTGCCCTGCCCTTGTTTCTCTGAGGTGAGGAAGTGTTCTTTTCGTGGGTTGGTGAGCTTTGAATCATAAAATGAAGTTGGTACTTGTGTGGTGTTTCCTTAGCCTAAAGAATGATCTGTTGTTTGAAACCTTTGTAACTTGTGTGTATGAGTAAAGAAAAGGTGCAATCCAGTGCTTTTAGATGGCTTGATATACCAAATAATGATGTAGAACAACATTCTTATATGTGCTTCCCCAAGTTTAAATGCCCAGCAGAAATAGTCAACATGGTTTAATTTCCCGTCATCTCCTGTCGTTTGCTGGGTAGGGCCCAGGGGAACCATAGGTGGCTAAGGCTGTAGCTGGAAGGGAGCCAGACTGCGGTCAGGGACTTCAGTAAATCACAGGCCCAAGGGCTCTGGTTTCCAGGGCGAGGGTCATACCACATTACCCATGTGCTTCCATACAGTGGTTTCTGAAACTTCTGCAAGGAGAGGAAGGGATGGCTTGGAGTTTAGACTGTTAGCCGAAGCCATCTGGAAGCTTTTTTCTTTGCCTTTTTTGTGATCCTGCCATTAAGATGATGTGCACAGACTGTCCTCATGCTCCAGTGGCCCTGATTTTAGGCCAGGAATCTTCTGCTTCATGTGATTTAAGCCTTCCAGCTGAGTGAAGCTGGGCAAATGGAGCTGGAGGCAGCCTCTACTCCTACCTCCATTATGCGCCACCCTCCTCAGTCAACACTCGTTTGACAAATAGAGTCCAGCTGCCTCTGAGCCAATCCTAGAGCCATAATAGGCTCGAATGAGTCAGCTGTTTGAGCCCAAAGCTGTGCAGTCAGGCATCCTGGCTGAGCTACAGAAGTCAATATCTGAGTCTTGGTGAATAAATAAGGTTTACACCTAGGGAAACTCTAGTTTTGGGGATGAAAGAAACAAATTTTGCTTTCCCTGAGCACTTATCTTGGTGACAGGATCTAGAATGGACCATGACATAGAAATAGATTAAAAATTTGGGGGAGAACCTCCAGAGTTACTGACAGTGAAGATAGAAAGAAAAGGGGCATATCTTTGGCTTTTCCTTGGTTATGTTGCAGTTTCAGGATTGGGTGAGGCAGACAAATGAAACCCCCTCCAGTGTCACTGTTCTGACCTAAGCCCTTAACTAGTTGATAGCCAGCTGAAATCCCTTCCCCATATTGCCAGATTGCTGAACCTGCTTAAGCAGCTAGATGCTCAAGATTGGGTGCAAGGAATCCCTTCTTTCTGGTACTAAAATTTAGTGTGTCCTGGATATCTCTTAAAATAAACGAAAAGGAGAATGAGGATGAACCATGTGTTGCTCCTTATCAGGCAGCGTTAAGGGTGTGCAGGGAGAGCGCAAGCGCCATCTACCATCTACACTTGGGCTGGCTTGTGGAGAAGGGCTACTCATTTTTAAGTCATACATTCCTTCACTTTTTTCTTTCCTGTTTTTCATTACTGAATTTGTTGCTTTGTGGGAACTAAGACCTAGGGATCATTTGAGAAGTTGGAAAGTATCTTTTCTGAGGAGTTGCCATGTGATTTGCTTGATCTTGACCAGTGGAAATGGCATAGGGACCAGTCTGCTAACCACTTAGAGGGGTAGTATGCAGCTCTTTTACTCCATGGTCTTGGCAGCAGGTCTTGGCCTCCTTCCTCAGAACCTAGCTCTGTGTGTTATCCCATGATCTGGGCCCTGGGATTCTCTCTCGGCATCTTAACTGCAGCCTCAGTGAGGCAGAGGGTAAAGAGACAGACCAAGACCAGAGGGGCTCATTGTTTTCCTGGCTAGAGAAGCTGGCCACCAACACGGAAGCAGCTTGGGGCTGGCTGGACACTGGTCAGAGGCCTATCTTTTCCAGGTCGAGCTTTCATCACAGAACAATGCTCTGTCTCCATCTGGCCATAGATGCTAACTAAGCCTTGGCCATACCTCAGGCCTGTATAGGCTAGTGGTGTCCTTACCACTGATTTGGTCAAGGTTGAGGACTTCTGATTACTGCCCCTACCCTGTCTCCAGGCCTCGATGGAATCCCCGCTCATTTTGGACCCTCAAGTGCTTTGCAGAAGCTCTGAGAGCCAATGTGGTGTCTTCCACCGGTCTCCTCTTGCAGCAAGGAACCAGCCTCATGGGTCCTCTTGGGCCAAGAATTGCATCTGGGCAATTACTGGTTTTTCAAGTTGGTCTCTTGCCAGTTAAGACTCCTTAGTAGATCTGTTTGAGGCTTCAATGGCCTCAAAGCAGAGGGTCCAGATGGGGGCCTGGCTGGGCCCTCTGCTGTCACCTGCTCAGCCTTGCTCTAACTCCAGCCACTTGTGACAGACAACCTTGTTTCCTTACAAACTCCAGCATGTGACTTTGGTGCCCTGTTGTTACTCGTGAAAAACCTATTCTTCTGTTGTCTTTGGTGTAGTCAAAAAAATTCATGTAGTTACGTAAAAATATCAGATTTACAAGGAAGCCAACTGTATGTCTTGTGTTGGGACAATTCATAATGTAGTTCCTAGACCACTTTTGCAAATTGTTCTTGTCACCAGGTGTGTTCAGACATTGCTGTGCAGTTGTGGGGGAGGGTGGGGGGAAGGTGAGGGGAGATACTTTTTGGTCTTTTTGTTTTTTACCTTCCCCAAGTGGGGACAGTCTGGCCAACTTGCTCCAGTAATACAATAAAGACATTGCAATAAAGCACCTTTTTGTTCTCATGCTATGGAGGGGTGGGCTGGGCGCGCGGGGGGCGGGGGGGCGGGCAAAAGGAAGAGGACTGGGGTATTGAAAAACCCCAAAGCTCCCAAACCTTCTCCGCCGTGGCACCAAAAAATCAAGATCAGTCCTGGGGTTGAATTGGGGTTACCAGAGGCTCTCTTCTTCCCCTGAAGAGGAAGTCAAGCCTGTCAGGCATGATGCCAGAATCCTGTCCACCAACACAGCACACAGGGAGACTCAGAAACTAACCCTGATAAAGTTAAACGTGAGAGCCCTTTTGTCCTCACCCCATTCTTATCAGAAAGGCCACTTAATTGATTCTTAATACCTGTCTCTGCCCAGCAGTGTGTTTGCATGCTCTTTTGTGGGGACAGGGGTGTGGGCTGTCTTAGTCTGCCTGTCCTCTTGTTGCCCCCGGCCATCACCCTCTTTGTTGAGGTTCCTACATGTTGGGAACATAATCAGCAAACATGTGACCAGCACTGTGGGCAAAGGGCACCGCAGTTCTCATCCTTGTCACTCAGGCCCCACTCACCTGTGTACTGAATTACAAATCAGACTGAAGGGCAATAATCTATTGTTCTAAATGACCTTGCCAACGTCCTTCCTCCCCACTGCACTTAGCTACATAGCACCCTGAAGGCCACTGCTAGGAACCACGGATGATTTCCCCTAATTCCGAGAGCTTTTCCCACCCTCGGCATGGGATGCTCAAACTCCTATCTATCTCCAGCCCAGTCCTCTCTTCTGAACTCCACCTGCTGGCGGGATATCTCAAATGGGGCCTTGGGTGTCCCACAGGACTGCAAACTTTTTGTCTACTTAATGAGTAAACATATGCTTGGCTGTGAATTCCCTTACCTTCCTACCACCAAACCTATAACTGGTCTGCATCCACATAACTCCTCTCCCTCTCACCTGTCAAATTACAAAAGGTAGCCCTCCTCCAACTATAAGCTAGTCTCTCCACGTGTATTTTGGATCCTATTTTCTCCCATCTTCTCAGGAATCTCCTGTGAGTTCTCTGTTGTTTCCTCTCAACTGGATGATCCATTTAAACGTGGTTGGCTGTCTCTCACTCCACTTGCTCAGTCTCTACTCAATCCTTTATCTCTTCAGAGCCTAACCTTTTTAAAAAAACATCTAAGTTTGTCTTTATTTCGTCACCTCCTCAAGCTTTTCAGTACGGGTCCCACCACTACCTGAAATTGCTCTCCTTGATGTCTTAGGTAACCAGCATTGTGACTACTCTGTGAAAAACTCTGCCATTGACTCCATGATCATCTCGTTTTCCTCCTGCATCTCTGACTGTTCCTTTTAATTCTCCTGGACTCTTAAGTCTCCTGGGCTCCTCTGGCCACCTCACTTATGCCTTTTTCCCTGGCAGTTTTATCCACATCCATGAATTCACCTACCATCTCTAGGCCAATTATACCCATCGTTGTTTCTCCTGCCCAGACCTATGTTGCGAGGTACCTCACATGCAACGTATTGAACGCAGGGTCACCACGTAGCCCTGGTTCTTTCATTATTTCATATTTCAGTGAATGGAAATACATAATTCATCTGGTTATATAGGTCAGGAATGTAGTCATCATCTTTGATACCTTTGCTTTGTGTCTACATAAAACCCACCACCAGCCCATATCAATTTTACTTTCTAAATAGCAAAGATACCCAACTTTTCTCTCCAACTTCACTGTTTCACTATCTCTAACAATACTGGAAGGCCTCCCTTTTATCATTCTTGCCCCCTCAAATTCATTTTCATTATAGCAACCAGAGTCATCGTTTCAAAATAGAAATCTGGGAATTCCCTGGTGGTCCAGTGGTTAGGACTCGGACTTGCGCTGCCAGGGCCCAGGTTCAATCCTTGGTCGGGGAACTAAAAACAACAAAAAAAACTAAACTCAAAACAAAACAAACACCAAAAAGGGCCTCCCCCGTGGCACAGTGGTTAAGAATCTGCCTGCCAATGCAGGGGACACGGGTTCGATCCCTGGTCCGGGAAGATTCCACACGCCACGGAGCAACTACACCCGTGCACCACAACTACTGAGCCTGCGTTCTATAGCCCGCGAGCCACAACTACTGAGCCCGTGTGCTACAACTACTGAAGCCACGTGCCTAGAGCCCATGCTCCGCAACAAGAGAAGCCACAGCAATAAGGAGCCTGTGCACCACAATGAAGAGTAGGCTGCTCGCCGCAACTAGAGAAAGCCCACACAGCAACAAAGACCCAACACAGCCAAAAAATTAAAAACAAAAAAACACCCAAATCTGAACTTGCGTATAACCATTAAATAACTTTCAATTGCTCTTATGGTAAATCACAAAATTCGTAAAATCATCTGGCTTCTCCCAAGTTCAGGATCTCATCCCCTACTTCAGTTACTCTTCATTTGGCTCCCTCCACTCAGCTAACCCCAGTGGCTTGGACCTTTTCCTTTTTCCTTCTGCACATGTCCTCTGTACAATCCCTATCTTCTCCTATGGCTTTAATTACCACCTATTGGCTGATGGCTGCCAGAGCTATGCGTCCAGCTCCCTACACTTCCCCTCCGTCTCGGGACACCTCCTCATTGTTGCCATCCTAGTTTAGACCACCACAAGGGGTCACTACATCATTTTCTCTCTGGTCGGCTTACTCCACTTGAGCCTCTCTACACTGCGGCCAGTGATCTTCCTAAAACCTAAATCTGATTATACCACTCCCAGAATTACCTTCCAGAAGCTCCTCACTCCTCAGGCTAATCGAGCAGTGTTTCTTAAGGGGAGCACCACTGGCACTTGGGGCAGCTGCCCTAAGCAATACAGGATGCTTAGCATCTCTGTGCCTACTCTTCGCAAACCCCTTCCTTCCCATTTCCAACTGCCCCAGGGGGGCAGTTCCTCCCTCCCAGGAACTGCTGCAAGATGTGCCCGCACCTCCCCCTTTACCTATGGTATGGTGCTTCTAACCAGATCCTGACCTACATGGGGGGCTGCCCCAGGCAACTAGTTACCTGTGTTCCCAGTGTCCCGTAAAGGCTGTCCAAGGATCTGCCGTCAGTGAATGACTGAAGGAAGGAGGAAGGGAGGTTCAAGAGGGGCCTGGAAGGCTGAGGGGACAGACATCTGCCACCACAGGCAGGGTGCGCCCTCTGGCGGCCACAGCCTTCCCGACGCAGGGTGACGAGCAGCTGCAGGATGCATGTCGCGCCCAGCCAGTACCCAGAGGCATTTTCCTGTCTCTAGGCCTCTTGATGCCTCTCCTTCTGACCTAGGCACTGGATTACAGAACAGTCAGTGCAAGACAGCAGTTTGGCGAGTGAGTCCTGCATCACCATGGAGGCCCTCTACCACAGCCCTGCCTCCTGTCCCTGGGATACCATCTCCCGACTCCTCCAATGGTCCCACAGCTGTCCTCCCCCTTCCTTCCACACCACCCACCCACTCACCAACTGCAGTCCTACCTACTGGGGGCTGCTCACATCAGCAATGTCCATATCCAGTGCTAAGGCCTACCTGAGAACAGCCCAAGAAGGGCTGACTGGCTACAGACATTAAGGGTTTATGACTAAATACGGAAGGCAGTTTCTCTATTTCACCTGGCCGCTCAGCATTTTACCAAGTAAGCTCTCCTTCCATTTAAAATCTCTTTACTTTTGGATTTTATGACTCTTCCTTGATGTCTTCTTTCTTTGCCTTAAATGCTAGTGCATTACTACTGATACATTGATGGCTCTCAGATTTCTAACTTCAGTCTAGATTTCCTTACTGAGTTCCAGACCCATGCACCCAAACTTCTGGATGTCCCACAAGTACCTCAAATTAAATATATCCCAAGTTCAACTCTTCACCTCCCTCTACCTCTTTTTCTCATTTACTGGCTAAGAGCACTCCAAATTAGGAGATAAATGTGGGTTCTAGAGTCAAGAGAGTCTAGATTCTAATCCTAGCCCTGCCCAGAGCTGCATGATCTTGCTCACGTTAATGTCTGAAAACCTGAGTTCCCTTCTCTATAAAGCAGGAATATTACTTGCTACATGGCCTTCTCTGGTTCTCCATCTCCTACAGAAAGTCTAAACTCCTAGAAGACTCTTAGATATGGCCCTTGCCTAACTCACTAGACCCATTTCCAGTCTGAATTACTTTCAGCTCTTTGAGTATGCCAGGTGTACGCCAAGTGCCGTACTCTTTGTCTGGACATTCTTTCTCACACTAATCCCCACTCTTCCAACCTAGCAAACTACTACCTATCATCTGTCCTCCAGGTTTGAGCTCAGATGCCCTAGTCTCTGGGAAGCCTAGCTGGCTTAGGCACCCTCCCACAACCGTGTCTCATTCATCACTACATTCTCAGCAGCAACACAGGACCTTAAGTTACATTTGTATTGACTGAAGGAAAGAAGAAAGCCAAAGACATAAAGATAGTTTCCAAGAGCGTGTATTACACAGGACTGAGTGCAAGAAATGGCAAACAACCTCTATGTTTGCTTTAAAAGCTCATCGGGTGCCAATGCCAAGTCCTGATGCTTCTGAGGGCTCCCTGGGTCTCGGCCCTTCTGGAGCAGGCTGGGCCCAGGCTCCTGGGTGAGGGGGCAGCTTTTGCATGGAATGTCCTGCCTCCTGTCACCTGAGGCATCAGGCACTTTGGTGATACCCGGGGCTGGCTCCTCTTCCTCTCTTTGTGTACACTCAGGCTCCCATAGCCAGCTCTGGCTGGGAACCTCACAAGGTAGATGGGCCAGCCCAGGGGCACTGGGTGGCCATGACTTCCCCTCCTGTCGGGGAGACAAGTTTGCAGGGTGGACTGGAGTTGTAGTTTCCAAATCCTGAGAGCTGGCCAGCCCATCTTCCATTGTTGCCTTTCTGGTTGGGGATGCCCTGTCAGGGTCTTCAGCAATGAATTTCCAGGACCACAGGCCCAGCTCTCCGGAGGTGGAGGCAGTGGAGCAACTGGCGGGGATGAGTCCTGAAGAGCTCGGACAAAGTGCTGTTAGTGCCTGGGTGTGGAGGTGCTGGGCCTTCCAGCAGCCTTCAGGGGGGATGGGGTCTGTGGGTCCAGCCCTACCCAGGTTGGGAGCTGATGACGAGGAGCTGGCAGCCTCTTCAAAGGCTTGTAGGATCCCAAGCCTCTTCTGGGGGACACTAGGGCCTTCCGTTCTGGGAGATCCCAGTGTGACCCCTGTCAATAGGCCTGGGACCACTGGGCCCTGGCTCCTGGGATCCCTGGGCAAGAAGGTGTCCTCTTCCTCACCCTCTCCTGCTCCTGCTCCTGTGAGGAGTGGATCCTGGCCCACTTCTGGGTTAGGTACCAAGCTTGGCTCCTGTACACCTTGGCTGTTCTCAGGCCCCTCATCAGTGTCATCTTCTGAAGAGTCAACCTCCCGGATGGCTTCCTGCTTCTGCAGCGACTCTCGCCGTTCAGCCCGGTCCTGGCGGAGGGTTCCTAGGGCCCGTGAGGGAGCAGCCTGCAGCACCCCTTTCCCTGGCAGCGCCCCCTTACCAGACAGCACACTCCTGGTCCCAACTACCTCCAGAGGGCTGACTTCCCTGGGTGGCAATTCCTTCTTTAGCTCAGGGTAGGGCAGGTCGAGACTATGTTTTCGAGAAGTGGCTAGCTTCTTCTCGGAAGCAGCAAGTGCAGCCGCCAGTTTCTCAGCTGACTGCACCCTCTTAAGTAGTGGTGAGCGGGGTGACTCCGCACTCCTGGGTCGTGAGAGTTGCCGGCCTAGGGGAGGCGACACGTGAAGCTTGGTAGGGAAGGCCTGGGCTCCGTGGCCAGACAGGGGTGATGGGGAACGCTGGGGTGAAGCTGCTGGTGGCGGAGAAGGGGTGTGGGCCAGTGGTGACAGTGGGATGCTGCCTGCTGACTTGCGCCGTGGAGAGCGGTACTGGCGTTGGAGCTTGGGCGCCAAACCGTGGAGGGAGCTGGGCCGTGTGTGCCCAGAGCCGGCTGGAGAACTGGGCACGCTGGAGCTGGGGGAGCTGCTCTGTGATGAATTTCCCCCCACTTTACACAGACAGACAGACAAACAGAGACACACACACACAGAGGCAGAGCAGTTAGCTCTTGGAAGTGACTGAGGGGCAAAACAGGGCTTAGGCCTGGAATGTCCCAGGATCATCAAGGTTACTCCACCAGTGAACCAGAGCCCAGGCTACAGAAATGAAGTCACCCTCCACCTCTGTCACCTCCTCCCCAAGACTGCCAGATCTTAAGGGGGTGGGTTGGATGAGAGCTTCAGAGTGGGATGAGCGGGAAGCACAGAGGGCCCAGGACTCTGCTACCTCCCAGGGGCTGTCTCTGCAACCAGCCCTTCATACCTGAATGCACAGCTTCAGGGGTCACCCTGTAGCCCTGAGTGGGAGATCGGGGAGAAAGGCTGTGGCTGTGTGTGGGAGAACCTGGCCCACTCTCCCCTGATGACAAAGAGCGGTTAAGGGAAGAAAGGCTGCGGCTGGTGTGGAGTAGGGATGCCTGCTTCGTGATCTTCCGGAACAGGGAGCTCCTTTTTCTGCTGCAGAGACAGGGGTCAGAGGCTGTCTGAGTTGGTGCCCAGTGCACAGCACACACTGGGCCAAGGGCCAGGGTCCCCAGCACACACTAGCACCTAGGTGGCTGAGAGCAGATCCCCTGGGCTAAGTCTGGCTCACCTTTCTTGCCCATCCTTGCCCCGGCTCCGCTTGCTCCTTCGGGCCATCTTGGCCTTGTAGCTGTCCTTCCGAGCTGGCCCCACTTTAATGGATGTGTTCTCCAGGGGAGTTGTTGAAATAGACACCTTGTTTCCACTCTGGGGATCAGAGCATGAGCCTAGGCTAAGGCCGTGGCTGTGTTCCTGCCCCTGCCCCTGCCCCTCCCCCTCCCGCTGAGTACGGCTGTCCCACGGCTTGAGCTTCTGCCCCTGCATCACCACGTCTGAGCCAGGGACCACCTTCCTTCTTCACAGATTAGGAAATGGCTCCACTGGAGCCCAAGTAGTTTGGGGTTGGGAAGATAGAGAAGAGGCTCACATGCCCTGTCCTCCAGTCCTACCCACAGCTCAGCAGGATCCCTGCCTTGGTCAATGAGGGTGTCGCCTTCCAGTGAAAACCCTTTGCTATGTCCACGCCCAAGTTCCGTGTGTATGTGCATCTGTCCTCAGTGTCAGGTATGTGTGCGCCCAACTCTCCCACTCCCCCATGGCCAGTCACAGACTCATAAGGCTGGAGTCATTCAGGGACCGCAGCAGGCGGCACACCCAGCACTGACCTTCAGGATCAGCTCCACCACCTCTGTATGCACCAGCCCGTGCACAGGCTCCCCGTTGACGTGTGTGATGAGGTCCCCCTGACGGAGCCCCGCCTCACTGGCTGGACCTCCGTCCTCCACGTGCTGTCCCGGGGAGAGAACAGTCCTCAGCCTGGAGCCTGAGCATGAAGGGTGGGGCCTAGCTCTGCTCATCGAGCTGAGACCCCTACCCCCCACTCTTTGACCCCTGAGGGTAATGTGGGCGTGGACAGAAGCAGGGACAGACAGGCCCTAGCAAGGGGAAGGAAGAAGAGTGATGAAGCTGGGAGACAACAGGTCTGGATGGTCAGACGTACCCACACCATGTGGTGCACGGTGTAGACGTCTGAGTCACCCATGTAGACACGGATGGCCCGCAGGGTGAAGCCATACTTCTTGCCGGCGCGGTGGATGATGATGGGGGGCCTTGAGCTGCTGAGGGCTGGCAGGAAGTCCCTGCTTGGAGAAGAGTCCCTGGACGATGGGTTGGATGACTGGGAATGCGGGGACATGGGGCTGGCCAGTGGAGAGCAGGTGTGGTGCTCTGGAGAAGGAGAAGCCGGGACTTAGTGCGTCCATGCTCAAGCCCGGCCCCTGTCTGGGCTGTTGATCCCACACAGCTCCAGTCACAGAGCCTGCCCCCAGCCAGGTATGTCTTCCCCGCAACCTCTGAGCAGCAAAGCGCCTTCGTGTGCCCAGACCCTCGCAGACCCCAGGAGGTGACGGGCTCGCATTTACTGAGTGCTTACTTATATGCATTAGGGACCACAGAAGCTCTTCATACATACTTGAACGTCACAATTACCCTATGAGTTACCATCATTAACATCCACATTTTTTGATGAGGAACTTGAGGCTCAGAGGGATTAAGCACCTTCTTCAAGATCAAGAGCCCTTCAGTGATGGAACCAGGATCTGCATGAGCCTCTGCCTCAGAGCCTGCGCTCATTACACGGTGCTATCTGCCTTCTGGAACACGCACACCCCCCCCAGACCAACGCACACCTTCAGAGACCCCTGCTCTCTTAACAAAGGGGCCACAGTGACACACAGCCTCTCGGATCCCTGCTCCTCGACACACAGAACACAGACACACCTGCTGGGTGCACACCCCAGCCACGGGCCCACAGAGGTTCCAAGGCCCTTCCTATGAGTTTTATCTTCACCCCCCGGGGGCCTCACCCGCAGGAATGAGGAGGGACAGGGCTGTGGCTGAGGCGGACTTGATCACTTTGTTGATGGGGCGAGCAGTGCGCTTTTCTATAGAGTCCCCAGAGAGCAGCCGGTGGCGGGCCCTGCGCACCGCCAGGTCGCTGATGGCCTTGGCTGTGGCTCCCTCAGCCCGCTGTGGGGTCCCGCGGCCTCCTCGAGTCTCCATGGCTGTGGACCAAGTGACCAGTGAGACCTGCAGTGCAGCGGAGCCTCCCCTCCTGGCCCCCTGCCGCATCCCCAGCCCAGGCCCTCTGGCCACCCGCTGGGCCACACCTGGACTGGAAGCGCTGCTCTGGCCAAGAGGCTCCTCATCCAGCTTCAGCCGCCGTTCCGCTGGCCGTTCAGGGGAAGGCCCGGATCCCCCCTCTGCAGACGGGGGTGTCAGGAGCCAGGCACCCTCCTGCTGCTGCCTCCGAGGGGGGCCGCCAGCCTCCTCAGTGCCCTCAGGGAAGCGAGGCACGTCCAGGAGGCCCGAGCAGTGGCGGCGCACTGTGAGGGGAGGGCTGGAGTCGCTCTCTGTGTGGGATGACTCAGACACTGACAGCCGCTTCCGTAATCTGTGAGACACAAGGCCTAGGGTGAGGTGGCCCCAGCGGCCTCCCTCCTCCAGCCCAGGCTTCCTCTGGGGCTCGTGTCACAGAACCTCTCTTCAGGAGCCATCTTCTCGAAGGCCCCTCACCACACCACATGCCTCCCCACCATCCGTGACCACCAGCGGATGGCTGTGCTGCCCACCCCTGGGCGAGCTCTGGGTGCTCACATCTCAGGGGAGCCGATCACCCAGCTCCGCTCTCGGCCCCTCAGCCCTGCCAGGCCGTCCGAGCGGTCCTCCTTCTCCTCGCTCAGGCTGCGCTTGGTGGGGGGCGGCATCCGGCGCTCCTCGAGCAGCGAGAGCCTCTCCATGCTGCTGTACACCTGTGGGCACAGGAGACCTGCCGGGACACCCAACGACCACACCTCCCAAGGAGCGAAGAGGATTCTCAGCGCCTGAAGCCCAGGAATTCGAGCCAGTTCTCCTCTTCCCTCCCCCATATATACCAGATGAGTATTCGAGGAAACAGCTATTCCACTGGTCTGACCTGGCCGCACCCTGGCATCTCATATGTCAGGGCCCTGAGCAGATCTAGAGGCATCTGTCACATGCAGGCCCAGACCTTGCCCGCTCTTTTCCCAGAGATAGCCCATCCCCTCCTCCCCAGGTGTGCCCCAGGGATGTCCCTCAATAGGTCCTCTTCTCCCAGTTCTCCAGTCTGGGCCCACCACAGTCGCACCTTGCTGAACCTTGGAGAGCAGGAAGAGAACTGGCGAATCTCAAGGTAGCCATCCTCACTCACTTCCTCCTCGTCCTCTGAGTCTATGTGGTGGTATCGCTCCGAGCGGGCTGGGACACACAGAACAGTGCCTTTCAGAGGCCATGGTGGTGGCCTCCTTTAACCCTATCGGATCTCAGGAGGGCCTGGAGAAGTTGCTCCTGATACCAAGTTCACGGTGCACAGGTGTTTCTGGGCACACAGGTAGGATCCCTGCTCCTCCCCGTCCCACCAGTGGCCTTACTGTCAAAGTAGCTGGTATCATCCTCTGACTCCAGCTGAGGAATAAATTCCGCCTTCTGACGAAGCAGTCCTGTCCAGTCCAGACCAATAAAGAACGGGTGCTGCTTCACCTCATAGGCACTGCCTGTGGACAGGGATGGCGTGGGCAAGGGGCTGGGGTGAGCTGTGTGGAGTCCAGGTCAGCACGTCCGGTGAGAACCTAGGCCTCGAAAGGCTGGGCCTGGAGGCCTCAGCTCCAGCACCTTCCTCTTCCGCCCACAGGGAGCAGGGCAGAGGTTCAGGATCCAGGGGCACCGCCCACACCTGAAGCCTGAACCTCCCAGTTATATGGAATCAGCCCTACTCCTCCAAGTGCTGAGAAAGGTTAGTGGGGCCTGTCCCACCTGTACCCAGTCTCTCCAGAGGGTTCTGGTGGAGCAGTTTTGAGGTGAGATCCTGGGCGTCCGGTGGCAGCGCATCATCCCCCTCGGGCCACACAATCTCATCTGAAGAGTCATTGGGTGTGACAAGGAAAGGAGTGGGTTAGAGGAGTCTCAGAAGTCGTGGGCAGAGTGGGGAGATGGAGAAGAGGGTCCTGTGATACGATACGTGTGGGGAGACATAAAGGGCCCAGCCCAGAGCCCTGAAAGCCTTGCCTGGGACCCACTGCCTTTAAGTTGTACAGGTTCCTGTCCTTCTAGGGGAGCCTCCCACATCCTAGACCACGGCTTGCTCTTTGGTCCAGGGTGGCCACTGCAAAGCAGTGGTCTGATCTCCAGCTCACCCTGCCTTTACACTCCAGACACATGTACACTCACACACACACAGAACTCACACTCACGGGGTATGCACAGACACAACACAGGTACACCCATGCACTCATGTGGGACCAGGCACACAATCAGAACAAGCGCTAGGTGACACACAGAGTCTGCATGTGCACATATCTGAGGCAAGCATACCAAACACACACACATGAACACAGAACAAGAACTCGTAAGCCTCGCAGATGCATGCGTAAGTCATATCTGTGGATCCAGATTCTGTCCCCTTGGTGGGCCAGGGGGATGGTACCTACCACTGATCACTTGCCCAAAGAGCTCCTCTGGAGTGTCTCCGAAGAAAGGGACGCAGCCCACCAGGAACTCATACAGGATTATGCCCATGGCCCACCAGTCCACTGGTTTCCCATAGCCCTGACGCAGGATCACCTCAGGGGCAATGTATTCCGGGGTCCCGCATACCTGGGCACAAAGAAGTCGGGCTGGCTCAGCATGCAGAGACAGTGCATTGGCATGGCGGCCGGAGGGGCTGGGGTACTCCCACTTCTGGAGCAGCAAGTCTCTGAATGAAGACTCAGCTCACTCTGGTTAATGAGCAGGAGCAATAGGAGCCCCAGCGTACCAGGGGTGGAGCTGTTGGTGGGGTGAGTTTATATATTTTCCTAATTAACCGAAACATCTAGTTCTAGCCTGGAACCACCACTCCTTTTTGGCATGTGGTACCCACAATTGGTCTCTGCCCTCCAGCCTCCAGAGAACAGACACTGCAGTCATATGACTCCTACAGGGACTTGTGAACATTCATAACCTGTAATGTCAAATCAGGAAACGCCCCGCGGCTACTCTCAGGATGCAGCCCAGTGGAAACTTGGAGCTGTGTTCCATGGACACAGGCGCCAGGAGAGCTTTGCTCTTTACTGAGGCTAGAAGTCTCAGGACTGACCTCTTATCAGTCTCTGAGAGTGTCAATGGTTATGTGACCTATCTTCTTCAAACCCTGAGGTGGAAGATGATTTTGGATTTTATATCCATGTGATTCTCATGGGCCACCTTATTTTCCAAATGTGCTGCCTATCTCAATGGCTCCCTGGAACCAAAAGGTGGAAAAGACAGGAGCTCTCAGTCTTAACATCTAGCTGCAAGGTAAGCATGTGGCCTTCAGTCCTTACTCTGAGGCCTGGATTCAACCCCCAAGGTCTCAAGCATCCTTCTTATTACCTGCTTGTCCAGGAACTCGCGAGTGTCCTTTTCAATGTGGCCCTCGTACAAGTTTGTGGTCAGACTCATGAGGCCGATTTTAGAAAGGCCGAAGTCAGTGAGCTTGATGTGCCCCATGGATGTGATCAGCAGGCTGGGAAACCAGAGAAACAAAAGTCTGAAGTTACTTCCTGGCCTTCCGAGATGGCTGGTTTTAGTACATGCCCAATTTTCCCACTCAGGCGTCTACTGTGGGACATAAGCAGGACAGCTTCATCAGGGAGACAGGCAGCTGTGAAAGAATAAATAGCTCTGGTCGTATGAGCACTGTACTCTGCACAAGCAGCTAACCTGCCTTTTGCCCATTCCCCCAATTCACTTTTGTTTACGGCCCTCAACTGTATTCTACGCTGAGGGCAAGTATCAGCCAGCTGAGAAACAGACTTTCTTCCACCAGCGATCAGCCTCACCCTAAGGCTCCAGCCATTCCCAGTCTCCTCTCCTGACCTCAGTGGCTCACAACACCCGAGTCAGGGAGAGGGCAAAGGGGCACAATGATCTCATTCCACGTCCACGGCTAGTTTTAGGAGGGCTGGTTGGGAGGAACTAGAAGTAAGATCTCACAGAGAACTGTCTCTTCCTCTTCACACACTCTGCCTGAGCCATTTTGCGCCAAAGGCTTCACCCTACTACCCCTTTACTCCCAAATCTGTATCTCTGGCCCTGACTTTTTTTTTTTTTTTTTGGCCCTGACTTCTTTCATGAGCTCCATGCCTAAAAACTGCCCAGATGTCCTACAGGCACACGAACTCAACCTGTCCAAAACAAGGTCATGCCTCCTAACTGGTCCTCTTCTCAGTGAAAAGCAGTAGTTTCTGTTACCTACTGAGCTCTGTGGTAAGTGCTTTAGCAATTATTTATCAAAATATTCTGGCTCATGAAAGGTCTTACAGAGTAACTAACACAACAAAGGTAGGTATTATTATCCCCAAAAGGAGGAACACAAGGCTCAGAGAGGTTTAGTTAACAGACCCGGAGTTCAGAGAGTTAACGAGCTCTATGAACTTAGGTCTGTCTAATGTCAAAGCTGCTTTCCACTACAGAGGCTTACCACCACCAGCACCAAGGTGGAAAGCTGGAAGATATCCCAGACTCCTGCTCTCTCACCCCAGCCTTATCATTTCCTTTCCACTTCCCAACGCTATCCCTCTCTTCTCCATCCTGACTCTGTTCCAGTGCAGGCACTGTTGTTTTGGGCCTAGACTACTGCCATGGTCTCATCACCTCTTTCCATGGGCAGTGATCTTCCTAAACCTAAATCAGAGTCTGAGTGTGACACTGTCACCCTGTGGTTAACAGGCCCTTCAGAGACTCTCTAGGACCCTTTAAAATTAAACCCAAACTTAGCAAAAGGCCCCTTGATGATCCAATCCCTGCCCCTCTCTCTAGCTTCCTCTCTTACTACTCTGACCAACTAACAATCTCAGCTTCAGCCATACTGCACTCTTTGTAGTTCCTGAATGGGACCCGTCCCCACACCTGTGCGTGCCTTTGCAAATCCTGCTCCCCAGCTCGAGAAACCTCCTCCCACCTTCGCCCACCTGACTAATACCTTCTAAGAAGCAGCCTATACAAAGATATTTCTGCCACCCACACTAGCTTTAAGCTCTACAGGCCAGGGACTAGAATACAGTGCTTGGCACAGAGCAGGTGTCAGTAAATGTCAGGACACTTGCTTAGCCATCCACTACATGTGTGGATCCTTTTGTTCCTGCTTGGTTTCTTGAGTGGAGCTCCTCAGTGATTCTTTGATGTCACCAAAGCCTTACGGTGCCCCTGCCAGACCTTGCTGGCAATGTTCTTTGCATTTGGGGTAGTCAGGGGCTAGAGTACCAAGCCTAGATGGACACCCACATGAGCAGTGTTTCCTAGCAGCCATTTGGGATAGATTCAAACGTGCTGCGTCTGCGTTCATTTATCTAGAGACCCAAGAGGGACACCCTAAACAAGGGACTGGGAGAGTGGGCATACTTGTCAGGCTTGAGGTCACGGTGCACGATGCCATAGTTGTGTAAGTACTCCAGGGCTAGCACAGTTTCCGCAAAGTACAGGCGCACCATATCCACAGGCAGGGCCCCGATGTTCTTCAGCAGAGTGGCACAGTCTCCTCCTGCAACAAGCCCAGGCCACCATGAAGGATGGGTCCAGTGCCCTGCTCTAGATGGTCTCAGAGGCCCCAGAGTAGATAGTGTCACAGAATACCCTGGTGCCAGAGACTGTGATTCTAACCCCTCTGCTGCTGGCATGGGTGGGAGAGTGTGGAGGGGAGCAGGAGGTAAGACGAGTCGGCCAGTGGCTGTCAGGGCCATCGTTCAGGACAAAGAGGGAAGGAACCCAGGCCTCTAGGCCTGTAAGCTGACTCGTTGGGACAGGACTAAGTTATTTTAGGATGAGACTTCAGCATTTGTCCATTTATTTCCTTCCTGTTGGCTCTCCTTTAGTTTTTGAGTAAAGTAACACTGTAAACTCCCAGCACCTACCCAAAGAATGAAAAGCGGAGTTTTGTTCAGCTTCAACTTCAAGACTTAGGCAAAATATCTTTGGAAGCTGTACGCAGCCCTGACGAAGGGAGAGGGAAGGCCACTGGCAAAGCGGCTGCCCCCTCCAGAGCTGTGCCCCATGATGCTCTCCTACACCATCCCCAGAGCATTTTGTGGGGTCCTAAGGGGCATCCCCTTCAAAAACCATCCGCAAGGGCAGTGGCTTTCCTCTCCTCTGAGGGCCCAGATGCAATCCTCCCAGCATCCGGCCCTGGGCTTTGGTGGCTCTGCTACCCCCTTTGCTCCTGCCAGGTGCCAGCAGGTCTGCCAGGCTGTGCAGGCTTTGTAGCTGTGGGGCTGATACATCCTGTCCCGACATGGGCAGCCTCATGGCAGCTACTGCTCCAGAAGCCTCTCCCTGGGAGGGGCACGACACCTTGTGCCCACCATGGCCAAATGGTCTCTGAGATCCTAAGGCAGAAACCAAGGCCAAAGAGAGGTTGGGAAGCTGGGCCCTGAAACTTCACGCCTACACAAGCTGTTGGTCCCTGCTCAGGTCTGTCTCAGATTATGCCGTGGCCCCCAAGCCAGGCCACCTTTTCCCCAGTACCTTCAACATACTCCATCACCATGCACAGGTGGCGCTTGGTCTCAAAGGAGCAGAACATGCTGACCACAAAGGGGTTCTCAGCAAAAGTCAGTATGTCACGCTCCACAAAGGCTTGCTGGATCTGGTTCCGTAGGATCAGGTTCTGCTTGTTGATCTTCTTCACGGCAAAGCGCTGCCGGGTGGACTTGTGCCGCACCAGGAATACGGCCCTGGAAACAAAGCCCATCCGTACCCCACGGCCCTCAGCCCCTGAGCTGTGCTCTCCTCCACTGCGAGCTTGGGTGGTCAAACTGCTTCCTCTCACACCTTATCAATGCACAGAACAAAGGAGCAGGGGGCGCTTATCAATGAGAAGGATCTGAGCACCTGCCCAGGGAGCTCTTCAATTTCCTGATATACCAAGACCTGAGGACACAGCTCAACCCCTCCTCAGAGCTCAGTGAGAGCAGAAGTGCCGCCAAGAGGAGAGGGACTCTTTCCTGGGAAAGGAACCACACTCAGGTATCAGAGGAAACTGGGCTCTTGCCTCTCCTGGAGGCTTCGGGGAGGGACAGGTCCATCCTGAGGCATCTGGTGCTCAGAGGATTAGGCATCATTCACTTCCGGAAGGAAGAGCCCCAGGGCTGACTTAGCTCCAGTCCCCGCCACACCCTGACCCCTGCCTTTACCCATAGGCGCCATTGCTGATGAGCTTAATGGTTTCGAAGTCCTCTTCAGAGGGTGTCTTTTTAGATGTCAGAGATGCCCCACGGCCCTGGAAGACATGGGAAAGGGCAGGAGCCAGGAATGCTTCTCTCAGAGCTCACATTTGGGGGGAAGCTGTGGCCCCAGCATCTGCTCAGCTCTTAGCCCTGCCGTGGCCTCCTGCCCATTCTTCCCCAGGAACTGAATGACCTCTCAGACAGTGTAAGCGATCACCCACTCCGCCATCCCTCCTTCAGACAGTCTCTTAGAGAGAATTCACAGCCCTTTGCTTCACAGGGCCCCGGGTCCAGGATTGAGGCAGGAGCTCAGGGTCTTTACCTCGACTGAATCATCTGTCTCTGGAGTGTCAGGACTGTCATAGCTGCTCAACTGGGCCATTTCTAGAAACAAAGCAAGGACACAAGAGAAAAGTGTGCGTGGCAATGTCAAGACATCTCAGCAGTCCATTCACATCACACGACAGATGCATGTAGGGAAGGCAGTAATGCTTCCTGCATCAGGCTGGGAGGCGGTCCTGTGGCTCTATCCTTAGTGCAGTCACAGCTTTTAGACTTGTTTGTCAAATAATATTGCCACCCCTATTTCTAGAAGTCCAGTACCATTCAAAAGGCCTGGCAAATTCTACAAAGCTTCCCTCAAACTTGGGACAATGCCTGAAAACAGGGCCCAAAGCTGGGCTGTCTGATAGCTGGCCCCCATCCTGCTGGTCAAGACTCTGCTTTGCCAGATGAGGTTGGGAAGCAGGAAAGGCAGGAGTGGGACGACTAGAGACTAGGGATTCGGAAGCCCATGGTTCAGGAGGGGCTCAGTGTGAAGGCCCAGAGAATGGCATTATCTTCTGAAGCCCTGAGTTGGGACCACCCCAAAGACACAGGAGGACTTGTGAGGTGGCAGCAGGAGAGGCAAGCATGCAGAGGAGGTGACCATTTTTGAAAATGTGATTGTGGCCCTCTGTGATGACCTTTTGATCTTAGGCTCTAAATCCAACGCAGGTGGGCCCAAGGCAATCCAGCTTGGGTTATATAAGGCAGATGTGGACAATCCTGAGGAGGGGCTGTTTTATGACAGAGAACACAGAGTTTTTCCTATAGCCCTCGGGCCTCTGATGCTGTGTTGTGTCCCTGTCCAACTAAGCTTCTTCTCCAAGTGGCTTCCCTGCTGTTAGAGCTTGTAGGCTGTGTGGCCTCTTTGCAGCCACCAGGCTGCATGCTCACCCTCTAGGGGATCCCGTGTGAGGCCCAGTTGGCTAACGATGTAGCGGGGAATGTCACATTTAATCCCTTGTCCCTCTTTGGCGTGGCCCTCAGCTGCTTCTAACAGGTGGTAGAACTCTTCAGGGTCAAACTCCTGTACCGGGGAGAGAGGTAGTCAGTGGTGAGGGCTACAAAAGCAGGCTGCTGGTCTCTTTGGTTTTACGGCATATACCCAGAGTAGGATGACAGGAAGACTTCCTCTTTGTGATGGACACCCCTACCCCTGAATCCCAAGAAACATCATGATTCAGGAACCAATGGGGACAAAGCTGTCTTACAGGTCACCTCCAGATTGGACATCCTAAGCGTTTGCTGTCTTTACAGCAATAAGAACCAGAGCAGTTGGTTTCCAGAGAGCTCTGCCTATTCGCCTGGTCCAAAGCCTTGTGCCAGCCGGACACGGCACTGTCAGGTGTGTTCCCACACCCAGTGAAGAGGGGCAGTCCTGGCACACCTTCAATCACGCTTCACAGCCCTGGCGGTGCACACACATGCCTTCAGACATCAACTGAGCAAACCCCTGTGTGCTGGGGGCTGGAGAGCCTTGTGGACACAGCACAGAAGTCCTTGTCTGCCTGGAGCACATAATAACGAGGGTCCCATTGACTGAGTGCCTACTAAGTGCCAGTATGGGCTAAACCCTGGAGACACCTCTGTGACCTTGGTGAGGAAATCAAGGCTCACAGAGATGCACGGACTTGACCATGACCACAGAGGTAGGAAGAAAGAGAAAATCAGCACGCAAACCCAGGCCTAACTCCAAGCCCCTGTTTAACCACGGACTTCACGTCCTTGAGGGAGAGGCCTCTGTTCACCACGACCCCAGCCTCCACTGCTTTCTTTACCTCTGGTCTCACGGGTTTGGAGAACTCTACCACTACCTATGTGGATACAATCTAACCCAGACTGGAAGTCCTTTTACCTTCTTCTTCATCCTCAGTCCCTGTCTAGTCAGAATGTCTACTTCAGAAACCCGCCTCTACCCAACTCTTCTGCTCTGTCCTCCCACCACTGTCCTAGTTCTGGGCGCTCCTCTCCGTCACATGAACGGCTTTAAGTGCCTCTGCCAGGCTGTCCCTGGCTCATCCTGCCTTCTCTTCCAATTCACTATCCATGTTGCAGCCAGCGTCATCTTTCTTAGGAGTAAATCTGATGGAGTGTTACTCAGAAGTAAATAGGAACCAATTACTGATACATGCAATAACATGTATGACTCTCAAAAACATTACGCTGAGTGAAAGAAGTCAGAACATACTATATGATTTAATTTATATGAAACTGTACAAAAGGCAAACTTATCCATAGTGAAAGAGCAGATAAGTGGTTGCCTGGAGTGGGAGGTAAGATGGCCAGGGGAAAGGGACTGATTGCAAAGGAGCACAAGGGAATTTTCTAAGACGGGAGAAATGTTTTCCATCTTAACTGTGGCAGTGATTAGACAGGTGTATATTTGTTAAAACTCATTGAACTGTATACTCAAATGGGATATATTTGATTGTATGTAAATTATACCTCTATAAAATTAGTTTAAAAAAGTAAATCTGACCATGTCATATTCTTACCTAAACTTTCTGATGGCTCCAAGTAGCTTTAAGGATAAATGCAAACTCCGGAGCCAAGAACCCAACACTCTCCATGGTCCTGTCATGGCCTACCTCCCAGTTTATCCCTCACCAACACTTCGGACACACCCTGTACTCCATCAAATGCCTTTTCTGATGGCTCTCCCCTGGCAAACTCATAATTATCCTGCAAGTAGCTGACTAAGCTTCACATTTCCCAGGGAGCCTTCACTGAATGTCCATCTCTGTTCATCCCAAGGAGGACTAGAGCACTTCCTTCCCCATGTCCCCGTTGCACCTTGTACTTCCCTTGGCTGCAAACTTCTTCCAGTATCATAATTATTATTTGCATGTCTCCATGCCTCATACTTAAGGCACTAAAAGACGAAATCTAACTCTACTGCAGAGGAGGCATCGTAGGATCAGGGACCCTGCTTTACTTACGCCTGTATCTCCAGTGTCTAGAATGACGCAGGTACTCAGTAGTGTCACTGAATGATCAAATGAAGGGTGGACTCAACTTGTGCAAACGAAACTGGCCTGTGCTCCTCACCCCCAGGGTCCCCATTGACCTGGGGCCTGCTCAGTGTGGGCTGGGCAGACGAGCACCCCTCCCTGCCACACTTCTCAGGAGCAACCACTTTTCCTCACAGGGACTTGCTTGCATGTCATACTTAAACAAGGATTTCAGCAGCAGAAATGGCAGTGGGTACCCCCACAGTTCTGCTGTTAGCAGAATACTTCCTCTACAGCCCCCGTTCCCTCCCCTCCAGCCACCCACCCCCCCCAACCTCCCGAGAGCCCACTCACCAGGCATTCCAGGAGACGAGCAGGGCGGGCAATGACAATCATCAGTTTTTTCACCAGCTGCATCACAAAAGCCACTTCTGAACTCTCTGAGCGCTCATGAGCCTGTAGAGAAGACAAAGGATACTTAAGCAATCCACCGGCCCAACATGGCTGAGTGAAGCAGGACTGGGCTGGGCAGAGCCTACTCTGCCAGAGGGTACAGAGGGTGTACCCTCTGTAGTACAGAGGGTGCTGCAAAGTAAAGACCTTAGAGAGGGCCAGTGGGCCGTGATGAGGGGGGACAGGCTGCTCACCAGGAACCACATGAGCTGAGGAACACTACATGACGCCGAGGAATGTCACAAAGACACGCAGCTTTACCTGCTGCTCCATCCAGCAGGCTTCACTTACCCTCCAGACCCCAGCTCAAGATGTAACTCCCAATGGAGCCTTCACTGATGCTCACTTTCCACCACAGACAGACTGTAAGGAATAGAAAGACCTCAAAGCAGGAGAGTGATGTGACCAGAAGGGATTTTAGAGAGATCTCTTTGGCTGTAGTGTGGATGGTGCACTAAGGAGGGCAAGCCTAAAAGCAGGGAAACCCACCAGCAGGCTACTGCAACAGTGCAGATGAAAAAGGCATAATAAGCCAAGGCAGTAAGAATGGAGGGAAATGGACAGACTGGGCCATCTCCGAGCAGCCCTGAGGGGTGGAAGAGGCAGGAACAGATGGGAAGTACAACGACAATTTTACGGAAATTCCATTGAACCCA
Organism: Tursiops truncatus; assembly: GCF_011762595.2. Classification (NCBI taxonomy): domain Eukaryota; kingdom Metazoa; phylum Chordata; class Mammalia; order Artiodactyla; family Delphinidae; genus Tursiops; species Tursiops truncatus. The sequence goes on from NC_047034.1 coordinate 146,046,024, forward strand.
TAAATGAAATAGACAGTATAAAAAAATACACAGTTTAGGTGAGGATAGGTAGAGAACATATTCCCTTTGGTTTTAAAGAGAAAGCAGGTAGGTGGAAAAGTTCTGCTTTGGACTTGGAAAGGTTGAGGTACCTATACTAGATACTTTCGTAGGCATTGGCTCAGCCCCAGAGACTCTCCCTTCTTGGAAACTGCTCTGACTCCTGGAGCCACATTTGTCTGGTGTGGCTGCACTTTCCCTCCCACCTCCGATAGCTGACCAGAGTGGACTACTTTCCTAGGAACTTACTTTTTTTTTAAATTTTTGGCCGTACCATGCAGCATGCAAGATCTTTGTTCCCTGACCAGGGACTGAACCCATGCCCCCTGCACTGGGAGCACGGACTCTTAACCACTGGACTACCAGTGAAGTCCCCCCACCCCGCTTTTTCTTTTACATTTTTTTTTTTCCCCTAGGAACTTAAAAATGGGTGGAACGACAACCATTAATATCAGCATGACAGAACTGTATAATTCGCTCTTGGGTGAAAAGGATGACCATACCTACCAAAGAGAGAGAAACAGAGCTGAGAGAAGGAAGACGAATGGTTCCTGGGCTTTCCACAGGCTCTCGTTTCTGGTTCTGGTCCCTTCTTAAGGCCTGGTTGCATTCCTGTCTTCAATTCTCTAAGATACCCTTTCAATCTTTATAATTAGTTTCCCTTTCCTGCATAAACTGCTCTGAGTTGGTTGGTTCTCTACCACTTGCAACAAAGAATACTAACCGATGTGGAAAGTACGGTGGAGGAGTCCAATCAGCAGCTGGGGCCACTGATCCGGAGCTCAGAAGAACAGTGGGGAGCAAAGGCCCGTTAGCAGACGGATGACAACTGAAGACACAGGAGCTGACAGGGCCGATCAGAGAGTGAAGAAAGGAGAATGAGGAGCACGGATGCTCAGGAAGGTGCCCCTCGAAACACCAGCATTTAAGAAAACTTGTGAAGGGGCAGCAAGACCACAAGACTGGAGAGAACAGTGTCATGACAACTGGGGAGGAGAAAAGATCAAAGAGAGGTATTCACTGTGGAAACCTCTGTAGACAGGTGAAGGAAGGTGAGGACTGAGAGAGGTCACAGCATTTGGCAACCGGCCAGTTAGTTCTTTGGTGACTTTTGCCTGAAATGTTTCAGTGGAATAATGGGAAGGGAAAGTAGAAGGCAAGAGACTGAATAGTGAACAGGTTGTAAGGAAAGAAATACAAGCAAATGAAGACCATTAAAAAAAACTGGTTATGCAATGAAAAGAGAGGCTGGGCACTTGATGAAATCTTGTTCATTCTTTTAACACGCAGCTCAAATATCAACTTTGTGAAGCCTCATCTAAGTCCCCTGCCCACACACACACACACACACACACACACACACACACACACACGAAGAACAAGAAGTAACAGCTCCTTTTTCTATGTTTTCCTAGCTGTTTGCTCACAGCACATGGTACTAGCATGTTGTTTTATAATTAATTGTCTGTCTCTACAGGTACACTGTAGGGCCTTGTGAGTAGACAGGCTGTGTCGCCTAGCACAGGTGCCTCTTATATAGCAGATGTAAATGCTTACTGACTAAGTATTTGCAAGTGTATGATCTTAGGCTCTGGAATAAGTAACCTGGGTTTGGGTGCTAGCTCTGCTACTCAAGAAATGAGTTACCTTGGGCTAACTTGGCCCTTTTAAGGTTTGGTTTCCTCATCTGCATATTTAGAGAATAATAATAATACCTTCCTTACAATGTTGTTATGAAGATTAAATTAGACAATGTAGTGCCTAGCAAATTCATCTACCAGGGTTTCCCTGCAGACATCCTTCACTCTAGTCATGCCAAACTACTTTACCTGCAATTCCTGAAATGAACCAAGTTCCTCCACACCTCTGAAAGGTTGTTTATACTGCTTTCTAGATCCAGTGAACTCCTACCTACTCATCGAGACTCAGCTTTTCCTGAACTCTCCATGCAGAGTCAGCACATCCTCCTCTGTGCTCAGAACTGATCTCTGTTTAGTGCTCATCAATCACACTTACTATAATAAACAAAAGTGAGATACTTCATATAGAGCCCTCAGTGTGGTGTCTGGCATACGGTATACTTCGATAAATGACAGTTATTATTTTTACTGTAATACATATTGATGTGTCTGTAAACCCCAGTCAACAGCAAATTCCTTGAGCCAGAACCAGCACTGAACTTCTTCTCTGCATTCCCAGGGCCTAGCAAATGAGAGAACATATGAATGCACGGGCTCCATGTTCAGTGCTCTTCCCACTGCCAGAGGCAATACATCTGGGAAATGCCTGAAGGTTTTGGGCAAAGCTCTGACTTGAGCATTTCAGAAGATCCATCTTAGATGTACAAGCAACCCTGGAAGTCACTCTAGCTGATTTATGTGATGCCTCAATCCCTGATTCCTACGTATTGTCGGAGAACTGTTAGAAAGTTATTCTTGAACAGAAACAAACAGCCACCAGTGATGTTTCATGGGACTTCAGCTTTTTAAACTCATATTTCTGCAATGTTTAAATTTAAGTATTACTTTTGAAATCAGAAAAAGACATTTTTGTAGAAGGAAGAACTTTTTCATCTATTAAATCAAAACCTTTCTTACTGTAACTCTTGTCCACTGGGCTAGTATGCCTTTTAGGGGATAGAGAAGCTGCCACATATTACATATGATAAAACTCCCATTATTTGACAGCACTAATCGTGACCATCTTTAGTCATCCTTTCTCTAGATTCAACTGTTTCCTAAATTAAAAAAACAAACAAACAACTTCCTGCTCCTAATTTCTGGACTAACACACCGGAGTCGTTTGAGCCCATTAGCCTGGGCTCTCAGCTCAGTTGGTCCTACGAAAGCATGAAGGCACATGTCTGGAGGTAACAGGGGTCTGGACTGGGAAATATTCTAGTGACATGAAGAGCCCCGAAGAGACAGCACACCTCCTCTCCCCTAAGCTGTACTAACGGTGTGATATGGGCAACTGCAGTCTGAGTGGGAAGGCGTCCGATCACCCTATCGGAGAGGCAGAGAGGAAAGCGAAGAACGGAGCACGAAGCAGCGAGAAGAACTCAATGGTCTCTGGATTACTTTGCCCAGAGACTTTTTACACTGGGGAGGATCAGGTCTCTAAACACATCAGTCCCTGCTGGAGAACTTCTGCTACGCAAACAGAATATCAGCAAACGGATAAACCCATGGTGCCGTCCTCGGGCCTGTTTTTCCTCGACTGAGGAGAAGCAGTCTCAAGGTTCTGCTTACACCAGTATGTCTACCAAAAGAGAGCCCACTACAGCCACTAGGACCTCTTTTTGGCTCTGGGTTACAAATCTCCTAGGCAAATATTTATGAACACTACGTTGGAGCCTCGGGAAGAGTAATTGGTATTAGAAAAGGAAAGGAATCACAGCACTGAGTTCTGACGCCGAACAGGCTTCTCGGAGAAATGCAGGGGACTGAGGAGGAACCAAAGCCCAGCAGCAGCAGCACATGTGGGGTGCGTCCCACATACCAGCAGGGAGGTGGCAAGCAGGCTGGGAACACCGTGACTGCCTTCATCTTAGCTTGGGACTAAAAACCACTACTATACGGATTCACCAGAGTTGCAGAACAAGGACACTCACATCTTGCAGAAGCTTCTCTAAATTCTCTTGAAGTTCATAGAAGTAGTGTGAGGTAATGAGGCCACTCCGAGATTTATCCAGGCAGTCTCGGGCCATCTCAATCACCTGATGATGAATAAAGCTCAAGGTTCCGTCTGCCAAGGGCAACACGTTGTCTGGAGTGTTGGAGGAAATGAACTCTGCTAGATGCTCTTCCATTTGTGCGGTGGCCTGCAAATCAAAGCAGGACAAGTGACTCTTCCCTTCTGATCCAGCTCGGCCGGAGCTAAGCCTGAAGGGCCTGGTCAGAGCCTAAGGATGGGTTCTGTGATCCTGGTTTCCTGATGTTGCATTTGGGGAACCTGATGACTGGAGACGTGAAAGGTCACCTTCAAGTCAAGTCAAAACATTACAGTCAAGGCCCTCTCTCACCTGGCCTTGTCCACCTCCCCACTCCTTGAACGGCACATTCTCTTGCTCTAAGGACACTGAGGTTCTGTTGTTCCTTTATCATGCTATCTCATGCCTCTGTCCATTTATGCTGTTCCCTGTGTGTAGCTTTTTCACCTGCCAAGCCTGCCTGGCAAACTCCTACTACTCCTTCTAATCTCAGTTCAAGCATCATCTTTCCTCTGGGAAGTCTTTGATTCCTCCAGGAAAACTAGGGTTTCCTTTCCTCTGTGCTTCCACTGGACCTCCCAACTGTATAAACTTGGTGTGTGGACACTCCTGGTTTCTAAATCTTTCTCCAGACTGGGAACTTCTTCAAGCCAGTGGGAGTTTGATTTATCTCAGGATCCTCTTACTTGAAGTTAGGACCCAACTGAGCTAAGCAGATGTTCAGAGAGTGTTTACTGAAGGTGTGAACCTGCCTGCTCACGGACCTGGATCCCCAGCAGAGCGGCATGAGGTCTGGCTCAGAAGCCTCTTGGGGACCTAACTGCACAGGAATGTCAAAATGACAAATATACATCTGCTAACAAGTTCCTAGCTGCCTATCTAGGGCTTGGCTTTCTTTCCTTTGCCACCAGGTGGTGATTTCTGATTTTCAGTGTGTGTTTAAGTGGGTGTTTGTATATGTATATATATGTGTGTGTATATATATACACACACACACAAACACACACACATATTTATGGTGTAGCGATGTGGTAGGGAGAGAGGGAGAGGAGGGGAGGTGAAAGAGAAGAGGGAATGGAAGGAATCTTAACATGCTTTTTCTAACACGAGTTCATCTTACATACAAACGTGCAATGCTAGGATAACAATACAACACCTAATACACAAGGAGGAAGAGGAGGAGGAAACACGCGAGGTGCATTTCTAAACACTATACACACCCAAACTTTTTTATGAAGAAGCAAGGCACAACAGAATGATTTCCTAGCTGTTCATTCTGCCCCTCTTCCTTGCTCTTACTCTCCAGTGCCCATTTGAAGGCTAGAAAGTGCAGACCACAGGGCAGCAAAGAAATAACAGCTAACACTTACTGAGCGCTAACTATGTCCTGGGCACAGTTAGAAAAGCTTAATGTTCACTAATCTTCACAAACTCCCTATGAGATAGATACTCTTATTATCTCAGATTACAGATGAGGCAAATGAAGCTCAGAGAAGTTAAAAAATCTGCCCAGGGTCATGAGGCTAATAAATGGTAGAAGCCAACTTGAACCCAGTCGGCCTGGTTCCAGAGTCTGAGCTCCTCCTCACTGCTCTGCTTCACTGTGAATGTCAAGAGGGAAAGCACAAGGGCTTCGCACTTTTTCCCTAAGCCACCCGTGTGTGCCCAGGAGACTACTCGAGGCTCGAAAAAGGACACTCTCGGAGGAGCAGGGAACCACACATCGCAGACCCTAGATACAGATGAACAGGTAGAGCCGGGGGTCTGGATGGAGGATGAAGAAAGAGGCTTGAAGACCCCATTCTCGCTGTTGTCATGGAGAGGGAGCCTCCGTCAGGCCCTGCTTCTCTCTCGGACAGAACTGGCTGTGTTCTGCAGGAACAGGGCCTATCATTAGAAAGCCAGGTCAGAGTGTTTAGGCGTGTGGTGTTCAAAAGAAATGCAAATGGAAAACAAGGCCCTCGTTCCACATACAAGGAGGTTTACAGTCAAACTGCAGTTGTGAAGACCATTTCTCAACCATCTCAGGACAGTAACCTACCTTCCTCCCTCAGCATTTCCCTGCTTGAAAACACAAGTCCAAATGTGAATAGCAACTCTGAGCTGTCTCCCACCCTACTGCTCTCTCTGGCCAACTTCCTGCCAGAGGAAATTTCCAGCGTAGCTCTGTTTGTGCTTGGTAATGGGAGTGCTGCTTTAGAAATCTGCATTAAGTGAAGGTGCTCTCAGAGGGCGAATCTCCTTCTGGGGGACCCCGACTCATGGATCCTGATGTGCACGGTCAGAAGCAAGGTCTCTGCTCTTTCCTTCCCACTAATATACAGTGGGATATGTTTTCGACATTTCCCTCTGGATACCCCTTTCTCTGGGGAGTGGAGAAACAGAGGCTCTGCAAGTACGATCCCCAAACTCAAAGTCCTCTGCTGCCTTCCTCTTCTCCAGCAGTCTGAAAGCCCTCATGCTTGTGTCCTCCTCCTCCTGGCGTCTCCCTGATCTCCTTCCAGATTGCCTCTGGCGACTCCCCCACCCCCAGTCTTCCCACTGGGGCTGGCTGGAGGTGGCATCCTCAGAGGCGTTACCAGTCTCCTTTAAACTGGATCCTTACCTTGGGGAATCTTTCCTTGTACACATGATTCATCATTATTATTTCACTGTCAAAGGAAACTGGTGACCGTCCAGGACTAAATAAGAAGGAAACAACTGTGTTACTTTAGTGCCAGGGAACCTTCAAGGAGAAAGATGCCCATCCCCAGAGCCCGTGCCCACCCACTGTCTGCAGCACCCACACACTCCCACCTTAAGGAGTGCTGAGTTCCAGAGCCTTTCTTATTCCTGGAGCTGCCAGCACTGTTCAGCTCAAAAGTGTGCCATCTGGAGCTAGACTACCTTCCTGTAAGAGGCCTGGCCTTCACAAAGACTTCTGCCAGGGCCTGAAAAGGCCTAGACAGGAGGAGACCACTCTTGAGGCCACTGGTGGTTCTTCTAGGATCACTTCCTCCAGAACAGGACTCTCTGGGTCTTCTTTGCTTTGGCCAGTGGGGTTGGGCATACCCCAGCATGTTCTAGGAATCAAATCAAATCAAACCACCACCAAAACAACCAAAGGAAGACAGTGTATACCTGTATCTTTTCTAAACAAGCTGCATCCAGTGGGGCTAACTTAGCTCTCACCTGGGGGATGAATGAGGCCAGTCCAGCCAGCCCGTAGTGAATCATAAACCTGGGTCATCTAAATCTTCCCCTCTGGCCCATGTGTGATTACATCCTCTTAAAGGATTCAGAGTTTGAGCCGTACAACTGAATGGCTATTTGGGTCCTGCCCAGTTTGGTGCCCGACATGTGATCCCAGCTGAGCTATGTTCAGAAACGTTCTTTTCTGCCTTTCCTCCCTACGGTAGGCCATGGTCTGCCTGCTACATTAATGCACATTACCCAGCTTTTTAAGAGTAATCCTCAGGGATTTCCCAGAGGTACTGTAGTCCTCTCAGTCTCAAATGGCCTAAAAGGTGCCCGTCTCTGTGTGGAGTGTGAAGAGCACCAAGATTCAGACATTCCTCTGTATGAGACAAAGAAACACACTGGGCTCCACACTTCACACTCCCTCATTTGTATGTCTGACCCTTTGCATTGCAGTCCCAGTCATTGTTCTCACCAATCTGAACTTGAACCAGTCTTTGTGGTCTGGCTCAGCTCACTGGCACTTGCAGTGCCAACATGACCTGAGGGGATTCTTTCTGGAAGGCACTGCTCCTCTGGGCCTCCACCTTGAACATGCGAACCAACTTCTTATTTCCCAGGGACCCTGGAAATCTGAGCTCGATCACTTAAAGCCATGATCATTTTATTCTCCACCCTTTCCCTTAACCTGGAATTCTGGCACAGATTTACCACCTAATGCCAAAGAGAAGAGCTGATTTAATCTATGGAATACACAGATAAATCAGCTGTTAAGGTTTGCTTGGTTTGATGAGCCCAGGTGATTCAGGGAAATGAGACAGATTTAGATGGGCATTTAGTTCTGCTTCTGCAATGGGCTTCTTCCCCGAGTCAGCCTCAAGTGTCCTCAGAAGCAACTTTTTTAATTGGCCTAGTTTATATATGCTGGGCCTCTGGGTTCTGCAGCCAGGTAACCATCAGAATGGATGATACTATTACTCTCCTTTTACTGAATGGAGTCCAAAGTACATTTCTACTGCCAACTACTTTCAAAGGGAAAAAGAGGGACCCCTTGACAGCATCTTCAGGCACCTCTTGTGATGGTGAGTTGAGCTGTACCCAATACCAAAGGGCTTGAGCTTCACTGCACTTGACTCATTTGAGCTGTGCCTATGTGCTAGGCCAGGGGTTGGCAAACTACGGCCCGCAGACCAAATCTGGCCCGCCGGCTGCTTTTATAAATAAAGTTTACATAATGTCTGTGGATGATTCTGCACCACAGCAGAGTAAGTAGCTGCCAGAGACGATACGGCCTGCAAAGTGTGAATTATTTACTACCCTGCCCTTTACGGAATAAGTCTGTTGACTCCTAGGCTGTGCAGACAAGCTGAACTCCATGGGTACCAGGGCAGTGGGTGGAGAGCACCCTCACCTGAGGCTGCGGGAGCGGGGCCGCAGGGCCGGGGACTGCCGTCCTTCTTCATCGGGTACACTCTCTGTGCTGAAATGCTTCGTCAGAAAGTGCAGCTCATCGGCTGTAGGCTGGAAGGGCAACTGGTGCAGCTTTTCCTGCGAGGAGCATGATGACTAGAGGGGACAACATTTTTAAAAAGCATTAAAGACATGTCTAAGGCAGTCTAGAAGTGGAGAAGGACTGAAAATGGTCAGTGGCTCCCCAGTCGACGTAAACCTGAAGTCAGCCCACAGCCAGCATGCTTTCCCTTGCTCCCTTGAGTCTCCACTGTACATGATCCCGTTCATCTCTATCCTTCAGAGCTCTGTTCAGATGAAGCCAAGATACTATTGTCCTTCATGAGCCTTGCAGGGGGCCAGACCCAGACATTCATGAGGTGTGACAGCTCCCCAACTACCTAGGGAGCCTCTTTAGGTGGCCAAAAGCAGATTCTTCCACGTGGACCCTTTGCCCTCAGTGAAGCTTCTGGCTAGTTAGAATGGCAAGTAATTAATAAATCATGCTTCCTGGCTTATTAGGAAATGTTCTAGGTATGCCCAGCCTACAAATGACATCCCCATAAGTTTTGCCTTCTACAACACCTTGGGAGAGCCCCAGGATGGCTCAGCAATGTTTCCTTTAGGCTGTTACCCAGAAGGCAACTGGCTTCGCTGCAGCTGTGAAGGCTTTGCCCAGGCTCTAGGGACACCAATAGGCAAGAAAATCCAGCAGGGAAGAAAATTATTTTTAGATCTAGAACCCAAAGATTAGACTTGACCTGAAAACAATTAAGAATTCTAAACATGGCCCAACGATTGAGATTCCAGAATCACAAGAGACAATTTGAGGGAGTGAGCTGTGCTACTACAGGCATCCCACCAACGCAGCCATTGCCATGGCAGCCCTGGTCGGCACCTGGATCAGTGAACTCCTGCCCTTACCTGACAAGACTGGCTACAGCAGCAGCAAATCTAACACTATTGGCTCAACTTCTGTTCACCAACTGATGAAGGATCTGGGGTTAAATTCACTTACACTCAAAGCTGCAGTACCACACCAAGAAAACCGTTGCCACACGTAAGCCTTAATACCAAGTGAGAAATCAAAAATTTTTTTGACTTACAGTGCACACTTCTCTCATGGAATCCTATAATACATAAAGTTGTAAACAGCTAGTGGGAGGTTTTCATGAGGCTCTGTCTTGGTCACATTTTTATAAATGATTTGGATAGAAGTTGCAAAAAGTATTCTCACCCAACTGCAACTAACATGAAGAAAAATTGGTATTTTAAGGTATTCCAATAAAATAAGCTGGAGCAATGGGTTGAGTCTATTAAAACTTATTGAACAGGAATATATATATAATAAATACATGACTCTTACTTTGGGTCTCAAAAATCACCTGTTTGAGTAAAGGATTATGGGAAAGGGATATTTACTAGGGAAAGATCTGAAACTAAACAGCTGCCAAAAGACCAGTGAGATCTTTGGATTAATTTAAGAGTAAAATCTAGGACTTTCCTGGTGGTCCAGTGGTTAAGACTCTGTGCTTTCACTGCAGGGGGCACGGGTTTGATCCCTGGTTGGGGAACTAAGATCCCACTTGCAGCACAGAGCGGCCAAAATAATAATAATAAAAAAAATTTTAAAAAGAGTAATATCTAGGTCAAGGGAGGAAATGATAACTTCTTTTACCTGCTTGGGATTTATGAATACAAACTGAGCTGAGAAGACCTGAAGAATGGTGGGAGACATGGAGAAATGGGTCATCCAGTCTGCGGCCTACAAAGCCTAAAATATGCGCCCTTTACAGAACGTGCTTGCCAACTTGTCATCCTGGCTTCAATTAAATGTTGCTCAATGAGGAAGACTCATTTTAGGGTCAATTGTGCATGGTGGCAGTTAGGACATTTGTTGTGTTTTAGGCTAAAATCTTCTCTAAAAGAGACATAACTAGAAGTTTTAGAGACAGGCCCAATATTTTTTTTTTTGCTGATATACAATCAAACTTGAATATCAAATCACATTCATCCTTCCCTTCTTTTCTGAAAGGAAAAGGTGAAAAAGTTGGAGGAGGGTCTACCAGGCCTTTGTGACATGGTGGGGGGTGGTGTTATTTGCTCTTGGTTGCAGTTCTACAAATAAAATAGGGGAGCAAGGGAACCGTGCTTAGGAGTGCCTGTGCCTGGCCTCGTGGGCAAAGCGAAAGTCCATCCTCAAGCCCTCTTCTGACTCCACTAGGAATAACTGACGCTCAGAAACATGCTGGTTAATTCTTTCCAAAGGCATTTAATGGATCTGACTATGGCTGTTAAAGGCCACCAGACCTCTGTCCCTCTCAGCCTCATCCCAAGCAACCTCTCTGAGTTGGGCTTTGGAGAAAAAGTTGAGAACCACTTTGCAACACTGTAGGGACAGGGAGCAATACCTGTAGGGAAGTATTTCCTCAGGGTGAAGGAGGTACGGCCACAGATTTGGCTACTTACTGAGACAGTGGAGCTAGGAGTGTTGGTTCCATAGCCTGAAGAAGGCAAAGAAGCCAAAGACCAGCGCCGTCCATCAGTCCTATGTAAGAAAAGAATGTTAGGCAGTTTCTACCGAACCCCACCCTGAGCCCAGGACCTGCCTGTCTTTCCATCAGGTTTTTTGGGGCAGTTGAGTCATTGGTAGGCTCTTTCTTGTCTCAAGACAGTACTGCTCAGTCCAGCACTTGCTTTCATATCTCTTTCCTACATGGGGCCTATTGTTGTGTGTTTTCCACTGCAAAGACAGACATCTCTGACTATAAAGGAGTCCATAACTTTAAATAAGAATATCTGTTATGCAATACTATGGTTTTGGAATAAAAATCTTTACACTCTCAACTTATTCACTTTTAGCAATGACAGAGAAGCAATGACAGAGGACTGCAGCTAAAGGCATCATCACAAGGAGAGAACTACCACTGAAATGCTAGTTCCTTTTTTGAAGGCTCCATGTGAAGGGTCCTTTGGTGTTCCCCAGGCCACTGGGTTGAAAACCAGGAAGAAGTGAAACTACCACCTGGGTCTGAGTATGAATCAATAGATTGCAAATAGTCAAAGGCTACCCAGAACCCATTAGGACTCATAAATCCAATCTTTGAGAATGTTTGCCAAAGAGTGACAGCAACCTTATGAAAGAAGAGTGAAGTGGCATAGCTTGGCCATATATGAGACTCTGGGGCAGGCTTCCAGCTGCTCTTTAGAGGATGTGCTCTGAAGCTCTCATCACAGAGAACCACAGTTATCTGCTTTGCTTTAGAGAAGAAAGATCAAGCAAGTGTCTGGTTTGAAGCTTTTATAACATGGACAAGTGATTCTTTCCTGGACTACAGGATGTGTTGTAACACAAATGTTCTTTCTTGTGGAGCTTAGGGGTACAGCCTGCTCTGGTTGAAGTTATAGAAAAACTTCTTTGATGTGACCCACAGAACCTAAGAACGTTAGCAGTGGAGGACCTTTAGAAGTTAAGTTCAATACTCTCAATCTTCAGAGAAAACAGTAAGACCCAGAGATCTGGATGAATTGTTCCAGGCTCCACAGTTAAAGGTGGGTGCAGGGAGGCATGGAGAGGAAGAAGGAAAAAAAGGAATGAATCTTGCCAGGGCTTCTCTTTTGGAAGCACTCCTCTCCACCCCCACCAATACCAGGCAGCTTTTCCTACTATGTTCTGTAAGGGGACAGCCGGGGGTTCCATGCCACATGCACATGACTCAAACTTCATGCCACCCAGGCAGCCGGTCCTGCTGGAACCTAGTCTCTGAGGCAAAGAAATGTCCAGGAGGCTGCTCAAACATGATATTCTCTCTGATCTCTCTTTTGGGTCCTGAGAGCTCTACACAAGGAAGCAAGTCAATTCCAGGAAAACAGAGCTCAGCAAAGATGGGACTAGTCTAACTCAGGGAGGCATTTCCCAAACCCTTGTCAGATACACTTCTCCACAGGCGATTTTTCCTCCTTCATAAGGAAATGGGAACCAAAATGGCAGCCATTTTTCTGTAAACTGAAGAGCAGGGACCACCAGAGTCAGAAATGCCACTACAGGATGCCTCCATTTCCTCTGCCTGGTCATCCCACTGGGTGACTGAGGAAAGTTGTGCGAATGAGGGTGACCTGTTCCTATGCTCAGAAGCTTGGAACTAAATATTTAGCAAATCCTGCCTTCTAAACATATGAGCACGGAGCCTTGGTTCCAGCAGGTAGAGGGGGCTCCATTAGGGCCTCTTTGATAGAAATGAAAGGCCAAATGTTCATACCCACACTCAGAGAAGACTCATCACAGCCAGTTCTCACCAAGCATGAAACCACAAACCATACTGTCTGGCCATGCATAGCAGTTTCCCAGCCCCTCTCCCCATCACGTCCGCTATTACCTGTCTGCTCTGTGGCCATGGCTGTAGTGAAAAGACATACGTTAAAGTGAGAATCAAAGGGAACCAGAGAGACTGCTCTGTTTGACACCTGGCATTTGGTCTAACTTGGCAGAGACAAACCTTTCGTTTATGAATGTGTGTAAGTTAGTAGTGAAATTGTGTGACTAATGGGTCTATCCCTACAGTTTCATTAAATCTGCCTTTTGTGTGATATTCCAAACTAATGTGATGCTATAAAGCTCATGCCCAACTTCAGTGATAGGAAACACAATTCCTGAGTACCTTGTTTCGCAGGGTTGAAGTCTTCCTCCCCTCACCCACCAATACCTAGCTACTTTTCCTACTATGTCTGGTAAAGGGACAGCCTGGGGCTCTGTCTTCCACACATACGACTCAAACTTCAGGCCACCTAGCACAGACCTGTGTGGATCTCAGTGGTAATACCAGGTCCCAAAGCCCCCGGCTGATCCTACTCCTAAAGCCCAGGGAATGATGCAGACACAGGACACCAATGGAACATGCTATTCCCTCTGCATGGATTGGTCTACACACCTGCATCCTCACTCCCAACATGGCAGGCTCCTTCTTATCCTTCAGGTTGGCTTAAAAGTCACTCCTTCCAAGAGGTCTTACATGACCACCCAGTACAGACTCTCCAGCCTCATTCCCTTCCTACTCTTTTAGGCAGCATCATTTTCTTTCCCTTCACAGTGCTTATCACAGGTTACAGCAATATATTTGTTAGTTTGCTTGTTCGTTATTCTTCCCCACCACTCATTCAATCAATAAGCACCGACTGAGTGCTTATTATATACTAGCAGACATATTTTCAACATATTAAGGCATCTCTATTAAAGGTGCTTTGATTCTGGTTGAGAGGAAACAGAAAACAAATAAGAAACTACAGTCAGCCCTCCTTATCCATGGGTTCTGTATCTGTAGATTCAACCAACAGTGAATCAAAAATATTCAGGGGAAAAAAAATCCAGAAAGTTCCACAAAGCCAAACTTGAATGTGCTCCATGCCAGCAACTATTCACACTGTATTTAAAACTATTTACATATCATTTACATTGTATTAGCTATTATAAGTAATCTAGAGATGATTTAAAGTATACAAGAGGATGTGCATAGGTTATATGCAAATACTATGCCATTTTATATAAGGGATTTAAACATCTGTAGACTTTGGTATCCACCAGGGTCCTGGAACCAATCCCCTCTGGATACCGAGGGGTGACTGTATCAGGCATTGAAAAGTACTAGTTTGAAAATAAAACTGGATGGTTTGCTGGAGAATGATGAGGGGGCTCCTTTATATTGTATGGTGAGGGAAGGCCTCTCTGGGGAGTTGACATTTAAGATGAGAAATGAAAGACAAGAAGGAGTTAACTAAGCGAAGACCTGAGGGAACAGCATTCCCTCAAAGGGAACAACAAGTGCACAGACTCTACTAAGTCTACTAAGTTTCTATAAAGTTAGGGCTTTGTCTGCTTCCCACTATATAACTAAGTACACAGCATGTGCCTGGGCTTACTGGGTACTCAGTAAATATTTATTGAATGAATGGGAAATGACTCAATGCCATTTACAGAGAACGGTCACAGGTCCTACTGTCCCAGCTCAGACCTAATCTGAGGCTAGAGTTCAAACACAATCAAGGCAGGAAGTCTGAGATAAGTTAGACTTTCAGCTGGGCTGGAAAGCAAATGCATCCATCCATTATATACCTATACTGTAAGTGTTCCTATCTGGATCCTTAGTTAACTAACGAAGTTACACAGGGTAGGAGAGGTGAGTCCATGGAACAAACTCTTGACGATATTTGCTTTGAATAAGGCAATTGGGTCAGGAGGGGCACCCAAGTCAGCCATCAAACTTTTCCCAACCCGTCCATGACCTTTTCAGCTGCATAGAATCCTGGAGAAGAAGGGGGTGGATTTCTTCTGGGTTGCCATTTTAACAGTGAGTTAATGCTGTTAAATTAGGAATCTGTTCTTTTTCTGTTAGCTCTTTTAAAAAAGTAGTCGGAGTACTACTACTACGACTCTGATCTCAAGATGTATATATCATTCTCCAACCATTAGAGGCTCCAAATCTGGAGCCATGATTTTTCTGGAGGTCTTAATACCAAAGACTGACTCCAACCAAGAATATTTTTAAAATAAAAAATAAAGTCAAAGAATGTGAACGCTGCCAAGAAAGAATTTTAGAGATGTTCTGAAAAGTAAATAATTTGTGTAAGAAGTCTTGGGGGACTTCCCTGGTGATGCAGTGGTTAAGAATCCGCCTGTCAATGCAGGGGACACAGGTTCGAGCCCTGGTCTGGGAAGATCCCACATGCCGTGGAGCAACTAAGTCCGTGCGCCACAACTACTGAGCCTGCACTCCAGAGCCCACGAACCACAACTACTGAGCCCGCATGCCACGGCTACTGAAGCCTGTGCGCCTAGAGCCCGTGCTCCTCAACAAGAGAAGCCACCGCAATGAGAAGCCCACGCACCAGAACGAAGAGTAGCCCCCACTCACCGCAACTAGAGAAAGTCCACATGCAGCAATGAAGACCCAACACAGCCAAAAATAAACAAATAAATAAATGTATTTAAAAAAAAAAAAAAAGAAGAAGCCTTGGTATATGGATTGACTCATGTCAACTCATTGCTTCTCCAGAGGCCAGGTGATACCATGGCAATGGGCTGAACTGTCAGGATTGCTACCATGGGCCAGGGATAAATTGATATCATTTCCAGAAATAAGTGAAATGTGAGGAATACAAGCACGGCTCTGCAACACACCAAATCTTTCTAAATTCATGGGAGGATAAGTGAAGATCTGGTAGTCTCTTTATCCCCAAGGAGGGAGGCATAAATGGCCTCTTCTAGCTCCCTGGAACTACCTGAGTTAGAGGAATAAGAGTATAACTTTGGGTCCTCCTGGGAGGAGAACCCATTTTGTCATTGATCACTCTAGGATAGCTTTCAGTCAAGAGTATAATGTTTTTGAACATACCCTCAGGAAACCAGGGGCTTGTGCTTAAGATTATAAAATAAATTCACTTCTAATATCTACTTGCCCATTTGAACATTCAAACACAAATACCTACGGTGTTTGGAAAGCAAAGCTTGAACAAGACGTTTATGACCTGGGCGAGGAAAGCAGGAAAGGAATTTGATGGCTGGTAGACCATCAAAGGTAACATCTTGGTAACACCAAGGTAACACCTTGGAAGGGAAGTGCCTCAAAGGAGGAAGCTGACATTTAACTGACATTCATGCAAATGCCACACATGTTAGTCACAGAGGAGTTTTTCTATCAACTTACCTACGGGCAGGAACAAAGGAAAAGTGAGCAGGTGCATTTGGAGAGAAATTCCGGGGGCTGTCCAAAGGACTGTTACCTGTGGACAAGGAAAGTAAAAGAAATCCTCTGTGAGGTTTGCTTCTGAGGAGGGTTAAGATGATAATAACCTTCAGGGAAGAAATCAGCCCCTAGCATAGGCAATTAGCATTATATGGTTATTTTTCCAGGTCCACCATTAGTTTAGTGATTCTCTCTTTGCAAAAACTGGCAGCCCAGAGGTTTCTCCCTTGTTCCCAAGTTGCCTATAACCATCTATGCTTCTCAGACATCTGTTTTAGATCTAGCATCAACCTGCCCTCCTTGGAACACCTCAGGTTCCAATCTGCCTATTCAAGTTAACCCAACTTTCCAAAGGCTTGAACTCATTCAGTACAGAGAGCACGGCCAAACGCTCCCACTTCTCAAAGGGCAACGGGACTCCTGGCCTGAAAGTCTCTTGCAGGTGGAAATCTTGTAGGTGGAAAATAAACCTCACACACATGTAGCTCCCAATGAAAGTAGTACATTATTGGCTCTGTTTATTAGATCATTTCAATTCTATTCAAAGGGTGATAAAACTTTCTTCTGTCTTCTGTGCTGTCAAGCAGTTTTTCTTGGAAACTAATGGAAATATTTAATAATTTTTTAAAAGTTTATTTATTTATTTATGGCTGCATTGGGTCTTTGTTGCTGCACGCGGGCTTTCTCTAGTTGCAGTGAGCGGGGAATACTCTTTGTTGTGGTGTGCGGGCTTCTCATTGCGGTGGCTTCCCTTATTGCGGAACACGGGCCCTAGAGCACGAGGGCTTCAGGAGTTGCAGTGCATGGGCTCAGTAGTTGCAGTGCACAGGCTCTAGGGCACGCAGGCTTCAGTAGTTGTGGCATGGGCTCAGTAGTTGTGGTGCACGGGCTTAGCTCCTCCGCAGCATGTGGAATCTTCCCGGACCAGGGATGGAACCCGTGTACCTGGCGATGGCAGGCGGATTCTTAACCGCTGTGCCACCAGGGAAGTCCCTATAATGTTTTTTTAAATTTTTAACAAATAGGTTCAAAATCTATTGAACTTTTCATTTGGAAGATAAAAAATATTCTATTTCCAATGTTTTTTAAAAAGTGGCAGATTTACCTGTTTCAATAGGTGGCATCATTTTTGTCAATAAAATCACATATAGATGGGAACATTTCAAAACATCCATTTTCAAAATGCTCTCTCTGTGGCACAAACTTCTTTCAAACTGTAGCTACTTTTTCACTCATTGTTAAAATGTCACCTTCACCCTGAAGGGATAGGAGTATTTGCCGCCCCTCACTCCGCAAATACCTCCTAGTCAGCATATTACAACCAGTAAATTTCCTTCTTATACAAACTTTCCAAAAGTCCCTCCACACCGTTCTACAAGATATTGTAAAAATTCACCTGTAAGCTGCAATATGTTGCAGTCTGCTGAAGGGAAATGAATGACCGAGGGGGTACAGTGGAACACCACTCTTTGTTCATGATATGCTACATACAATTTATGACACAGTCTGACAAATGGATCTAATGAGGGTACCAGTGTTGATCTATACCTAAGTACTAGTAAAGCCTAATTTAATCCTCATTTTTCATGATAAAAAGTAAGTAAAAGTCAGTCCCTGGTGGTGCAGAGGTTAAGAATCCGCCTGCCAATGCAGGGGACACAGGTTCGAGCCCTGGTCCAGGAAGATCCCACATGCCGCGGATCAACTAAGCCTGTGAGCCACAACTACTGAGGCTGCGCTCTAGAGTCCATGAGCCACAACTACTGAGCCCATGCACCACAGCTACTGAAGCCCATGAGCCTAGAGCCCATGCTCTGCAACCGGAGAGGTCACCACAATGAGAAGCCCTTGTACCGCAATGAAGAGAAGCCCCGGCTCGCCGCAACTAGAGAAAGCCCAGGCACAGTAATGAAGATCCAACGCAGCCAAAATTAATTAATTAATTAATAAAATTAAAAAAAAAAGAAAAGTAAAAGTTTTTATATTTTTCCCCCATACCCAAGGGGATCACCTTTAGAGAACCACTTCGATGAATGCTGTTATTCGAAAATTCTAAGCAGTAGAATGACAGGTACACAGTGATATATCACAAAAAATGTCCAGCTTCAAAATTTAGACTGGGGCTTCCCTGGTGGCACAGTGGTTGAGAGTCTGCTTGCCGATGCAGGGGACACGGGTTCGTGCCCTGGTCCGGGAAGATCCCACATGCCGCGGAGCGGCTGGGCCCGTGAGCCACGGCCACTGAGCCTGCGCGTCCGGAGCCTGTGCTCCGCAGCGGGAGAGGCCACAACAGTGAGAGGCCCGCGTAATGCAAAAAAAAAAAAAAATTTAGACTGGACTCAGTAGAAAGAGAAAAGGAATTAAGGGGTTTCTTCAATATGTCAAATGATAGATGATTAAGGCCTCCAGAAAGCCAAAGTCGGACCGTATTCACCCAGAGTTAGTTTGCAACAGCTTCTATATCAAAGGCTTTTTCTGAGTTTTAAACTATGTCCTCTTTCTCCTCTGCTTGCTTATTTTTTTAAAAATTTATTATTTGTTTATTTTATTTTTGGCTGCATTGGGTCTTTGTTGCTGCGTGCAGGCTTTTCTCTAGTTGCAGCGAGCGGGGGCTCCTCTTCGTTGCGGTGCGCTGGCTTCTCATTGTGGTAGCTTCTCTTGTTGTGAAGCACGGGCTCTAGGCACGTGGGCTTCAGTAGTTGTGGCATGCAGGCTCAGTAGTTGTGGCTCACAGGCTCTAGAGTGCAGGCTCAGTAACTGTGGCTCATGGGCTTAGTTGCTCCGCGGCATGTGGGATCTTCCTGTACCAGGGCTCAAACCCGTGTCCCCTGCATTGGCAGGCGGATTCTTAACCACTGAGCCACCAGAGAAGTCCCTGCTTGCCTGTTTTTGAACCCCTGATGGCATTTACCAGAATTAAGGGCACCATATGGTACATCTTTATTCCAGTGTCAATGAAGTACTTATTAATTTATCAGTTACTAAGGTTTATACATTTGTTCGTTAGAACATTTTAGAGTTGGTTCACAATTCAACATCTTATATACCAAATACTGCCAACATCACAGAAAGGAAATGGCTTGCAAGTTATGGGGGTAGTTGCCAGACATAGTCCAAAACAGATCTCTGTGTACGTGATTGTAGTCTTTGGCAAAAAGCATCTTTGGTTCAGGGGTAAATAACAATGGATTCCTACCACCTGGAAGCTGATGAAATAATAAAGATTATAACAAGCATTCCTCCCAACTGGCCAGGCTCCAGTACACTTTCCAAAAAAGGTACTACTCTGACACTAACTGGGTGTACTGCAATTCCATTCTGACACCAACCACACAAAGCACAGACCCAACAGGTTTAGGGCAAAGTCTTTAACGAGACTGCCTCACTTCCTATACCAGCCATAAATCTTGGGAGGAGGGAGGTGCCTATACTTCTGACCCACTGACTATAAATTTGGAGGTTTCCTTGCCTTCCCCCAGCTGCAATAATTCACTAGAACAACTCACAGAACTCAGAAAGTATTATATTTACTATTACAAATTTAGTTTAGAGGATGTACACAGGTGAAGTCAGGGAAGGAATGCAGAACTCCTGTGTCCTCTCCTTGTGGAACCTGGGTACGTCCCCCTTCCAGCACATAAATGTGTTCACCAACCAGGAAGCTCTACTCAGAGCTTTGGTATCTACAGTTTTCAATGGAGTTTCACTACACAGGCATAATTGATTAAATCACGGGCTACACAATTGAACTCAATCTCCAGCTCCTTCCCCTCCCCATGAGGTTGGTCTGGACCAAAGTCCCAACTTTCTCATCATATGGTTGGTTTTCCTGATGACCAGCCACCATCCTGAAGCTATCTAGGGGGCTACCCTGAGTTACCTCATTGGCATAACAAAGACACTCTATCACTCAGGAAATTCCAAGGTTTTTAGAAGCTCCATGCCAGGAACCTGGGATAAAAAACTGTAGAAATTGTTTATTATACAGGTGCTAAGGCCTAAAAAGTTTGTGCTACCTTACTGTGTTTTCTCTACTTCTCCAATATTCATTTTGCCAAACAGCCAAAAATTACTAATACGAAGATTGTGACAGAATAAAATCAATAATTTGAATTGGTCTTCTTTTGAGGGAAGATCAAGATATTAGACTGCTAACATTTGAAGAAAATATTTAAATTGACCCTTCTTACTGAATTACATTCACAGTTCTGGCTCCAGAAAAAAAAAAACACATCACGTCATTGAGAAGAACTTTTCCTTAAAAACAACCAGAAATGCCTCAACAGGACAAAAAATTGATGGAAAATCCAGCAGCCCAGAAAGCAGGCTTTTTCAACTTTACCAAACAGTTTAGCAGTTGGAAAAAATAGTCAAAGACAAGTAATCATCCATCCCAGCAAAACAAGTTATAATAAAACATATAAACAAACAACTGGGAGCTGTCACCTACAAACCGGCACTTGCCATCTACCTCTACAAGGATCAAATTAGCGGATGCAGCTGCTGACCATCAACACTCCCTGAAAGGAGTTCAGGGTGGAGATCAGGAATGAGGCACTCTGTGCTCTAGGGAAAACTGGCAGAACAGGTTTTCAGTTGGTTAGATATTTTCAGGAGAAGATTTTATGAACCCAATTCTTGCATCTACTCGTATCTAGAAAAGCACTAAAATCCTTCATGGTGACGTCTGCTCCTCGTAACTAACAGTAACCTTCACGAGACTAGCGGAAACCTTCTGCAAAAATATGTGCTTGATGGCATGTACTCACCCTTTAACAAAATCACATATACACTGACCTTCCCCCCACCTCTTTGGAGAAGTTTCTTGGAGCTATCTGAAATGCTGTCTCCAAGGCCATAGTCCTCATTTTGCCCCAAATAAAACTTAACTCACAACTCTCAGGTTGTGCATTTTTTTCAGCTGTGAGTTGACCCTGAACTAGTTGTTTCATTTATACAGTTTAGCTAGTTACAAAGTAATATAATTATATAGCAAGCACCTGTATAAATACCATACAGGTTAACAATGCCATCTTCCGAAATCCCTCTACATAATCCTTCCAGTCAAAACCCCTCCCCATCCTGACTAAAGGTAAACATTACCCTGACTTTTACGGCAATCATTTCCCTATAGCTTTACCAACTAAATATGCAGCTCTAAATACTTGAGTTTAGTTTTTCTCAATTTAAAAAACTGATATGTAGGGAATTCCCTAGTGGTCCAGTGATTAGGCTCTGCACTTCCACTGCTGGGGGCCCGGGTTCAATCCCTGTTCGGGGAATTAAGATCCCACAAGCCACGTGGAGTGGCCAAAAAAAAAGAGATGAGTCACATATCATAAAATTCACCCTTTTAAAGTGCACAGTGTAGCAGTTTTAGTATATTCACAAAGCTGTGCAACCATCACCACTATCTACTTCCAGAACATTTTTTATCACTCAAAAAAGAAACTGTACCTGTTGATAGTCACTCCTGATTCTGCTCTCCCCCAAGACTCTGGCAACCACTAATCTACGTTCTGTTCCTATGGAATTGCCTACCCTGGACATTTCACAGAAATGGAATCATACAATATGTGACCTTTTGTGCTCTAGTCTATTTTTAAACTTTACTTAAGAAAATGCCGAACTGTTTTTGCAAAATGGATGTACCAATTTATAGTTCCACCAGTGATGCTTAAGAGTTCCCACTGTTTCATATACTTATCTATACTTTGTTCTGTCATTTTAATCTAAGCCATGTTTGACAGTAATATAATGGCATTTCATTGTGATTTTATTTTGCATTTCCATAATTACTAATGAGATTAAAGTATCTTTTCACATACTTATTGGCCATTTGGATTGCTTCTGTGAACTGCCTGCTCAAGTCCCTTGGCCATTTTTCAATCATACTATCTTTTTATTTTATTGATTTGCTGGAGTCCTTTAAATGTTCTGAATCCAAGCCCTTTGTCAATCTTAAGCGTCATAATTATCTTCTCTCAGTTTGTGGCTTGCCTTTTCATGGTACCTTTTGGTGACTAAAAATTCTAATGTATTCAAATGTATTACCTTTTTCCTTTATGTCCTTTACAAAAAATTCCCTTTATGTATTTCCAATTCCCTTTATGTCCTTTTAAAAAAATGAAGATGTTCTAACTGCATACCTTCTAAAAGTTTAGTGTTTTGGCCTTCACATTTAAATCTACAATTCACGTATATGAAATCGTCATGTGTATACTTTAAATATCTTACCATTTTATTTATCAATTATACCTTACTGAAGCTGAAAAAAAAAACTACAGTTCACCTAGAACTGATTTTTGTGAAGTAAGAGCTAATTCTTTCATATTCTGCATATGAACATCCAACTGTCCCAGTGTCACCTCTGTCATAAATCAAGTGTCCGTATATGTATGGATTTGTTTCTGGGATCTTCTTTCTCCTTTCCCTAAATATATTCTTCTCTTCAATACTGCTTATTTAAGTTAAGGGTATCATCACTCATTAATCACCCAAACAGGAAATCTGGAGACAATCAGTTCTAATCCTTGCTGATTTGATCTCATAAATTTTCCCATATTCATATATTTTCTCCATTTCTAATACTTCCTTACATCTTGACAATGGCCAGGGCCTCTTAACTGGTCTTCTAAATGCCAGCATATCTTTACTTTTGTACTCCCAAGCACCCTGGACATACATTTAGTATAGCCTTTAACAAATTAGGTGAAACTTGACTGTCCCCTGTGGACACAGATCTCCTTGCAGCTCTCTCAAGTAATGACTGTTTGCTTTCACACACCCCTTTGTATACCACTGGGCCGAAATATGGGGTAGGTATCCTGCTAGCTCCTCATGTTTTCTTCCAGGCACTCTCCAGCTCTACTTCTCTCTCCTGAAATCAAGACTAATATATTGATTGGCCCATACCAGTGTCTAAAAGGCAGTTCAAACTTAATATATTTAAGGGTTCCAAGGATCAGAGGTCCTGGAATCAAATGATTGGTTTTCGGGGGATGAGGTTTCTAGATGGCACAAGGTAGAAAGACTGGGTTAGTGCTTGGAGAGTAGGAAGAATGAAACTAAAGTTATAGAGACAGGGTCTAAAGTATAGGTATTGGGCATATGTGACCAAGGAAGTACGGAGGAGAAGCTCACTGGAAGACAGGAGCTCAAAGAACTGAAAGTCCTAAGAACTGAAAAGATCCTCAACATAAGTGTACTGAAACTATCAAGAATAACAGAGGAGTTAGAACTGAAGAGTAATAGTGAATCAAGAACTAAGATATTTACAGCTGCAATGATGGGTAGTGTGTGATATAATTTAATGGCATAAGATTCAAAGTATTAGGGCATTAGGAAGAAGAGAGGGAGAATAATGAAAAGACAAGGCCCAATGGTAGGAGGTCATGGGAGCAGTAAGAGCTAACACTTCAGAGGGCTGCAGACAGTCAGTGTTCTAACCCTTCCCTTTTCCCCAGGATTTCACTAGAACAAGATTGATGGACTATGAATTCCAGAAGGTACATTGGAAGAGTTTCAAGAGTCAGAGAGGGATGAGAAAAAGGGTCAGAGCAGGGAATGTTCAGAGATTTATAGCAGCTAGGAGTATAGGAGACAGAAGGGGCAAATACCTGGGGGTTCCTGTGGTGACTGACAGGGATAAGGGATAATGAAATTAGCCCTAGTGGATTCAAGACTGATAAGAGGTGAGGAGGCTACAAGTGTTAGGGAGTAAAGAGGAGTGGATTACTGGGGACTGCTCTTGACCCTGGATGATAGGGGCTGAAGGCTTAAGGAAGACACACTTTTAGTCCCATTACACTAGTTTAAAATCAGATGATATGTAACAAACATCATATAAACATGCATGCCCACTGACCTGTTAATCTTATTCTGAAAATATGACTCAGCAAGTTCACGCCTACATATAATTTTTAGACAGTCTTTATACATATATACAAAAAGAACATAAGGAAGGATGTTTGTTGCAACATTGACCATAAACAGTGAAAAATTGAAAACAATCTAAATGTCTGTGCTAGTTACCAATTTAATACCTCTCAACTCCAAATTCATCCTTTAATACCTGCTCTGCCACAGAGGAGAGAATTCCTTTAGGTACTTCCTTTATAGTGAACATAATATTAAACTTTCCCAGTAGAGGGTGCTGGAGGGACACTGTAGAAGGAAGAGGCTCTGGGTGCAGTCCCAGCAACTGCGCCTTCAGTCAGTAGTGTGGCTCAGTAGTGTGGCAGTGAGGACAGGCAGGGGTGCTCTGACCTAGTCACATGCTCGCAACCTGGCATCGCTGACCTGACCTGGCAATCACCTTTCAACAGCCCTCCCTGCAAGGACACTGTATGCCCCAGGCATGCCCACACTAGTGCCCTGACTCCCTCTGTTTGCCTGGTCCACTCCCTGCACCCCAGGGTTTGTCTTCCATGTTGTTCCTGAGGGATATAATATGCACTATGCCTCCCACTCTCTGTGCAGGCCTGGATACTGGCTGCCATGCTAGTGCTCCGGAGGGCTGCTTTGCTGATTGCTCAGCGGCTATGGACCAGCTCTGGCCTTTTATTGTCATAGTTTATAATTCTATTCAACTTCACCTGTTTAAATCATTGTGTGGTTTCTGTCTCCTGATTAGGCCCAGACTAATATAATGTCCATCAATAAAAAAATTAATATGTAATTTTGCATGGTTATATAATGGAATACTCTATAGGCAATAAAAATAAATTAACTTTCCATGTATGGTCTGGCACGTTAGGGGTTTAGAGGTTGCTGCTTCATCCTAACAAGTAAAAAGCTGAACAAATCAAACAAACAACTCTTCTCTTCTGTCAGAGAAGTGAAGTCCCAGGGCAAACCACTGCCCCTAAAATGAGAGAGAGACAGGCAGATACAGAGTATCACAACTTAACACAGCAGAAACCCCTATTGGTTCCTCCCCGGGAACCAGTGCCAAGGTAGGAAAACCTGAACTGTAATTGATGAGCTGCTAGAGGCTCAGTGTGCATAACTTTGAGAGTTAAAAACTCCCAGGGGATGCAGTCACAGAGGGGTCCCCATACTATTTTGAGTTTTACCTACAAGAGTCCTACCAGGTTCTCACAGTGAAGATCTGAGAAAAATCCCCTCGAGCTTCCAGCAGGGCAAGGGGTAAAGGAACCATTTCAAAATAGGCCAGAGCATTCTGTTCTTCTTACCAAGGTTTGTTCACAGGAGAAACTATTTTTACCAGAGCTTAGCCTTCTGAGGTTTGATCAGAGCCTAACCTACCTGGGAGAGGGGAAATATCTAACTCCAGCACCCTCCAGCCATATCCTATCTAAGGATGGGAGAGAACTAAGAAGCACTGGTGAAGTTCACAGTTTAAGGGCACAGGCTCACCAAAAGACTGAGGACTACAGAACACTTCCCCTCTCCCGACACCTTACTATTACATTACTAAAGGCCTATTTATAGTGATTCCTTTTATTCCTTTTACATCAGGTTTGCTTTTCAACCAAAAATTACAAGGCACTCTAAAAGGCAAAAAACACAGTCTGAAGAGACTGAACAAGCATCAGAACCAGAGTCAGATATGATAGGAATGTGGGAATTATCAGAACAAGAATTTTTTTTAAACTATGATTAATATGCTAAGGGCTTTAAAAATAAGGGGGAAGTTTATAGCAATACAAGCCCACCTTAAGAAGCAGGAAACATCTCAAATAAACAACCTAACCTTGCACCTCAAGCAATTAGAGAAAGAAGAACAAAAAAACCCCAAAGCTAGCAGAAGGAAAGAAATCATAAAAATCAGATCAGAAATAAATGAAAAAGAAATGAAGGAAACAATAGCAAAGATCAGTAAAACTAAAAGCTGGTTCTTTGAGAAGATAAACAAAATAGATAAACCACTAGCCAGACTCATCAAGAAAAAAAGGGAGAAGACCCAAATCAATAGAATTAGAAATGAAAAAGGAGAGGTAACAACTGACACTGCAGAAATAAAAAAGATCATGAGAGATTACTACAAGCAACTCTATGCCAATAAAATGGACAATCTGGAAGAAATGGACAAATTCTTAGAAATGCACAACCTGCCAAGACTGAATCAGGAAGATAGAAAATATGAACAGACCAATCACAAGCAGTGAAATTGAAACGGTGATTAAAAATCTTCCAACAAACAAAAGCCCAGGACCCGATGGCTTCACAGGCGAATTCTATCAAACATTTAGAGAAGAGCTAACACCTATCCTTCTCAAACTCTTCCAAAATATAGCAGAGGGAGGAACACTCCCTAACTCCTTCTACGAGGCCACCATCACCTTGATACCAAAACCAGACAAGGATGTCACAAAGAAAGAAAACTACAGGCCAATATCACTGATGAACATAGATGCAAAAATCCTCAACAAAATACTAGCAAACAGAATCCAACAGCACATTAAAAGGATCATACACCACGATCAAGTGGGGTTTATTCCAGGAATGCAAGGATTCTTCAATATACGCAAATCTATCAATGTGATACACCATATTAACAAATTGAAGGAGAAAAACCATATGATCATCTCAATAGATGCAGAGAAAGCTTTTGACAAAATTCAACACCCATTTATGATAAAAACCCTGCAGAAAGTAGGCATAGAGGGAACTTTCCTCAACATAATAAAGGCCATATATGACAAGCCCACAGCAAACATCATCCTCAATGGTGAAAAACTGAAAGCATTTCCACTAAGATCAGGAACAAGACAAGGTTGCCCACTCTCACCACTCTTATTCAACATAGTTTTGGAAGTTTTAGCCACAGCAATCAGAGAAGAAAAGGAAATAAAAGGAATCCAAATCGGAAAAGAAGAAGTAAAGCTGTCACTGTTTGCAGATGACATAATACTATACATAGAGAATCCTAAAGATGCTACCAGAAAACTACTAGAGCTAATCAATGAATTTGGTAAAGTGGCAGGATACAAAATTAATACACAGAAATCTCTGGCATTCCTATATACTAATGATGAAAAATCTGAAAGTGAAATCAAGAAAACACTCCCATTTACCATTGCAACAAAAAGAATAAAATATCTAGGAATAAACCTACCTAAGGAGACAAAAGACCTGTATGCAGAAAATTACAAGACACTGATGAAAGAAATTAAAGATGATACAAATAGATGGAGAGATATACCATGTTCTTGGATTGGAAGAATCAACATTGTGAAAATGACTCTACTACCCAAAGCAATCTATAGATTCAATGCAATCCCTAGCAAACTACCACTGGCATTTTTCACAGAACTAGAACAAAAAATTTCGCAATTTGTATGGAAACACAAAAGACCCCGAATAGCCAAAGCAATCTTGAGAACGATAAAAGGAGCTGGAGGAATCAGGCTCCCTGACTTCAGACTATACTACAAAGCTACAGTAATCAAGACAGTATGGTACTGGCACAAAAACAGAAAGATAGATCAATGGAACAGGATAGAAAGCCCAGAGATAAACCCACGCACATATGGACACCTTATCTTTTTTTTTTTTTTTTTGCAGTACACGGGCCTCTCACTGTTGTGGCCTCTCCCGTTGCGGAGCAACAGGCTCCGTACGCACAGACTCAGCGTCCACGGCTCATGGGCCCAGCCGCTCCGCGGCACGTGGGATCTTCCTGGACCGGGGCACGAACCCGTGTCCCCTGCATCGGCAGGCGGACTCTCAACCACTGTGTCACCAGGGAAGCCCTGGACACCTTATCTTTGATAAAGGTGGCAGGAATGTACAGTGGAGAAAGGACAGCCTCTTCAATAAATGGTGCTGGGAAAACTGGACAGGTACATGTAGAAGTATGAAATTAGATCACTCCCTAACACCATACACAAAAGTAAGCTCAAAATGGATTAAAGACCTAAATGTAAGGCCAGAAACTATCAAACTCTTAGAGGAAAACATAGGCAGAACACTCTATGACATAAGTCACAGCAAGATCCTTTCTGACCCACCTCCTAGAGTAATGGAAATAAAAACAAAAATAAACAAATGGGACCTAATGAAACTTCAAAGCTTTTGCACAGCAAAGGAAACCATAAACAAGACCAAAAGACAACCCTCAGAATGGGAGAAAATATTTGCAAATGAAGCAACCGACAAAGGATTAATCTCCAAAATTTACAAGCAGCTCATGCAGCTCAATAACAAAAAAACAAACAACCCAATCCAAAAATGGGCAGAAGAGCTAAATAGACATTTCTCCAAAGAAGATATACAGACTGCGAACAAACACATGAAAGAATGCTCAACATCATTAATCATTAGAGAAATGCAAATCAAAACAACAATGAGATATCATCTCACACCAGTCAGAATGGCCATCATCAAAAAATCTAGAAACAATAAATGCTGGAGAGGGTGTGGAGAAAAGGGAACACTCTTGCACTGCTGGTGGGAATGTGAATTGGTTCAGCCACTATGGAGAACAGTATGGATGTTCCTTGAAAAACTACAAATAGGACTACCATATGACCCAGCAATCCCACTACTGGGCATATACCCTGAGAAAACCAAAATTCAAAAAGAGTCATGTACCAAAATGTTCATTGCAGCTCTATTTACAATAGCCCAGAGATGGAAACAACCTAAGTGCCCATCATCGGATGAATGGATAAAGAAGATGTGGCACATATATACAATGGAATATTACTCAGCCATAAAAAGAAATGAAATTGAGCTATTTGTAATGAGGTGGATAGACCTAGAGTCTGTCATACAGAGTGAAGTAAGTCAGAAAGAAAAAGACAAATACCGTATGCTAACACAGATATAAGGAATTTAAGAAAAAAAAATGTCACGAAGAACCTAGGGGTAAGGCAGGAATAAAGACGCAGACCTACTAGAGAACAGACTTGAGGTTATGGGGAGGGGGAAGGGTGAGCTGTGACAGGGCGAGAGAGAGTCATGGACATATACACACTAACAAACGTAGTAAGGTAGATAGCTAGTGGGAAGCAGCCGCATGGCACAGGGATATTGGCTCGGTGCTTTGTGACAGCCTGGAGGGGTGGGATAGGGAGTGTGGGAGGGAGGGAGATGCAAGAGGGAAGACATATGGGAACATATGTATATGTATAACTGATTCACTTTGTTATAAAGCAGAAACTAACACACCATTGTAAAGCAATTCTACCCCAATAAAGATGTTTAAAAAAATAAATTTGGCATTCTAATATAAAAAAACTATGATTAATATGCTAAGGGCTTTATAAATAAATAAATAAGTTTATTTGTTTTTGGCTGCGTTGGGTCTTCATTGCTACATGCAGGCTTTCTCTAGTTGTGGCGAGCGCGGGCTGCTCTTCGTTGCAGTGAGTGGGGGCTACTCTTTGTTGTGGTGCATGTGCTGCTTCTCATTGCGGTGGCTTCTCTTGTTGCAAAGCACGGGCTCTAGGTGTGCAGGCTTCAGTAGCTGTGGCACATGGACTCAGCAGTTGTGGCTCGTGGGCTCTAGAGCTCAAGCTCAGTAGTTGTGACGCATGGGCTTAGTTGCTCCACGGCATGTGGGATCTTTCCAGACAAGGGATCAAACTCATGTTCCCTACATTGGCAGGTGGATTCTTAACCACTGTGCCACCAGGGAAGTCCTTATGCTAAGGGCTTTAATGGAAAAAGTAGACAACAAGAAGGACACATGTATAATATAATCAGAGAGATGGAAATTCTAAGAAAGAATCAGAAATGCTAGATGTCAAAAACACTGTAACAGAATTAAGAATGCCTTTGAAAGGCTCATTAGTGGAACTGACACAGTTGAGAAAAGAATCTCTGACCCTGAGGATATGATACTAGAAACTTCCAATACTGAAAAGCAAAGAGAAAAAAAAAAAAAAGACTGAAATTAATAGAACAGAATATCCAAGAACTGTGGGACAACTACAAAAGGTGTAAGACTTGTGTAATGGAAATACCAGAGAAGAAACAGAAGAAATATTTGAAACAATAATGACTGAGAATTTCCCCAAATTAATGTCAGACACCAAACCACAGATCCAGGAAACTCAGAGAACACAAAGCAGGATTAAATGCCAAGAAAACTACACCTAGGCACATCATATTCAAACTTTGGAAAAATCAAAGATAATGAAAAAATCTTGAAAGAAACCAGAGGGTAAAAACATCTTACCTATAGAGGAGCAAAAGATTAGAATTATATCCTTCTTCTCAGACATCATGCAAACAAGAGAGTTGATAGGAAAAATACTCTACCAACCTAAAATTCTGTGCCCTGCAGTACTATCCTTCAAAAGTGAAGGAGAAACTAAGACTTTTTCAGACAATCAAAAATTGAGGGAATTTGTTGCCAGTAGACCTGCCTTACAAGGAATGTTGAAAGTTCTAAGGGAATTCCCTGAGGGTCCAGTGGTTAGGACTTGGCACTTTCATTGCCGAGGCCTGGGTTCAATCCCTGGTCAGGGAACTAAGATCCTGAAAGCTGCAGGGCATGGCCAAAAAAAAAGTTCTAAGAGAAGTAAAATGATATAGGTCAGAAACTTGGATCTATATAAAGGAATAGCATTAGAGAAGGAGTAAGTGAAGGTAAAATTAAAAATTTGATCTTTTATATTCTTCATTGATTTAACAGATAACAGTTTGTTCAAAATAATAATAGCAAAAATGTATTCAATTATGTATTCTTATGTATTTATATGCTTATGGATAAGTGAAAAGAATGCCTTCAGTGATACAAAGGATTGGGGGGAGGAATTAGGATTATTTTGTTATTATAAGGAATTTACACCACCTGTGAAGCAGTATAATGTTTTTTAAAGTGGATTTGGATCAGTTGTAAATGTATATTGCAAACTCTAAAACAAACACACAAAGGTAAGGAAAATACAGCTGATATGCTAACAAGGAGAGAGTATGGAATCATCTAAAGTGCTCCATTAAGACCACAAAAGAGTAGAAGACAAAAATAGGAACAATAGGAACAAAGACCACAGGCAACCAATGGAAAACAGTAGCAAATATGGTAGATACTAATCTAACTACATCAATAATCACCTTAAATATCTATGGTCTAAATTAGAAGACAGAGATTGTCACATAGATTTAAAACAAAAGCAAAAACAAGACCCAACTAAGTGTAGTTTACAAGGAAGTCATTTAAAATATAAAGACACATGTAAATTAAAAGCACATGGATAGAAAAAGAGATATCATCCTAACACTAATCAAAAGAATGTGGAAGTAGGTACATTAATTTCAGACAGCAGACTTCAGAGGAATAAAAGTTACTGAGATAAAGAGGGGCATCATATAATGATAGAGGGGTCAGTATTCCAAGACATCATAATAATCCTTAATGTGTATGCGCCTAACAACAGAGCTTCAAAATACATTAGGCAAAAAACTGTTAGAGCTGCAAGGAGAAATAGATGAACCCACAACTACAGTTGGAGACTTCAACATTCCTCTATCCAAAACTGAAAAATACAGCAGGTAGAAAATCAGTAAGGAGAGAGTTGAAGTCTATGGCATCATCAATCAACTAAATATAATTGACACCTATAGACTACTTCATCCAGTAACAGTGGAATACACATTCTTCTCAATCTCACATGGAACTTTCAACAATACAGACCACATTCTGGGCCATAAGACACACCTTAACAAATTTAAGAGAAAAGAATTCATACGCCTGCTTTCAGATCACAATGAAATTGAACTAGTAATCAGTAACAGAAAGACAACTGGGAAAACCCCAAAATACTCGGAGATTAAACAACACAGTTCAAAATAACATATGGGTCAAAAAAAAATAACATATGGGTCAAAGAAGAAATCTCAACAGAAATTTTAAAATATTTTTAACTAAATGAAAATGCAACTTATCAAAATTTGTGGAATGGGCAATATAGGAGTGGGGGAGTGGGAGAAGGAGATATAAACTATTGGGTGTAAGACATGCTACAAGGGGGACTTCCTTGTCAGTCCAGTGGTTAAGACTCTGTGCTTCCGCTGCAGGGAGCACAGGTTCGATCCCTGGTTGGGGAACTAAGATCCTGCATAGCCAAAAAAAAAAAAAAAAAAAAAGATAAGCTACAAGGATGTATTGTACACCTTGGGAATATAGACAATATTTTATAGTAACTGTAAATGGAGTGTAACTTTTAAAAATTGAAAATTAAGGAAGATCTAAGATTAATCATCTAAGCCTTCACCTTAAGAAACCAGAAAAAGAGCAAATTAAATCTAGCATAAGCAGATGAAAAGAAATAACCAATAGTAGAGCAGAAATCAATAAAATTGAAAACAGGAAATCAATAGAGAAAATCAACAAAACCAAAAGCTGGTTCTTTGAAAAGATCAACAAAATGGACATGCCTCTAGCCAGGCTAACTAAGGGAAAAAAAAGAGAGAAGACACACGTCACTAGCATCAGAACAGATGCTGTATCACTACGGATTCCATGGGCATTAAAAGGATAATAAAGGAATATTATGAACAACTCTATGCCCACAAATTTGATACCCAGGTTAAATACATCAATTATTTTAAGACAAAATCTGCCAAATCTCACATAAGAAGAAACAGACAATCTGAATAGGCTTATATCTATTAAAGAAATTTGATCAATAATGAATAATCTTCCAAAACAGAAAGCACCAGGCCCAGATAGGTTCTCTTGTGAATTCTACCAAACATTCGAAAAGAAATTATACCAACTATCCAGAATCTCTTCCAGAAGACAGAAGTGGAGGGAACACTTCCTAACTTATTCTATGAGGCCATTATCCTAACACCAAAACCAGGCAAAGACATTATAAGAAAAGAAAACTACAGACCAGTATCTCTCATGAACATGGATACAAAATCCTTAACAAAATATTAGCAAATCCAATCCAACAATAAAAGGAATTCTACACCATAACTAAGTAGGATTTAATCCCAGGTATGCAAGGCTGGTTCAACATTTGGAAATCAATTAATGTAATCTATCATATCAACAGCTGAGGAAGCAAAATCAAATGATCATATCAACAGATGCAGAAAAAGCATTTGACAAAATCCAAAACACATTAAAGAAAAAAAAAACTTTCAATAAATTAGGAACAGAAGGGAAGTTCCTCAATTTGATAAAGAACATCTACAAAAAAACTACAGCTAATATCATATTTAATGGTGAGAAACTTTAAGCTTTCCTGCCAAAATCAGGAAAACGGAATGTTTTCCATTACCATTGTTTTCCAACATCATACTGGAAGTTCCAGCTAATGCAACAAGATAAGAAAAGAAATTAAAAGATATACAGATTGGGAAGGAAGGAGGTACAAACTGTCTTTGTTTGCAGATGACATGATGGCCTATGTAGAAAATCTGAAAAAAAAAAAAATCAACGAAAATCCTCTGAAACTCTTCAGTGATTATATCAAAGTTGTAGGATTCAAGGTTAATGTACAGAAGTCAACACTTTATACCATCAATGAACAAGTGGAATTTGAAATTAAAAACATTACCAATCACATTAGCATCCCCAAAATGAAATACTTAGGTATAAATCTAACAAATTATATATGTACAAGATCTACATGAGGAAAACTTCAAAACTCTGATGAAAGATATCAAAGAACTACATAAATGGAGAGAGATTCCACGTTCATGGATAGGAAGACTCAATACTGTCAAGATATCAGTTCTTCCCACTCGATCTATAGATTTGATGCAATCCCAAATCAAAATCTCAACAAATTATTCTGTGGATGGACAAACTGATTCTAAAGTTCATATGCAGAGGCAAAAGATCCAGAATAGCCAACTCAATACTGAAGAAGAAAACAGAGTTGTAAGACTGTTATTACCCAACTCAAGACTTACTATAAAGCTACAGTAATCAAAACTGTGTATTAGAGAAAGAACAAATAGATTAATGGAACAGAACAGAAACAGAATAGAGAGCCAGAAACAGACCCACATCAGTTAAATATACTTAACTGATGTTTGACAAAGGAGCAAAAGTAATACAATAGAAAAAAGACAATCCTTCCAATAGTGCTACAACGACTGTATAGCCACAAGAAAAAAAAGAATAGACACAGACCTTCATAAAAATTATCTCAAAATGGACCACAGACCTAATCATGAAACACAAAACTATAAAACTCCTAGAATATAACATAGGACTAAGCCTTGATGACCTTCGGCAGGACAATGACATTTCAGATGCAATACCAGATGCACAATCTATGAAAGAAATAATTGATAAGTTGGTCTACATTAAAATGAAAAACTTCTGCTCTGCAAAAGAGAATGAGAAAACAAGCCACAGGCTAGGGGAAATACTTGCAAGAGACATCTGATAAAGGACTGTTATCCAAAAATACACAAAAAACCACTTAAAACTCAACAATAAGAAAACAAACAACCTGATTAAAAAACAAGCAAAAGATCTGGACACTTCATCAGCGAAGATATACAGATGGGAAGTAAGCATATAGAAAGATGTTCAATACCATATGTCACTAGGGATATGCAACTGGAAACAGTAAGATACCACTGCAAAACTGTTAGAATGGCCAAATTATAAAACACTGACAACACCAAAAGTTGGAAAGTATGTGGAGCAAGAGAAACTCTCATTTGTTACTGGTGGGAATGCCAAAATAGTTCAGCCGTTTTGGAAGACAATTTGGCAGTTTCTTATAAAACTACCCTTAACCATACAATCCAGTAATCACCCTCCTTGGTATTTAATCAAATGAATTGAAAATTTATGTCCACATAAAAACTTGCACACAGATGTTTATAGTAGCTTTATTCATAACTGCCAAAACTTGGAAGTCACCAAGATGTGCTTCAGTAGGTCAGTGAGTAAGTAAACTGGTATATCCAGACAATGGAATATTATTCAGCACTAAAAAGAAATGAACTATCAAGCCATGATAAGACATGAAGGAAAGTTATATATATATTATTAAGTGAAATAAGCCAATCTGAAAAGGCTACATACTGTATGATTCTAACTATATGACATTTTGGAAAAGGCAAAACTACGGAGACAGTGAAAAGACTAGTGGATGTCAGGTGTTGGGGGAGGGACTGATGAACAGACAGGACATAGGGGATTTTTAGGGCAGTAAAACTACTCTGTATGATACTACAATGACACATACATGTCATAATACATTTGTCAAAACCCATATAATGTACACCAAGAGTGAATCCTAATGTAAGCTATGGGTTCTGGGTAATAATGATGTGTCAATGTAGGTTCATCAGTTGTAACAAATGTGCCACTCTGGTGCTGGATACTGATAGTGGGGAGGTTGTACATGTGTGGGGACAGGTATATGGGAACTCTGTACTCTCTTCTCAATTTTGCCGTGAATCTAAAACTGCTCTAAAAAACAGTTTATTAATTAAAAGAAAAAAACAATAAACTAGGAAGGTTCCATTTCCAGAATGGCTAAGTAAGTGCCTACTGAATTGACCTTACTGTAGTTATAATCTAATTATATATAGTAAACATTTAATATTGAACTGAACTGTATGGAATAAATGAACCTACTTTCAAATCAACAGGCCCCATATTATTCAACATATTCCAGACTTTAAAGTGAAAATAAAGAGTCTTAGAATACCCTGTGGACCCAAATATCAGGATGTATAAGATTTTAGAATTAATCTGATTTGAAGTTTGATCTGTATGGAACAATTAACGCTGCCTTTCTCAACATCTGGTTAAGTAGAGAGTCTACAGCCATGAATTTGGCTTTTAAATCAATTCTTCCTCCCTGTATCTGAGGACTGACTAGATTTTCTGCATTAATTTAAGGAGAGATGATGATGATGATAGCTAACATTTATGGAGTACTAAGCATGTTATACGTATTAACACAAGGCTAGAGTCCACAGACCCAGGCAGGCTGAAAAAGCCAGATGATTTTCTCAATCAAAGCCCCTTGAGTAGGGAAGCTTTAGTCCTAAACTCTGTCAGGAATCTAAATAGCATCTCAGAGAGAAGCTGCAAGTAGTAATTACTACCTAGCACTCACATTACAGTTGAGAAACTATGTTCAAGGTCTAGACATGCTAAATTAATTTCTATATGATAAAAAGGCCAGTTCAGATATATGCTGAGTTTTTACAAAATTCATGACTAGAATTCACTATCTGAGCTAACACCTAACCCAGTCAATTCTGAGGGAAAGTACCTAAGCACAATGAGAGCTTTGCTTTAAAAGCCAAGGGCAGCAATGGCTTCCTATGGGTCCAAGCCTGCTCTATTTCCATTACCTCCAGGTCTGGAACTTCCACGGTAAACAGAATAGCAGTGAACAGTGTTGCAGAGCAACAACTCCTTCAACAAAGCTGAGTTCCCTGGTCTGGCTCCCCTGGGATTTAAGAATACACGTCTAGACCAAAATACATGAGGTCTTCTGCCTCATAATTTTTATATATTCCTTAGTCAGAGGCAAGTAAATCAGTCCTTACACTGCCTGGAAGAGCCCATAATTCAGATGGAGCAAAGTCTGAATGCATGAGATCACTGATTTCACATATTGGAATTGAAGCAAATGTCAACATGAAACCAACAGTCCTCTCACTTTTGCTGACGCCTGTTGTAACAGAGGGAAAGTTGTTAGGAGTCCCATAAGGCAGAAAACCGTCTCTGTGAGCCCTAATTCTTGGGCATGATAGGACAAAATGTTAATGGAGCCCTCATCACATGGCCCCAGATGACTGGAGCCATAATACACTCTCAACACACCAGAACAGAGGTGGTAGACCCAGGATATGTACAAGACCAAAAGGACAGTTGACGGGTCAAGGCAAGAAATAACTAAGAGTCAAAAACAGACTGAACACATTCTCCCATGGAAAGCATGCGCATGAGCTCTGTATGCTTCAGTCAGCCACATGAAGTGACAACGTAGTACGTTGAGCCTCACAAAGTGAGAAGCAGGAAAGAAACTGGGCATCTGTGACCACTCTTTTATTCCACCTTTCTTAATCTTCAAGCACTCACCTGTGTGGCCATGGAGTGGTGAGTGTGGCCGTGGTAGTGTAGGTGATGTGCTAGAGGTCACAATCAAACTCTTGCGGTTACTTGTCCGACAACTGCAATGAAAACACAAATGTCAGTTATAACAGGGTTGCATCATGGGCCCAGAGAACTTGAATGGCTATCGAGGAAAAAAAGAGTGATATCATTCCATGAGCTGAGCAGTATAATACTTAAACTGAACTGGCTCAGCAATTACTGTTTGCACAGTGAGATTTCATAATTCACTGTGTTCCATCTTGGAATAACTTTTGTCACTGTCTTGACTTTTATCTTGTATTGCCACTGCACTTTTCCAAAGTGTAAGTTTTGCTTCCTAAGCAAATACCCAAGGAGCTCCTTAAACGTAAAAACCATGTCTTAAATGGTATCTAATGAAGAATGACCACTGCAAATTTGATTCAGAAAACAAAAAACATGAGCCATAAATATTCTCATATCTCACAAAAATTAATGTTCTTGCCATAAAAATAAAACTATTAACTTAATCTATAAAACTTATCTTTTAAAAACTGCTTAATCAATGGATTAAGTAATATTCTCATTTCACTATAAATTTCAGAACAGGCCTGTGTTCCTTCTACAAAGTTGGCTTTCCTTTACATGTTAATAGCTGAGGCTTTTTCTTGAGGCTGGAGAAAGCCAAATCATGATGAAAGGCCATTTCATGCTGTACCTGCTATTGAAAAGTGTGTATAAATTTATTTGAAAGTCAGCCCATCTTTCTTTTTAAAAAATATTTATTTATTTGGCTGTATCAGGTCTTAGTTGCAGCATGCGGGATCTAGTTCCCTGACCACGGATTGAACCTGGGCCCCCTGAATTGGGAGTGCATTCTTAGCCACTGGACCAACAGGGAAGTCCCCAGCCCATCTTTTAAAGGCATTAAAGAAGCCTGTCATTTATATTCATCCAAACAAATATTTACTGAACACCTACTATGCACCAGGCACCATTCTAGGTGTTAGGGAAGTAGTAGGGAACAAGAGGAGTTATCTGTCCTCAAACTGGAGTGAAAAGTGCTATGAAGAAAGAGAGAGAGAATGTTCAAGAAATAGCAAAGAAGTCAAGTAGGTGGCAGGAAGGGAGAATGACAGGAAAAGAAGTAGGTTATAGAAACTATGGGTATAGGCCACGGCCAGACTTTGTAGGGCTGGTAGACTACTGCAAAGAAACACTGGAAATGTGATAAGGAACCACTGGAAGGACTGTGATCAATCTCAAGAGATTATGATTAGAAATGATAAGCAACTTTCCCTAAGATACCAGGAGGACTAATCTAATCATGTCTCACACCCCCTCCTTACCCCCGTTACACTCAAATGCCCAAGACTTCTATCTCTAATTTGACATAGTCTCTACTCCTTGATCTTTAAAAAAAGCTTACCCTCTGTCTCCCTGAACTCAGTCTGTCATCAGCAAACTCTATATCCTTAACTTCTTTTCTCAACATGCAGTTTAAATTCTAGCTCTAACTGAAACTTTGCTATCCCCCAGGACACCACAGTCCTGGTGAAATCCCAATCCTTTTTTTTTTTGCAGTACGTGGGCCTCTCACCGTTGTGGCTTCTCCAGCTGCGGAGCACAGGCTCCGGACGCGCAGGCCCAGCAGCCACGGCCCACGGGCCCAGCCGCTCCGCGGCACATGGGATCCTCCCAGACCAGGGCACAAACCCATGTCCCCTGCATCGGCAGGAGGACTCTCAACCACTGTGCCACCAGGGAAGCCCCTCCAATCCT
The DNA here is from genome assembly GCF_011762595.2 of Tursiops truncatus. Lineage (NCBI taxonomy): Eukaryota > Metazoa > Chordata > Mammalia > Artiodactyla > Delphinidae > Tursiops > Tursiops truncatus. Next base: position 146,084,911 of record NC_047034.1, read on the forward strand.
TTTAAACCCAACTTTCCATCTATTTTGCAACTGTACTTGGGCAGCTAAAGGTGAATGAAGAAAAATCCAAAATCATGCTGGCTGGTGTTTCTTTATGTTTATGATGATAAATATCAAGTGGGTCCATACTACATCTACCTAGGCAATGTGCTCTCTCTCCAAGACAACTAATTCAGAAATTCTCCCCAAACCTCTAACACTCCTTCCCCAAATCTTACCCTCATCTGCTGATTTTGCTTTTTATTCAACTAGGGGCAAAAACTATCAACACAAAAAGAAGTACTACATATTTCTGCTACAAAAATCCATTAGCCTGGGACTTCCCTGGTGGCGCAATGGTTAAGAATCTGCCTGCCAGCGCAGGGGACACAGGTTTGATCCCTGGTCCAAGAAGATCCCACATGCCGTGGAGCAACTAAGCAGGTGCGTCACAACTATTGAGCCTGCGCTCTAGAGCCCACGAGCCACAACTACTGAAGTTCGCGCGCCTAGAGCCCGTGCTCCACAACAAGAGAAGCCACCGCAATGAGAAGCCCGCACACTGCTATGAAGAGTAGCCCCCGCTCGCCGCGACTAGAGAAAGCCTGTGCGCAGCAAAGAAGACCCAACACAGCCAAAAAATATAAAAGTAGCCATTAAAAATCTATTATCCTAAATCTTTGTCCATATACTGTACTTTCCCATCTGTAACAGCAGAAGGAAAGACCATGTTCCTACCAAAGTCAACTCCCCCAACTCCCCATTCAAGAAGTCTGTATCTGCACTGTCCTCCTATGCCATGAATTTCTACTTCCTACTGGATCACTCTCATCATCATAAAAATATGCTGTCATTTCTCATATCTCAAGAAAATAAGAAAAAACCTTTCATAGACCTCTTCCAACGTGCCTGTTTCTTTGCTCCCCTGTTTGGGAAAAATCCCATGCAGGGATTCTGTATTTGTATCTTCATACCCTCATTTCCTATTAACCCTATTCCTTTAACCCACTCTAGACTATACAATCATCCTCATCTTTCTTGCCTGTTACCAAGGTCACCACTGACAACAGGCAATTCTCAGTCCTTGTCTTATGTAACCTCTCAACATCAATCGACAGTTATAACTCCCTCTTCTAAAAAACAAATTGGGATATAATTTATATCGATTATTCAATTAAGTGTTCTGTTCAGTGAACCTTGAACAACTGTATACATTCGTATAACACATCCAAAACAAAAGTCAGAATAATTCTATTACCCCAGAAAGTCCCCATGTTCCCCTTCCGGTCAATCCCCCAACTACTTTCTTCTATCACCATAAATTAATTTTGTTTTGCTGGATTTCCTATAAGTAGAATTACACACTATGTATTTTTTTGTGTTTGACTGCTTTTGTTCAACCTAACATCTGTGTAACTTTTCTTGAGATACTTCTTTATTTAGCTTCTAGGAGATGAGGCTTTCCTGGTCTTCCTCCTAGCTCACTAGCTGCTCACTTTTCATTCCCCTTTGCTAGTTCCTTCTCTTCCTGACCTCTAAACCATTTAGTACTCTGGGGCTCAAATGTGGAATATCTTTTCTTCTTCCCTGCACTCACTCCCTAAATGATTTTTTCCTGTATTATAACTTTAAATCTATGATGTTGATGATACCCAGCTTTTTATTGCTAACTCTGTGCTCTTACCTCTGAGTGTGAGACTCATATCCGAATACCTACTTGACATCTTTAACTGGATGTCTAAAAGGCATCTCAAATTTAACAACAGAGGTAGTGAATGTCCCTCTAAAACCTGCTAACTCCTCCCTATCTATTTCATTACATGGCACCACCATTCATCCAGATGCTCAGGCAAGTCCTTCAGGCAGAAGGAACATGATACTAGATGGAAATCTGGATCCACATAAAGAAAAGCACCAAAAATCATAAATGTGTGGGTAAATATACATCACTTGTTTTTATTTTTAAAATCTCTTCTTGGGACTTCCCTGGCGGTCCAGTGGTTAAGACTCTGCGCTTCCACTGCAAGGGGCACGGGTTCAATTCCTGGTCAGGAAACTAAGATCCTGCAAGTTGCAAGGCGCAGCCAAAAAAAAAAACTCTTCTTGAATTTTAAAGGAAATATAATAATTTACTGTGGGGTTTACAACATATGTAGATATAAAATGTAGGTCAGCCAAGGCAGCAAGGCTGGAAGGGAAGAATGGACGTATACTATTGTGAGGCTCTTACATTAAGTATGAAGTGGTATAATACAACTTGAAGATAAACTAAAAGTTAAAATTTTATATTATAAATACTAATGCAACTACTACAAAGGAAAACAAACAAAAAAAGGGAAATAAAATGGTCTCATAAAAAATACTCAGTCTAAAAGAAGGCAGAAAAAGAAGTAAGAACAAGTACAGTTGGCCCACACAGAAAACAGATAGCAAGAGAACAGATTTTAACCCAATTACACTAATAATCACATAAAATGTAAATGTTCTAAATATATATTTAATTAAGACAAAGACTGTCAGATTGGATAAAACAGCAGGACCCAACTATATGCTGTTTATTACTTGTGACAGCCAAAAAACTAGAAACCACCTCAAATGTCTACTAATAGATGAAGGATAAACAAATCACAATATATCCATACAATGGACTACTACTCATCAATAAAAAGGAATGAACTATTGATTCACACAATAAATGAATCTCAAAATAATTATGCTAAAACCAAGAAGCTAGACATAAAAGAGTAAATACTGAACAATTCCATTTATATAAAATTCAAGAAAACACTAGAGTGACAGACAAAAGATTAGTGGTTCCTGACCAGAGGCCGGGGAGGTATTGTAACAAGGCATAAGGAAATTTGGGAGAGCTGTAGATATGTTTATTGTCTTGACTGTACTAATGGTTTCAGAGATGCATACATGTGTCAAGACCCATCAAATTGTACATTTTAAACATGTACAGTCTATTATATTTCAATCATACTTCAATAAAGCTATAAAATTTTTTCAATATAAATAATATCAAAGTCACTCTTATGCTTAAAATTCTCCCTGTCTCACTGAGAGTAGAAGTCAATGTTCTTACAATGGCCGACAAGCTTTACGCGGTCTGGATCTCCATTACCTCTTTCCCTCCTACTCACTCTACTCTAGTCACATGGGCCTCTGCACTGTTCTTAGAATATGCCAAGTGTGCCACTGCCTCAGGGCCTTTACAAAGGAAGCTTCCTTTGCCTGTTTCCCTCGTGGCTTGCTCCCTCACCTCTTTCAGGTCTTTGCTCAAGTACAATCTCCTGAATGGATTTTCCTTTGACCATTCTACTTTAAATGGTAACACCCGCCCTCTCAAACGCTCTTTTCCTCCTTTCCTGATATATTTTCCTCAATAGCACTTACTGTTATCTAACATACTATGGATTTTGCATTCATTCTGTTTGTTGTCTCTCCTCCCATTAGAATCTTAAGCTCTATGAGATCAGGGACTTGCACAATCTTTGCTTACTGCTGTATTTCTCAATGCCTAGAATTCAGCCCGGCACATGGCAGACTCAATAAATATTTGTTAAATGGATGAATGGATGAGTATAATTTGTTACAAGAATTATAATAAAAGAGGATACTTGCACACGTGGCACCTGTAAGGTATATCAAACCACTATGTCTAAACTCCTTTTGTATAAAAACTAAGATCTCTTAAAACTGCAGGACAGGACTTTCCTGGTGGTGCAGTGGTTAAGAATCCATCTACCAGTGCAAGGGACACGGGTTCGAGCCCTGGTCCGGGAAGATCCCACGTGTCACTGAGCAACTAAGCCCGTGCGCCACAACTACTGAGCCTGTGCTCTAGAGCCCGCAAGCCACAACTACTGAGCCCGCATGCCACAACTACTGAAGCTCTCACGCCTAGAGCCCATGCTCCGCAACAAGAGAAGCCACCGCAATGAGAAGCCCACGCACCGCAACCAAGAGTAGCCCCCACTCACTGCAACTAGAGAAAGCCCGCATGCAACAATGAAGACCCAAGGCAGCCAAAAATAAATAAATTAATTTTTTTAAAAAAGAAAGATCAATAGTCTGTAATAACCTATATGGGAAAAGAATCTGAAAAAGAATGGATACATGTATATGTATAATTGAATCACTGTGCTTAAAAAAAAAAAACTGCAGGGACAGATAATTGATTCTAATTTCATTTGTCATGATCTTATTAAAATTTAAATACAAAACAGTAAAGATCGTATTTCCAGGCCACATGCCTTTGTATGAAGGTACATATAATCTCACTTGGCAAATCTGCAACAGCTGCCAGGGGAAAAAAAGGTCAGATACCCTGGTACAGATGCCATGACTCAGCTGAGATCCAAGACAAGGAACTGCCTAATTTTTCCATTTCAACAAGCACTGGCCATTGCCCCCAGGATCCTAGAAGATAAAGGGCAGGTCTTCATTTTTTCATTCCAGAAGATTAAAGTACCAGATGTTTACAGTGTCAGCCACACTCACTCTCAGCTGATGGAAGGTAACCTGGAAGCTCCCGGAGCTGATGTTCTACTAACCACTGCAAGGAATGGGTTAAACTAGACTGCTGCCCACCACCATGCCAGTCACTTGGTCACTCAGAGCAAGGCCTGGCATTTCATCTTCCTACTTGCTTTACCACAGTCACCCCTCCATGGGTAGTGGGAGAAGGACTAAAGCACCTGTGTAATCTCTGTGAAACTTGAATTGTGGCCATATTTGAAGAGTTACCAGCCTTCAAAAATCCCTTCTCCCAGCAACTAGCAGGTACTCAAATTTGAGCCCCTGCAGGAGCTGCCGTAAATTTATTTAGGAAGTCTGTTTCCCAGTCTGAAGGAATATAGAATATGGGGTAAGATGCGTGGTTGCAGACCCCTCAGGGTCTCTAATCTCCAATCTGTCAATTCCAGAAGTCCAGCTGCTCCTAGGAATCCAAGCACTCGGTAATGAATTGACTTGCACTTGGCTATTCCTTTCAGAATGAGGAATGAGGAAAAGACCACTTTTGTTTCATTAAGTGTGATCAATACAATAGACAAGAATTTGGGTCCATTTTAAGGTCAAGCACTTCAAGGTGTTACTTCAGAATAACAACCAGGATGATGTCCCTGTAAAGACTGAGATGCTAGAGTGGGAGAAAATGCATGTTCTCTCAGTAAATAAAGGGTGCTGCTTGGAGATAAATCCATTATTTGTCTTTTGCCTGGGTTATTTCAACAACCTCCTAACTAGTCTCTCTGGTTTACTCCTATCTCCTATTGCCAGTCTGTTCTCAACACAAGTAGCCACAGTGATCCTTTTAAGGCATAAATCAGATGATTTGCCCAAAACCTTACAAAGGCTGCTAATTTCACACAGAAACACCAAGCTACTTGGACCACTGCACTAACTGTTCCCTCCACTTGGAATGCCCTTCCCCACCTATACAATGGCAAATATCCCATACCTCCTTCAGTGTCACCTTCCACATTTCCCTATGTAACACTGTGACCTGCCCCTGAGAATCCCCCTTACTCAGCTCTCTTTGGATTAATGAAGTATTTTTTAACTTCTACTCCATTGGTTTGGAAATTATATACTGTTGTGGTTTTTTTAAAACGTAGTTATTGTTATTAAGCTTTTAATAGGCATTCTTGTCTTAACAAGAGCCTAAGTCTTAGGTCTAAGGTTAGCTAGCATCTCAACCCTCGCTTCTAAACAAAATTAGATCTTGGGACTTCTTTAGTGGCTCAGTGGTTAAGAATCTGCATGCCGATACAGGGGACATAGGTTCGATCCTTGGTCCGGGAATATCCCGCATGCTGCGGAGCAACTAAGCCCGTGCGCCACAACTACTGAGCCTTCGCTCTAGAGCCCACGTACCACAACTACTGAGCCTGCGTGCTACAACAACTGAAGCCCATGAGCCTAGAGCCTGTGCCCTGCAACAAGAGAAGCCACCGCAATGAGAAGCCAGCGCACCACAAGGAAGAGTAGTCCCTGCTCCCCGCAACCAGAGAAAGCCCGCGCACAGCAACAAAGATCCAACGCAGCCAAAAATAAATAAATAAAATAAATAAATTTTAAAAAAATTAGATCTTAACTCCAATTCTCCCCACCCCTTCCAACTTACATGTAATTTGGTCCAGTGGTTCAGGTCTATCTTGCTTTTATAATGCCAAATTAGTAATTCTTATTGTTTCATACAATAATTGCTTGCTTTGATTTACTCATACTTTCCAATTTCTTTGCTCAGCATTCTCTCTTAGATCTCACAACTTTTGTCTTTCTTTCTTCTTTTCTAAGTGATTATTTCACTGAGAATCTGATATTGATAAACCTTCTCAATTTCACAGTTTGTCTGAAAATGGCTTTATTTTTCTCAGTGACTTCCAACGATAATTACACAGGTATGGAATTCTACAACCTCTTGTTGGGAGTAACTTTTTTCTCAATATCTTAAAGATATTATTCCATTGTCTTATGGCTCCTGTTATTTCTATTGAGAAGCTTGCTCTTAGGACTGTTGTTCTTTTGTAGTTAATTTTTCTTTGCTCTCTCACTGCTTTGTTTTTTTAAACCATAATTTTTTAGGTATATTCACATACCATAGAATTCAACCTTTTAAAGTGCATAATTTAGTGGTTTTTAGTACACTCGCAAGGCTGTGCAACCGCCACTGCTAATTCCAGAACATTTTCATTATCCCCCAAAGAACCCCTGTACCCATAAAGCAGTCACTCTCCATCCCCATCTTTGCTACCCCCTTTCCCAGGCAACCACCAAAGTATTTTCTGTCTCTACGGATTCCACCTATTCTGGATATTTCAAATAAATGGAATCATATATCGTGTGGCCTTAAGTCAGGCTTCTTTCGCTTAGCATGTTTTCAAGACTCATCCATGTTGAAGTACTTGTCAGTATTTCGTTTCTTTTTATGGCTGAATAATATTCTATTGTGTGAAGAATATACAACATTTATTTATCCATTCATAAACTGATGGACAACTTGGGTTGTTTCTGCTCTTTAGATAGTTTAAATGATGTTGCTATGAGTATTTGTGTATTTGTGTGTACATTATGCTTTCAATTTTCTTAGGTAAACTTCCTCGCTCAACTCATTCGTTAGAGCTCTTTTAGCTTTTGTGGATTCTTGAAGGTTCTCTAGTTCCTTTGAAGACCTCTGTTTTTTGGTTCTGAAATTTTACTGCAATGTACCTAGATGGACATTTATTTTTACCTATTGTGCTCCATGATGTTATTTTGGTTTCTAATCAATTCTGGAAGGTCTCAATCATTATTTCTATGAATACTGCCTTTCCCCCATTTCTCTATACTCTGTTGGACCTTATTATTGTATCCTCCATATTTCTTAGTTCTCATTCATATTTTACATCTTTCCATCTCTGTGCTGCACTTTAGATAAAATTTTACTAGCTTTGTCCACAGCTCTACTATATAACCTGACTACTGAGCTTTCAAATTCAATGTTACAATGTATTTAATTCCTTGAATTCTAATTGTCATTTTTTTCAAAATATGCCTGATCTTTTAAAATTAAATGTCTTTTGTTCTCGCATTTTTGTCTCCATTTATATTTTTATTCACTTTATATATACTTATTTTACAGTTTTCATTCATAATGCTACTTTCTAAAGTTCTTAGGGGTCTAATCTTACTGTTTCTTTTTTCTTCTGATTTTCACATGTGGTGGACTGCTTCCTTGTATGGTCTATGGTTTTGTACTGTAAATTCACCTTTATTTAGTGTGGCTTTATGGGAATCTTGTGCTACCTGATTTGAAGATATGTCTTTAAAAATTTTTTGAATTTGTTTCTGACAGATTTGTCAGAGTTATTTACAGCCCAGAATCAGCTCTTAAGACCATACATATGGTATAAACTCCAGGCCTCAAATTCAGTTGAATAAAGGTCTATAGTTTAAAATTCTCAAGGAGACTTTTTTTATTTCTTATTAAGAGCCTACTTAAAACCTAGATGAGATTAAAGAACTTCCTTTCATCTCTCCATGACAGTGGGCAAACTGTTTTCCTAGTGCATTCCTACACTGAGGGTAAAGTCCTTTGAGTGTGGTGTCTCAATTCTACCCTAACTTAGGGTCTCCCTACCCTAAACAAGCCCAAGGCCTCATCCTTTTTCCCCTAACGGATATCAAGACTAATACAATGTACCTCCTCCCTGGCCCTCTTTCTTGGAAGTTCCAACACTGATTCCCACTGTTGAGGCATTGTTTTCTCTCTTAGATTTAGGTCACTTGGGATTTTCCTCACATTCTATTAGCTATGCATTTAAAACAATAATTATAATAGCTAGCATTTATTAAGTGTTAACTGTGCACTGTTTAAAGCACTGCATGTAGTATCTCACACCCTATGAAGTAGGTACTACTATAATCCACTTTATACAGACAAGGAACCTGAAACACAGAGAGGCTAAGCAGCTTGCCCTAGGTCACAATAACGCACCAATAATTTTTGAAAGCCTAATGTAACTTACTTTCTCTTTGCCCTAGGACTTTCTTAATGTGGGTCTCCATCCTAAAGATGATTGATTCAGAAGGCACATATCCAGAAAAACAAGGGCATTTTTCATAATTTGACTAACTTCAGGGGACAGAAAATGGATGGACAGAAAGGTTATTAAGAACTACCCTGGGCTTCCCTGGTGGCGCAGTGGTTGAGAGTCCGCCTGCCGATGCAGGGGACGTGGGTTCGTGCCCTGGTCCGGGAAGATCCCACATGCCGCGGAGCGGCTGCGCCCGCGAGCCATGGCCGCTGAGCCTGCGCGTCCGGAGCCTGTGCTCCGCAACGGGAGAGACCACAACAGTGAGAGGCCCGCGTACCGTAAAAAAAAAAAAAAAAGAACTACCCTAGGCGGGCATCTAATATACAGCATGGTGGCTATGATTGGCAATACTGTATCATATACTTGAAAGCTGCTGTGAGAGCAGAGCTTTAATTTTCTCACCATAATAACAACAACAAAATGATAATTATGTGAGGTGAAGGATGTGTTAACTAACCATATTGTGGTAAACATTTCACAATATATATGTGTATCAAATCATCACATGGTACAGCTTAAACTTACACAATATTAAATGTCAATTATACCTCAATGAAGATGGGAAAAAAGGAAGAAAAAAAAAAAACTACCTTAGGGATTAGAACAGAACTTTGACAGAGCCACAAATACTGGAGAGGAGACCGGCTATGGCAGAGACTCAGCAAAGACTATGCTCTCACCAAATTCTTTAGTCATGACCATCTTGGCTACCACTGTCAACATCAACAAGGTACAGCAAAGAACTCTCTTGATCCAGACAAAATACCAAGAGGTACAGATTATCTCTACACTGGCCAATCCTGAATCCTTTCACTGTGCTGTAGAAGAAAAGACCAGCAACAATGCAAAGGAAGCATGATTCCGCTCCTGGCAGAATATAAGAGCCAGACCTAAAAGTCTCAGCTACATGGTCCTGCAACAATACTAACTTACAGTGAAAAGAAATAAATTTACTTCTAAAGCTCAAATGCCAATGTCCAAGGTACCACCATGGATTAAACAGACCCATACTGCTTGGAATGAATCAGGTTTTAAAGTAAAAAACATGAGGAAAGCGGGTAACTGGCTAAATGTAAGCCAGTGTAATCTCCTTCCCTGGAATCATGTGACATAGTGGGAAGTTTCCCTAACAGGGCAGCAGCAGCATGTCCCCAACCCCAGTCTCAAGATGAAAAAAGAGTTGTGCTCACCACCTAGAAAACTAGATAGTTCTGTCATTGCTGACTGTAGTTGATGTTCACATTCCCAGAGTTCTAACTGAATAAACCTGGCAGAGAAATGTAAAAGCCCTAGAGTGGGCAATGCTTCAGAATTTGTGTATTCTAAGCGTGTCTATATTTCCAGTGCCCAGGACAGTGGCTGATACACAGTTATTATTGTTTGGATAACTAATGAATGGGAGAGAATGGTCCTGTAATGCATTCTTAAAGCAGTGTATTTCTTGGTGATAAAAGGAAAGTGGCCAATGAGACTAGAGATTTTTTCTTTGAATGGAGTACACTTCCACGACAAATATGGGCCTTGGTAAAATGAAGTAGTCTAAGGCCATCCCTAATTACACAGTGTCTGGGAAGTTGTGGTATATTTGGTTTGTCTTTACTAAGTTCCCATGGCTTCCGGATTTCTTTGGAAGTTCCAATTTATAAGCCCACTCCCAGGTTACATTTACAGACCAGTTTCTCTGAGAGACAGTAGTTAAAGAGAAACACAAAATATCTTGTAAGCATTCCATATGTTTGTCCAATATCCACGTTAAACCCTGAATTGGTAACAACCCTTCTTTTCTGCCTCCTTCCTCAATAAATAGCCCAGCTGTCTGGCCTGTGCCCAAGTTTCCATAATAGAGAAGATTAGAACACTTCTAATCTATACAAGATAGCCTCTGTATCCATGGCTGTTTCTATGAGGCAGCTATGGATACAGAGGCTACTTTTAGAACTAAGCCCCCACTTTCAGTAGTCAAACACTATATCCCAGTCATTTTTAGTGATAGTTAATTTCAACGTTCTAGGCCAGGCACTGGAAGGACTAAAATATATGAATGTAATCAATCCTTGGCTTTCAGAGGCCCACAGCTGAAGAAACTTAGATATATGAGGGAAGACAGCTCAGGCAATATATACTGAACATAGGTGCCTTTTAAGAAGCTGGGTGTCCGGACCAGAGGGCAGACAGCAGAAGCAAGAAGAACTACAATCCTGCAGGCTGTGGAACGAAAACCACATTCACAGAAAGATGGACAAAATGAAAAGGCAGAGGCCCATGTACCAGATGAAGGAACAAGATAAAACCCCAGAAAAACAACTAAATGAAGTGGAGATAGGCAACCTTCCAGAAAAAGAATTCATAATAATGATAGTGAAGATGATCCAGGACCTCGGAAAAAGAATGGAGGCAAAGATCGAGAAGATGCAAGAAATGTTTAACAAGGACCTAGAAAATTAAAGAACAAACAGAGATGAATAATACAATAACTGAAATGAAAAATACACTAGAAGGAATCAACAGCAGAATAACTGAAGCAGAAGAATGGATAAGTGACCTGGAAGACAGAATGGTGGAATTTACTGCCATGGAACAGAATAAAGAAAAAAGAATGAAATGAAATGAAGACAGCCTAAGAGACCTCTGGGACAACATTAAATGCACCAACATTCACATTATAGGGGTCCCAGAAGGAGAAGAGAGAGAGAAAGACCCGAGAAAATATTTGAAGAGATTATAGTCGAATACTTCCCTAACACGGGAAAGGAAATAGCCATCCAAGTCCAGTAAGCACAGAGAGTCCCAGGCAGGATAAACCCAAGGAGAAACACGCCGAGACACACAGTAATCAAATTGACAAAAACTAAAGACAAAGAAAAATTATTAAAAGCAACAAGGGAAAAATGACAAATAACATACAAGGGAACTCCCATAAGGTTAACAGCTGATTTCTCAGCAGAAACTCTGCAAGCCAGAAGGGAGTGGCACAATATATTTAAAGTGATGAAAGGGAAGAACCTACAACCAAGATTACTCTACCTGGTAAGGATCTCACTCAGATTCCACGGAGAAACCAAAAGCTTTACAGACAAGCAAAAGCTAAGAGAATTCAGCATCACCAAACCAGCTCTACAACAAATGCTAAATGAACTCCTCTAAGTGGGAAACACAAGAGAAGAAAAGGACCTACAAAAACAAACCCAAAACAATTAAGAAAATGGTAATAGGAACATACATATCAATAATTATCTTAAATGTGAATGGATTAAATGCTCCAACCAAAAGACACAGACTGCCTGAATGGATACAAAAACAAGACGTGTATATATGCTATCTACAAGAGATCCACTTCAGACCTAGGGACAAATACAGACTGAAAGTGAGGGGATGGAAAAAGATATTCCATGCAAATGGAAATCAAAAGAAAGCTGGAGTAGCAATACTCATATCAGATAAAATAGAAATGTTATAAGAGACAAGGAAGGACACTACATAATGATCAAGGGATCAGTCCAAGAGGAAGATATAAAAATTATAAGTATATATGCACCCAACACAGGAGCACCTCAATACATAAGACAAATGCTAACAGCTATAAAACAGGAAATCAACAGTAACACAGTAATAGTGGGGGACTGTTAACACCTCACCTACACCAATGGACAGATCATCCAGACAGAAAATTAATAAGGAAACACAAGCTTTAAATGACACAATAGACCAGATATATTTAATTGATATTTATAGGACACTCCATCCATAAACAGCAGATTACACGTTCTTCTCAGGTGCACGTGGAACATTCTCCAGGACAGATGACATCTTGGGTCACAAATCAAGCCTCAGTAAATTTAAGAAAATTGAAATCATATATATTTTCTGACCACAACGCTATGAGATTAGAAATAAATTACAGGGAAAAAACACAAACACATGGAGGCTAAACAATACATTACTAAATAACCAAGAGATCACTGAAGAACTCAAAGAGGAAATCAAAAAATACCTAGAGACAAATGACAACAAAAACACGACAATCCAAAACCTATGGGATGCAGCAAAAGCAGTTCGAAGGAGGAAGTTTATAGCAATACAATCCTACCTCAAGAAACAAGAAAAATCTCAGATAAACAATCTAACCTTACACCTAAAGGAACTAGAGGAAGAAGAACAAACAAAACCCAAAGTTAGTAGAAGGAAAGAAATCATAAAGATCAAAGTAGAAATAAATGAAATGGAAACAAAGAAAACAATAGTATAGATCAATAAAACTTAAAAAAAAAAAAAAGAATCTGGGTGTTGGGACTTCCCTGGTGGTCCAGTGGTTAAGTCTCTGAGCTTCCAATGCAGGGGGTGCAGGTTCCATCTCTGGTCAGGGAACTAAGATCCCACATGCTGTGTGGTGCAGCTAAAAAGAATTAAAAAAAAAAAAAAAAAAGAATCTGCGTGTCTATGGTCCACCAAAATGAAGGACTTGACTAAGAGGAAGGCAGAAGATCTGGTGAACTTATTAAAACCCATAGTGGAAAGAGGTAATGGTAATACCATGATGGCAACTATGCAAGAAGACTAGAGAATAATCAAGGTAGACTGGAGTGGAATATGAGAGGGTTCTAGGAATAATGATGGGGGTGACGGGGAGGATCATTAGATCATTTAATGTAACCTACTGCATTTTACACTTCTGATGGAAAATTTGGGGATGAACAAATGAATTCTACATAAAATATGAAGCAATGCAAAAGTGAGGTAATTATAACCCTCAAGAAAACAAAAAGTTGTAAAAGAAAACAAACATAATCACAGCATACAGTGATTGAACTAGGATAATAGTTATGAAGTCATAATTGACACTGATACAGATGAAATAATTTTTTTTGTTTGGTTTCTTCTTTTTTTGTTTTTAACATGAAATAATTTAAAGTGCTTACTTTATTTTTTTTTTTGCTGTACGCGGGCCTCTCACTGCTGTGGCCTCTCCTGTTGCGGAGCACAGGCTCCGGATGCGCAGGCTCAGCGGCCATGGCTCACAGGCCCAGCCGCTTCGCGGCACGTGGGATCTTCCCGGACCAGGGCACGAACCTGCGTCCCCTGCATCGGCAGGTGGACTCCCAACCACTGCGCCACCAGGGAAGCCCATAAAGTGCTTACTTTTGAGAAGCAAAAATTAAGGATGGTAAGAGTGGGGTAAGAGAATATCTAGTTTTCTTTTACAAGCCTTAAAGAAGTCACTGACTTTTGAAATTATGTCCATATATTACTCCGACAAAATAAAAATTAAATTTAAAATGTGGGTGGCTTACACATATGTAAAGTGAACAGGAGGGGGATGGCTGCAGTAGGAAAAGAAATTTGTAGCAATCAGTAATGTAATAGTAGTAATTATACTGCATGTTAATTGGTACAACCATGGTTCAATTCTAAGCTACAGTAGTTTAAAGAAAACTAGTAAATGATCACCTCACATGTCAAATAAATAAATTTCGAAATTAGTTATTAGCATGCTATTCAAGGCGCTTCATGATATGGCCAGCCCCTTGCCGATCTGTCCTGATCATCATCACCTCCTCACAAATCCACTCTCTATATGCTCTACACCCCAATTATGTCTCCTCTCCCTTGCACATGCTATTGCTTCTCCTTAAATATCCTTGTCTCAGATGACTACCTGACAAATTTATGTTAATTATTCTCTTCTCAACTCACAAACTTCCTTCCCTCTAAAGCCTTCATTGAGTTCTCCAGGGCAGAATTAAAGACTGGTTTCCATACACCAGCACTGAATTTTGTATAACCTTCTATCATAGAATTTATTGTGCATGTCCACACAACTCCTACCACAAGCCAAGTAGCTCTCTACAGGCGATAACTAACAAACTTTCAAGGAACAAGTAATCCTTGTCTTATTATAAAGTTGTGCTAGAAAACAGAGTAAGTTGGAAAGCTGCCTAAGTTGTTCTATGGCATTAGTATAACTTTGATTCAAAACCGGATAACAACAGCCTAAGAAAATTATATGTCTATTTCCTTTATAAGCATGCATGTTTTAATTCTATACAATTTTAGCAAGTTTAATTTTTAAAAATATCATGATCAAGTTGGTCTGCAAACCGCTGAAGGATCCTGAGGCCCTTTCAGAAGGACGGCAATGTCAAGTCTATTTTCATAAGAATACTGAGACATTTACTTTTTTTGCTGGGTGACATTTGCAGCGATGTTACAGCAGCAATAGTGGGTAAAACTTCTGGCACCTCAGCACAAATGGAACCAAAATAGTTCTAATAGTCAACTGTATTTTTTGCCACCGCTCACTTGAAGTTAGAAAAAAAAAATCTTAAAAAAAAATCTATATTGGGCTTCCCTGGTGGCGCAGTGGTTGAGAGTTCACCTGCCGATGCAGGGGACACGGGTTCGTGCCCTGGTCCGGGAGGATCCCACATGCCACGGAGCGGCTGGGCCCGTGAGCCATGGCCGCTGAGCCTGCATGTCCGGAGCCTGTGCTCCGCAACGGGAGAGGCCACAACAGTGAGAGGTCCATGTACCGCAAAAAAAAAAAAAAAAAAACTACACAGAAAATGAATTACCAGTCACAATAATAACCAAAACACTTAAAAAATATCTGATGGTAAGAAAGTCAGCCAATAAAATCAATAATGGGAAGATGAATTTCCATGGGATAGGAGTCAATTAATAGAAATCTGAAAAAGACTTGCAAATACAGAATGTTTTAGATCATCAAAAGTATAAATGAATAACATAAAAAATAAAAAAAATTAATGAATCAAAACTGGCAATAATGGAACAAGAATAGTTGAATATGGGAAAATTTAATTCAATGTTTTATAAATAAAAATTGTAAGATACTGAATTATAAGATACTGAATGGATGAATGGATGAAGACAAACACACACACACACACATATATACACACAGGAATATTATTCAGCCATGAAAAAGAATGAAGTCTAAAAACTATAATTCAAAAAGATATACACACCCCTATGTTCACAGCAGCACTATTCATAATAGCCAAAACATGGAAACAACCTAAATGTCCATCAACAGATTAATGGATAAAGAAGATGTGGTACATATATACAATGGAATACTACTCAGCCACAAACAAGAACAAAATAATGCCATTTGCAGCAATGGTTGCAATTAGAGATTATCATACTAAGTGAAGTAAGTCAGAAAAAGGAAGACAAATACCATACGATATCACTTACATGTGGCACAAATGAACCTATCTACAGGACAGAAACAGACTCAAGACATAGTGAACAGACTTGTGGTTGCCAAGGGCAAGTGAGGGAGGGAGAGGGATGGACTGGGAGTTTGAGGTTGGTAGATGCAAACTGTTACATTTAGAATAGATAAACAACAAGGTCCTAATGTATAGCACAGGGAACTATATTCAAAATCCTGGGATAAACCATAATGGAAAAGAATATTAAAAAAAGCATGTCGCTATGTGTGTAACTGAGTCACTTTGCTGTACAGCAGAGACTGGCACAACATTGTAAATCAACTCTACTTCAATTTTTTTTTAATTGAAAAAAAATTTTTTAAAAACACAGTGAAGTCTTGCCATTTGTAAAAACATGGATGGACCTTGAGGGCATTATGCTAAGTGAAACAGTCACACAGAAGAAGATAAATAGCATATAATCTCACTTTTATGTGGAATATAAAGCAAAGAAACAAATATGTCTGAGCTTATGAATATAGAGAACACATCATCGGTGGTTGCCTGAGGCAGGGGGTGTGAAGGGCTGGGCAAAATGGGTTAAGGGGGTTGAAAGGTACAAATTTCCAGTTATAAAATGAGTAAGTCATGGGGATTTAATGGACAGCATGATGACTATAGTTAACAATAACTACTACATATTAGAAAGTAGCTAGGAGAGGGAGTGGATCTTGAAAGTTCTCATCACAAGAAAAAAAATTACAACTGTGTATGGTGACGGATGTTAACTGGACTTACTAGGGTGATCATTTCGCAATACATACAAATATTGCATCATACACTGTACACCTGAAGCTAATATAATATGTCAATTACACCTCAATTAGATGAGGTAAACTCTAGCTTTAACACAATCAAAAAGACAGTACTAATGAACCCACTCAAAGACACAGTGAATGGATGGCTGTGTGAGCTTATTTCCTGGACCCTACTTAGGACCATAGTGCAGTGGCCTAAAGACAGACTTACAGCTAGAGAGAAAAAAAAATGCAATATAATGAGCTTCACTGTAAACCACAGACACTACTTAACAGTCTAATCCACTGTCCTGGTCTTTCTTCTATACAAACTTCTTGTAAACATGTAGATTAGGAAGAACATACCTCTTTCAAAAATAATTAGTAATTCAAAAGGAACTAGCACAAAATCTATACAAAGATACTATTAAAAATTAATATCCAGGATGTATAAGTAAGTCCTACAAAACAACAACAAAAACAATAAACAACACCAGATTTTAAAATGACACAAATAGGCATTTCTCCAAAGAAGATATACAAATGGTCAACAAGCACATGAAAACCTGCTCCATGTCACTAATCATCAAGGAAATGCGAATCAAAACCACAATAAGATACCACTTCATACTCATCAGGATGGCTATTATAAACAACAACTATAAAAACAGAAAATTACAAGTGCTGGCTAGCATGTGCAGAAATTGGAACACTTATGCATTGCTGGTGGGAATGCACTACGGTGCAGCTGCTGTGGAAAATAGTAGGGTGGTTCCTCAAAAAATTAAACAAAAAATTACCGTATGATCTAGCATCTCCACTTCTGGGCACATGCCCAAAAGAACTGAAAGCAAGGACTCGAACAGATATCTGTACACCATGTTCAGAGTAGCATTATTCACAATAGTCAAAAGGTGGAAGCTACCCAAGTGTCCTCAATAGATGAATGGATAAAGAAAGTTGTGGTATATACACACAATGGAATATTATTCAGCCTAAAAAAGGAAGGAAATTCTGACGCATGCTACAACAGCAATGACCTTAAAGACATTTTGCTAAGTGAAATAAGCCAGTCACAAAAGAACAAACGTTTTATGATTCCACTTATATGAGATGTCTAGAGTAGTCAAATTCATAAAGAAAGTTAAGTAGAATGGTGGTTACCAGGGGTTGGGAGAGGAAGGAATGGGGAATGAGCGTTTAATGGGTACAGCGTTTCAGTTTGCAAAGATGAAAACATTCTGGAAATGGATGGGAGTGACACTGCACAATAATATGAATGTACTTAATGCCACAGAACTATACACTTAAAAATAGTTAAAATGACAAATTTTATGCTCTTTATATTAAGTCACAGTTAAAAATGAAAATAAAATTTAAAAACCAATTTAAAAGAGAAGAAAAATAGAAGGGAAGGGAAAGAAAAAGCAAAAGGATTCTAAACTATGGGATCTATCCTTTGCAAAGTTGGTTTAAAATCAATTAATATATTATACCATATTAATAGAATAAAGGACAAAAACTATATGATCATCTCAATAGATGCAGAAAACACATTTTTTAACAAAGGTCCAACACACATTCACAATAAATGCTCTCAACAAACTCGGACAAGTTAAGGGAACATCCTCAACCTGATAAAGGGCACCTATGAAAACCTCACAACTAACATATTTAATGGTGAAAGACAAAATGCTTTCTTCCTCTTACTAAGAGAAGGAAAAAGGCAAGTATGTCTGCTTTTGCTTATTCTATTCAACAGTGTACTGAAGTTTCCTGCCAGTACAGTAAGTAAAAAATAAAATCATCCAGGATAGAAAAGAAGAAGTAAAACTGTTATTATTCACAGATAAAATGATCCTGTATGTGGAAAATCTCAAGGAATTAAAAAAAAAACTACTAAAACCAATAAACAAGTTCGGCAAGATCACAGGATACATGAATACACAAAAGCTAACTGTATTTCTATATACTAGCAACCAACAACCTGAAAATGAAATTAAGAAACACTTCCACTCACAATAGCATGAGAAAGAATAAAATTCGTAGGAATAAATTTAACAAAAGAAGTGTAAGACTTGTACACTGGAAACTACAACATATTGAGAGAAATTTTTGCTATAATCAAGCAAAAAGAATATCTAGTGTTGGTGAAGACGTAAAAAAATGGTCCCTCAAACGTTGCTGGTAGGAATATAAAATGATACAACTTTCTAAAACGTTACGGTTTCCCTTGTGGCACAGTGGTTAAGAATCTGCCTGCCAATGCAGGGGACATGGGTTCGAGCCCTGGTCCGGGAAGATCCCACATGCCGCAGGGCAACTAAGCCTCTGAGCTACAAGTACTGAGCCTGCGCTGTAGAGCCCACGAGCCACAACTACTGAGCCCATGCGCCGCTGCTACTGAAGCCCACATGCTTAGAGCCCATGCTCCGCAACAAAAGAAGCCACCACGATGAGAAGCCCGCACATCGCAACTAAGAGAAGCCCCCGCTTGCTGCAACTAGAGAAAGCCCGTGCACAGCAACGAAGACCCAACACAGCCAAAATTAATAAATACATTTATATACATATATTAAAATAACGTTAGGCATAAATTAATCATACAACTCAATTCCATTCCTAGGACTCTACCCAAGAGAAATGAAAACGTATGTCCACACAATGACATGTACACACATGTTCACATAAACATTTCCTCATAGGGCTGCCCTGGTGGCGCAGTGGTTGAGAGTCCGCCTGCCGATGCAGGGGACACGGGTTCGTGCCCCGGTCCGGGAGGATCCCACATGCCGCGGAACGGCTGGGCCCGTGATCCATGGCTGCTGAGCCTGCGCGTCCGGAGCCTGTGCTCCGCAACGGGAGAGGCCACAACAGTGAGAGGCCCGCGCACCGCAAAAAAACAAAAACAAACAAAAAAATTCCTCATAATAGTCCCAAACTGGAAACAATCCAGCTGTCCATCAACTGAAGAATGAACTAACAAGATGTGGTCTATCCATCCAATGGAACATTATTAAGTAACAAAAGGAATGAACTGCTGATGCGTGCTTACAACATGGATAAAACTCAAAAACATTACGCTAAACGTAAGAAGCCAGAAACAAGAAAACTACAAGGAGTATGATTCCATTTATATTAAATGTTCAGGAATGGCAAATTTATGTAACCAAAATCAGATCAGTGGTTGCCTGAGGCTGGGAGAAAGAGTAGGATTAACTGCAAATGGGCACAAGGAAACATTTTGGATTATGGAAATGTTCTAAATTTAGATTCTGGTGATGGCTGCACAATTTTATAAATTTAGTAAAAACCACTGGATAACTTACAATTGGTGAATTTTACAGTATGTAAATTATATCTCAGTAAACTTATTTTTTTTTAATTATGCAGGCTCCTGAGATACTTAGTGAACCTAAGAATCCTCCCTCCTCCGCTTCCTTCCTGAATAATTCAGTCTAGAAACCATTATATAATGATAATGGCTGAGTAGTTGGGGGTTGGTGGGACGGTGCCTGGCATGGGATGTCAGAGACTGACAAGGGTAAGGAGGTTGTCCGCTTGCAGAGAAAAGTGGTGTCAGTTTGGCATAGGGCATTGGAGATCCAGCAAGCTGAGGAGGGCAGGAAGTCAGTGATTACAGGAAGTCAGTGATTACAAAGCCAGACTGTTTTCATATGGGAAGAAATTATCAAGTAAGTACATAGAGGGTAATGGGAGTCAGGTTTCTCACTATCAAAGAAAGGAGTTACAAATATGGAAATGGAAAAAACTAGAATGAACTAGAATTGGAAGTAAAGATGTCAATGTTGGCTTACAGTTCTCAATATATAGAGATCAAGAAATTTAGAAAGATATATACATGTTACATGTATACATTCTCTGGGAACAGTGAACCCGAATATCAGCAACCATGCCTACCACCCATATCGTGGCTTTTAAAAGGAACCATGCTCCTTGGAGAAATGACTAATTCAAGGGCTAGGGCAGAGAGGGCACAAAATAAGCCAGCCAGTATCATCTTGGCAGGCCAGAAAGAGGAAGTTCCTAAATAATGATGGAGACATGTCAAAAAAGACAAAGAAGCCAGTATGAAGAGACGCCCCTTGACCAAATATGGTACAATTTGAGCATCAAAATATATAATGACATTAATAGATTATAACCCATTTAATAAAATAAGAGCCCATTGAGTTCATGCTGATATAATAAAATAAGTGAAAAAATGAACAGGGAGAGGAGAAAACTTTTCTTTACAGTGCAGTTTCAACTGATGAATGTAGAAAGGATGCTGGAATTAGAAGAATACTATTTGGCAACTAGCACAGTATAATAACTCAGCCAAGAAATATAAATGGATGCTAAAAACAGTGGGTTAAAATCTGGTGAGAAATGGGGTAGTTACATAATTTCAAGAACCTTCCCACAAAATAGTTATTTTATTTTATTTTTTTAAATTAATTATTTATTTTTGGCTGTGTTGGGTCTTCGTTTCTGTGTGAGGGCTTTCTCTAGTTGTGGCGAGCGGGGGCCACTCTTCTTCGCGGTGCACGGGCCTCTCACTATCGCGGCCTCTCTTGTTGCAGAGCACAGGCTCCAGACGCACAGGCTCAGTAGTTGTGGTTCACGGGCCCAGTCGCTCCGCGGCATGTCGGATCCTCCCAGACCAGGGCTCGAACCTGTGTCCCCTGCATTGGCAAGCAGATTCTCAACCGCTGTGCCACCAGGGAAGCCCCCCCCACAAAATAGTTATTAATTACAAAGGGAAAATGAGTAACTTTACAGCAGAGAAACCTAGCAGACACACCTGAATCAGTGATCAAAGTTAACTTCACAGTAATGAGACAACATGAAAGCCTGTATCACCTAACAGGACTGAAGGAGAAGAAAAAACACCATCCTTTTTCAGGAATAGTAATGTTCCTGCCAAAGATGCTGAAGGGGATCAGAATATGCCTCCCCAAAATATGCTACTTTGGAAAAAGGATTATTTTAAGCTGAAGATAAGTGAAAACAGATATAGGAAGAATTCTCTGCCCTCCCCTTATCTGCCTAAAATCCAGCAAATTTTCCTCTGAGGAAGGTGTCCCTTGTACCAGGTAGAGAAGAGCTATGATGCATTTGCATAAACAGACCTTACCTTCCATTAGTTCCCCCATATATTTCCTAGTTACTTCCCCACGATTCATCATCCCTTGAAGCTCAAACCTTTCCTTTGTTAAAAGAGTATACAAGCTTCGGAGTCTAACCACTTCTTTGAGTTTAATTTCTTTTCTGTGAAATCCCATGCATGTAAGTATTAATAAAAATTGTATGCCTTTTCTCCTGTTGATCCGTCTTTTGTCACAGGCCCCCAGGCACCGAATTAAGAGGGTAGAGTAAAAGTTTTTCCTCCCTAGCAATGCCCAAATTAAGGGACATTCTATCAAATAACTGGCCTGTAATTTTCAAAAGTGTCAAGGTCATAAAAGTTGAGAAAAGACCACAGAATTGTTCCAAATTGAAGGAGACAAAAAGAAATAATAAAATTATAACACACGAGCCTGGAAAAAATATAAAAGACATTACTAGGACACTTGGTAAAACATGAATTAAGTCTGTGAATTAGATGATGGTATTTATCAACGCTAATTTCCTGATTTTAATGGCTGTATTGTAATCATGAAAAAATCTCTGTGGTAAGCACACTCTGAAGTATTCTGGGGTGATGGGATAGCATGTCAGGAACTGATTGTCAAATGGGTTAGGGCAAGGGTTGGCAAACTCTTTCTGAAAAGGGCCAGATAATAAATATTTTAGGCTTTGAGGGCCATATGTGGTCTCTGTCACATAGTCCTTTAAAAAAACAAATCCCTTCAATGGTAAAATCCATTCTCAGCTCATGCATGGGCTACACAAACACGGGTGGCAGAATGCATTTGGCCTATGGTGTTTGCTGACCACTGGTTTGGGGGCTGGAGGGTTCTTTGAACTATCCTTGCAATTCTGAAATTATTTTTTAAAAATATATCTGCTAACATCCAGAGCAATCGCCTGAAAAGTTCTGGGAATGGTTGTAATGGAGATGAATAAGGCCGAAAGCTTTCTGTATCAAAAGCATTCTCTCTTTCTCCACCACATGCTGGGAACTTTCCTACTGCCTACTTGGACCTATACTCCTGCTCAGAGGGACTAGTATACAGCTGAATGGAAAAATGGGTGCATCCACTTCAATTTCCTAGAAAAGGAAAATTACTTCCCTCCGCATAAGGTTGGGAAATAAATTATCATCCTTAAGGAACATTTTAGCATGACTTTTTTTAGTTAGCTACTCTGAGAAACCATTTCTCACCCATCAGATTGGCAAAAATTCAAAAGCTTGATGATACATTCTGTTGACAAGGCACAGAGCAAATAGACATTCTCTTATACTGCTGATGGAAATACAAAATGATATAACCACTATGAAGTGAAACTGGTCAATATCTAATAAAACTACATATGCATTTACTCTTCGACTCAGCATCCCCAATTCTAGGAGTTTATCCTGAAGATACACCATGAAAATTAACTCTTCTACGCCAAGGATCACTGAAAATTATTTGTGTCTCTCTTTCTCTAGTGTACTAGTTCCTCAACAGAAGGACTCTAAGCCTCAACCTATCCTATCTATCAAGACTGGGAAAGGGACTGACCCTAGTCCCTGAGGCAGTCAGGATAAGCAGTGGCCCCTCCTCCTGTAGCATCCAAAGGCATGAAAGAGAAGCTGCTACAAGTGGCCCTCCTAAAGAAACTTAACAAATAACATTTATCTTCTGCAGCTGCCTGGCTCCTGGGTTCCTGCTACCTGGATCAGTTTTTACCTCTCAGAGCACCTACATAACAAGAATCTGTATGACAAGGTGCCTGTCCCAGGATGACTACTAGGAGCCAAAAGAGGAAGCCGAGGTTTTGCTCAGCTGAACATTCAGTCAGCAGCTACTAAAATGGCAAGCCCCAAGGGCCTTCACACAGACGAAAACCTCCAGTTGTACTTCTCTGGCTAAACAATCTTCACTACAAAGCAGCAGTTATAAAACACCTACCAAGAAACTGGTGACACTCAGGTGTCAGGTTGAAGGCCCAGGAAAGAGTCTAATTAAGTTGACTCAAGAGTAAGGGTACCCAGGGACTTCCCTGGCAGTCCAGTGGTTAAGACTCTGCATTTCCACTGCAGGGCGCATGGGTTCGATCCCTGGTCAGGTAACAGATCCCACATGCCATGCAGCAAGGCCAAAAAAAAAAAAGAGTAAGGGTACCTAATAGGATCACAGATGTAGAAAACAATCTTATAGTTACCGGGGGTAAAGAGAAGGGAGGGATAAATTGGGAGACTGGGATTGACATATACACACTGCTATATATAAAATAGATAATATGGACCTACTGTATAGCACAGGGAACTCTACTCAGTGCTCTGTAATGACTTTTATAGGAAAAGAATCTAAAAAGAGTGGATATATGTACATGTATAATCGATTCGCTTTGCTGTAGAGCAGAAACTAACACAACATTGTAAATCAACTATACTCCAATAAAAATTAAAAAAAAAAGAGTAAGGGTACCTAACTGTACCCTAGGGTAACACATAACAAGGGGGAAATTCCTTTCGTGTAAGTATTGTAGCTAATAAATGGAAAAGGAATGGGACTATCACCTTTTTGGCAAACTCCTAATAAAATAAAGGATCTAGGTAATAATTATCAATGGCCACTACTATCAAAACAAGGAAGAAACCTGACATTACCTGCCTCCTAATAGCTGTACACTGCATCAACTACTGTATTAAGTATGTTTCCCCAGGCCCCCAAATCAAACCAGAATCAGATCAAGCCCCCAGGTTTACAGGAAATATAGAGGTCATAAGAACATGTTAAATACCTTTCAGGGATGCAATCAGCAAAATACAGAATGTGGGAAAGTATACAAGGAAAAACAACTCAGTTGCTTCAACAAATGAAACACAAGGAAGGAAAAAAAAAAAGAGAGAATGGGATACCTAGATTGAAAGAAACTTTTAAAAGTAGAATGACCAGGGACTTCCCTAGTGGCGCAGTAGTTGGGAGTCTGCCTGCCAATGCAGGGAACACGGGTTCGATGCCTGGTCTGGGAAGATCCCACATGCCGCGGAGCAACTGAGCCCCTGCGCCACAACTACCGAGCCTGCGCTCTAGAGCCCGCAAGCCACAACTACTAAGCCTGTGTGCCACAACTGTTGAAGCCCAGGCGTCTAGAGCCCGTGCTCCGCAACAAGAGAAGCCACCACAATGAGAAGCCTGTGCACCACAACAAAGAGCAGTCCTCGCTCGCCCCAACTAGAGAAAGCCCACACGCAGCAATGAAGACCCAGTGCAGCCAAAAAAAAAAGGTAGAGTGACCTTGGACTTCCCTGGTGGTGCAGTGGTTAAGAATCCACCTGCCAATGCAGGGGACATGGGTTCGAACCCAAAACAGACAAAAATAAAATAAATAAATTTATTTTAAAAAAAAAAGTAGGGCTTCCCTGGTGGCGCAGTGGTTGAGAGTCCGCCTGCCGATGAAGGGGACACGGGTTCGTGCCCCAGTCCGGGAAGATCCCACATGCCGCGGAGCGGTTGGGCCCGTGAGCCATGGCCTCTGAGCCTGCGCGTCCGGAGCCTGTGCTCCGCAACGGGAGAGGCCACAACAGTGAGAGGCCCGCGTACCGCAAAAAAAAAAAAAAAAAAAAAAAAATAGAGTGACCAGACATCCCAATTTGTCCATGACAACCCAGGTTTATGCCTCTTGTCCCAGTATAACTGTTAATAGAGTCCTCTCTCATTATTAAAAGTTTCCTAGTTTAGATAATAAATTATATGGTCACCCTACCTAAGAGATACAGTAATCAAATGAACTGTGTTGGCATATTTGGATATTGAGTTTTAAAAAACCATCATAAAACATTTGAATACTGGATATTTGATGATATTGATAAATTATTATTAATTGTCTTAGGTATGATAATGGTAATATGCTTATGCTTTTACTGAAATATTTACAGATGAAATGACATGGGATTTGCTTTAAAATAATTGAGTGAGGGGGGAATAGGTGGGATGTAGATGAGATAATATTGACCATGGGTTGATAACATAGATACTGGAGATGTAGGACTACTCTCTCTACTTTGGAATATTATGGAGATTTTCCATAATACAACGTCTAAAAATGAGAGTAAGTTTTCTAGAAAAAAAAATTTTCCTACTTCCAGAAACAGAAATACCCTACAAACCTTCAGCTTCCTGCTCTTAATCCAAGAACAAGCCTTTGACATCTTGCCCAATACAACTATATGTTTATTCAGTCACTGAAGCCAGGATCTATGAATAATTCTCTCCCATATAAAGTTTCCTGAGGTTAAATCACAGCTAGCATTCTTCATTACTTTATCTTTCCATTAAAAAAAGAAAAAGTACTTTCCCTTCCCTAACAGGAGAATCACATCTGAATATACTCTCAAGCTGTTCTTTCCCTTACGTGGTGGAGGGGTGGTGTGGGGGGTGGGAAGGGGGTGGGAGGGGGGAAACACCTTGAAACCTGTTTTGAGGACTTTTCCCACTGCCAAAATATGGCCCAAAAAAGAATTTAATTCAGTGTTTCTTGTTTTAGTCCATGTCCTGGTGTGCCCCAACAGGCCAGTTTTAGCTGCAATAATTAGTGACCCTGCGCAAGAGGGCAGGAGAGCACCCAGCTGCCACTGCCTTATCTTAACCAATGACAAAGCTTCCATGGGCAGGACATAATGATAAGTGATACCTAGAGCTACTCAAGGGAAAATTAGAATATGAGAAAACTAGTGGAAGCCAAAGGAAAATTAATGGAAGCAACATGAAGTGTGAGGATCAGCAACATGTGAGTTTTCTAACAAAAACAGCAAAATAACTGCTATAGCAACTATAATTGTTATCCTGAACAATTTTACATGTGTTGACTCATCTAATCCTAGCACCTGACGTGCTATCACTATCCCCAGTTTAATAATGTAGAAAACTGAGAAAGAAAGAAGTGAAGTGATTTGCCTACAACAGGGCCAGGATAAGAACAAGTTCTGGAGACGTTCCTCTTTTTTTTTTTTTTTTTTTTTTTGCCTCTCACTGTTGTGGCCTCTCCCTTTGCAGAGCACAGGCTCCGGACGCGCAGGCTCAGCGGCCATGGCTCACGGGCCCAGCCGCTCCGCGGCATGTGGGATCTTCCCGGACCGGGGCACGAACCCGTGTCCCCTGCATCGGCAGGCGGACTCTCAACCACTGCGCCACCAGGGAAGCCCTGGAGACGTTCCTCTTTTAGAGTTACTTTGAAAAGCAGTTTAAAAAAAGACAGATAAGACAAGCAGGTGTTGGTAAAATGAAAATAGTGCTTTCTCTTTGGTAGGCAACAATCTTGACACTACCAAAAAAGGGTTTCAAAGGCTGCCTAGTTTTGGAGGAGGCCCAAAGGAACACCTGTCCTTTGCCATAAAAGTCTACAGAAAGCTTCTCACACATGTGACACAGGAGACAGAGAGCTGAATTAGTCCCAGCTGCAAACTTCAGTAGTGAACTTCTTGCTGCTGAAGATATTCAACCAAAGAATAGCTTTTCCACTAGAGACTATATGAAAAGAATTCCTACGCAGTAGGCAGCAGGCTACAGCTAGAACCCTTCCAATACAAAGTTCACTCTAATGAGGATTTCTTGCTACACTTTAGGGCCAACAAAGACGATGGCAATTTAAAACTGAACCAAAACCTAAGCCATTCAATGTTCCAGGAAGTTGCCAAGACCAAACTTCTATCCCCAGGAGGTCTACAGCTCCAATGAATGGCCAAAGACACAACTGCCTCCTCTCTCTAGGGGCATGAATTATGCCAAGGACCATATCTAGTACTCCTTCAAATAGGGTTATATCAACAATGCAATACCCATGTCTCAGCACCAATTGGCAGGCTAGAATCATATTCTTAGAAGATGTACAAGTTGACTAAATGTTCAAGGTTAATTAATTCAACCCAAATCACAATCATATTTATTATGCCTCTTAAGGTTGATCATACCCATCCAGGACACTTGAGAGCTAGCATCAAGGCCTGTCTATAACAGACCCATCCCTTCTCATCAAGGAAAAAACGGAAATGTAGTATAAGAGTTAAAGTGGGCATCATTTTAAAACCATGTGATTTTTTGGTACGCGGGCCTCTCACTGTTGTGGCCTCTCCCGTTGCAACCATGTCTTGATTGTCCTTCAAATTACTATGGACAACAATTTGTAAGGTCCTAAGTCATCACTAAGATGCAGTCAATAAAAGGGTTAAGATTCTGAGCAGGGCCAGTTCTAATTACTATTTCTAGCCCTTTCGGGCAATGCAACTAACAGCTGTGTTAGTTTGCTAGGGCTGCCACATCAAACTACCACAGACTGGGTGGCTTAAGCAAGAGACATTTATTTCCTACCAGTTCTGGAGACTAGAAGGTGTCAGCAGGGTTGCTTTCTTCTGAGGCCTCACTCCTTGGCTTATAAATGTGTGTCTTCTCCCTCTGTGTCTGTGTCCTACCTAATCCACTCTTCTTATAAGTACACCAGTCATATGACAGCCTACCCTAATGACCATATTTAACCTTAATTACCTGTGTGAAGACCCTATCTCCAAATACAGTCACATTCTAGGGACTGGGGGTTAAAGCTTCAACATATGAATTTTAGGGGGACACAATTCAGCCCATAAAAATAGTTATACTCCATGGAAATAAAAGACATCCCAATATGGCCACTGTATGGTGGCAGTATGTAGATCCTAGTACCCTCTTTCCTGGGTCATCTATTTTTTTTAAATTTTATTTATTTTTATTTATTTATTTTTGGCTGCTTTGGTTCTTCATTGCTGCGTGCAGGCTTTCTCTAGTTGCGGTGAGCGGGGGCTACTCTTCGTTGCAGTGCGCGGGCTTCCCATTGCAGTGGCTTCTATTGTTGCAGAGCATGGGCTCTAGGCACACGGGCTTCAGTAGTTGTGGCATGGGGGCTCTAGAGTGCAGACTCAGTAGTTATGGCACATGGGCTTAGCTGCTCTGCGGCATGTGGGATCTTCCCGGGCCAGAGCTCGAACCTGTGTCCCCTGCATTGACAGGCAGATTCTTAACCACTGTGCCACCAGGGAAGCCCCATCCATTTTTAAATAGAGGTCAAATTCACTGCCAGTAGCTCTAGAATTTTCTTCACTTATTCACATTGTTTACTGGAATCATTTTTCTCTTCTTTTGACCTGTATTTGTTCAATTGCTAAATAACAGCATGTTCATTAGGCACATGTATGTGGTAAGGATTTTGTAGAATTTAGGTTCATTACTGTGTTCATTAAAAACTGATTCTGTCCTAGATTCTGAATGTGAATTCAGAGAACAAAACTAAATTAGTGGATGATAGCAATGAGCATGGATAAAAGAAAAAATGGAATGACATAAGCCTAAAAGAGGAACAGAGGTTTTTCAAAGAAGGTAATAAAGGTAATGGCCAACCTCTTAAAGTCAGATCACCCCAGGGCTCTATCCATTGACATTTCCTCCTTCTCTACTCACTGGATGATCTCACAAACCTAATGATTCATTTCACGTATACGCTGACAATTCCTAATTACAGCTCTTTAGCCCAGACCTCACATATCTCTAACTGAATGTCTAATTAGCTATCTCTTGCAGTTTCCCAGTCTCAGTTCATGGTAACCCCAATTTTCTAGCTGTTCAGCCCCAAATCTTCAATTATCCTTAACTCATCTTCTTCTCAAATTCTGCATCTAATCCATCAAGAAATCCTATCAATTCTACCTCCAAAATACATCCGCAAATCCGACCACTTCTTACCACCTGCACCATCGTGGGTTCAAACCACTGTCTCTCACCTAGAATGTAACAGTAGCCTTCTAACTATAACCATAGTGATTCTTTTCATCTAAGTCAGATCATGACATTCTTCTGCTTTAAACCCGTCAATAGCTTCTCATCTCACTGAGCATAAAAATAAGAATCCTTATAATGGCTTTAAAGCTCTACTATATCTGGCTCCCCACTACATCTCAGACCTCATTTCCCACCTCTCACCACCTCTCATTCCACAGGAGCTTCATTGGACTCTGCTGCACAAAGAACACACAAAGCAAGCTCTTAGGTCAGGTCTTAGGCACTTACTGTTGCCTCTGTCTGAAACACTCTTCTTTCAGATATCACTATTCTGGCTCCGTGACTTCTTTCAGGTCTTTACTCAAATGTCAACTTATCACTGAGGACCTCCCTGGCCATCTTATATGAAATGTCAACCCCTGGGCCCCACATTTCTTATTGCCCTTAGCCTACTCTATTTTCTCAGTATCATTTATGTCCATCTGTTAAATATTTACTCACTAATTTGTTTGCCTCCCTCCACTAAAATCTAAGCTCCCTGAGACCAGAGACTTTACCTCTTTGTGGTCATGGTTTGTTCCTTCAGTGCCCAGCACATAGTATGTACTCAAATAACATTGAACATAAGGAAGACAGGAAGAAATGTGGAGGGGGTTATTTTCAGCAACCTGAACAAATCCCCTAACCTGTTTTGGAATCAAATTTTCCTTTTGTGTAAAATGTGGGTTTGGACTATTTAACCCTCAGAGAGCTCTAGCATCCTGTCATGCTATGCTTCTCCTATGGGGTGGTTACAGGACTGTCCATCAGTTAAGATGGACACGCAATTATTCAACTACTGATATGCCACACTACTTTCTCCCTAATTTTGAATGCAACAGAGATCTGTGAAATTCCTTTCACAGAGGGCCATAACTTTCATTCCATTTCTCCCCATTATTAATGAGAAAGGTCTAGGTTTTACCTATCAGGCCAGAAGCAATCACCAAGGCCCACGTTTATCACAGCAGGTTTCTTACCTCCACTGCAGTGAGCGGCTGGAACTGGGACTGCCGGGACTGCTGTGGGCTTGTGTGTTCAGGAAAAAGGCAAGAGGAGAAGTAGCCAGAGCACAATCAGCACTAAATGGGACTTGAGTGAGGGATAGGGTTGGAGCCGATGTGGGTGAAAGTATGAGCCGGTTTACTTCAGATCCTCGACAAAGAGCAGAGATTCTGACAAGGTACCACAGTAGAAGACAGAGTCAGTGATAATTTCTCAGCCAAAAAGAAACATTCAAGGTGGGTTAGCTTAGTCAAGAGGATCAAGAAAAGTAAGTGGTCAAAAATCATTCTCAAATATCATACCCAGTACCAATGCTGGCACAGAATGACCACTGAGTCTAAAACTTAATCCACAAAATTAAAACCAAAAATTTAAGCTTTGGATAGTCAAAGTATTTAGATTGGCTTCTGGGAAAATATTGTAAATTTACTATAACTCATCAATTAGCAAGCAGTAGATAATATTTTGTGTTCAATGACTAAAATTTCCTAGAAAAATTTGTATGTCAATAAAAGTAAAACATTCTTAATAGTTTTTAAGTTGTTAGATTACATTTACAATAATACCAAGTTACTTAGCTAACTTTTGCCTAAGGAGTACACCAAATAACGTTACTTTACTCTGTATAATAAATTTTGCTTCTATTTAAAATTTTGTTTTGTAGGTTACTTCTTCCCCCTAAAAACAATCTAACCATCATGATGTGTTAAGTCCTAAAGAAGACTATTAAGTGAGATCATTAGACTGAAAACTGACAGATGGTAAATATGAATTTCTATTTTGTTGACCATTTATAGACTTGTCACAGATGATGAAAAAGAACTGACAGATGCACAGCATTTAATTTGCTATAGTAGTGGCATAGCTTTCTATACAAATACCACATTTAACTAGAATATTTTATTTCCAAGATAGGAAAAAAATTAAGTATCATATAAGCACCTGTTTTAAAATGATATTAGTTTCCTGTATTGTTATTGCTGCCTGTTTGGATTTGGTGACATTCTGCTTGTGTTTAATTACATATATTCAAAGGAAATCTTCACCTTCCTATGCACTATCCCTCTAGCTGGCTTCAGTATATTTCTCAGATGAGTATTTAATATGAGGATATAGTAGGATAGGAAAGTGGATGGCAGACAACTATTTAAAATTACAGCCATATCCAAATTTCCACAAATTCAACATATTTTTTAAATTACAAGCAAAATATTAATTTTTAATTAATTAATAAAATATTAATATTTTTGATTAATTTTTCACTTTCAAAAAGAATTTTCACTTTGCTAAAGAGCTCTAAATAACACCTAAAGAATTTAAAAAATCAGCTCCCTAGTACAGGTGACCCTTGAACAATGCAGGGGTTAGGGGTGCCAACTCCCCTCGCAGTTGGAAATCCGCCTACTTCACAGTCGGCACTCCATATCTGAGGTTCTGCATCTGCAGGTTCAACCAACTGTGGATCGGGTAGTACCCTAGGACATACTTATTGAAAAAAATCTGTGGTATAAGTGTGTTGTTCAAGGGTCAACAGTATATATAAGCTAGAGCTAATCAGAACATACAACAAGACACTTTTCTTGTTAACCTGAATAATATTGCTTTTACAAAATTCTGGAGTCTTAAATCTTATCACATAAGACGAGGCTTAGCCATTTGATGAATATATAATAAGGATTATAAAAAATCTATGAAAACCAAATCTCATTCTTTTTTTGCTCTTAATTACCACTCTGCAAACTGGTTAGACTCTGGGCCTAGAGTCTAAAAAGGATTGTTTGGAAAAGGAAAGGTGATTGATAAACTACTTCCTAGATCCTCAGGGAGAGTTTTCCTAATCCAAATTCAAAGTCACTAAAACAGATACAATGATT
Source organism: Tursiops truncatus (assembly GCF_011762595.2). Taxonomy (NCBI): domain Eukaryota; kingdom Metazoa; phylum Chordata; class Mammalia; order Artiodactyla; family Delphinidae; genus Tursiops; species Tursiops truncatus. Next base: position 146,117,267 of record NC_047034.1, read on the forward strand.
ACAATTACCAGTATACTAATGTTCGGTGAGCATGATTTTTAACCCCTTATGTTTTCTTAAACTACAAACTTAATTGAAATTTTTCCAATTTTGCTCACAAGTTATCTTTACTTTAAATGACACTTTAGTTGATGAAGCTTCTCTATTGTGGTCTTTCACTTCACAGTTTTAATGTGGGGCTAAACCATTTTTTTAAAGTGTGCCAATCCTTCCAATTATATACTCCAAATAAGCTTGATTTCCCAATGTCTGGTAGAATCATCAGTTCAATCAATGAGCATCCACTAGCACGGAAGGGCAAGGACCCAAAGGAAGCCCACTGATGAAGTCTGCCTACTTGAGTAGCTATGCTGTCTCCACGTAACCACTACCCTTCAGGGGAAGAAAATCTGAAGTGCTCTCCCTCTGCCCTGTGAGTTACAGCAAAGGCAGTTCAAGACAGATCACTGAGGTGGCATGGATTCTAGGGCACTTCTTTCCCTGGTTCCCTAATTTGCTGATCAATTCACTCAGTACTTCTTCATTAAATAAGCCTGAGCAGCTCTTGGGAAAGCTACCCTGAAGTGGAAGTCTTCTTCCATTCCCCAGCTTCAAAATCCTTACCTAAGTATTATTTCTATATTGGTCAACATAGAAATAAAATTCAGGTCATACCCTAAAAGACTCAGGCTTGGATCTGCAAGGGTAGAGATCTGAGATCCTGAGCTGACAGGCCAAGGGCAGAAATACAATACCCTCTCTAGTCAAAGGCAGAGATACTTTCATTTCCATTTGTTTCTCACATTCATGGGGCTTTGACACTAACTTTACATACATATTTGCTTGCAAGACAGGAAAAAAGGATCTTCACTGTTAACCCAGCTTCCCAAGTACCTAAGAATCACTAAAAGACATCTAACTCAGTTTTCAGAATTAGAAAACCCCATATGCCTCTGCCAGGGATCACTGTTTTGACCTTAAATCTATTAAGCCAGCTCAGCCCTCTTCCTGACAGGCATCTCCAAACCAGAGTCTCTTCCAAGCAAATGAAGGCGTGTTAGTTGGCATTAGTTCTTTTCCTGACACCTGCCAGTTTCCACTCAGAGACCCCAGCCTCCTTACTGAATCCGCAGGCATGGTGCTCCCAGTCTCTCTCTCCTCCGTTTCATGATTTTCCTGGCTACTCAAGCTTTTGCCCTCTCACACTTGGAATCTTGGCAGGAAGTTCTCTCACACAAGGGGTATGCAGTCATAAACCAAAAGAAACTTACAAAGGCTTCCCAAATATAAGAGAAAAATTAAAGCACTTTTCTTCAAAAACATGATTTTCAGAACCCCCCCTTAAAAAGACCTAAGACCACAAAAGGCAGCAGTGAGGCAGAGTGAGGAGTCCCAGATCCCAAATGAATCAGCTGTCCTCTGATCTGCCTGACATCATTCACACTCAGCCTGCAACAAATCAGAGCCCCAGGGAGCACCTTGTTCCTCCTCAGTGACAAGCATCAAATCCCCTCCCCCACAAATCAGCTGCAACCTCCAACCCTGAGACCTGGCAACAATAAAGGCTCTGGCAGAAACTGCACATACCAACTTGAAAACTCACACTGTGACAGAAATACTATTAACTCAGGAGGCGTGGGCCAGACTATAACAGCTGTTGCAGCGGGCAGGGGAATGGAACAAAGCATATTAAGGATCCCAAATCAGTAAATAATGAGCTAAGAATATGTGGGCATTTCTGCAACATTATTCATTCTCAAACCCAGGCCTGATGGAGGATGACAGAGTTGTAATGTTGGGGCTCAAGGCATAGTTATTATTCAAATTCAGAATCTGACCAATTTAAGTAAACTCTGTACTCCTTCTTTAGACTAAGTCCAGCATCATTTTAAATTCAACTTCTATTACTCTCCAATTACTTAAATAACCTTGTGGTAAAAAGAAAAAAAAAAGCCATAAGGAAAGTTAAGAAAAATAAGCCTAGAAACTATTTAGTTTAATTTCATCAGAAACTATTAATGAAATAATTTATATGGCAGATGTTATACAAGGTAAGGTGAGGTAAGCTGCAAAAGAACTGTAAAAAGGGTAAACCACTGAACCTTTGCATGCTTTGATTTGCCCATCTGTAGAATGAAAATTACTAAGGTACCTAAGAGGTATGTTGTGGTAAAGATTAATATATGTAAAACAGAAAACTGCCTAGCACAGAGGAAGTGCTACAGAACTGTTAGCTATTATTGTAGCTCTTACCCTCCCAGGAGGGCAAGCTCCCAATCTAAAGGAGAAGATAAGTGCAAACGCATAAGAAACCATCTGACAAAAAGCAGCCTGGCCAATTGATCAAGTAAACTACTGAGCTAAATACTGACAGCTAAGGGAGCTGAGATTAAGCAAAACGTCTTGGTCCCCTGCTTCGGAGCACCTGCCAACTCTGATGGGCTCCTCTCATTCACCTGGATGACAAACAAAGTATGTCAAACTGGTTTTCTAGGGTAACATTCAAAGGATTAATTCATACTCCAACCAGTGCTTTTTTAACTGCAGGTCACAACTCTTTAGTGAGTCATGAGATCAATTTAGGAAGTCAGGACCAATATTTTCTTAAAAGGGAAACAGAATGAAATAGAATAGAAAAGAAAATATTGAAGTGCTTCACACAGATTAAGGATAAGAATTATTTAGTGAAATTTGTGTGTTTGTGACAACTGTTATTGAAATATGGATAATATACAAGTGTAAACATGTGTCATGGTTTACAGTGTAAAAATCTATTTACTTCTGAGGGTCATAGTCTAAAAAGTTTGAAAGCCACTGCTCTAATGACCCAAGCAAACCCACCCCACCTGGCAGCTACAGACACTCACTTTCCCTCTCCATGTACCAGCCCAGTCATTTGGCTCTCACAGCTCCTTTCCAGAATCCCCTGTTCTCTATAACAAAAATGGAAACACTCTCTCAGAAATCTAGCACCTCTGAACAAGTACTGGGTCCCACTTTGGGAAAGTCTCGTGATGATATGAGGGTCAGTCACAGAAGCCCACACTCCCACATCTAACAGACTAGCTGCGATCTATCTCCATCCCAAGCCGAGGCCATGCAGTTAAGGCCACGGTCCTGAGTTTCTACTCAATATTCTCCACTCGCCAATACCCAACCCCAGGCTACTTAATAATAACAGTAGTAGTAATAGTAATAACAACAATAATGGAATAACAGCACATATATCATAGGGCTGTGATGAGGACCATTTGGTTATTATGCGTGGAGTGCTTAGAATAGAATCTAGTAAACAGTAATTACTTACAAATGTTGGTTGCTTTATGTCGTTATTATTAACATCACTTTTCATCCAAGAAATGCAAGTTAAAACCACAATGAATAACACTATCCACCCATTTAGATTGGCCTTAAAATTTAAAGTCTTACTATAACAATTGTTAGTATAGATGTGGGCCAACTAGAGCTCTCACTATCACTGGTAGGAGTATAAAATGGTACAACCATCCCAGAAAATTATGTGGTGGTTTTTACAAACCTAAACATACAGTTATCATTTATCATTTGACAAGGATGGAGGAAGGGCAAAAAAAAAAAAAAGAAAAAGAAAAAGAAAAAGAAATCTAAGTTTGGCTATTTGGCTCTTTCACTTTTTAAAAGATTAAAAATATTTTAGCCAAAAGAAATTCCACATAGCAGATACAATGAAAGTAACATTGCAATAAAATATAAGGAGATTAAAGCAAAAAAGTGGAAAAAGTAAGTTTGCATGATGTATTCATTTTCTGTTGCATAACCAATTACCACAAACAGCCACTTAAGACAACACACATTTATTATTTCACAGTTTCTGTCAGTCAAGAATTCAAGCACAGCTTATCTAGGTCCTCTGCTTAGGGTCTCACAAGGCTGCAATCATGTGTCACCCAGGTTGCATTCTTATATGGCAGACTGGCTAGGGAAGAATCCATTTCTAAGCTCAATCAGGCAGTTAGCTGAATTAATTTCCTTGTGGCTATGGGACTGAGGGCCCTAGCTTATTGCTGGATATCAAGTGAAAGCCAACCTCAGCTCCTACAGGCTACCGTAGTTCCTTGTCACAAGGGCTTTCCCAGCATAGCCGCCTACTTCACCAAGCCAGTACAGACTGTTTCTATGGTAAGTCTACTAACTAGACAAAGTCTTATATACCATAATATAGCCACATGAATGACATCTTGTCACTCTTACTATGTTTCATTGGTTAGAAGCAAGTCACAGGTATTGCCACACTCAAAGGGAGTAGGATTACACAAAAAAATGAACTCCAGGAGGAGGAGACTACGGGGGCTACTTTAGAGTACATTCATCATGCATGACTATGAAGAAGATTCACCAAAAAATAACCCCAAACTGATTTCTATAGACTACTTTATTAGCACCACCACAGATCAAGGTTTAGTCTGCTATTTTTGGTTTTCTTTATAATATCCCAGCACTGAAAACATTAAAGGAGATCTTTTTTTTTTAATATTTATTTATTTATTTGGTTGCGCCGGGACTTAGTTGCAGCATGCAGGATCTCTAGTTGAGGCATGCGGGATCTAGTTCCCCGACCAGGGATCGAACCCGGGTCCCCTGCATTGGGAGTACGGAGTCTTAACCACTGGACCACCAGGGAAGTCCCAAAGGAGATCTTAAGACATGTCATACGGCTGCCTAGCTACTGCTTTAAGAGATGGTGAAACTGCAACATAAGTGGCAACAATTTATAAGGTGATATTAAAATATTGTTTAATATCTTGTGACAACAATAATTTACCATGAGACTCCATTACAAAGTCTGATGTGTGAAGTTCGTGGTTCATTTCTAAATCCATGTATTGCTTTTAAGAAATCTTTTTTGCCAATTCCAATTTCTACTGCTACAGCAGAACAAATAACCTCTAATTTAAAGAAAAAAAATCTAAGAAACAAAATGACTCAAGAAAGTCTATTAAGCTGGTATTGTCAAAATAACACAATTTAAAATTTTTAATATATTTAACCTAGTATATTCAAAATATCACTCCAATATGTAAACAATATAATTCTTAACAACACACTTTACACTCTCTTTTCCCAGTCTTTGTGATATAATTGACATAAAAACAAAACAATTTATAAGAAGATCTTAATTACAATATAGTGGCTTTGCTAATAAAGTCAAGGAAAAGTATGGACATTTTTATAACATGAATTGTTTGCCTTTACTGCTCAAACAGATGAACACCTAGATGGGTGCAGTATTAATTCAATTATCATCTTTAATATTTTGCCAACTTTCAATCATATAAAATTGATAATGGAAAAATTCATAATTGGTTGTAATATCTGTCTGTTTCCCTCCTTAATGATGAGGCTGTCTTTCTCTAACCTTTAAATGTTTTCATTTTATATCTGGATGAGAGCCATGATTTTATCTTTTTTGGAAAATTACCTGTTAAACAGTGTTGGAAGTCTTCCACCAAAATGTCCAATGGATTCACCTCACAGAGCCACGTGAAAGAAGTGCACCTCATGTGGACTGCCCAGGCATTTCTTTTCTCGAATTTGAGAGGTAAATCTGAAGTGGCGATCTGAAGTTGGCCTAGTCTCTCCTTTTCTAATTTTAATTTTCCTCTATATAATTCAGTTTTGTTTTAGGTTTGTTTATGGCTGATAAGTTACTCCCACGGTGGTAGTAGCAATGACTGGGATACTGTTTTTATGGTCTGACCACTCCTGGCTATACACCCAAGAGAAATGAAAACATATGTCCATAAAAAGACTTGTATATGGGGCTTTCCTGGTGGCGCAGTGGTTGAGAGTCCGCCTGCCGATGCAGGGGACATGGGTTCGTGCCCCGGTCCGGGAAGATCCCACATGCCGCGGAGCGGCTGGGTCCGTGAGCCATGGCCGCTGAGCCTGTGCCTCCGGAGCCTGTGCTCCACAACGGGAGAGGCCACAACAGTGAGAGGCCCGCATACAGCAAAAAAAAAAAAAAAAAAAAAAAAAAGACTTGTATATGAATATCATAGCACTTTTATTCACGATATCTAAAAACTGTAAATGAAAACAAGCAGGACCCTGTAGGGCCCTCTGGGTGACAGACCTCTCCATGTCCCCTGTTTCTTGTTTGTAGAAAAAGGCTTTAGTCTTCTAGGCCTTCCCTGAGTTCCAAAGAGCAGACTTAAGCAGTTACTAATTAGGGAAGTAAGGGAATGCAGAAACAAAGGAAAAGCAGTCAAGTAAGAAAAGTAATAATAGCTTAAACAATAGTTCAGCAATAAAACAGAGTCCTAGCTCCTTCTTAAGGGATATACATAACAATCCAATGCATATCTTTGAGTTGCAGGAACTAAGACCTCCCCACCCAAGTGGAGGATGGTGACTACATGCTGAGCACAAGCAGGTAGACCCCAGACTGCTCAGAACCAGAAGGTTGAAGATTAAGATTAACAAAACATCACCCTGTTACCTCACCACCAACAGCCAATCAGAAGACAGTCCATGAGCTGACCATGCACCCTGCAATCCCACCCCTAATGTTGCCTTAAAAGTCCTTTCCTGAAAGCCATCATGGAGTTTGTGTTTTTAGAACATGAGCTGCCCATTCTCCTTGCTTGGTGCCCTGCAATAAATGCTGTACTTTCCTTCACCACAACCCAGTCAGTGTCAGTAGACTGGCTTTGCTGTGTGGTGGGCAAGCATACCCAAGTTCAAGTCAGTAACAGAAATAACCCAAATATCCATCAAACAAAGAGTGGTCTATTCACACAAGGTATACTAAGTATTAAAATGAACAGGAACACCGAAGCCAAATATAAAAGAGTAGATACTGTATGATATTCACTTATATGAAATCCTGCCACAAGCAAAACTCATCTAGAGTGCCAAAAAGCAGATGAGTGATTGCCTGGGACCAAGAGGTGAAAGAAGAATTGACTGCAAAACTACACAGGCAATATTTGGGGTAATAAAACTGTTCTGTATCCTGGTTGTGGTGGTAATTGCATGGTGTATATGAAACAGGAGGAAAATGGGCAGGGCACAACCTCTAAAAGCATGACATAGCCCTTAAGGACATGACAAAAACTGGTTAGAACCGATTAGGTCCAAGATGGCAGAAGATTCGACTTCTCGTAGATCTTGTGCTTCATTATACGCTCATAATACATTATGGGCATCATAATACCTTAGCATATGCTAAATGACACATCCGCCAGAGCCATGACAGTTTCAAGGCAGACCATAAAAGGCCAAAAAGTGGGCGGTGGCCCAATTCCTATAAATCTCTGTCCCTTTCCCAAAATGGTTGGAATAATCCTCCCTCTTGTTAGCCTATGAAATTACCCAGTCCATAAAAACTAACCACCCCATATATCAGGGCCTCTGAGATGGCCCACACTCTGTCTGTGGAGTGTGTTTCTCCCATGGCTGCTCTCACTTTCCAAGACAGCCCCATGCCCTGGGGCTACCCTTACCTTTTGAGACAGATGGCATTCTGTCTATGGAATGTGTTATCTCTCTAAATAAATCCATTTCTTACCTATCACTTTGTCTCTCATTGAATTCTTTCTGCAACAAGACATACAGAACCTGAGTTCCATTAAGTCCTGAGACCAGGTATGTGATCTCAATTAAAAGACAGTGGGTTCAAGTCCCAACCTGGGTTCTGGCCAGGTTCGAGTCCTGCCCCATGGGTTCAAGTCCCGGTCTGGGTTCTGGCTAGGTTCGAGTCCCAATCTGAGTTGTGCAGTTTCATATATATTTCTCAAAATTCACCAAGCAAAACTTTTTGGTGACCCCCAAAGAGCTTATTTCTATGGGTAATAACTATCAATAATAACTGTGCTACAAATGGAAACTGAAAGGTTTTGTACATGTGTGTTTGGCTTAAACAACAGACATTTATTTCTCACAGTCTGGAGGCTGGGAAGTCCAAGATCAAGGTGCTAGCAGATTTGGTTCCTTGTAGGGCCCACTTCCTGGGTTGTAGCCAGCAGTCATCTTCTCACTGTGTCCTCATGGCAGAGAGAGAGAGGGGAAGGCAGAGGAGGGGGGAGGGAGAGGAAGGGGAGAGCCACAGGTACTTTCTGGTCTCTCTCCCTCTTCTTAAAAGGACACTAATCCCATCATGGGTACCCTACCCTCAGGACTTCATCTAAATCTAATTACCTCTCAGACATTTAAAAATGTTTATCTATTGATTCATTTGAAGAGAGCAATGATAAACACATTACATGTTAATATCATCTTAGTATTACTATAAAATTAAATCTGATCTGACAACACCCTAAGAACTGTCCTCAAGTAAAGTGTAAATATGTTCCAGAATATGAAGCAGAATAATAAAGAACAAAAGTTGGGAAGTGATTTTTGTTTGCCATGGTTTATAATACCATGCCGTGAGTCTGAAAAGCTATGAACTGGTTAAAATCTTAGCCAAGTCTGCTCAACTCTGATGGGCCAGTTTCCCTGGTTTATTGTTTATTGCCTTCACCTACCTTATTAAAGTGTATTCTTTTTTTCTATGTAAAATGCCCAGATAGCAAATATTTTGTGTCTTAATAGAATAACTTTATTGGCTTTATTCTGACTTATTATGTCCTTAGTTATTTAAGAAAACACGCAAAAGAAGGTTCCTCATGAAAAAGCTGAGGTTATTCAAAATTGTGTTACCTTCTATGTTTATTTTTAAATATTTTATTGTCACCTTGGTTAAGTAACCAGCTTTGTTTTTCAAACACCAAACTCTTATCTTTGTGTTTTCATTGACAACTCTTTGCAGTTTAGCCTTCCCCAAATCACTTCCTAAATATAAGAAACAGTAAAATAAAACTTTCAGTATATTCTTACCACCTAAAAATATCTTTGAGATATCCCAGAACATTCCTGCAAAAATCACAAAGTGTTCTTTCACATTTTTAGAGAGATGCCAGAGATAATTTGGTTTGATGTTTTACTATTGATGAGTTTCATGGGAAAAGTTGTCAAATCAGAAAAGATGCTCAGCCTTCCCTAGTTGAAATATGTACAGCTAAAATGCTATGAATATAAATATTCTAGAAACTGTATAATTATGGGAAGTTCCTAGAGATTTGTCAATGCCCTTGCTATCCCACAACGTGTTTCTGTTTTATGAGTCCTCATGGTGTTTTGCCAGATTTTAGGAAATAATAGTTTAGTGTTTTCAGTCTTAATTTCAGTTATCATTTAAAATGCTTACTTGGTAGAAGCCTTACTTTTAAAATCTAAATCTAGCAACTTCTAGGTCAATGGAATTTTATAAAAATATATTGATAAATGTCCAGCATTTACTGCAGACTTACTAAATCTTTTTACTTGATATCCTTAGTTTGGCCTTGGTATGTTCTCTGCCATAAGATTATTATGTTTTATATCAAGAATTTTTCCTCTGTAAAAGTTATGTTCATCCATATTTTTTTGAATTGGTTTTATTCTTTCTGTTCTGCATGCTACAGAAACAACTTAATTCCCTGTTAGTTGCATTATTCTTGTTATAAACTCTCATCAGACCTTTCACATTTAAAAATTGTCCATAATAAACTGACCACAGCTCTTTTAAGTCTCTGTCATTTATGAAGAGATTTTGTTTTACACTGATGCTAGCATGAAGGCTCCATAATCAACTAGAAGCCAAAATCTGTGTTTTCAACAAAGAATTGTCTGAGTCCCACGGAAAAGGACTGTAGCAGGTATTTCACACTATTTGACACTTCAAAGAATAGACTCTTGGGTACAGGCTTCTGATGCTATCACTTGGACAACTGGAAAACTTTCAGACCATTCCAGTGGACTGAGTCAGAATTTCCAGAGCTCTTTTTAGTCAAGAAGCAGACTACCCACCTAAGATCCAGTGAAATGAAAATTAATTACACTAAGACTGAATGAACTAATGAGGGATGACTGTAGTTTGTTTGGAATACTGTCTTAAAGTCTATTTTCTGGATATATAAGGAAGCCTACTCTTTCTTCTTAAGCTATCTAAATCCTTAATAATTTGCTTTTGTAAAAGGAAACATTTCTAAATCATATCTGATTCTCACTGACTATCCCCAATGGGACTTGAGAAAGTCTTACTAAATTTCCTTATTGAATCCCCTTAAAATAAAATTGTAAAAAATGGTTCTGCAACCAAAAGTTTGTCAAGATGTCATATTTGAGAATGCTACTTATTTAATCAAGTATAACAAACCACTTTAAAAGAACTAAGTTTGACTTTTTGGAGTCAATAAATACAAAACCCTCCCAGGAAAACTGGCCTGGTACCTGGCTTTATAGGGTCCAGCAGATCACCTCCTGGCAGACCCAAGACCCTTAGGACATTTTTAAGGACCCTGAAAACAGAAGAATCCACCCAAATTTACAGGTACTACAGATGAAATCTGATAAAGAGTTTCTTTTTTAAAATTAATTAATTTATTTATTTTATTTTTGGCTGTGTTGGGTCTTCATTGCTGCGTGTGGGCTTTCTCTAGTTGCGGCGAGTGGGAGCTACTCTTCGTTGCAGTGTGCGGGCTTCTCAATACAGTAGCTTCTCTTGTTGCAGAGCAGGGGCTCTAGGCACACGGGCTTCAACAGTTGTGGCACACGGGCTCAGTAGTTGTGGCTTGCGGGCTCTAGAGCACAGGCTCAGTAGTTGCGGCGCACGGGCTTTGTTGCTCCGCAGCATGTGGGACCTTCCTGGACCAGGGCTCAAACCCGTGTCCCCTGTGTTGGCAGATGGATTCTTAACCACTGCACCACCAGGAAAGTTCCTACCTTCGGTTTTATAAATGCTAAGGATGAGCTGTCTCTGAGATATCCAAGTACATTATAGTGAATTGGTAGTTGCAAGGTCAAGACATAAACGTGCATATGATCAGCATAATGATAGCTATTTTCAACATAACGGTAACAAAACAGGTTCTCACGAATTCTCCATTTTCAGGTCTGTGTCCACATACTTACGGCTCACTGACAAACCATGCCCATTGTTTAACAACAAAATGGTTCCTATTGGGAAATTAGTAATAACTGTTGCTCATCCCTGCCAATCTCTGCCAATCCCTGCCTTCCCACTGGAGAGGTAGAGAACCTATGTAAGATCATTTCCTGTATAAGCCCAATTTTTAAAAAAGACTGCTAAACGTAACACAAAGCTATTACTCTGGTCTTCAAAGTCCTTACAGGTACCAAAATTTCCTGATTTGCAAAGTCCACACAGAAACTAAAGCCTTATATCAGGCACCACTGACACCACACAAAGGATTTACTATGTGTAGCAGGTGGTATCTCTTTTTAGCACATTCTCCAGAAGCATTCATCTAGGCGAATACCATCAAGTTGCATCAGAGTGGGAAAGTACATGACACTGTTTCACATGTCAGTTTCACAGTGGTAAAGCTTGATACAGCAAATCCTTGAGCCCCAGGAACTCCTCCCTGCACACTGCCTATCATTGCAGACACCTGGCATTTACTTTCATCCAATATCTGATGTCCTAGCCCACTGAACAAATGAGTAAGCCAGCACTGCAAAAAGGTAACTATCCTAAAGGACTCTTAAGTTTAATAAAGGCCACCAATAGCAACACACACACACACACACACACACACAGCATGACAGGTGCTGTAGCTACTTCTTCACTCCTACAGTCCATTCTTTACCTCTACTGACTGTTCACAGCCTCAAAGAAATAAAGACATTTCAAGAAATATGAGGCCAATTACCTTGAGTTGTAATAGGTATTAGAAAAGCTTAACTTTCTGGGTAACTAGAGACATAAACACTATTTACATTGAGCTCCTAAGTGTAGGGTCTAGGTATTGGTGCTGAAATTCACAAACAAATAAACAAAAAATCCTATGTGAAAGGAATTGCCAAGAGGAGGTCCCCTCCACAGAGCCAGGCGAGGGAAGTCATTCAGAGCTGTTTCGATTGAGAAAAAGCAAAATACAATATTCCTATGGCTTGGGTAAACAAATATAAATAGCTTTAGAACTTCATTTTCTTTCAAATTTTTTTCCACAGATATGTACACTGTCAACAAACTTATCAGCTCCTCTAGGTCTGGTATTCTAGACTAGATTTTTTAATGCATTAAAAAATACCCAGATGAGTTTAAATATGAAATAGCTTTCTAAAAATGAAAACAATTTAATTTCGGGAAGCTACATCTAAAATAAATGGTATGAGCCAGGCCAAAAGAACTTTCATAACCAATCTTGCCCCAACAAAGCCCTTATCGTTGCAGGCCTGGATGTTCTCATTCCCCATATTGGAATTTAGTTGCTTTCTTCTCTAATGTGACCAAAGCCAACCATGAATATCCTGTGGCTCTTCTAAGGCATGCTATTGTTCTTTTAACTTGGTTTAGGATCTTAACTAATTTGTTTTTCTGAAGCATTTACAGTTTCTAACAGGTAATTATGGACTGCTAATAATAAGAATAATAAAAAACAACTACCATTTTTTCCAGGTCTGCTAGTAATAGGCATTGCACTAAATGCTTTAACAATAACAAATAGTTGAGCGCTTAATTGAAGGCACTATGCCATACACTTTACATGCATAATCTTTTACAAACAAAGTGAGGTACCTGAGGCGACTGTGGACAAACTGTCAACACTCCTGTCTAAGGCCAATACCCCCACATGTACCTAGATGGTCTCCATTTTTGCTTACTCAAGAATATTCCAGCAGTTGTTCTCTCCTCTCCTGCATCAACTTCTCCTTCACTACTGGATAATTTCATTGACATACAAATAAGATGTAATATCTCCTATTTATGTTTTAAAAAGAGGGAGGGACTTCTTTGGTGGCGCAGTGGTTAAGAATCCGCCCGCCTGCCAATGCAGGGGACACAGGTTCGATCCCTGGTCCGGGAAGATCCCACATGCCATGAAGCAACTAAGCCCGTGTCCCACAACTAATGAGCCTGCGCACTAGAGCCCGAGAACCACAACTACTGAAGCCCACAAGCCACAACTACTGAGCCTGCAAGCCACAACTACTGAAGCCCGCATGCCTAGAGCCCATGCTCTGCAACAAGAGAAGCCACCGCAATGAGAAGCCCACACGCAGCAACGAAGACCCAACGCAGCCAAAAATAAATAAAATAAAATAAATAAATTTATAAAATAGAGGGAAAAAATACTCAACTCTATAACCTTTCCAGGTGTCACCTGATTTCTAAAATCCTCTTTTCAGCAAATCACTTTGAAACAATAGTATAGACTCACTACCTTCTCTCCAAATTATCAGAAGAGGAACATGAGTAATTCATTGAAACTCTATATACCCTTCACTTACCATTAACAACTGTTAACATTTTGTTACATGTGCTTTTTTCTCTCCGTTCTCTTTCCCTCTCATTCTCTCCCTCTCTTGCTCTAACACACACACACACACACACACACACACACACACACACATATACACACTTATTTTTTGTTAACTGAACCACTTGAAAGTCAGTTGTAAACATCATAATACCTCCTCTCAAATACTTCCACAATTAATGTTCTTGGTCTAAGAATAAGGAACAACCACCACACAATTTTCACACTAAGGAAATTTAACACTGGCACATTTTCACCTAACGGAAGTCCACATTCAAATTTCCTCAACTGTCCCAATAATGTCCTTCAACTATTTTTTAAAATCCAGGATCCAACCAAAAATTAATCAAGAATTACATTTATTCACCAAGTCTCTTTTCTCCAATACTCTAGAGCATATCCTTAGTGTTTGCTTGTTTGTGGTCTTTTACAACTTCAACATTTTTGAAGAGCTCAGGCCAGTACTTCTACAGATTATCCCCTCAATTTGAACTTCCCTGACTGTTTCCTCATTCATTAGATTGAGGTTAAATATTTTTTAACACAAATAACACATAGGTAATACTGCCTCCTATTCTGTCTTGAGCCCATTCAAATCAAGCTTTGGACCCATCTCTGATTAATGTCACTTGCCAATGTCACCAATTTGGTCTTCCCTATTACTAACCCAAAGATCAATTCTTAGCTGGTCATCTTACATAGCCTTGACACACTTTCTTCTTGTGTCTTTGGAAACACCGAACACTTTCTCTTGGTTTTGTTGCAACCTCACTCAGACGGTCCTTCTCAGTCTTCTTTACTAATGGATTCTCCTTATCTCTTAAGTAAACATGAAGTGCCCCAGGGCTCAGTCCTTAGATAACTTTTCTATCTAGATTCACTCACTCACCAGGTCAGTGCTTCTCAAACTGGCTGTGGTGACAGGCCAAGTGAAATTTCCATCCATTCACAAACCATTGCAAAATACAATAAATATGAAATAACAGAAAAATGATCAAATGCCTGAAGGTCACAACAATGTCAAATTGCTTACTCTAAATTTCTGTACTTATTAACTCCTGGCAAACTGGTAACAAACAGTTCATGGATCATCACCAGTCAGCTGACCACACTTAAGTAGCATTTCGTAGTTTATCTCAGCCAATCACATAGCTTAAATATCATCTATATGCTGTCAATCCCTAAATGTATATCTCCAGATCATATCACACCCTTGATCCCAGGATTCATATATGCAATTGCTTTATCAACACTCCTTCTTGGATGTCAAGCAAGCACCAAAGTTCTGATTCCTCCAACAACCCTTATCCTGCCCCTCCCAAGAGCAAAAATAACAACAACAACAAAAAAAACCCTGCTCCACTCACAATATTCTCTACTTGCTCAGTAAATGGCAACCATATCCATCTACCTACTCAGCCCTAAAACCTTACCATCACCCTCAATTCCTCTCTTTCTCTCATATACCAAAATTAATAACTATCAACAAATACTGTCAGCTCTCTTTTCAAAATACATCCAGAATCCAATCACTTCTCACCACCTAAGCTGCTACCACCCTGTCTAAGCAATCATCACCTTGACTGAATTTTGTAATTGTTTCCTCACTTACTTTGCAGCTTTCACTCCTACTCTCCCTACAGTCTGAGCAACCAGTGACCTTGCTAAAACCTAAGACAAGAAAAGGTCTTTCAACAAATGGTGCTGGGACAACAGCTATGCACATTCAAAGGAATGAAATCGGACCCTTACCGATACCACATATAAAAAATATACTACATATAAAAATAATACCACATATAAAAATTAACTAATAAGGAATCAAAGACCTAAAGTAAGAGCTAAAACCATAAAACCCTTAAAAGGAAACAGAAGTAAATCATCATAACCTCATTCTAACTGTTTTCTTAGATTCTGTATTTGTCTATTTGGCATCCATTAATTGCTAGCCAAACTAACAGCCAAACTTATTCATATCTCCTCTGTAATTTTGCAAATAGTGTTGCAAAATTGCTATTACAAACTCTCCAATCAATCCTGAGTCCACATTCCCAACCACCTCCTTTATCAAACTCGCAGACATCAAGCCATTATTTCATCTGCCCTATATCACTCAGGGCCAAGTACCAAACAACTAAAGACCAGACCTCTAGCCCTGAACCCGGCAACATTATTCAAAGTAGCCAGTCCTATACTGTTTACCCTGCCCTGCTTTGCCTTTCCTGTGGAAACCCCAATAAAGGCTCTCTGGCTTCCCCTTGCAACTTTCTGCCTCCTGACCAAACCTGGTGCTTTCCCCACATGGCCCTGCATGGCATGGCATGCCCCTTCTTTTGAGGAAACTATAATAAATTCTTCTTTCAATAGCACTAGCCACTTTGTGTCATCAATCAGTTACCTTCATAAATTAAAGCACAGGAACAAATCAGATCTTAAATTAGGCAATGGTTTCTTAGATATGATATGATATCAAAAGCCCAACCAATGAAAAAGCAGGTAAACTGGACTTCATCAAAATTACAAACTTTTGTGCATCAATGGTCACTATCGGGAAAGTAAAACAACAACCCACAGAATAGAAAATATTTGCAAACCAAGTGTCTGATAAGGGTCTAGTATACAGGATATATAAAGTACTCTTACAGGGACTTCCCTGGTGGTCCAGTTGTTAAGAATCCGTGCTTCCACTGCAGGGGGTGTGGGTTCGACTTCTGGTGGGGGAACTAAGATCCCATACGCCACATGGCGTGGCCATAAATAAATAAACAAATAAATAAATAAAGTACTCTTACAATTAAACAATAAAAAGACAACATACATTTTAAAATGGGCAAAGGATTTGAATAAACATTTCTCCAAAGAAGATATGCAAAGAGCCAACAAGTACACAAAAAGATGCTCAACATCATTGGTCATTAGGGAAATGCAAATCAAAACCACAATGAGAAACAAATTCAGCAAAGCTGGAGAATACAAAACCAACCAGTAAAAATCAGTTGCATCTACACACTAACAATGAACAATCTAAAAAAGAATTTAAGAAATAATTCCATTTATAATAGCATCACAAATAATAAAATATTTAGGAATAAATTTAACTAAGGAAGTGAAAACCTGTACACTGAAAACTACAAAACATTTCTGAAAGAAATTAAATAGAAAAACATCCCATGCTCATGGATTGGAAGACTTAATATTGTCAAGTTTGACAATATCACCCAAATCAATCTACAAATTCCATGCAATCCATATCAAAATCCCAACAATTTTTTTTAGAGCAGAAATAGAGAAACTCATCCTAACATTCATATGGAATCACAAGGAACCCTGAATAGCCAAAACAATCTTGAAGAACAAAGTTGGTTCTTGATTTCACACTTCTTGACTTCAAAACTTATTACAAAGCTACAGTAATTAAAACAGTGGGGTACTAGCACAGGACAGAAATACACACCACAGAATAGAATAGAGAGCCCCCAAATAAATCTTCACATGTATGGTCAAAAACTTGACAAGGGTGCCAAGACCATTCAATGGGTTAAGGACAGTCTTTTCAACAAATGGTCCTGAGAATACTAGATACTCATATGCAAAACAATGAGTTAGATACTTACTTTACATCATAAAGAAAAATTAACTCAAAAGTGATCAAAGGCCTAATTATGAGAGCTAAAACTCTTAGAAGAAAACACACGGAGGAAATCTTTATGACACTGGATCTGGCAATGATTTCTTGGATATGACACCAAAAGCTCAAGCAACAAAAGATAAAATAGATAAATTGAACTTCATCAAAATTAAAAACTTTTGTGCATCAAGGACACTATCAAGAAAGTGAAAACACAATCCAAAAAATGGAAGAAAATATATACAAATCATATACTTGATAAGAGCTGAATATCTAGAATATAGAGAGAATTCTTACAACTCAACAACAAAAATAAACAGACCAATTAAAAAATGGACAAAGAACTTGATTTCTCCAGAGAAGGTTTACAAATGAACAATAATCATATGAAAAGATGCTCAACATCACTAGTAATTAGGAAAATGCAAAATAAAACCACAATGAGAAACCACTTCATACATATTAAGATGGCTATTTTTTTTAATTAACATATAATTGATTTACAATATTGTGTTAGTTTCAGCATAGTGATTCAGTATTTTTGCAGATTATACTCCATTATGGGTTATTACAAGATAATAGGAATAATTCCCTGTGTTATACAGTAAATTCTCATTGCTTATCTGTTTTATATATAGTAGTTTGTACCTGTTAATCCCGTACCCCTAATTTGTTCCTCCCCACTTCCCTCTCCCCTGTGGTAACCACAAGTTTGTTTTCTATGCCTGTGAATCTGTTTCTGTTTTGTATATACAATCATTTGTATTATTTTTAGATTTCACATATAAGGGATATCATATAGTATTTGTCTTTCTCCTGTCTATCTTATTTCACTAAGCATAATATTCTCTAGGTCTATCCATGTTGATGCATATGGAAGAATTTCATTCTTTTTATGGCTGAGTAATATTCCATTATGCACACATACATATATGTATTTCTATATATAACATCTTCTTTATCCATTCATCTGTTGATGGACACTTGGGTTGCTTCCATATCTTAGCTATTGCAAATAGTGTTGCAATGAACATTGGGGTGCATGTATATTTTCTAATAAGTGTTGCCATTTTTTCCAGATATACACCCAGGAGTGGAATTGCTGGATCATATGGTAGTTCTATTTTTAGTGTTGGGGGGGACTCTCCATACTGTTCCCCACAGTGGCTGCACCAATTTACATTCCTACCAACAGTGTACGAGGGTTCCCATTTCTCCACATCCTCTCCAACACTTGCTATCTGTAGACTTTTTGATGATAGCCATTCTGACAGGTGTGAGGTGATATCTCACTGTGGTTTTGATTTGCATTTCTCTAATAATTAGTGGTATTGAGCATCTTTTCATGTGAAGATGGCTATCCTTTTAAAAATGGAAAATAACAAGTGTTAGCTAGGATGCAGAGAAACTGGAACCCTGGTGTATTCTGGTGTATTGTTGGTAGGAGTAAGAAATGGTGCAGCTGCTATGGAAAGCAGTATGGTGGTTCCTCAAAAAGCTAAAGAACTGTCATATGATCCAACAATTCCACTTCTAGGTATCTACCCAAAATAACTGAAAGCAAGGACTCAAATAGGTACTTGTACATCCATGTTCAGAGCAGCATTACTCACAATGTCCATTGATGGATAATGGATAAACAAAATATGGTACATACATACAGTGGAATATTATTTAGCCTTGAAAAGGAATGAAGTACTGACATGTGCTAAAACATGGATGAATCTTGAAAAAGTTATGCTGAGTGAAAAAAACCAGACACAAGAAGCCACATCTTATATAATTCCATTTATATGTAATGTTCAGAACAGGCAAATCTATTGAGACAGATGTAGATTAGGGGGACTTCCCTGGCAGTCCAGTGGTTAAGATTTCACCTTCCAATGCAGGGGGTGAGGGTTCGATCCCTGGTTGGGGAGCTAAGATCCCACATGCCTCCCGGCCAAAAAAACAAAACATAAAACAGAAGCAATGTTGTAACAGATTCAATAAAGACTTTAAAAATGGTCCACATCAAAAAAAAAAAAAAAAAAAGACAGATGTAGATTAGTGGTTACCAGGGGCTAGAGGGAGTGTAGAATAGGGGAGTGACTGCAAAGGAGTAGGGGGTTTCTTTTTGGGTGATGAAAATGTTCTAATTGAAAGTAGTAATGATAGTAAGACCTTGTGAATATGTTAAAAAACAGTGAATTGTGTATTCTTAAATGGTGATTATACAGTATGTGAATCATGTTTCAGTAAAATAAATTGCCCTTCCCCCAAAACTCTGACAGAGCACATCATTTCTCTGCTTAAAACTACCCACTGACTTTCTGTCCCAATTAGTATAAAATGCAAAGTCCTTTCTGTGGCCCACAAGGCATTACAAAATCCAGCTCCTGCCTCATGTTCTTCTACACCCTCCCACCCCAACACCATTGTTCACTTAGCAACAGCCACTCCAGCCTCCTTTCTATTTGCCAAGCATGTTCCCACCTCAGGACCTTGGCACATGCTGGATCCCTACCTGGGATGCTCTTGCCCAGTACATACATCAACATCACTCATTCCAGACTCCTGTTCTCTACTCAAACATCATCTTAATGAGAAAATTCCTAGAAAACATGATTTAGAATTTCAACCCCTGGGCTTCTCTGGTGGCACAGTGGTTAAGAATCCGCCTGCCAATGCAGGGGACATAGGTTGGAGCCCTGGTCCAGGAAGATCTCACATGCCGCGGAGCAACTAAGCCCGTGCACCACAACTACTGAGCCTGCACTCTAGAGCCTGCGAGCCACAACTACTGAGCCCGCGTGCCACAACTACTGAAGCCTGCGTGCCTAGAGCCCGTGCTCCACCACAAGAGAAGCCACTGCAATGAGAAGTGCATTTTGTATAATGACAAGATATCACATACATCTCGAAATCCATTTTTTAGTTCCTGTCCATTTTCATGCAACTACCAAATTACATGCAAAAGCATAACAACTGACAGCCTCCAAAATGACTGAACTTCATTTATTTTATATTGCTCAGCTATTTTAACATTATGCTAATTAAATGAATCTGACTCCCTCTCTAAAGACAAGAACACCAAACCAGTTGCAAACTCCAAATCTCTCTGCCATAATGTATACTAGTGAGAACATGCCAAAGGAAATGGGCCTTTATACCTGGTGGGCATACAGTAGGTTCTGCTCTTGCAAGAGCCATTCTGGGGCAGAAGCAAACAGGGATCTAAGTACAATACCCCTCTCCTTCTGACCAAGACTCAGAGGACAATTATAATAACTTTTAACTTTCCAGACTAGGCTACAAGGACAAGAAATAATGGGCTAAGTGGTAAGTCACTCGTTTTATTAACATCAGTTTCTCCACACTTACTACAAATGTTTAAGTATTGATTAAACTTATTCAAAACACCTTACGCTTTGTGGTTCTTAATTTCCTGTCTTCTCTACTTCAGATGCTAAGCCATGTTCTGCCTCCTACTGCATACTCCCTGCGAAGACTTGCCCAGCTCTCTGAAGAAGAGGTACCATGGAGTTTCAATTATTTGGGGAGATGACTAAGCACAGAGATCAGGTAAGCCAGCCCCCTCATTTTACAAGTGAGGCATTTCAAGCCCAGAAGTGATAGTTCCTGTTGAAACCACATGTAACTTGTTAGTGGCAAAGCCTAGGTTAGTATCTATGTTTCCAAGATTCCTTCCAGAATAAAACTCTTTCTGCTCTAATACTAAAGATAAAAAATATATATTTTTCAGGTTTACTTAACTCTAAGTTTTCAAAATAGAGGAATGTGTCTAATTGCATCTTATAACCTCAGAACTTAGATCAGTGCCCAACACACAGTAGGTATTAGTATGTATTTACTGAGTGATCAATTGTTTAAACGGGAGTTACTTTATTAAAAAGTATTTCTGGCGCATTCCCTGGAGGTCCAGTGGTTAAGGACTGGGTGCTTTCACTGCTTGGGGCCGGGGTTCAATCCCTGGTCGGGGAAATAAGATCCCGCAAGCCACGCAGTGCAGCCAAAAAAAAAAAAGTACTTCTGATCTTTATTAATTAAATATTTAAAGGCAGTTAGAATACGCCTAACTTTAACTACAATAAATAACCAAGAAATTCCTCTAATTTAAAACTAAATTGGTCCTGGGACTTCCCTGGTGGTCCAGTAGTTAAGAATCCGCCTTCCAATGTAGGAGACACAGGATCGATCCCTGGCTGGGGAACTAAGACCCCACATGCCGCGAGGCAACTAAGCCCACACACTCTAGAGCCTGCACCGCAACTAAGACCCGACGCAGCCAAATAAATAAAGATTAAAATTTATAAAAAAGAAAAAATTCAATCAATAATAAAAAAACTAAATTGATCCAAAAATTCCTCCAGTTTCAAATAAAAATCATTTTCACAGGATATCCTTCCTTCTCAGCAAACTCTATTCATTAGAGGCACACATTCCTAGAAGAAGCTACCTGCCTCAGGACTTAATTCATTTCACCTAACCTTAAGCAAAGGCAAATCTCAGAGAACTTCCAAATAAAGGGAACCAAAAGAAAAAAAAAAATGACAGAAATAATAGGAAAGTGACCAAGTACAAATATTTGCTGAACGTGATGCTGAAAAGCCACTCTCCTTCAGTTATGTATACCTACTCAGTGTATCATTCCATTAAGAGTCCTGGTAGCGCCCTTGCCCAATTTTTAGAAGACTCAGGACACTTGAGAACCTAGAATTGAGATCCACTGCTAGAAATTAATTTAAAGACAGAAATGTGACTCTTAAATAATGAAATATATCCAAATGTAACCTAATATATTTACAAGAATTCTGAAACTAACACACCTTAGACTAAAACTAAAAAATGAAGCACTACCACATGTATTAAGTGATCTTTCTAATACCTATATATATATAAAACAGGTATCATCATGGTTTATCATTTTATAGATAAGGCAACTGAGGAGATGAAGCAATTCCTCTACATTACAAAGCCAATTAAGTGACATAGCCAAGACTGAACCCTAGGAGTTTGCTGACTCGTAACTCCAGTCTCTTTATATCAAAGCACAGTGAGCTTTCATAAAGCAGCCAAAAGGACTTTGCAAGAATCTCAGAGGACAATTTAATCATTGGAGCATTTTACAAAACAAAATCCCAGGATGACAGTAACAGAAACACCATGCGTTTCACACATTTTTAAATGCATATGATACATACATAAAGTATACTTAATAAATAAATAGGAATACTGTCGTCCTCTCTGTAGCCATGTCTCATACATGTCTGTGAGAGACTTTTCAAAGCCATCGTTTTAACACAGCCCTATTCCTTTCGTGTTTCCCAAATCTGGCTCTTTAGCAAAATCACAGTGGCTGTGCTCGCAGGTGCAAAAGTACAGGCTCCCAGGCCCCGACGTGGAGATTTTAAACAAGCTCAGAATCTGCATTTTAACTGCTTCTATTATTTAAATGTTTGTTTTTAATCTGAAAAATAAGCATTCTAGATGATTCTGATTAGCCAAATATGCAGTACTACCCCAACAGAAGTCTTAGAGAAAAAGCAAGCCAAGAAAACCTATGAAATTGAAATCCAGAGACAAAGATTTTTTTTTTTTTTGCAGTACGTGGGCCTCTTACTGTCGTGGCCTCTCCCATTGCGGAGCACAGGCTCCGGACACGCAGGCTCATCAGCCATGGCTCACGGGCCCAGCCACTCCACGGCATGTGGGATATTCCCGGACCGGGGCATGAACCCATGTCCCCTGCATTGGCAGGTGGACTCTCAACCACTGCGCCACCAGGGAAGCCCCAGAGACAAACATTATTAACGAATTTCCCCAGCCCTGAAGCCAGAAGAGAACAAAAAGGTAAACGACAGCCCTATTCCAACCGTGAACCCAAACGTAGCTTTTTTTGCCCCAACTTGTTGACCTCTCCCTAGTACCATGCTATGGGACAGATGTAGATGCTAAGAGTTTCAATTTTAACATTCTAAAAAAGCTTGACTCTACTAAAACTCAGTAAAGCCCAAAACACAAGCATAAGACTGTGATGGGTATTTAAGTGGCAGCTTTCCCCCAGACCCTAGGCAAAAACTGACACAGAGAAGAGGATCTGGGGTGGGGACTGATGAGGGAGAGGGGAGGAGCTGACCTAGTGAAAGAAGTTGGCTGGCCCACTGGTTTCACTGGCCCAGACAGGAGTCCACAGAAAAAAAACACTCATGAATGAGAGTCCTCTGAGTGATACTGAGAACAGTCCCCAGGAGGGATTCCTAAGCAGGATATCATAATCATAATCATAATCATCATCTACTTACAAG
This sequence comes from Tursiops truncatus, assembly GCF_011762595.2. Classification (NCBI taxonomy): domain Eukaryota; kingdom Metazoa; phylum Chordata; class Mammalia; order Artiodactyla; family Delphinidae; genus Tursiops; species Tursiops truncatus. The sequence goes on from NC_047034.1 coordinate 146,140,528, forward strand.
CTGCCTCTTCTTGGAAGGCTCAACTCCTTCTGAAAAGCAAAACACAAACATAAGTTAGAGAGAAATAAGGACCCATCTGAGTCCTACAGGTCTGTACTAAATGTCCTAGAAGATTTATAGCATCATATTAATAATGGCAAAAACTCAATATTTCTAAATAATAACCTTCTTCTTTGTCTCTCAAATTTTAGTGAAATAATAAGCAGTCTGGTTAACTATCTATCATCTCATTCTTCCTTCCCAAAATGAATGTCTCACGGAATACTTGCAGCACTTTCACCACTAGATGGAACCAACTGGCCAATGAAGATTCCAGGTATTCACTGGGCCAGCCATCAATGGCTGATGAATTGTAAAGGACTCATATCATTAGAGTCAGTGATATGAAAGGAATGAAATGGAATATTTTCTTTAATTATAAAATATTTTTGACAAATAAATAATAATTTATTATTATTATAATAAATTATTTATTATAATAAATAATTTATTATTATGATAATAATATCACAAAGAGATGACTATACACACCACTGACATGAGAAATAACCCTTGCAATAGCAGATGGGCCCCTGTGACTTGCTTTCTAAATTTATCAAGTCCCACCTCCCACTAGTCTCCACTTAACAACTATTCTTAATTTTTTGTTTATCTTTTCCATAAGTGTCTTTATTTTTATTACATATATCCGTAAATTATTAGTATTGTTTTACACATTTTTAAATTATATACTTAAAACACTGTATATATTCATCTGCTGACATCAATCTACATTATAATTAGGAGATTCACCCATATGAATATATTTCACTTTAGTTCATACATCTATAGTACAGTAGTCCAGTCTACAGATTTTTACAGTACTTATTTATCCATTCTCCAGTAAATGGAAATTTAATTTTCTTCCCATGTTTTTCTTCTCCATCAAAACAATGCTCCTATAAACATGCTGTAGTACTTGCTTCCTCATGCACATGTATAAAAAGTTTCTTGGAAGTATACACTTAGATGTGGCATGAACTAAGTCAGAAACTGCATCAGAAATTGCTCCCAAAATGACTGTACCAATTTACCTTTCCCCTCCAACATTTCCTAAGAGTTCTCCTTTCCAGACTTGTCTCCCAAACTCCTGACACTTATAATCAATTGCCTTCTCAACACTTCAAATCCAAAGTGTCCAAAACTGAATGTGTTCTCTCCACCAAAACGGACTCCAACCATAGCCTTTCCCCATCTCAGATGACGGTAATTCTATTCTTCCTGTTGTTCAGACCAAAACCCTGGACATCTGGACTCTTGTTTTTAACACACCCCACATCCCATCCAACAGGAATTCTTAATGGCTTTAAATTTAAAATACAGCCAGAATACAACCATTTTCCACTATCTCCAAAGACTTACATGCTTACAATCTCTTAACCAAAAACCTTGGATTTAGTCATGTTTTAGAAATCAGAATTGGGGGTGGGTAATTAAAGTAATAGTAATATATATATATATATATATATATATATATATAGTAATATATATATATATATACACACACACACACACACATATATATATAATATATAACACCCTCAACAAAGACTAGGTCACCAACAAAATACATCAAAAACATTAAGATTTCTCCAGTAAAGTGTATGACAGCCACAATAAATGTGATAAAAACTCTAGTCTCAGTTCAGTTTTGTCACCAGAAGAGTTCAAATTAGGTCAGGTTTTACTGCTAAATGAGTTACAGAATCTCTTGGGTTTTGCTATTATGATCCAAGCCACCATGGTCTCTCCCCAGCCTCACAACTGTCTCCAACTGGTATCCCATTCCTGCTTCTATCCTTAACCCACATGGTCTATTCTTAACAGAGTGATCCTTTTAAAGGTCAGTAAGATCACAACACTCCTACTCAAAATCCTGGAATGGCTCCCCATTTCATTCAAGAATAAAAGTCAAGACCTAAATGGGTGACCCACCACCCTTCCCCAGTATCTCTCTGACCTCCTCTCTCCCATGCACACTTGCACATTTTGATCCAGCCACACTGGACTTTACTGTTTGTCAAACACATTCGGTATTCTTCTGCCTTAAAGCCTTGTGCTAATCTGTGCACTCTGCCTAGAATGCTCCTCTTCCCCAAATATTTCCTTGGCTAACCCCTACAGCTTTCAAATCTCTTGGCTCAATTTTCACCTGAGTTCTTAATGAAACCTACTACCCTGATAGCTCTATATAACATTACAACATATTTTCCACCCCATCACACTCTTACTCCACTCTGCTTTTATAACCAATACACTTTCCATACACTTACCACTTCTAACGTACTACGTAATTTACTTGTTTATAATGTTTATTGTTCATTTTCTGTCTTTCCCCACTAAAATCTAAGCTCCATGAGTGCTGGGATCTTAGTCTGTTTTATTTAGTAATGTACCTCAACAACTTAGAACAGTGACTGGCAAGTAGTAGATGCTCAGAAATTTGTTGAACAAATGATTTCACATACTCGCCAATACCTGGCATTTATTAAACTGTTTAATTTTTGTCAATCTAATGGCTGTGATCATATCACAGTATGGGTTTAATTGCCATTTCCCATAATTACTAGTGAAGCTAAACAGTGTTTTATATGTTTATTGGCCATTAGGGTTTCCTCAACTGTGAATTGCCTATTTACAATCGTCCCTCGGTATCAGCGGGGGATTGGTTTCAGAACTCCTGGCAGATACTAATACCTGCAGATGTTCAAGTCCCTTAGATAAAACAGCACCATACAGTACAGTTGGCCCTCCATATCTGCAGCTGGGGAGCCTGCCAAGACACAGGGTCAAGTGTATATCCCTGGCCTATTTTTCTATTAGGTTTTCTATCTTTTTTCTTATTGAGTATAGGTATTTACCTAATATATTCTGGATACTAATTATTTGTGGATTATATTCACTGAAAATGTTCTCTCAGTCTTTTTACTTTTTTTTAATGGAGCCACCAAAGAATTTAATTTTTATATCATCAAATCTATTATTCTCCTTTATATTATCTATTTTTACATATAAGAAATACATCCCTAAGACTCCTCGCTCCCAATGCAGAGAACCCAGGTTCAATCCCTGGTCGGGGAACTAGATCCCGCACACATGCCGCAACTAAGAGCTCGCATGCCTCAACTAAGACCCAGAGCAGCCTAAATAAATATTAAGAAATACATCCCTGACACACAGAGACATGAATACATTTACTTATATTTTCTTCTAAAAGATTATAGGTTTACTTTTCACACTAAGTTTGTGAATATACCTGGAACTTATTTTTGCATATGGTGGGAGATAGGAATCCCATTATATTTTTTTCTATAGGAGTGATCAATTATCCCAAGCCATTTATTAAATGTTATGCAATGTCAGTTCTGTCATATATTAAGTTTCCATGTACACAGGGGTGTCTTTCTTGACTATATTCTATTCCACTGAGCTGTCAGCCCCTGTGCCTATACCATGCTGTTTAATTGGTATAGCTTGACAATAAATCTTGATATTTGTAAGGCAAGTCCACTCACATTGTTATTAGTCCTCAAAATTATGGGAGTTATTCTTGGGACTCTGCTCTTCCATATAAATTTTAGGATCAAGTTGTAGATTAAAACTTGACACTGCACTCAATCTAGAGGATAACTGACACATTTATAATACAGACAACCACTATATAAGAACATGGTAAATCTCTCCATTTATTTAGGTCTTCTTTAATATGTTTTAATAAAGTTTGATACATTTTCACATAAAGATTATACAAATCTTTTGTTATATTTATTTCTAGATAGCTTACATTTTCTTGTTGCCATTATAGTGTATTTTTTAACTAAATCAAGAGTTGTATTTCATTACACCAGTAACACCATTTTCTTCCCAATACAACATGAAAATTTTCAAACACAGGAAACAGAAAAGTTAAAAGATTTGTACAGTGAACATCGATATACACACCCACAACCCAGACTGTACAACTGTTAACATTTTGTGATATTTTCTTTGTCACATATTTAGCCATCTATCCACCCATTTGGGTTTTTTAAAATATTTATTTATTTATTTATTTTGGCTGCGCTGGGTCTTAGCTGCAGCACGCGGGATATTCGCTGCAGCACGCAGACTCCTGGTTGCGGCATGCAGACTTCTTAGTTGCAGCATGCGAACTCTTAGTTGCAGCATGCATGCGGAATCTAGTTCCCTGACCAGGGATCAAACCCGGGCCCTCTGCATTGGGAGCGAGGAGTCTTTTTTTTTTTTTTTTGGCTGCGTTGGGTCTTCACTGCTGTACATGGGCTTTCTCTAGTTGCAGCAAGCGGGGTCTACTCTTTGTTGTGGTGCGTGGGCTTCTCATTGCAATGGCTTTTCTTGCTGAGGAGCATGGGCTCTAGGGTGTGTGGGCTTCCGTAGTTGTGGTGCACAGGCTTCAGTAGTTGTGGTTCACGGGCTCTAGAGCACAGGCTCAGTAGTTGTGGCGCACAGGCTTAGCTGTTCTGCAGTATGTGGGATCTTCCCAGACCAGGGCTCAAACCCATGTCCCCTGCAGCGGCAGGCGGATTCTTAACCACTGCACCACCAGGGAAGTCCCTGTTTTTTTTCTGTTGTTGTTATTTTGTTTTCGGTTTTTTTTTAATGCATCTCAAAGTAGACTGTGGACATCAGTACACATTTCAGTATGTATATCATTAAGTAGAATTCAGTATTTGTTTACAACTTTTTCATGTTGGGTTTTTTTTTTTAAGGTAAACGCTGAACTGCACAAACCTTAGGTGTACCAATGAATAAGTATGATAAATGTATATGCTTATAACCTAAATCCCTATCAAAATACAGAATATTTCCATCAATTCAGAAAGTTTCATCATGTCCTTTCTTGGTAAATTCCCAACAAACCACTATTCCCTTGCCCCAAGCAAACACTATTCCCATATTTTCGCCATAGATTTTCTTTCACCAGAGCTTCGTATCAATGGAATTATACAAATATGAACCTCTTTATATAACCCCTTCTTTCACTCAGTATAGTGTTTCAGAAATTCATCCATGTGGTTGTATATAACAGTACGAATATCCAATCATATTAATATACCACAGTTTATTAATCCTTTCTCCTACTAATGGACATTTGAGTTATATCCAGTTTTGAGCTATTAGCATTCCTGTACAAGTCTTTTTAATAGGCCTATGTCTCATTTGTCTTGAGTAAATAAGAGTGTAATTGCTGGGCTATAGGATAGATGTATGTTTAGTTTTATAAGAAACTACCAGATCTTTTTCTAAAGTGATTATACCATGTTACACTTCCATTAACAATGTATGAGAGTTTCAATTGCTCCACATTCTAGCTAATATAGGTTACCCTCAATAATATAAGAATTGCTCTACATTCATGCCAAGATATGATATCAGTATTTTAAATTTCAGCCATTCTTGTGAGTGTGTAGCGGTATCTCACTGTGGATTTCCATTTTCCTGATGAATAATGATGTTGAGCATCTTGTAATGTGCTTATTAGCCATCAGTACATATTCTTGTATGAATTACCTTAAAATATTTTGCCCCTTTTATAACTGGACTATTTATCTTTTTATTATTGAGTTGTAAGCGTTCTTCATATATTCTAGATGCAAGTCCTTTATTAGATATTTTGATGAATATTTTCTCCCAGCCTGTGGCTTGCCTAGTGAAGTTATATGTGGTGTCTTCTTTTTTTTTTTTTTTGCCATGCCACACGGTTTGTGGGATCTTGGTTCCCCGACCAGGGAACAAACCCATGCCCCCTGCAGTGGAAGCGTGAAGTCCTAACCACTGGATCACAAGGGAATTCCCATAAGTGGCATCTTTTTTTTTTTTTGAAAAAGACAGATGTTTCTTGTCCTCATGGAGCTTACAGTCTAATGGGAAGAAAGACAGTAACTGAGTCATCACACACATAACTAAAGTAGTTACAAGTTGGGTTCAGTGCTCAAGCAGAGAATAACAGGGGCAAGAGAAGTTGACTTCATTCTTATCAAAATGACACACGCATCTGGTTTAAAAAAACCACACAAACACTATAGAACAACTTCGAATATAGCGAACAATCCTTTCATCCTCTCTCCTCAACCTTCAGTTCCACGAGGCTACTTTTAACCTTTCTCTTTTAATTCTTCTGCTGATTGACCTCTATTTCTCTAGATAATACGCTTCTGTCCTCTTTTTTTTTTAATTTTAGAATTTTATTTATTTTTTTATACAGCAGGTTCTTATTAGTTATCCATTTTATACATATTAGTGCATATATGTCAATCCCAATCTCCCAATTCATCACACCACCACCATCCCCCACCATAAGTGGCATCTTTTCTTTTTTTTTCTTTCTTTTTTTTTTTTTTTTTGCAGTACGCGGGCCTCTAACTGTTGTGGCCTCTCCCGTTGTGGAGCACAGGCTCCGGACGCGCAGGCTCATCAGCCATGGCTCACGGGCCCAGCCACTCCGCGGCATGTGGGATCTTCCCGGACCAGGGCACGAACCCGTGTCCCCTGCATCGGCAGGCGGACTCTCAACCACTGCGCCACCAGGGAAGCCCATAAGTGGCATCTTTTGATGAACAAAAGTTTTTACTTTAACGAAGGTCAATTTGCCAGTATTTTTTTTAATGGTTAATGCTTTTAGTATCTTGTCTAAGAAAACTCTGCCCATGCCAAGGACACAAAAATATTTTCCTACATTTTATTTCCATATGCTTTATGGTTTTAGCCTTTATGTTTAGGTCCACATATGTTTATGATCCACGTCTGAATTAATTTTGGGGTAATATGTGAGATGGGGTTAAGGCTCATTTTTTTCCCATATGCTATCCACTTATTCCAGCACCATTTATTAAAAACACTATCTTTTCCTCAACAGATTGCTTTGCCACCTTTGTTGAAAATCAAATTGTAATAGAATGGGCTATTTCTGGCTCTCTACTGCACTCTACTGATCTATTTTTCTAGCCTATGCCAGCACCACACTTTCTTGATCATGTAGCTTTATATCAAGTATTGAAGTCAGATCATGGGGTGCTTTAACTTTGTTCTTTTTCAATATTGCTTTGGATATTCTAGATTCTTTGCATTTCGATATGAATTTTAGAAACAGATTATTCACTTTTACCCAAAAAAGGCCTGCTGGGATTACAGACCAATTTGGAAAGCAGTGACAGCCTAATATTGAGTCTTTATATCCATGAACACAGTATTTCTCCACTAACTTAGACCTGCTTTAATTACTCTAAGCAATGTTTTATAGTTTTCAGCAAAAAGATCTTGTACTTCTATTGCTAAGTTTATCTCTAGGAAGATTTTTTTTTTTTTTGCGGTACGCGGGCCTCTCACTGTTGTGGCCTCTCCCGTTGCGGAGCACAGGCTCCGGACGCGCAGGCTCAGTGGCCATGGCTCACGGGCCTAGCCGCTCCGCGGCATGTGGGATCTTCCCGGACCGGGGCACAAACCCGTGTCCCCTGCATTGGCAGGTGGACTCTCAACCACTGCGCCACCAGGGAAGCCCAGAAGATTTTTTTTAATTGAAGTATAGTTGTTGTATAATATTATATAAAGTTAAGATGATTTTTGAAGCTATTGTAAATAAAATCTTTATTTCACTTACCAATTGCTTGCTCTGGTATGGGAAAGCAATCAATTTTTTATATATTAACTGTATATATTACAACTTAAATTCATTATTATAGTTGTAATGACTGTTTTGTACATTCCCTAGGATTTTTCTATATAAACAATCATGTTCTCTATAAATAGTTTTACTTCTTTCCACTTTCTAGGATTGTCTGTGGTACACATCCTTGCCTTGTTTCTCATTTGATTGTAGAGGGAAAGAGTTCAACATTTTACTACTAAATATGATGTTAGCTGCAGATTTTTCATAGGCCACTTTGATCAAATTGATAAAGTTCCTTTCTATTCCTAATTTGTTTAGAGTTTTTATCAGTAATGAGTATTGATTTTGCCAAGTACTTTCTCTGCATATGCTGAAATAATCATATGGTTTTTCTCCTCTATTCTGTTAATGTGGTAAATTACAGTGATTGATTTTCTAGTATTAGACTAATCTCGCATTCCTGGGTTAAATCCAACTTTGTCAAATACACCATTAGATTATCTTTGCTAATATTTTATTAATGATTTTTACACCTATGTTCAGAAGGGATAATGGTCTCCAGTTTTCTTTTATTATAATGCCTTTGTCAGATTCTGGTATAACAATTATGCCAGCCTCCTAAAACTGGCTGTGAAGTGTTCCTGCCTCCTCTATTTTCTACAAGAGTTTGTGTAAGATTGGTGTTATTTCACTAATAAAACCATCTGGGGTCTGGAGGCTTTTCTTTAGGATTTTTTGCCTATATGTTAATAAATAAGATTGGCCTATGTACTTTTTCTTCTCAGATTGTCCTTGTCAGTTTTGGCTTCATGGTTATACTATCCTCATAAAATGTGCTAGGAAAGTGTGTCCTCTTTTTCTATTTTCTGAAACAACCTATGTAACACTGGGAATATCATTCTTTGAACCTACATGACAGTTCTGGCTTCTTGAATAGTTTAAATAGATAACATGAGGTGGATTTATATTTGGGGGCAATAACCATAAACAAAAATTCTATAAAATGCGTCTCTGAATCCTCTTTAAACAAGGAAATGCATCCATGGAAATCCATCCCTTCTGCATTCCTTACCCACTTCTTGCACCTACACAAAAGCCTACATTGGCAAGATGGATGCCCAGGGTTCCAGATCAGTACATTCTGTGCCAAGCTTTCCAGTACCATACAGACAGGCCTAAGGAAAGGAGAAGAAGAACTGGTCTCCAATCAGATAAAGGTAGTCCAAGGAACAATGATTTCCCAGTCCTCCCTTTCCCAGAGAATATTCATAGCAGGCTGAGGAAGAAAGCTGCATAATCAGGAAATTTGGCTGAGGTAAGAAGACCATCCATTTAGGCAAATAACCATAAATTCTCTGACTCGTCACTTACTCTTCGAAAGTAGGATGGTAATATCTGACAATACATTACATCAGGTGAAGCCTGTCCCATCCAACCTTTTCTGACCTACTAGTTATCTCTGGACTCACGATGTTCTGATTAGCATTCTGAACACATTCAAGTCTATCCCACCTTGAGATTAGAAAAATATTTCCCTTAATTACTACATACCCCTCTTCAACCACTGCCTTATCAATTCTTTTTTCCCTTCACAGTCACACTTCTTGAATGAGCTGTCTACATTCACTGTCTCCAATGTCTCACCTTCTATTTTCTTCACACACTGCAGATATCCCGAGACCTTACCACCCCATTTAAGCCATTCTTGCCAGGTTACCAATGGTCTCTATGTAAAGAACCTTTGCTACATTTTTAGTCTACCTTTTCGTTTTTGGGCTTGACTGCTCAGCAGCATCTGACAGTATTATTCATTCTTCTGTTTCGAATGACTTTTCTATCCACGAAATCACACTACCCTGTTTTACCTCTTATCACTACTTAAACAACTTCCTTCAGCTTAGATGCTCAAATGCTGATTGTCCTTAAAGCTCTCCCTGGAAACTCCTCTCTACACACATTTTACAGATGATGCCAATATTTGTATCTTCATCCCAGATCTCTCTCCACTATACAGTTGTATATAGTTTTATATACAACTACCTTGTCCTTAATATGTCTGAAAACTCAACTTATCTTTCTATGCAAACTTGCTCCTTCTCTGTTTTCCATTTCAGTGATGGTACCACCAAACTCAGAGTCATTCTTGATTCTTCACTTTCTCTCACACTACACATCCAATTATTCATCAAGCCTTGCCAGTTTTACCTCCAAAATACCTACCTTTAGTCAATTTCACTTTACTTCCACTGCTATGTCTCCTAGTCCAAGCCAGCATCATCCTGTAACATTCTCCTAACAGACCTCACTTTAGTTTTGTTCCCCTTGATTCTTAATGTTATATCAATGTAAATATCATGTAATAAGTATCTATTTGCTAAGTGGTAATATATGAGTTTAACAAAACAAATAATGCAGTCAAAAAGATCTTTTTAAAATGCAGAACTGACTGGGTGATTTCTCTTCTTAAAAACCCTTAATAACCCTTAACGGATAAAGTCTAAAATCCTTCCTGTAGCCTATAGGGCACTGCCTAGCTGCTACTGCCTTCCTCTCTAGCATCATTTGCACAATTCTCCAGGCTTGTTGGAGTTTTGATCTTTTAGACACACCATACTCTCTCTCTCACCCTCAGGGTTTCACAGCTATTGTTCTCTCTGCCTTTTCCTTTGCTCTTTTTATACATTCTTGGACCTTAGCTTAAACCTCATTTCCTCTGAGATTTCCCTATACACAGTTTCCCCAGCCTACCTCTATTTAATTCCAACACTTTACTACAATTAGTTGCTTAATTGTCTGTTTTCTGAGACTGACTGTTAGCTGGAGGAGGAGAGATCATTCTTGCTCACAATGGCATTACTAGCACCCAGCACAATACCTGGCCTAGTAAGTACCAAATGAACGTTTGATGAATAAATCAGTGAATCAGTAACGTAAGTAAATGGTACTTACTATTATCACTGTCATCATTATAAGGCTCACATAGGGTCTTGCTCATTTGGAGTTATATTGATGAAAACTGTCAACTGCAATTCGGTCAGCAAAAGAGGCTTTACTAGAGAAAGGATACACTCTGCTATCACTTATATTATTTACTGACAGTCTTCAGGATGGTAGCTATTATTCCACTGTTTGTTTTTGTTTTGTTTTGTTTTTTTAAAGTTTTCAGGAGAGGGAAACAAACAAACAAACAAAACAAAACAAAACCATTACCTACCAAGGAAATCCACTTTTATACCATTTACTAAGTGGCCTTAAAAGGACCATTATTCCCGAATACAAGCTTTTCCTCCACTCTGGCAGCAAGCATTCTGCTGGGATGCACAAAAACCTCCCTTTCCTGTGTAGCAAATGTACCATTACAACTGCTCTGGGCATTATGGCGTTTTAGCTCCACTTATTTACACTTGAGTGTGAGTGTATCTTGAGGTCAGGAACCAAGGGGAAATCAACGTATATGTAGCTATGGTGCGCCTATGAAACTCTAATGTATTTCACTCCTCTTGTTCCATTAAATTCAGATGTCCTCACCCTGAGAACAGGTTCCAATGACAAAATATTTACATTATACAATCATATTAAGAAACATGGAAAAGAGCACAAAATTTTAAGTTAAGAAAACTAGGTGCATGTTATGGCTCAATGACATATAACTTCTGTGGCCTGGGATTTCACCTACCTCTAAAGCTCAGATATAGTGCTTATAAAGGTCAAATAAAATAATGTATACAAAAGTATTTTATTCTATAAATTGTGACACAGATGATATGTGTTATTCTCATATGAGTTTGAAGAACAGTAAAAAGAGGCTGATGATCCTAACAGGATATTTCTACATGGCATAAAGAACTCAGGGCTCAGAGTCAAAAAAATATTTAAACACAGTTCTACTATTTACTCTGCTCATAAATCCTGGTCAGTCATTAAAAGCCTTTCTAAATCTCATTTTTCTTATCTGCACACCTGAGATAAAAATACCTATTTTGCCTATATCATAAAAGTTATTCCAAGGCTACAATAAGAAAACACATTTAAAAGCTTAAGGTTTTCATAAAAAAGATGCTCCATATCATATGTCATCAGGGAAATGCAAATCCAAATAATGAGACAGTACTACACACCTATAAGAATGGACAAAATCTGGAACACTACAACACCAAATGCTGGTTAGGATATGGAGCAACAGGAACTCTTATTCACTGCTGGTGGGAATGCAAAATGGTACAGCCACTTTGGAAGACAGTTTGGCAACTCCTTACGAAACTAAACATACTCTTATTTTATGACCCAGCAATTGCACTAGGAGCTGAAAACTCACGTCCACACAAAAACTTGCACACAGATGTCTGTAGCAGTTTTATTTATAATTGCTAAAACTTGGAAACAATCAAGGTGTCCTTCAGTAGATAAACAGATAAATAAACTGTGGTATATCTAGACAATGGAATATTATTCAGCACTAAAAAGAAATGAGCTATTGAGCCATGAAAAGGCATGAAGGAAAATTAAATGCATATTACTAAATGAAAGAAACCAATCTGAAAATACTACATACTGTATGATTACAACTATATGATGTTCTAGAAAAGGTAAAACTATGGACACAGTAAAATGATCAGTGGTTGCCAGGGGTGGGGGCACGGGGAGATGAACTGGCAGACCACAGAGGATTTTTAGAGCAGTGAAAATACTGTGTACGATATTATAATTATGGATATGTCATTATACATTTGTCCCAACCCACAGAATATATAACACCAAGAGTGAATCCTAAAGTAAACTAAGGCCTTTGGGTGATTATGATGTGTCAATGTAGGTTCATCCTTGGTTAAAAAAAAGTACCATTCTGGTGAATGATACTGATAATGGGGGAGGTTATGCATGTGCGGGGGCAAGGAGTATATGAGAAATATCTGACCTTCCTCTCAAATTTGCTGTAAACCTAAAATTGCTCTAAAAACAAAATACGGTTTTTAACCACCCCCCCGCAAAGAAGCTTAGGACTTGACAGTTTGGATTATCATTAATAATAATAAGTTGCATTTTTCTAATCTGACCCACCTCCAACAAGGTTTAAACGCTAATGGATGAATTGCTGACTCTGCCCCCAAAACTCAAGGATATATTGTTTAGAGTCTCTAAAATTTTTATTACCGTGTTGGATCCCTCAAGTTGACATATTTTGACACTGTCTGCCGAAAATGATATATCTCTCTTTTCTTGAACTATATTCTGAAGCTGCAAAGAAAGCTGTACATACTAAATTCTAGAGAAACAACCCCTCACTCCCTTTCACTTGTCCACAAAACAAACTTCTAAAGGTATTACATACAAAATAAGATGGTGCTCTTCACATGAGGAATCACTATCTATATGCATTACTCATTATTCACAATGACTAAACCCATAAAATATTTCCAAAGAAACGACAAAGGCCAAGTGTCTAAAGGCAACAACCACTACCCCCACAAGTAAATATGCAAGCCAAGAGTCACAAGGCTTATGTTTGTCCTTTATATCAATAGCCACCAGCATGGAGATGACTGTGGGTTAAAACTATCTCTGCCTGAGACAGCTCCCAAACTGAGTCTCCCTCACCACATTTTCTATTTGAATTCTCACTTATATTTATTTATTTATTCATTCATTCATTCCTCTTCCACTGAGTAGCTGCACTCTTCCCAGAAAAGGAAATTAACAGCCTTTAAGAAACATAACTCAATCTTCCACTCCACTGGAAGTGGATAGAGGGTTGGGTTTTGGAGACAACTTCTCAACTAACATATAAAAGCAAGGCAGGGGTTGGGAGGTGGGGGCTTTCTCCACAACTGAAAGACTAGATATCTCTTTATAGAACTTGTAATTAAACCCATATAGTGTGCCTAACATAAATAACACTGTTTGAGGTGAGAGCAGGAGTAGAGAACAACACTCTAGGGGCCACTCAGAATCCACTGCTGATGAAAATACCATCCTATACTTCGGTGACCAACTGGATGAAAGAAGACAACAAATACTTTTTTACTCTTATTGAAATACACTATAAATACAGAAAAATGCACATAAGCATACAACTCAAACTTTCACAAACTGAACACACTAGTGTAACCAACAGCCAGATTTTTAAAAAATGAATTATTACCATCAATCCAGAAGCATCCTCATGTCCCTTCCTCCAGTCACTACCTACACTCCCCAGGAAAACCATCTTCTTGATTTCTAAACTTTATAGGTCAGTTTTGCCGTTTTGTCATTTTCTTTACACGGAATACAGAGTATATACTCTTCTCTGTCTAGCACTCGTGTTCAACATATGCCCAATTCGAGTCCCAGAAGGCAAACAGTAAATGCAGATGTTAACAATATCTGAAGAGATAATGGCTAAGAAATTCCCAAAACTGATAATAGAAATGAATACACAATATATAGGAAGCAAAATGTACCCCAAGTAGGATTAATTTTTAAAAAATCTAGACCAGGTAAATGATAATAATATTGAAAAACACCAGGGACTTCCCTGGTGGCACAGTAGTTAAAAAAGTCCATCTGCCAATGTAGGGGACACAGGTCCGAGCCCTGGTCTGGGAAGATCCCACATGCTGCGGAGCAACTAAGCCTGTGCGCCACAACTACTGAGCCTGTGTGCCACAGCTACTGAAGCCCGGGCACCTAGAGCCTGTGCTCCACAACAAGAGAAGCCACCACAATGAGAAGCCTGCGCGCCGCAACAAAGAGTAGCCCCTGCTTGCCGCAACTAGAGAAAGCCCATGCGCAGCAACGAAGACCCAACGCAGCCAAAATAAATAATTAAGTTTTTTTAAAAAGAAAGAAAAACACCAAAGACAAAAATAAATCTTAAGAGACAGAAAATAAGATCCATAACCTTCAATGGAATGACAATTAGAGTATCAATATATTTCTCAATAGCAATGATGGAAACCAAAAGATAGCTGAATAATATGTGCAAGTCTGAGAGAAAATGACTATCAACACAAAATTGTGTACCTATACAAACCATCTTTCAAGGTCAAAAGTATTTAAAACAGACATTTAAATAAATATAAGTATTTACTACTAACATAACTATACTAATGTTAAATGACATACTTTAGGAAGAAGAAAAATGATCCCAGGAGGAAAGTCTAAGACCCAAAAATGAATATTGACCAAGAAAACTAGCAAAGATACATAAATCTCAGTTAAGTACTGACTGTATAAATAACAACAGAAATATCCAACTTGTGGAATTTTTAAAAATACTGGACAAAAATAGCATGTACGTTTGGAGGGGGTGATGAGAAGGAAGGAGTCCTTGTGTTGTTCAGGAGGGGGGTTAAAATCTGAATTTGTTCTAATTCACCAGTAGAGTTGGAAAAATCAAATAAGAACACAAGCCAAAAAACTCTATCAATATTTTTAAATGGCAAAGAAGAAAAGGAGCTGTAAGGCATGGAAATGCAGGACATGGAATGTAAGAAATAATATGGCAGAAACAGTTCATAACAAATGTAAATAGACAAATTCACCAGTTTGCCCGGGGGTGGGGGGTGGGGGGTGGGGGTAGTGGTAACTTACTGATTGCCATTTGCAACAGATACCCCAAAAGCAAAACTACATTGGAATGGTTGGGATAGTTGGTCTTAGAAAAACTAACAAAACAGATCTCAAATGATATAGAAAGGAAACACATCAAACTAGTAGATCAACTTATTAAAAGAAAAGCAAAGAATCAAGGGAACAGAGATCTTCAAGACATTAGAAAAAGAAAAGGAGGAAAGCTAAGAAAGACAGAGGTCTTTAGTTGAGACATATATATTGCAAACTCAAACACTTTCAGAGGCCAGTAAGGTAATATATTTCATCAAGTCTGAAAAAACTACTAATTTCAAGGGATGTCATTATTTTAGGTATTAGAAAAAAAATTGTAAGCAAAACAAAATAACCACTGCCAGTTAAAGTATAACACACCTTCAAAAGTAACATACTATAACTTCAGAGCTGTTAAAAAGTAAAAAGATGAGAGCCTTAGAAATGATAAAATACAGTAAATGTATGAAGCTACAAAATATAAAATGAGAAAGGATTGGTGAGGCCTGTATTGGTCAATTTTTCTTAAAATCTCCAAAAGTAGTTAAATAAAACACAACTACAGGAAGTATTTCACAGTCCTCCAAATTGTGATCTTCACACAGGAGAATACAAGAATTTAATTCAGAGATGATAAGGGGTTGTAATTTTAGAATATCGTAAGATTTCTAGGTGAAACAACTCCACCTATAAAAATATGCACTGCTTAGGGAAAATATGCTGTTAAAAAAGAGCAAAGAGAACTCTAAAGATCTGAAGCTGCTTCGATTATTCTTTTCTGCAAAGATGTTGAAATTATCCATGATGACATTAGTTGCTACATGGGGATGATGACCAGAGGTTGATAGGTAAAGAAAGGAGAGAACAACATTCAAGAATGGGAAACTTCTGGAGAAGATAAATGAATATGGAAAAAATAATCCAAAAAAATGTGGTTTGGCTGTAACATAGGAGTACACTATAGAGCACAGAGGAAAAATAGGAAGTATACAGATAAATCACTCAATTTTTAAAGCCATTTAATTTACTGACATGAAGGAAATATTCATCAGCTTGGTGCTTTGTGACCACCTAGAGGGGTGGGATAGGGAGGGTGAGAGGGAGATGCAAGAGGGAGAGGATATGGGGATATATGTATACATATAGCTGATTCACTTTGTTATACAGCAGAAACTAACACTGTAAAGCAATTATGCTCCAATAAAGATGTTAAAAAAAAGAGAGAGAAGAAGAAAATATTCAGTGGTGCTAAGAATTGAAGAGTACAAATTGCAATTTTTCTTATTTTATCAAACTTCCCACAAAAAGAATAACAGGGACTTCCCCGGCAGTCCAATGGTTCAGATTCTGCCTTCCAGTGCAGAAGGCGCGGGTCCTATCCCTGGTCAGGGAACTAAGATCCCACATGCCTCGGGGTGTGGCTAAAAATTAAAAAACAAAAACAAACAAACAAACAAAAATGAAATTTAGAGCATCAGGAGGAAATCATTAGGTTACATGCTTATACATATGTCGTTATCTTTTTAAAAATGAAATAACTTTCAAAAAGAATGTTTGAAATCTAGCTGGTTCTTGAAGTTTGTTTTTAATAAATATTATATACACATTCCTTTTTTTTTAAATTTTCTGTTTTATTTATTTATTTTTGCATTTTGGCCGCGACGTGCAGCATGCGTGATCTAGTTCCCTGACCCTGCATTGGGAGCACAGAGTCTTAACCAATGGACCACCAGGGAAGTCCCCAAGATTTTGTTTTTAAGGACTAAAATCTAACCTGAATTGCATCTTGTATGGTGATCATAATTTATTAGGATAGTCATAATTTTCAAAATTAAAAAAAAAAATCCCAAGAATGCTTTGTCAACAGTACTTCCCAGTAGGCACTGTGCTGTCATATGTTCTCCAAAATAATAATTAAGTACCCCTGAATGATGGCACTTTTAAGCACTTTCACTTTTCAACATAAAAGGCAGAAAAGCAGAAAAGAAACATTGCACAGTTTTTGCCTGAAGGCAATAATTTTATCAGCAGAGCATATCCTCAGTTCAGAATCTGGGCTCTCTATACAATGAAGACCAATTACTTTGTCTGCCTTATAGGCAAATACTTACTTAATGTAGAAATGATGGCGCTAAGAGAGTTGATAATAACAGTTTGTTTATGGTAGTCAGGTGACCCTTCAAAGTTAAAATAATCTCCCATAAAGTTGACTGGGAAATAGGGCAAATATAAAAGCACCTTCTTCCATTCACAAAGGACTGCAGTCTCATCTCACACTGCAGATGCTCCAAAAGTAGCAGTAGGATGAGAGCCAATTTTTACCATATGGAAGACCCAAACCTCAACTGCTCTTCAAGTAAAATGATGTCGTCAATCCCTACACAGGATGGAGACTCCTCCAGTTTTAAGGAAACATGCTCACAGAATCTCCCAGAGGTCTAAAAGGACCCAGGGATGCTGTAGTGTGTGAATGTGCAGGTTGAAACCACTACAGATCTTTTTCTAATAAGTAGGAAGCCAGTTTGAAAAAGAGAGAAGCAGAGAAGCTGAGAAGCTGAGCAAAAGACTCTAGATTACCCAACTCTGAAACCCATCCAACCTATGGATACACCTGAAAATGCAGATAGCACCTACTTGTCATCAATGTCATAATGATTGACTGAGATAATGTATAGTCTAACAATATAGGAAACAAAACAGGCACACAATGAATGCACTATTTACTATACTGATACCTCCCAGGAAACCTAGCAAAGAAAGCTGGGTGATCAAAGTAGGGTGTATCTCGGCTGATTTTCTGGAAAACTTTTAGGAAGTCTAACTTATTCACCAAAAAGCTATTAGTAAGGCCCAGATATTCATTTGGATTTTCATCTTCTAATCTGAGGTAACCCAGTAGATCATCTGTACTACTGGGTACACTTTAGCTTTTGTGTTTATGTACACAAATCTAAAACCAACTTTCAAAGTTTTACGTTAACAATTTACCTGTTTAAAACAAATAATCTAAACTTCTGCTTTTCAAGCATTACTTCTATTTCAGCATGTTCCAATGCAGCCTTCTGGAGAATAAACTTGAAAGTAAAAAAAAAAATGGGGTGTAAAAAAGAGGCTGTATGAAAACACTTTCCAGTGCTATGTAATCTGGCAATTTGGAACTCCTGCTAGATAAAAACAAAGACTTGAAAGGAAGGGGCATCAGTAAACAGGGTAGTAGATACTAGAGACTGACTCAGTCACTAGGGAGAAAATATTTAATTGATTTAGCACAAAACAGGCACAATAACTAAAAATATTTCCCATTCAACAAATAGAATTCCCTTTCTGAATCCTGGAAACTAAAGAGAAATAAAGAGATAAATAGGCAATGCAATTAAATGTGCTTACAGAGCCGGCCATTTTCTATTAACAGCTACTTGAACACACAACACTATTTATCAGAGGTCTTCTGAGTACTTTATAACAATTTCACAAAATACTCCCAGGAAATCAAATGACAAATCTCATGGAACCAATTGTACTAACAGAAGAAATTAAAATAAGGCTTTGACTTTGAAAGCCCAGTCATCCTGGACAACCGCTGAAGATGCAGTGGGTGCTCCCAGTAGGCTCTGAATGTTTTCAATGCCATTAACTAGAAGCACAAATAAGAAGAGCTACAAATATCATTTGTTTAAATTTTACCAATCCTATACATTTTCTTTCTGAGCACTTTAAAGAAACCAAAACAATGTTAATTCAGGATGATTAAAAAGACCCTAGGTGCTTTGTCAAAAAGTGCTTTACAAATGTCAAACAAACAAAATAAAAACAAGAGAAATAGCTATATTTCATGATAAGAACTTCACAGGTTGACTGATTAGCTCAGCGTTTTATACCGAAATCTTTACTATGTCAATCTTTTAAAACGTTCGATGATGAACTAAATGAAGCTGGTTTGTTCTTTATTAATAAGATTAAGTCAGGATGATCTACTTTACAAAGCATAAAAAAATTAATTATCAAATTTAAAAGAGTTGTAGTATGTACTCTTTTAGTGCTAAAGGTACTCATTAAAACTCAGTTGAAGGTTGTCTACCAGTCTATTTCCCCCTCATTGTTATATTTTACTTACCTCTTCATGTACCAAATTACCCAAGACTTAAGGAGGAGAGGGCTTCCAAAACAGGTGTCAGATACATGGCCATCACATATGGCTATATTGTATGTATGTATGCAAAATGATAATTTAGAAAAGTTCATAAAACTATGTGTCGGGTCACACATATATGTGAATTAATTAAGGGAGGGATGGGTTGGGAGACAGGCACAGTGGTCAAGAACAGAATATGCTTACTGTAAACAATCTGTCAGCAATAATGTCTGGTGTCCAAAATTAGGTGTGCATCCTGCGTAGGTCTGATTTATTCTCCACTCAATATAATATAAGTAAACCCAAGCAGCACGTTTTTTCTATCAAAGTAGAAAGGTCTTAGATGATTTCTCTAATTATAACTATACATAATATAGAGGAACTTAGTACCATTCTACCCTGCCACAAATGAATTAAATAAAATTTAAGCTATCTGTTCAGTACATTTTCAATAGGCAGCAAGAGGAAGGAGATCAGTAAAAAGGCTTTCTGTTACTCACCTGTAACCCTCTCCTTTGTAGAATACTGGAATCATCCATAATAGACAACAGACCAAAAAAAAGCCACTCTCCAGTTAGTCAACCACTAGTGCCTACTTGCATATCGCTGGGTAGAGAGGGAAACAATCAAGCCCGCTCTCCATGCTGTGCCCACTGCTCCACTAAACCAGCTCTCTCTCAGTCCAGCGTGAGTACACAATCACTGCCTCACACCAGAGCCACGTCTTTCTTCACAGAAGTCCAGATAGATCTCATCTGAATCACCATCAAAAAAGGGGGAAATTTTTCATATTTGTTTTTCTCTTGCATACACACCCCTTTGGTTGAAAATATCTGAAGTACCAAGAAAAGGACAAAGATCCCGGGAAAAAATTCCAATCTTTAACATCCTGACTTCGCTGCTTATTAAAAAGGTTTGGCAAACAAAACAAGAGAGTCTCCACCTACAGCTACTAAGCTTATAAAATCCATGTCACGTTTTCCTTTCCAAAAACAAAACCACGTCACATACATTTTTTAAAAAGATAATTCTTCAGAAATACAGAGAAAAACACATTATTCTGGCGCTATATTTTAAGCTTAGGCTGATATAAAACCAGTTATTGTTTTGACTAAGTCGGCAAAATTCCTTTCATCCTTTGTATAGACAAAGCAAATGTCAGATTCTTTCAATACTGTGACAGGCTCTTTTGTTTCTTTATCTCTAGATACGCTGGTCTTCACTTCTTGGACAGTCACGAAAGCCTCTTTCTTCAGGAGCTTAGGTCATTGCTAAGGTCGGCTTCCCTGTTCTTTTATGTCCTGGAGGGGGCTTGTACACGTTTGGTAAGTTCTGAGCATGGACGAATTCATTCATCTATTCATTGCTGATAGTACTGTCACAGGAAAAGCTCCCCATTCCATCAGACTTCTAAAAGGGCACAGCATGAAAAAGTCTAGTTTTACCCAGACTTTAATAATCTCAGAATCGTTTCTTTGGTCACTGGTTGTCATTTTCAAAGCAAGACTTCAGCCAAGTTTACAGATGCTTCTAGACTCTTAATTTATATATTTATAACATATACATATATATATAGAGAGAGAGAGAGAGAGAGAGTGAAAGGTTAGCTCTCATGATGTGATTTTGTCACTTAAACATCCCATAAGCAATGTTTCAAACTTTCCAATTTTATAGTAATTGCCAGAATCCTAGTAAACACGGGAAAGAAAAGCAAGGCAAGTTAGTGATTTTTCTAGTAAGTCACAAAAGAACTGTTAGCAAAGGCAGCACTATATTCTTAGGAAGAGGGTTAAATACATTATCTACCAATTCACAATCACTGTTCTTCAAACTATAGGACATGCACAAATTATTCACTCTCCAAAGAATTTCAGAAGATATTAATCCAAATTTCCTAATTTGACAAATACAGTTATATATAAAGCACCCTGAATCAGGCTGTTGTACTCTCTAAGGAGTAAATATAGCAATAACTATAGGACAGATTCAGTCTGCACCTAACAAGGAGAAAAGGCTGCCCCTCCTATAATTATGGCAGCTGCACCAAACAGTCTGGGGCTTGAAGGAAGGTCTATTTACAAAATCTTTTTCTGGTCTTCTTACAACTGACTCTAGTCACAAGAGCTAGCCACACTGCTGAAAACTGCACACAAAGCAGGATCCATCTCTCTTTCATTCAGCAAAAACCTTCTAATCTTTAGCACAACCAGTGTGGTCTTTCATTGTGAGAGCTAATAAATCCACATCTCCATGGACTCCTTCCATCTGCTGCTTTAAACAACTAATGGACGGATTATGTCTATGGGGAAAACAAACACAAGACCTGAACAGACAGCTGATTTGCATAGGGTGTGTTATCTACTGTATGAGTATCTACAAAGTCACAGGATTTTAAAGCTACAGAGCCTCTATCAAAATAGATTTTGTTAACTAAAACACATACATCAGCAGAGAGGAAGTAGGAGTGAGCCTCCAATCTATCTATCCCTGTAGAAATAGAAATGGTGTATTCTGATAAACTGTTCAGGCCAGACATTCAAAATTCAAACTCTTCATTCATTTACTAATTCAGGAATCATTTATTATGCCAAGCATTGAGATGGGCAGTAGGGAACGATTACCAAGATTAACATTACCCATAAACTAATAATTCCATTCTAGAAGAGCTCAAGTCCAATGGGGAAGCCAAATAAGCAAGTAATCATGATACAACGTGGGAATTATGACAAAGAGGACTCAATTCATTACATTGGGAAATCTACAAAAAAGGCTTCCAGTGCCAAGTGCCATCTGGTCACTGAAACAAACCTTACAGGATTATCAGACCTTGGCCGTTACCTAAAGTATGCATAGCTTAAAAATCTTTCACCAGTCCTCACTAACCAAAAAATTAGTAACAAACTCCTTCCCTTGGCATTCAAGGCACGCTACAATATAGGAACAATAGATTTCATCTCCACCACTACCTTGCTGTAACCTTAGCTTTCCAATGAGAAAGAACAATGCACTGCTTCCTGAATACATACCATCCTCCTTCTTCTCTATCTCATATTCTTTGTGGTTAAACAGGAATACAATCATACACCTTATCGGACTGTTGAATAACTTAAACAACATATACCAATGCTTCTTAAACTTTTTCAATATTTCTAATGACAGTGTAGAATGCACCCTGCCCAAAATTTCCTGCCATAAGCTGGCTTCTTTAAAGCCTCATGTTTTGTTCTTAAAATTCATACCAATTTTGCATTCTTCTCTCTAATCTAATAAACTTTCATTTTTAATACTAAAATAATATTTACAAATGCTGATTAAATTGTAGGAGACTGAAGAAGAGTAACCAGAGAGGTGGGAGGAAAATCAAGACTGCTAATGCTATCAAAGAAGCCAGGAAAAGAGTGTTCAGGGAAGGCTGAACAGTAACAAATGCTGCCAAGAGACCCATCTCTAAAGAAAACCCCTGAATTTACTGACTTGGAAGTCATTGGTATCCTCTGTAAGAAGAGTTTCAGGGGTAGACAGGTGAGAGGAGCAGAAGCCCTCTCACAGAGTGCTTCTGTGAGTGAGCAGGAAATGAGGAAATAAAGATGGCAGATCTTGACAACTCTTCCACCTTCCACTTAACTCTTTTCTATCCTTCACAGGCAAATCTCTTTAAAGAAGTTATTCTTGAAAAGGAATGGACAGGATTCAGGGCATTTACAGAAATAGGAGGAGGAATATTTCTTCCATTGTAACAGAAGAAAAAGCAGGTATAGGTAACAAAATATCTGTTAATCTTAGTGGTAAAGAAGCTAACAAAGTTTCCAAATTATAGCTGTTTTCTCTGTGAAATAAGAAAGAAATCAGCAAAGAGATTGGAAATTTGAGAAAAGCAAAGAGAATCTGAAAGAGATAATGTAGAGAACAAGAAGATGAGTTAAAGAAAAAGGACTGGCAAGCAATGTTGAGAACTGACTGACAGACATTATTCATCATAATTTTATAGGGCCAGCTACCAATCTGCTCCATGTGTGGCTTTCCTCAGTAAACTACAGTAACACAAAGGCAAACGTTTTACCAGACGAATTTACCAGATAGATGGACAAAAAATGGGGCAAAAGACTTACGACCCTGACGGAAGAGCTAAAGAGTTAATGGACCACAGAATCTAAGCTAAAAGATTAAAGGACAGGAAGAAATTAGAATGATCTAATAGAGATGCTGATAAGCCTAAGCACTGTTATACTCTAAGAATAATTAAATGAGGGAACTGAAAATCTATCAGGTCATGGTGAGGTTATCCAGCATTATGACGTTAGTAGGTATTCCAAGGCACAGAGTATAGTCCTGAAGAGGGTACATAAGTGGACTATAAATGATGATGATGATGAAGTTAATTTAAGTAACTGTGATGCCAGGATCCTTCCCTGCGGAAGGATCCACACAGTCGCTGTGGATAACTGTAGGAGTTGGGAGGAGTAGGAAGACTTATGCCTGACGATAGTATCTAACATAAAAGGGGAGGAATAATTGGGAGGTTAGTAAATACAGTGGCCAGGAATGGAAGGGCTTAGACATAAGGACTGCTAAGAAAAATTACCCTAACAGTTCATATTGAATCCTGCTTCAAATAAAGTTGATTTATAAACAGTCGTCATAATATAATCCATATCCCTTATTTTATTCCTGGATAAATTAGGACCCAAGAAGGGGATATAACCTGCTCAGAAACTGTATACTAGGAACTTGAACTCACGTTTCTGCTAGAACATGCAGCTTTAACTAAATAGAACAATGGAGGAAGGTTTCCTGTCCTAGGAAGGATGAATAAAACATTTTCATCAACTTCTCTACTATACAGTAATTTGGTGTTAAAAAGACCATTTGGCAATGACTAGGTAGAAACTAGGACATCTGCAGAAATAAATAAAATTAAATACATAAATTCTCAGAATAGGTTGCATCCATGCATGTTCTCAACAAATATCATCCTTTCATTTATCCGAATGTGAGTAAAATATCTTATGATTAACCCAATGTGGAAAGCTATAAGGAGCTTTATATGGTAAACAAGCCAAGGTAAGCCCAACAAGAAAATTAACTCTTGTTGTAAAACCCAAGTCCTGAAGGTAGTCTCAGACGAGACCTTTCTCCACCAGGCATGCAGCACTGCATGCAACACAAAGCACAGAACCTGGAATCTCTTCGGTTCATGATAGGTCCTCAACAAAGGATTCTTTTTAATTTGCTGCTTAAATGGAAACTCAGTCAAATAAAATTTCTTCAAAATAGGCCTTTTTATACAGGAAAAATATGCTCCTCAAGGTAAAAAGAATGATTTTACTGATATCCCCTGTTTTACAATATGCATGGGTTTACAGTTAAGATTCTCCACTCAAACCTTATAGGAAATCACTGTCATTATTTCAAAATAAAAAGTTAAATAAACCAGCTGAAACTTGCTTGATTTCTACATTTTCATTTTACTGTATCCTATAAATGCACTTTATTTTGTTCCCAAGATGCCCATACATCTGAGGGACCTTTCTGTTTGGAGTTTTGTGCCCCTTTTGAAAAACAGTCCATTAATTGTGTTTGCCAGAAGCAGTCTCAGTCCCTCAGCGCAGGTAATTTATTTCATGTGGGTCTGAAAATTAAGAGGTCAAATGGGGGGAAAAAGTGGGCTGAAACTGCAAAAATTACTGTCATTTAAAAAAATCTGGGGCTTCCCTGGTGGCGCAGTGGTTGAGAGTCCGCCTGCTGATGCAGGGGACACGGGTTCGTGCCCCTATCTGGGAAGATCCCACATGCCGCGGAGCAGCTGGGCCCGTGAGCCATGGCCGCTGAGCCTGCGCGTCCAGAGCCTGTGCTCCGCAACGGGAGAGGCCACAACAGTGAGAGGCCCACGTACCGCAAAAAAAAAAAAAAAAAAAATCTAGGCAAAAGTTATAAGCAATTACAGAGCGGAAAATCAATTAACATCATTTTTATGTCTTTTGCTTACTACAATGTAAATTTTACACAATCAAAACAGAAAACTTTCCTACAATTTTCAAAAGCAGAAAATCACTTCTGTATTCCTTTGTATTCCGCTTTTAGAAGTTCTGTTTTCCCTGTTATTTTTTAAAGGATAAAACTAAAAGTCTATACATACTCACATTCCAACAGACTTGCCACAAGACAAAGGATTCCTTTCAATCCAAACACTGACATAAATAATTCAAAGCTTTTAGAGAAACTAGAAATCCTATCACTAAATTCTAATTCCTAAAATATATATATCTCCCTTGCCTTAAAGGCCTAGATGACTTAAAATTAAAATGATTTTCCCTGTGAAAACTGCCCAAAGTAATTAAGTTAGTGTAAAATCAAAGCTAGAAAATCAATGATTTAAAAAATAAAAACATAACAGACAGCATATGCATTGACCTCCAGCCCCTCTTGAGATTCCAAAACCCTCTTTAACAACTGATATAGAAAGCAGACAAAAAATCAGTAAGGACCAGAAAAACCCTGAACAACACTATCAACCAATGTGACTTAAATGACATTTGTAGAGTACTAACACAACAGTGGCAGAACACACATTCTTTTCAAGTGCGCATCAAACATTTACCAAGGTAGACCATATTCAACACTATAAAACATGAGTCAATAAATTTTAAGACTTAAGTCATATATGTGACTGACCACAATGGAAATAACCTAGAAAATAATAACAAAAGAGATATGCAAAAATCCTCTAATATTTGAAAACTAAATAACATACCCATGACTAACTCATCATTCAAAGAAATTAAAAAGAAAACTAGAAAGTAATTTGAACTGAGTGAAAATAAAAAAACACACATCAAAGATGTGTAGGATATAGCTAAAGCTTTAGTATACAGAGAGAAATGTTTACCACTAATCACCTATATTAGAAAAGAAATGACCTCAGCTTCCATCTCAAGAAACTAGAAAGAGTAAATAAAATCCAGAGTAAGCAGAGAAAAATATTAATAAAGATGAGAGCATAGAGTAGAAAACATACGTATAGACATACATACATACATAAATTCAGTAATAAGAGAAATCAGTTAAACAAAAGCTAGATCTTGAGAAAACGAATAAATCACTATTCAGACTGTTAGAGAAAAATGAAGGAAAAAATTACCAAGATCAGGATGAGAGATTTATAATTGGATACCAATAAATTATACAATTTAGATGAAATGGATAAACTGCTTAAAGGACATAAAATACCAAATCTCCCTCAAGAAATATAGAAAGTATTGGGACTTCCCTCAAAAAATATAGAAAGTATTGGGACTTCCCTGGTGGTCCAGTGGTTAAGACTCTGCACTTCCAATGCAGGGGGCACAGGTTCAATGCCTGGTTGGGAAACTAAGATTCCACAGGATGCATGGCATGGCCAAAAAAAAAAAAGAAATATAGAAAGTATGAATATACATATCCCTATATCTAGTAAAGCAACTGAACTTTTAGTTTAAAAATATTCCTACAAATAAAAGTACAGATCCAGGTGGCTTCACTACTAAATTCTACCAAGCATTTAAAAAAACAAATTCTACAAAAACTCTTCCCAAATATTGAAAATGAGGGACTACTTACCAACACATTCTATAATATCAGTATTATCTTGACTCCAAAACCAGGCAAAAGACATTACAAGAAAAGAAAACTACAGATCATATATATCCCTTATGAAAATAAACGTAATAATTTAGCAAATCATATCCAGCAATATATTAAAAAGACAATACATTGTGACCAAGTGGGGTTTATGCCAGGAATGCAAGGTTGGCTTAACATTTAAAAGTCAACCAATGAAAAAAAGCAATATAACTCTCCAGATTACCACACTAAAAAAGAAAAACCTTATCATCTCAACACATGCATAAAAAGCATTTGACAAAATACATCATCCATTCCTGTTAAAACTCTCAGCAAGCTGGGAAAAGAAGGGAACTTCCTCAACTTGATAGAGAGCATCTACAACAAACCTAAAGTTAGCACTGTACTTAACAGTGAAAGACTGAAAGCTTTCCTCCTAAGATAAGAAACAAGGCAATAATGCCTGCTTATCACTTCTATTCAACACTGCACTGGCACTTCTAGCCATTGCAATAAAGCAAAGAAAAAATAAATAAATGGGATCTGCATCTAACTTGGAAAGGATAAAAAATAAAACTATCTTTATTCACAGATGACATGATCATTTACACAAAAGAATCTAACATAATGAACAAAAAAAGCTACTATAACTGAAAAGTGAGTTTAACAAGGTTGTAGGATACATGATCAATATTGAGAAATCCACTGTATTTCTATACACTGACAACAAGCAATCAGAAACTGAAAATTGTAAAGCAATTACATTTTACAATAGCATCAAAACATACGAAAAGGGGCTTCCCTGGTGGCGCAGTGGTTGAGAGTCCGCCTGCCGATGCAGGGGACACGGGTTCGTGTCCCGGTCCGGGAAGATCCCACATGCCGCGGAGCGGCTGGGCCCGTGAGCCACGGCCGCTGAGCCTGCGCGTCCGGAGCCTTGCTCCGCAACGGGAGGGGCCACAACAGTGAGAGGCCCACGTACCGCAAAAAAAAAAAAAAACCATACGAAAAACTTACGGCTAAATCTGACAAGAGATGCACAAGGCCTGTACACCAAAAACTGCAAAACATTACCCAGAAACAAAGAAGATTTATATAAATGGAAATACTGTGTTCATAGATCACAAGACTCAATAATGTTAAGATGTCAATTCTCTTCTAATTGATCTGTAGATTCAATGCAGTCCTAATCAAAATCCTAGCAGGTTTTGGGGCTTTTGGGGTTTGGGTTTTGTTTCACTTTGTTTTGTTTGGTTTTTTTTTAGAAATTTACAAGTTGATTCTAAAATTCAAATGGAAATGCAAAGGACCTAGAATTGCCAAATCAACTATAAGAAAGAACAAAGTTGTAGGTCTTATACTACCTGGCATTCAGACTTATTATAAAGCTACAATAATTAAACAGTGTGATACTGGCATCAAGACAGACAAATACAGAATAAAGATCTGGGAAGAGGCCCACACATATATGGTCCATTGATTTTTGACAAAGGTGCAAAGCAATTTAGTAAAAAAAGGACAGTCCTTTCAACAGCGTTGGAACAACCGATGTCGACAAGCAAAAAAGTATGAACATAAATCCATATCTCACATTATATATTAAAATTAACTCAAAATAAATCATAGACCTAGACATAAAACCTATAAGCTTTAGGTTGGTCTGCCATATTGCTGAAAGTTCTCTATTTACTCTTTAACACTGGCATTCTGACATCCATCCCTACACTCCTCATTTTAAGATACCCTATTGCATGAGTTATTTTTATAAGGAGCATAAATTACCTTCAAACACTGTTTAATCTAATGAGTAATAATGTGAGCAGCCAAAACAGTTCAAATAGCTTAAGTTAAAATCTTATTTACTAATTAGTTTAATTAATTAAAATACCTATTAAAATATTCATCTTACAGAATGGTTCTAAGTCTTTAAAATCCCAAGCTTAACCAAAGTAAGTGTCATACATAGTTGGTGTTGCAAAATGTTCAAAATAAGGAAGACTCAAAGATAGGGGCTTCCCAGGTGGCGCAGTGGTTGAGAGTCCACCTGCCGATGCAGGGGACAAGGGTTCGTGCCCCGGTCCGGGAAGATCCCACATGCCGCAGAGCACCTGGGCCCGTGAGCCATGGCCGCTGAGCCTGCGTGTCCGGAGCCTGTGCTCCGCAACGGGAGAGGCCACAACAGTGAGAGGCCCGCGTACCGCCAAAAAAAAAAAAAAAAAAAACAGATAGTTTGCACTGTTCATTATAAAGAACAAAATCTCCCATCACTTCTGATCTGTCCGTCCACCAAGCAGAGCTGTCAGGATATTAGTGAACAAGGCAAAAATCAGAAATCCTCAAGCATGCCATGATAGTCTGCATAAACAGATTATTTTAATAAAATGCCTTTAATATATAAAATTCAAAAGCTCCCCAAATCCAGAGTAAGATCCTATACTAGTTTCCAAATGTAAAAATGCAAAAAAACACGTTAAGAATTTTTTTCAAATAAACAAGTAAATACAAACATACATACACACCGTTAAACGCCATGAAGAAAACAATGTGTGATGGGGGAGGAATAATGACATTTGAGATAAAACTTGAAAGAGAGACTCAGTCATGAAAAGATCAGGCTAAAGTGCATAATAGCTATAGGGAAAATAACCTGCAAAGGCTTTGTGGTGGGAACAAGCTTGCAATGTCCACTATGTAGAAAGAAGACTAACACTGTTGGAATATAGTAAGAAGGGGTTTGTTGCATAAGATGAGTTCAGAGAAGTAGGCAGGGACCAGATCATATAGTAACTTGGTAGGCCATGATAAGGAGTTTAGAGTTTATTGTTTGTATAATGGGAAGCCACTGGGTAATTTTAAGCAAGGGAATGACATAATCTGATATACATTTTTTTTAATGTACTACTTTCTTAAAAAATTGCTTAAAATTTGTCTTAATGTACTGACTACTTTGTGGAGAATGATTTGTAAAGAGGTCAAGGGAATGCAGAGAAATCACATAAGAAGCTACTGGAACAGTTCAGACTAGAGAAGTGGGGACTTGTACTAGGGGTTCTAGCAATTAGGCTTGGCAGGCAGGGTGGAGAGAAGGCAAATACACAGATTCAGACTGTATTCCATACAGAGAGCCAACTAGACTAGCTCTTGGACTGAACATGAGGTGGAAAAATAAAACAATCAAGGATGCCATCTTTTACCAAGATTGTGGCACCATTTATAAGATGAAGAATACTAGAGAAGGAACAAGTCTATCACTTGACATGTTAAAATTCCATTCTCCTAACTAATTTGCTTCTACAGAGTTATAAAGGTTCCCTACATTCCACCCTCACTAGTAACAACCTTCAAATTGGTGAAGGGTGGACCTCGACCACCACTTTCTTCTTGAGAAGAGTATTACTTTCTAACTCTTCCATATGTAAAACCACAGTCTAAAGAGCTGACTGACAAAGTTCGAGCACAGGTTCGAGCCCTGGTCTGGGAAAATCCCACATGCCACGGAGCAACTAAGCCTGTGTTAGGTGCTTCTGAATGAAGAAAGGTGGGAAATACTTTGTGAGCTTCCTAAGCATCAGAGTGAAAACGTGAAGAAACTGTCTTTCTAGCAGTGTGAGCTCTTAAATAAATTGTATAGCCTTTTACATTACTAAATAAAATCATCTTCTTTTCCGCTTTCAAAGACTCAAGCCCATGCCAAGAGCAGAAAAACATACATAACTAGAATTTTATACAATATTTAAACTCATTTATACTCACTCTATCATTTGGAATTTTTATCCAATGAAATCTGGTTTTGAGGGGGAAAAAAACCCTATCTTTTTACACTTTTACATGATGTCTTGACTCCTCCCTAGATTCATTCTCTAACTTCTGAACACTGTCTCTAAGGACTGAAAACATCTTCATTAAGAAAAAAAAAAAGCTGCCTATACAGAGATAAACTAATTAGAAAATTCCAGTCAGTAGCAAATACCAATATTATCATAATCACATAACCTTGTCCAACTGATGCCAAGGAATGTTCTGAGACTCTCTTGAAATAATAGAATAATAGGAAAAGTACACTTTGTATAGGCATTTGTGATATAACAGAGAAACCACTGGAATCAGAAACAAAAGAATCCCAATCCATTACTTGTTAACAGTAATCATCTTGAGTGATGTATTCATACTACCTCACAGCTTCTTCATTTATAAAGCAGAGTTAATAATACAGTATGCCGGCTTTCCTGGTGGCACAGTGGTTAAGAATCCGCCTGCCAATGCAGGGGACACGGGTTCGAGCCCTGGTCCAGGAAGATCCCACATGCCGCGGAGCAACTAAGCCTGTGTGCTACAACTACTGAAGCCCATGCGCCTAGAGCCTGTGCTCTGCAACAAGAGAAGCCACCACAGTGAGAAGCCCGCACACCACAACGAAGAGTAGCCCCCACTCACCACAACTAGAGAAAGCCCATGCACAGCAACGAAGACCCAACGCAGCCAAAAATAAATAAATAAAATAAATAAAATTTTTAAATAAATAAATAACATAGTGTGGCAAAAATTACAAGAGTTTTAATATCTAATAACTTAGAGAAATGCAAGAAAACAGGTATATTCACATATTGCTGGTAGAAAGTAAACTGTTAAAAACAATAATACCTATTAAAATAAAATATGCATATAACCTTTGATCCAGCAACTCCATTTTAGAGGATCTATTCTAGAGAGAGGGAAGCGTCAACATTTAAGAATATATGAATATGGATATTTATTACAGCATGTTTAATATCTGCCAAGAGAGGAAAAGATGAAAAAACATTGTATAGGGATTTTCAGAAGTCCCTTAAAACCTTGAGTTTCCCACATCTCAGTGGTTCCCAAACTCTGCTGCACATTACAATCAACCTGAGCTTTCGAAAATCCTGATCCCCAGGTCACATCCCACACCAATTATATTTGAATGTCTGAGATCAGGAGCCAGGTGTCAGTATTTTGAAGATTCCCAGATAATTTCGATGTGCAGCAAAGTTTGGGAACCAATACCACAACTGTTAAAAAAGAAATCTACTGTTCTGAGGTCCCTCCCTGTTTAGGATTGCCAGGTTTAGCAAATAAAAATACAGAATGTCCAGTTAAATTTATCCTGCTCTAACATTCAATTTTTTGTCTGGTTTTGGATGAGAAAAGGGAGTTGTCAGACAACACTGAAGGAGAGGTTTCTCTATAATTTCTAAACAAAAGTGGTTCAAGTGAAACCAAGAGAGAAACTTCCCAAATATAGTAATTACAAAATAATAAGAAACATCATCACAGAGATTAACAGCATTCATTCTACAAAAAGAGAGATCTGGATTCAAACCATACTTCTATCATGAACCATCTGTGTGAACTTGGGCAAGTTACCCACTTTTAAGCCTCCACTTCCTCAATTTATACATTGATTGAGTAATCATGTCTATTTCATAGGGTTGGTATAAGGATTAAATAAAGCTAATCCATTTCAAATACTCAGCATAGTCCCCAGCACACAGGATGCATTCAACAAATGTTATTATTTTTAATCATGCAGTAAATGAGCCCTTCAAAATGGGCCCTGCTGTAAAAAACGCTAGTTGATGTGGAAATACTAGTTAATATCTCCCACAAATTACTTCTATGGGAAGGATGTGACTATTCTTTAGCTAATCTCTGATTATTTACTTAAGTAGGCAAGTACCAAGTAGAATAACATCATGTATGAATCTAAAAGAGTTTCTTTAATGCATTTTAAGCACAAAGAGGATTTTGCATCCTATGTTCAAAGTATTATTCTTTTCTCCATGAAACTAATATCCTAAAATGCCAATGAGCCATGCTTCTCATTGACATCAATAATTGTGCTGCTGAAGGAAGACAGCTGAGGCCCTTTAATACAATGCAGCTAACACACTGCCATCATAAGCTTATAATGAGAACTACTATTGTTCAGAATGATAAGGCTAGATCAGATGCCCATCAATTCCTTTAATAGGCACAATACAGCAATTTACATTTGCATTCATAATCAGGAACCTAAACTAAACTACTATAGAAGACAAGATAAAATGTCTTGTAAAAAGTTTTGTTAGCCAGAGATGCTCCTAATCCCAGCATTCTGAAACGCAGATCAAAAGTCACAGTACAGAGCACACAGACCACAATTCCATACAATCCTACCAGGTAAACAGAACACCCAGACTCATTCATTTGTAGCAAAATACGTTTTAAACACTATAGTTCTTTGACAGTGTTGATAATAACATTAATCTTTCATTGCCATTTACAGCTATATAACTGCATCAATGCTGATTTATAATTATATACATATTTCTTGAATAGGAGGAAGGGGAGGCAATTCTTATCACTCATTTAGAGAAACTATATGATTTCTTTTGATATAAATCTTCCTGCTCATAATTAATTCTCCAGGCATTTTCATTGAAAGCATAGTGGCAAGCATCTTTTTACCCCATTTAATACTAGTAGTCTATAGAAAAATTATAATCAAGGACAACATACATATAAAGCAACTAACCTGTTGAAAGGACTAGTTGTTTTCTTCTTTAAAACGTTTACAAATCAATTACACTGCTTTAAAAAAGAGCAAAAAACTTAACCTCCTAATCACACTGAGTGACACATAATGGAATAGTTACTGAAAATGCAAAACTCAACAGCAGTTTCTCTCCCTCCCCTATAGCACCTTCTGCTCTGCACTGTTCACTACACATCTCTCTTTGTCCTAAAAGCCTGGGATCTTGCTAAGCACAAAGACTGTATCTCATTCTTCTCTGTGCACCCAGCACCGGGCACAACAAACTGCCACAGAAGAGTCAAAAAGGTCTATTAAATTTAGAAAGACACGATACCTGTCCTAAAGGCAATCCTCATCTAACAGAAGAGTGGCTCCCCTAAAGGTCTGTCTCTTTTTTAATCCTTCAATGTTCTCAAGTGAACTCATCCACATTCATAGCTTCAACTACCATTTCATACTGATGATTTGCCTCTTAAAGCTCTATCTCTAGCACAAATTTCCTGAGCTCTAAAAACAATTCTTACTGGCAATGGATCCCTCAAATTAGACATGGCCAAACAAGCTCTTTTTTCCACTCCCTAGGCCTGCCCTGGCTCCCATAATCTTGTGGGGTTTGGGGGTTTTTTTGTTTTTTTTGATTAATGAAATCACTCTGTGAGATCTATCAAGTCTTTGTAATTTTAATAATCACTGGAGGCTTCTAAGCAGAGGATAACTATTAGATCTCTAGTTCCAGAAAAAATCTGAAACGTTTTTCATAACCAAGCCAATTAAGGAGTCAGAATAAGGGTAAATAAAATGGGGAAAGGTGAAAGAAACAACTGATGAGGAAAGCAAGAGATGTACACAGAGAGTAAAGAACACGGGCAGATACAAAGACCCTCATTCAGTCAGAAAACACTCTCTGAGCACTTGACACTGATCTCCCTCCCTCTCCCTCCCTAACCCTCTCCTCATCAACCACCCTCCCACTTTTTTTATCTGCAAACAATCACCTCTACACAAAAGACCCCCTCCAACCCATTTCTCTCTAGTGCCCTAATCAAAATTCTCAACCAGTTTGTTAATCCTCAAGGGCTCCCCACTACTTAAAACTGAGGTCCTGATGCCTCCCTTAACATCCAAACTCCTTTGCTCTTTAATCCAA
Organism: Tursiops truncatus; assembly: GCF_011762595.2. Classification (NCBI taxonomy): domain Eukaryota; kingdom Metazoa; phylum Chordata; class Mammalia; order Artiodactyla; family Delphinidae; genus Tursiops; species Tursiops truncatus. The sequence goes on from NC_047034.1 coordinate 146,175,188, forward strand.
TTTACCCAACCTACTGTTCACAACCTTATCTATCACTTCACTCCTTCCCTTAGGCTCCATGAAGACAGGGACAATGTCCGTTTTATTTAATAAGATGCAGCCAGAAGAAGGCACACTGACTGCCGTATAGTATGAGTATATAAGCTCTATAGTCCAGCCAAAATGAACTATTTGCTATTTCTAGGATTTTAGACAACCATACCTTTATTTCATGTTCCCTACTTCAGAAAGGCCTTCTCTCTGCCCAAACCTTTTTATCTCTAAAACTTATCCATCCAGGTCTAGCTCAAACACTACCTCTTCCATGAAGTTTTCTTTCATTCCCTAGAAAAAGTTATTTATTGCCTCACAGACAACTTCTACCATCCTTTGATCATTTCTAATCATCCTTTAAAATCCAGCTCAAGCATTATCACTATTAAGCTTTTAATTCCCACCCACATCCAGAACTGATCACTACCTATTGTGTCCAAACTATGCCTCACACAGTTTTCTATTATAACAATTATACAGCAATTATTATTTAGTTCTCTGAGAACAAGGACAATGCCTTCTGTATCTTATTTTCTCCAGCATTCACCTCAAATCCTGACACCATGTGAGCACTAAAAACATGTTTGCTGAATGAATAAAAATCCAGACACTATGTGGATATAGTATTTCTCAATACTAACCTAAACCAGTTGAGATTTAGGAAGGGATCCTAAAAGCCCAAAGATACCATTAACCTAATTTAAAGGCAAATCTAAATATTATCCTCAAAATTATAATTATATTATGTTATCTCCCTTTTATAGCTCTCTGCTTAGAGAATGAGTACTTTGGTCAATTTACCTCTAACTTTATAACATTCTGTAGAGCAAGATTATTTCACAGGTTCTACAACAGATGAAAACATGCCTCTATGTAATAAGTAGCATAGGCTGAAATACGCATATTAGTTTCATATAGATCACAGAACCAATTGGACTAACACAAGTTCAGTTTGACCCATCAGTGCTTGCATTGTTATAAACATGCTTATTACATATGCATTTCATAAGTTAAACACTGATGGAATATTTTAAGTCATAATTCTTCCTACAAGTCTCCCTCACTTAACACAGTAATAAATCATGATTACACACACACACACACACACACACACACACACACACACACAACCATGGGCTCTAAAATGTGTCATTTTACGTGGCACAGAACAATTTTGCAAGTATGGGGATATAAGATGGACATTCCAGGACAGTTCTTTTTTAAACTGCCTAAGAAAACTGTTAAATGTATTCACAAACAGAAAATATCAATCAGGAAATCCTGAGACAAACAAAGGAAAAACAGAAAAGGGTTATACTAAGCTTGGGACAAGTACAGAAAAAAAAGAAAGAAACAGAGGCAGCTTAAGAGCTGTATCTTATTCTTCTTTTTTATCAGCCACAGCTCCCAGCATAATACTTCAACATAGTGGCCATATATATAAAATTAACTGAATAAAAATAATGAAAATTAGATATGCTGCAAAGAGGTAACAGACCAAGAAAAGAGAGCCCAGCTCTTTCAATCTGTTTTATGTGCCATAAAAAAACAGGAGGAGGGACCTCCCTAGTGGTGCAATGGTTAAGACTCCACGCTCCCAATGCAGGGGGCCCAGGTTCGATCCCTGGTCAGGGAACTAGATCCCACATGCATGTCGCAACGAAGAGTTTGCATGCCACAGCTAAGGAGCCCGTGCACCGCAACTAAGGAGCCCACCTGCCACAACTAAGACCCAGCGCAACCAAATAAATAAATTAAATAAATATTAAAAAGAAGAAAAAGACTCAAGATTCAAAGAGGTAAGAATTAATTATATACTAGAAAAAAAACGGAGGACATGGCAGAAGCAATGCCATCCTCAGGGTAAAAAGCAAATAATGCCAGTTCTGGGGCAAATAGTGGTACAGGAAAAGATGGCTCAGTCTCAGGTGCTATGAAATGACCTAAAGTTAATTACACATAAAACAATCTTCAACTCCAACCATTAATGTAAATCTGGGGAGCTACCTTTGGCCATTTCCACAAGCCCTTCAAAGGCGGCTACCTTTGTCAGAGGCCCTCAAGGTAACCCCCAGGTCCAACAATATACTTGTACTCCTGACTAAAATTTATTACAGAAAAATGAAACAAAACAAAATCAGCAAAGGGAAAAGGGGCATGATGAAGTTCCGAGGAAACCAGAGGCACGCTTTCAAGAGTTCTCTCCCAGTGGAGATACACAGGACACATTCAATCCCTCCAGCAACAAATTTTGATAACACACATGGAATGCAATCTACCAGCGAAGTTCATCAGACTCAGTGCTCTAAGTTTTTATTGGAGCTGCTTACACAGGCACACTCTGCCTACTACATACCAAAATTCCAGGCCTCCAGGAAAGCAGGTATTCACATTGTTTGTACAGTCTAGACACAGTCAGTCACTCTCATCATTTAGGGAAAGCTTTATCAGTGTAAGAAACAGTTTACAGTTCAAGTTCCCAAATGCTAACCAATGGCCAATCTTGCATGCAGGCTTTTTCAAGGACAGCAGTCTCAGGCCTTGTTAAATCTTTTCTGCACGCTACTCTTTCTTAACATTCCCCCCTTTCAAGGTTACCAGTATGCACATATGCTTGAACCAGCCCTGTACTCTAGATATTCTAAGATAAGAAAAGACACACTGCAAAAATGCAGAATGACAACTCACTTGGAAGCTTAAAAAAAAAAAAAAGACCTGAGTCATACACCATAAGTAGATAATTTTTAGAAAAAGTGATTTTCACCTAACGCTTGTGGACTCAACTATTACATACAAACATCAAATATTATGTTAGATAGCTGTTGCAGGGAGCAGTGAATGGGGGGAAATTTTTGTAAGAAACGAACCTTGCTGTCAAGAAGTATATAATCTAGTGATAGATGGGATCCTCTACCAAGATTCCCAGCAAATATTTACAAATGTTAACCCTATGAGAAAAAAGAAAATAGACATGTTCATGGAGAGGACTTTGAAAGCAATCTTCATAACCCTTACAGTAAAACAATTATTCAGAATTTTAGAGATTGTGTTAAAAACAATAAGAATATCAGAACACTCAAAACCAATTCATTTTGCAAATGTTTACAGAGAACCCACTACATGCTACGCTTTGTGCTATGCTCTGCAGTCCAGGTGTAAAGAGAAACACGTGCTCAAAGACTATCAGATGAGAGAAAATTTACACAATAATCATATCATCTAATATTTCCTAGAGTTTCCAAGCATTGTTCTAAGAACTTTCCATATACAAATTCATTTAATACTTACGACAAAAAGAGAATAACTATTTTAGATAATTTTTATTTCCATTTTACAAAAGGGAAAGCATTACAGAGAACTTAAGTAATTTGTACAAAGCAAGCATCTTCTAATGGTGGCAACTAGTTTAAGCACTCAATCTTCATTCACACTCTTGGAGTCTACCACCTATGTATAGTAATAAAGGTTGTATAAGGTTTAATTGTGGTACATATAAAGTTTAACAACTCTGTTCAAGATGAGGGAGTCACAGAAGACTTCACAATGGAGGGAATCATCGAACTGGATCTTAAAAGATGCACAGAAGTTGACTGAACAATCTAAGCAAAAGGAACAATATATGCAATTCCACATAAGGTTCCAAGAGTCATATCAAGTACTTTGATTTCCCATTTGAAAACAGAATTTGTTAAATGAAAAGTTTACAGAATAACTGCTATTTGCTACTATATATTATTTTTTAAAAGAACTTATATTTTTGCATACACAAACTTAAAATTAAGGTACAGTAAATGCTATATTCACATGTATTTTAATGAACCAGAGCACTGTAGAATGATGGAATTTCTGAACTACAAGAGATGGTTTCTGGGATGAAGACACTCTCAAAAACAGGTTATGAAAAAAAAGAATTAGTGCTTTGAATAAAACTGCAACATGATTTAACATAATTCATAGTCAAAACTATGTATAAATAAGCTTAATGTTTAAAATATTTGCAAGATGTACAGGATATCATCCATTCGCCCCTCCAGATCATTCACTGTACCCCAAATGCAGGCTCATTATGAACTATGTCAACAGGTTCCCTTGCCCTCTTCTGTCCAGATGGGTTCAGCCAATAGGTAGCACCAGCAAGAGGTCGGAGAAAGAACAGAGGGTAAGGGAGAGAGTGGAGGAGATTCATTCTCCTGGGTTGGTCGCTGCAGGGTTGTGTTAGGCAAGCTGCATCACACTACCACAAGTCATGCCAACTGTCAGGTCACTTTCTATACATAGGCTCCTCTGTCTGTCCAAGTTCCAAGGATCACTTCTTCCCCTCACCCTTTCAGGCCTAGGGTTGGTAACAGCACCAGGTTATTATTAAGGAGAAGGTACTATGTACATGTTGCCATTTCACTACATCCTGCCTATATCTCTTTATTATAATATCATAATTTGTTCTTTTTCCAGCCAAAACCATTTTATGTGGAATAAAATTAAATGTATTTTCAACTTATTTGCATACTCTAAAGACGAGAAAGTCTTTTTAACTCAAAGAGAAATTTTTATGTAATCAAAACCAAGTAAAACTTTCCCTATATGTAATCCTGATCAAAATCTTCAGTATCTGAATAGCTGAGAAAATTGAGTATCAGTAAGTACAGCAAAAAAGTGCAATTCAAATCACCCAACTTGCTAAAGACGTGCCTCTCCACTTACAAGTCTTGAAATAGACCTCAGAGTCAGACCTGGTTTTGAATCCGTACTCTGACATTCACCCACTATCCTACAGCAAAGTACTTAACTTTGTTTTGTTCATCGTTTTATTCTGAGCACCCAGTACAGTGATGATACATAGTGGGTACCTCATAAATATTTGTGGAATGAATGCACAAATTCATTCTGCAGACCTGAATTTCCTCACCTGTAAAAGAGGATAATTATGTCTACCTCACAAAAAGAAAATTTATGTTCCTGAGAAAATAAAGAAGAATATATGTAAAAAAAACCTAGGTACAGGGTCTAGTAAACATTAGTTCTCTATCCCAACTCAAATATCTCCAGGATTTCTATTTTGTTTACATGATAGAATGTACAAATATCAATACTTTGCAATCTTTCCTCGCACTGTTAATTACACTTATACATAGCAATATACGACATTAATGGTCTGATTAAAAGACTTTCTGTAAAAGATTTAAAACAAAAACAAAACAGAACAAAACCTGTAGCTATAACTTTTAACTGGTGATTTAATAACACCATCTTTCTTTCTTAATGAAAAACTTGCATAAACATTGTCATGTATGTCATGTATTCTAACCCTCAACAAATTCAATAAGATGTTTTTCAGTAGTCCTAATCAATCAACCAATTTATCTAAAAATTTCTTAAATTTTAAATGCTTTTTTAAATATGGAAGGGGGCTTCTCTGGTGGTCCAGTGGTTAAGACTCTGTGCTTCCAATGCAGGAGCATGGGTTCGATGCCTGGATGGGGAACTAAGATCCTACACGATGCGTGGTGTGGCCAAAATAAACAAACAATTAATTTAAAAATAAGATTAAATGATGAAAAAAATTTTTTTAAATATGGAATCCACTATTTTTAAAATTGTACACCTTAAATTCTTTACAAATTATCAAAAAAGATATGATAAAAATGTTTACAAAATTCATCTCTGAATTTGTTCAGGCAAAATAATTAGCCTATTCTTTTGCTTCTCACTTAAGGATGTTCTTGAGAACAAGCAACTAGGCTTCTAATATTCTTTTCAATCTCATGAAAATCTCCCAACTTTTATTTTAAAATCTCTTATGGGGCTTCCCTGGTGACGCAGTGGTTGAGAGTCCGCCTGCCGATGCAGGGGACACAAGTTCATGCCCTGGTCCGGGAAGATCCCACATGCCGCGGAGCGGCTGGGTCCGTGAGCCATGGCCACTGAGCCTGCGCATCCGGAGCCTGTGCTCCGCAACGGGAGAGGCCACGACAGTTAGAGGCCCGCGTACCTCAAAAAAAAAAAAGAAAAAAAAATCTCTTATGAAACATTATTCTCATACCTTTGAAAAGACACTAGGTGGCATTAGAAACACGTTCCTCTCGCAAAAAAGAAGAAACCAAGAGTGGAAAGGAGAGCAATTCTCAAGTTAATAGGCACTGAATGCACTTTTTTAAACCTAAACTCTTATAATTCTTACTAAACTGAACACTTCACTCTTTTATACTATTTGATAAAGTGAAAATTCTTCCCTCTTATGGCTTGTGCCTTTTATGTTCTAAGAAACCTTTGCCTCACCCAAAATCACAAAATTTTTCTCCAGTTTTCCTTTACATGTTTTATAATTTTAGCTCTTACATTTGGGTAATTATCCATTTCAAGTTAATTTTTGTATATAGCATGGGGTAAGGATCAAGGTTCATTTTTTTTTCCATGTAAACTGTTCCAGCACCATTTGTTGAAATGACTATTTTTTCCCCATTAAATTACCTTGCATATTTGTCTATTTCTGAACTTTCTATTCTGTTCCAATGATTTGTGTGTCTATCTTTACACTAATATCACAATGTCTTGATTACTGTACCCTTACAGACACTCATAAAATCAGGTGGGGCGATTCCTCCAACTTTGGCCTTTTTCAATATTGTTTTGGTTATTCTAGGCCCTTTGCATTTCAATATAAACTTGAAATCATCTTTTCACTTTCTAAAAAGTCCTGCTTGGGTTTTGATTGGAACTGGATTGAATCTATAGATCAACAGGAGAATTTATATCTTAATGTTATTGAGTCTTCCAATCCATTAACATATCATATTTTCCATTCATTTAAGTATTCTTTAATCTCTCTCAGTAATGTTTTGTAGTTTAAAATGTACTGGTCTTGCAAATAATTTTTTTTAATTTATCTTTAATTATTTCATATTTGTAAGCTATTATAAATAGTAATGATTTCTAAATTTCAATTTCATTGTTAGTATAGAGAAATACAGATGATTTTTGCACATTTTTATAAACAGATTTTGATGTAAAACAGTGATAAGAAAATGAAAACATGAGCCACAGACAGGGAGAAATATTTAGAAAGTATATACCAAATATATAACTTGTATTCAGAATATACAAAGAACTCTTAAGACTCAATAATAAGAAGACAAACAACCTAAAATTTTTTAAAGGACAGAAGATTTGAACAGGTAATTCACCATAGAATACACACACACACACACACACACACACACACACACATGTCAAACAAGCACATAAAAAGCAATTCAACCTCATTAGTCATCAGGGATATGCAAATTAAAACCACAACGAGATATCCCTACACACCCATTAGACCAGCTAAAATTAAAATGATAATACCTAGTACTGAAAAGGATGTGGAACAACTGCTGGTGGAAATACAAAAATGCCAGTTCCTCATTGAGATAAGCATACACTTATCATACATCCCAGGAATCTCATTCCTAGGTATTTATCCAGCAAAAATGAAAGCCTAAGTCCACACAAATACTTGTACACAAACTTTCATAGCAGCTTTCTCCATAATAGGCAAAAACAAAAAACAATCCAAGGACTTCCCTGGTGGCGCAGTGGTTGAGAGTCCGCCTGCCGATGCAGGGGACACGGGTTCGTGCCCCGGTCCGGGAAGATCCCACATGCCGTGGAGCGGCTAGGCCTGTGAGCCATGGCTGCTGAGCCTGCATGTCCGGAGCCTGTGCTCCGCGACGGGAGAGGCCACAGCAGTGAGAGGCCCGTGTACCGCAAAAAAAAAAAAAAAAAAAAAAAAAACAATCCAAATGATCATCAAGTGGTGAATAAACAAAGTCTGACATACCCAGGCCAATGGAACACTTTCAGCAATAAAAAGGAACTACTGATACTCAAAACAGCGTGGATGAATCTCAAAACCATTATGCTAAGTGAAAGAAGTCAAACGCAAAATATTACATACTGTATGATTCCATTTATATGAAATTCTGGAAAAGACAAAAAAAACCACAGTGACATAAAGCAGGTCAATGGTTGCCAAGGGCTGGGACTCAGGAAAGAACAAACTGCAAAGGGATACAAGGGAACATTTTGAAAACTCATCAAATTGCACACTTAAAATGGGTGAACTTTATTCTATGAAAATTATACCTCAATAAACCTAATTAAGAGATAAATAGAGATATCTCCAACTTTCACAGTAGAAAAGGCAAAAAGTTACAGCTGCAGAAAGGTAAGCCTGAAAGGGGAAGTTGCTGAGTTTGGAATCTCTGTAACACAGAAGTAGGCAAAACAAATATCCATGGTGTTTCTTTTTGAACTCATATGTCAAAATTAAAGAATAATCATAAGAGTTAAGAAGTATGGGAAAAGGTTGTAAGTAGTATCTTGGATTTTTAATTCCTTCAAAGGCATACCCCAAATATGTCACTTCGAAAAAGTTCTGAAATATTACTACGTTAAAAATACAATAATAGGGAATTCCCTGGCAGTCCAGTGGTTAGGATTCCATGCTTCCACTGTAAGAGGCACAGGCTCAATCCCTGGTTGGGGAACTAAGATCCCACATGCTGCGCAGCACAGCCAAAAAAAAAAAATCCCCACACAATAATACTCAAAGCCACAATGAGATACCACTTAATACCCACTAGGATAGCTATAATTTAAAAAAAACAAAAAACAACAGAAACAGAAAATAAAATGTATTGGCGGGGCTTCCCTGGTGGTGCAGTGGTTAAGAATCCACCTGCCAATGTAGAGGACACAGGTTCAAGCCCTGCTCCAGGAAGATCCCACATGCCACAGAGCAACTAAGCCCATGAGACACAACTACTGAGCCTGTGCTCTAGAGCCCACAAGCCACAACTACTGAAGCCCACGAGCCACAACTAATGAAGCCCGTGCACCTAGAGTCAGTTCTCCACAAGAGAAGCCACCGCAATGAGACGCCCAGGCACCACAACGAAGAGTAGCCCCTGCTCACCACAACTAAAGAAAGACTGCACACAGCAACGAAGACCAAATGCAGCCGTTAATTAATTAATTAATTTTAAAAAATAAAAAATAAAATGTTTTGGCAAATATATAGAAAAAATGGAACCCTCACACACTGTAGATAGGGATGCCAAATGATGCATCCACTGTGGAAAACAGCTTATTGGTTCCTCAAAAAAATAAACAGAATTACCATACGACTCAGCAATTCTACTCCCAGGAAGGAAGGTATATACTCCAAAGAACTGAAACCAGGAACTCAAAGAAATACTTGAACATGAATGCTCACAGTAACATTATTCACAATAACCAAAAGGTGGAAACAACCCAAATGTCCATCAATTGATGAATGGATAAACACAATGTGGTATATCCATTCGATGGGATCATATTCAGCCATAAAAAGGAACAAAGTACTGATACATGCTACAATATGGATAAACCTCAAAAACATTATGCTAAATAAAAGAAGCCAGACACAGATCACATACCATGTGATTCCATTCATAAGAAATATCCAAAATAGGTAATCCATGGAGACAGAATACAGATTGGTAGTTACCAGGGCTGGGATGAAGTTAAAATGGACAGTGACTGCTTAATGGATAAAGGTTTTCCTTTTACAGTGACGAAAATGTCTTGGAACTTGACTTTAATTCAAATTTCAATCCAGTTTTGAGCTTTGGGCTTTTCAAAGGTTACTTTTCTCTCTGTTAAACCTCATTTTCCTGGTTCTTCTTGAACCATCATTTCTGTTTGTAAGGCTCTGACTGAATTTAACATTCAACATGTCATCAGCATGGGATACTGATGCATACGTGATAAGCAATTTCTTCAGTGTCTTTATCCAAGATATTGATTAAAATGAATTAAGACAAGGACAAGAATAGAGGTCTGTGTGACATCATTTCAGGCTGGTACTGACACATTAAATCAACCTTTTTTTTTTTTTTTTTTTTTTTTGCGGTACGTGGGCCTCTCACTGTTGTGGCCTCTCCCGTTGCAGAGCACAGGCTCCGGACGCGCAGGCTCAGCGGCCATGGCTCACGGGCCTAGCCGCTCTGGGGCATGTGGGATCTTCCCAAACCGGGGCACAAACCCGTGTCCCCTGCATCGGCAGGCGGACTCTCAACCACTGTGCCACCAGGGAAGCCCAAATCAACCTTCTTTTGTGGACATTATACTTCAAACAAGTATTAATCCAACCAGCTATAACATTAGTGAAGGTATTCCAAAAGTGCTTTACTCCTTCAGTAAGTAATTATACATTGCCTACTATGTAGGAGATACAATGCTACATGTCAACTAGGAACATGAGGATGGAAAGAGCCATTCCTTGCAAGTGATCAGTCCTATAAAGGCATCATTCCTGTGAAGGCCATGTCTGCCAATAAAGTAAAGAAAGAATCCCAAAAGTATATTTGGAGAATTAGTCAAACACTATCAATTAAACGATTCCTGGGATTTACAGCCCTCCTATTAAAATGTCAATATTTGGTACAATTCACTGGTTAGGTCAACCTAACCAGTGAATTGTACCAAATTACTTGAATCCAACAGACTGATTTCAGAGAAAAAGCATCCAAGCCCAATCTTTCCATCTGTGGTCTCTGTCTCTAATGCCTCATTACCAATTTGCTAATGTCAATGAAAACACATCCACTCAATAATTACTTATTACTATATTTTATAATAATTGTTATAGAAAGCTATGGAAAGATTTTAAACATTACGGCTGGATAAATATTAACCAAATGAAAATTTTAGAAGATAAAACTAAAAGAAAAGAGTAAGAACAGACATATCAGATTTGTGGTTTTGAAAGAATAGACTTTAGAGTGGAGAGTGGTTGGAAAGGAAGAAGAATGAATACAGGGTTAACAGTAACGAGGCCCCAACAATGATCCAAGAGACTGCAAATGTGGCTTAAACTGGGCCACATCCCTTGTGAAAAAAAGTAGAACCACTCAGAGATGTTGGGAGCTAGGACTTGATGGATGATTGGATGGGGATAGAGTAAGGGCAGAGGAGGAGTCAAAACAGACTTCTAGGTCTGTAGCTTTCTACTACTGGGGCGGGGAGTGGGGTGGGTCATGGTGCTATTTAACAAGACAGGGAACAACCGAAGAATCGGTTTAGGGGAACAGAGAGGAAGGATAAACAGATGGAGCGAGTCACAGACAAAGATCAAAGTTGCAGATACTACTCGACATATTCATGAGAAAGCAAAGAAGGAACTAACCTTATTTTAAAGATTATATACATACAATCTTATATATGTATTTTAAGATATATATGTAAATATCTTATATATATCATATATTATAATTTATATCATAAAAGGATATGTATATATGGTGCAAGAAGGGGGACCCCTTCCAGAGCCCGAGAGTGGGCTCTTGTCTAACACTTGGAAATGAATTGTCTGAGGAGACACATGTGCTGACAAAGCAAGAAACTTTATTGGGAAGGGGTGCCCAGGCGGAGAGCAGCAGGATAAGGGAACCCAGGAGAACTGCTCTGCCGCATAGCTCACAGTCTCAGGTTTTATAGCAATGGGGTTAGCTTCCAGTTGTCCCTGGCCAATCATCTTGCTTGGCTCCTATTTGGTCTGACTCAGGGTCCTTCTGGTGGCTTGCACATCTCTCAGCCAAGATGGATCCAAGTGTGAGCGTTTCTGGGAGGCTGGCAGCACATATCGTCTCCTCCCTCCTCCTTTTGGCCCTTCCCGAATTCTTCTGGGTTAGTTTTACAAGACATACTATGGGCTGGCGTGTCCTCCCTCCTTTAGGCCCCTCCCGAATTCTCCTGGTTAGTTTTTGGGTGGCAGCACCTAGTTCTTTATCAGAACCTCCTGTTGTGAGACAATTCACACAAGCGGTTATCATTGTGCCTGGCCAAGGTGGGCGGTTTTGGTCAGCGGTTCCCTAACATATATGTATGTACATATATCTTAAGATTAATAATTAATCTTGGACAAGATGTCATCTAAGTTTTTCCCTATCCCTAGTAACATACAATATAGTAGTATGATTGTATGATCCTTTTTATACATGCTCTGGAAACCACTAATTGGAATCATTGTCACTATATATATGGGGAAGATGGGCCTTCAGAGAAATCTTCTCAATAGATACTAGGAAACGAGGGAGAAGAAAAAAGTCTCCTCATAAACACAAGCACGTAGATGTCGTCAAAATGAAAGTATTTGCTACATTAAGGCTTTTGGCTATCCATTCTCCAGAGTCTGGTCAAATCTAACCTCCTGCAAATTATCTCCCCAATAATTATACACAACACAATTCTTGTCTCCTTAGTTCCTTTTAAGTCATAATTAACATTCTATTAAGTGTTGTTATGTTACTTTTAAATTGTTTTTTGTTGTTATTATGTGAATCTTTTTGAACCAAAAATTCTCTGGAGGCTGGGTCTATGGACTATATAGGGCCGTAACTCTATTAACAACAAGAATACGTTATAGGACAGATTTTTCAGAAATGCCACAGCCAGAAGCTGGGGTGGCATCGAGGTATATTCAGTGTAAAGTAAGTCAAAGCAGGAAAAGTATTCGATACTATCAAATGTGCCACCAAACATAAAATACCAACTGGAAATCCTTGAGTAGGAGAATGAAAAAGGAGGAACTAGCTGAGGTTACTGTAAGTAAGCAAATAGCTCAGGAAAGAAAGGCACAGGAGGAAACAAAAGGCAGATCCCTGGGAGGAAAGAAGTAACTGGATTCAGGTCTAAAGAAGTAATGATTTTACAAATCCGTATATAAAAAAGACAAATAACCCAATTTTTTAAATGGGCAGAGTCTGAATAGACATTTCTTCAAAGAAGACATACAAAGGGCAAATAATCACATGAAAAGATGATCAATGTCATCAGTCATTAGGAAAACACAAACCAAAACCACAGATACCACTTCAGACCCACTAGGATAGCTAAAATCAAAGACAAATAATAGCAAATGTTGATGACAATGTGAAGAAACCAAAAATCTCATACACTGCAGTTTATCAAACACTGCTACATTTAAACAATTACCATACGACCCAGCAATTCCACTCACAAGAAAAATGAAAACTGTCCATGTGAAAATTGTAAACAAATGTTCATAGCAGCATTATTCATAATAGTCTAAAGGAAGAAACAACCCAAATGTCCATCCACTGACAAACAGATAGACAAAACATGGCATATCCATACAACGGAATATTATTCAGGAGTAAAAAGGAATGACATACTAATACATGCTACACAATGGATGGACCTTGAAAACATCGTCCTAAGTGAAAGAAGCTAGTTACAAAAGGTCACATAGTATAAGGCTCAATTTATATGAAATGTACAGTACAGGTAAATCTATGGAGGCAGGAAGTATATTAATGGTTACATAAGGCTAAGGAGATGTGAAAATATGAAGGTGATAGCTAAAGGGTATAGGAATTCTTTCTGAAATGATGAAAATGTTCTAAAATTGACTCCAGTAATGGCTGCATGTATCTATGAATATACTAAAAATCACTGAATTGTACGGTTTAAATGAGTGAATTTTATCATATGTGAATTATGTCTCAATAAGCTTTAAAAAAAATTAATTCAGGAATATTCTACTTCAGTTGGCCTAAGCTAGGAATTCAGCAAACTCAGTCCAAGAATTTCCTCTGCAACAAACCACCTTAAAATGAAACATTCAGCTTTACCTTAGTGGCAGTAGTTCTCAAAAGAGTGCATCTAGAAGTAGGTATAATGCTTTAAAGAAAATACGGATGCCTGGGACCACCCCAGACCCACTGGATCAAAATCTCTATGACGGTACATGGATTTTTTTTTTTTTTTAAGTTCCAGATGTTAAAGAGGGGAGAGATGGGGCTTTAATAGACATGCTGAAAACAAGTAGGGAAATTTGAATATGGTTTTTATATTAAATTGATATTAAACTTCTTGGATCTGACAATACAGGTGACCCTTGAACAATGCAGGGGTTAGAGGTGCTGACATCTCCCAAACCCTCCCCACCCCTCCATGCAGTGGAAAATCCAAGTATAAACTTACAGTTGGCCCTCCCTATCTACAGTTCTGCATCCCAGGATTCAACCAATCATGGATCCTATAGTACTAGCATTTACTATTGGGAAAAATCCACATATAAGTGGGCCCACCCAGTTCAAACCAGTGGTGTTCAAGGGTCCGCTATATATTGTGGTTATTTAGGAGACTGTCCTTGATGTTAGGAGAAATACTTAAGAGGGAGGTAGCATAACGTCTGTTACTTCCTTTGAAATCTTCAGGAAAAAAATATATACATACACACAGATTAAACAAAATGTGGCAAAATATAAAGTTACAACGAAATTGGTCAATCTAAGCAAGCTTAATTGGGTATACACTGTACCATTCTTTCCATTTTTCTGTAGGTTTGATATTTTCAAGATAAAAAGTTGGGGGCTTCCTGGGTGGCACAGTGGTTAAGAATCCGCCTGCCAATGCAGGGGACATGGGTTCGAGCCCTGGTCCGGGAAGATCCCACGTGCCACAGAGCAACTAAGCCCATGCACCACAACTACTGAGGCTGCATTCTAAAGCTCACGTGCCACAACTACTGAGCCCGCATGCTGCACATACTTAAGCCCGCGCACCTAGAGCCCGTGTTCCACAACAAGAGAAGCCACCGCAATGAGAAGCCCGCGCACCGCAATGAAGAGCAGCCCCTGCTCACCGCAACTAGAGAAAAGCCCACACGCAGCAACAAAGACCCAACGCAGCCAAAAATAAAATAAATAAATAAATAAATAAGATAAAAAGTTGGGGAAGTTCCACAAATGACCCTGATGGTCCCTGTGGCCTAAAAGTCACAGACTTCTTCCCCTATCCCCACTTCCCAGGATGGACAAATGGACAAAACTTTCTACTCCCTATGTGCCAACCCAAAAGATTTATGGTCCCAAAGAGTAGATAAGATTATTTTAACGGGAACAAGCTTCTGTTATTGTATCCTGAAAATTACTGTGTGCCTTCTCCTACATTTAGAGGTAAGAGTGTGAGATCAGCAGAAAGTTAACGGGTCCCCTAAGTAAAGAGGCAGGGCCACTGAGGGTAAAAGGGTACAAGATGCAATAATAGGCAGAAAACAACCTGCCCAGACTACACAGTGTAACCTCTGTTAGGTCCTGTCTACTATACAAAGTCTAGACAAAGAAAAGTCTCATTCTTTTCACCCAGTATATACTGAACTGCCTACTATGTGCAAAACATGTTCCCTATCTTCATGTACTAAATATGTCTACCACAGAGCTGTACACAGAAGCAACACAACTTCACAAGATTTAGAATCATTTCTATAAGAAAGCTCCTTCTCAAGAAATTTATTCATTAAAGTTAGAATCATATTGAGTCTTCTTCTTGACTCTCATTATATAATCAGTACCAGTGACAGCATGAGAGCAATCAGAATACAGTCTATTAAATTCCATTCTTTCCCATAATTCGCTTTGAGAAATGAAACTAGCCAAACCCTAAAAAGGAAAATAATAGATGCAATAATGACGAATGACAACCAAGAATTTGTTCATGGAGCAAGGGACCATCTGTACTAACACTTACCAAACCAGCAGTCAGAGAAGGCGCAGACTGTCCGAGGGTCTGATTCCTCATTCGAACCAGGTTTGATGCTTCTCCTGAAGACTGCCAAGTCACCTGTCCCACACTGCTATGTACACTGCCAGACAAGGGGAGCAGCTGCTTACCTTCAACAACAAGGTTTGGAAAATTAACAAATTATTAATTAACAAATGAAAAAATACAATGATATCAAGTGGATTACAAGTACATTGATCCAGGGACTTCCCTGGTGGTCCAGTGATTAAGACTCCACCCTCCCAATTCCGGGGGCCCAGGTTCGATCCCCGGTCAGGGAACTAGATCCCACATGCTGCAACTAAGACCCAGCACAGCCAAATAAATAAATATATATATATATATATTTTTTTTTTAAGTACTTTGATCCAAAACAAAGTGAAGTCCCTCCACATCCATTTTAGAATCTGCAGCCCTCTAAAAATTCCAACTATATTGGTGGTGGTGAGAAATGCCAAGTGGAATACTGAACTGAGTTGATGACTATTTTAAATTCTCTGTAGGGACTTCCCTGGTGGTGCAACGGGTAAGACTCCACACTTCCAAAGCACGGGGCCCGGGTTCAATCCCTGGCCAGGGAACTCTGCATGCATGCCGCAACTAAGACCTGGCGCAGCCAAAATAAATTAAATAAATATTAAAAAAAATAAATTCTCTGTAATATCCACCATCATGCCAGGGCCCAACCCTGACACCCAACCTAGCAGGCTAGGAGTTTTCTAGTCCCTTCCATCCCACCTAGTTTCTCACCAACTCAATGCAATAAGAGTGGAGCTGACAGCTTTTCCTAGACAAATTTGGCCCTTAGGTTTCCAGAAGACAAACACTGAATATATACTATTCTTGCCAGGCTCCATGTGTTCAGTCCAGGTTGACCAACTGCCTTAATCCCACTGAGAGACTACAAGAAAATCACTTATAAAGACTAAGCATCTAGAATTACAATGACTTTCTACCTGAGGTTCAAGTCCCATTTCAACTCCCCTCACACCATTCTCACGTTGCTGCTAGTGATCTAATCAGAACAAACATGGTCACGTCATTCCCTTCTCATGACTCCCTACTGTTTAAAGAATTAAGCCACACTTTTTGCTTGTTTTGTTTTGGTTTTTTGTTTTTGGCGGCGCCACACAGCATGTGGGATCTTAGTTCCCTAATCAGCAATGGAACCTGCGCCCCCTGCAGGGGAAGGGCGGAGTCTTAACCACTGGACCACCAGGGAAGTCCTAAGCCACACTTTTTTTTTTAATTTATTTATTTATTTATTTATTTTGGCTGAGTTGGGTCTTCATTGCTGCGCACAGGCTTTCTCTAGTTGCGGCGAGTGGGGGCTACTCATTGTGGTGGCTTCTCTTGTTGTGGAGCACGGGTTCTAGGTGCACGGGCTTCAGTAGTTGTGGCACGCAGGTTCAGTACCTGTGGTTCGCGGGCTCCAGAGTGCAGGCTCAGTTGTGGCACACGGGCTTGGTTTCTCCTTGGCATGTGGGATATTCCTGGACCAGGGCTCGAACCTGTGTCCTCTGCACTGGCAGGAGGATTCTTAACCACTGAGCCACCAGTGAAGTCCCCTAAGCCACACTTTTAAAACACTAAAAAACACTAAAAAGATCCTCCGTAAATCCAGATTATCTTCCTGGCCTGATCTCCTTCCACTCTTTCCAAACCCATTCACTCATTCAACTTAAATATTCTGCCCTGCATATTCAGCAGGCTTTATCTTGATCATCAATTCACTTGAAAACCCTTCTTTTTCCTGGCAAAATCCTATTTGTCATGGAAATACCCACTTTATAAAGAGGTATGAGCAAAAGGAGGTTTGGGTTTTGTTTTTGCTATAACATATCCTTTTACTGCAAACAAAGTGTGATGCAACTTATTTGCAGGGCAATTTAGCAAAACCTATTATAATTTTAATTTGAGTATGCTTGGACCCAGCATTCCACTTATAGGAATGTAAAGAAAAAAAAGTAGACCAGAACGTCTCCCTAGCAATGCTCATCATAATAAAATTGTAAATAAGATAAATGATCATTACCAGTTAATTATAATCTTCACGTAATGACATACTGAACCCGTTAAAAATAATGAGGCAGCTGAACATGTAGTCAAGAGAAAAATGTTCAACATTTCCTGTTAAGTGAAAATAGCAGAAAGGAAGCATATAGGGACTTCCCTGGCGGACCAATGGTTAAGACTTCACGCTTCTACCACAGGGGGCACGGGTTCAATCCCTGGTCGGGGAACTGAGATCCCACATGCCACACAGTGCGGCCAAAATGTAATAAAAATTAAAAATAAAAAGAATTATTTTAGGGGCTTCCCTGGTGGCGCAGTGGTTGAGAGTCCGCCTGCCTTTGCAGGGCATACGGGTTCGTGCCCCGGTCCGGGAGGATCCCACATGCCGCAGAGCGGCTGGGCCCATGAGCCATGGCCGCTGAGCCTGTGCATCCAGAGCCTGTGCTCTGCAACGGGAGAGGCCACAACAGTGAGAGGCCCGCGTACCGCAAAAAAAAAAAAAAAAAAAATTTTTTAAAAAGGAAGCATATAGCTTATGATTCCAATGTTCATTTTTAAAATAAAGCTTATATATATTTATATAAGATTTTAAATGTATATTTAAATATAATGGAGTATATATAAATGGTTTGAAGGGAGGGAAAATAGAAGAAAGTAAAGATTAAGAAGGACACTTCACTTTTGACATGATGCATGTTATTGTACTCAAATTTTTTATAACTGGCATATTTTACATTTTTGATCAGGAACACACAATTTAAAAAAATCTAGTTATCTTTCAAGTCTGCTCTCAAATGCATGCTTTAATGAGAAGTCTTTCCATAAAATGCTCCACAAAAAATAATAATGGTTCTGTACTCAAAACTTCCACAAGCCCAGAGCAGAGCCTGCCTGGTTTCTTTTCTTCCTTCTGCAAATGTTGCCAAGCTCTCCAGGCGATCTGCCTATAGATGAGGATCTATATAACCTAAAGGAAAGCTAGTTTGTTAACTTTCCCCATCCACATATACAAAGGCTAGTATCACTCTATCTCCCTTCAAAATAAGGGCCTGCTAGGGAAAGAGGCTTATACAACAGCAGAAGAAACCCATTTGGACATCTACTGGTCAGGGCTTGAAGCATACCAAGAACTGCCAAGAATCTGAGGAACACAAACAACTTAAAAACAGAAGGAACAATATGAACAAATGGAGCAACTAGCCCTTTAGTAAACAAATAACTCAGAAAAAAAGAAAACTTCTTAAAAATTCTAATTATTATTCTTACAATAATTTGAGGATATTTTTAAGAAATATTCCCAGTTAAAGATGGCTGACTGAGCACATACTTGTATTTTTGTCCCCCAGGAAACTCCATTAAATGAGAATAAAGAGGGAATTCCCTGGCGGTCCGGTGGTTAGGACCCAGCACTCTCACTGCCAGGGGCCCGGCTTCAATCCCTGGTCAGGGAACTAAGATCCAGCAAAATGGCCACATGGCGCCACACGGCCAAAAAAAAGAGAGAGAGAATAAAAACAAAATAAATAAACAAAGAAAGGCTACCACCAGAGAGAGAAAGAGAGACAGAGACAGACACATAGACACTCTACGAGGGAATGAACAAAATTTGGGGAAAATCTAAAGCATATAGATGAATCATAACCAATGGAACTGGGCAAAGAAAGGCATGAGGTATAAGCTTAGTGGAGCTTGTAATTAAATGGGGCATCAGGCTGCCCTGCAAAATCTCAGGTAAGTTCAGTACTCAGTACTTAGATACCTAAGAGGACATAAAGTAAGACATAAGGCTGAAATCAGAGTAACTGAAAATCTGTAGACAGAACAGTCAAACACAACCACATTCCCACATTGCACCACCCAGTAGCCAGACAATTACCTCACAGGATAAAAGGGATTTATTAGCATCTCAGAGCAAAGCAATGGATTCTGGTTGTTAGGTGCTCAAAAGAAAAAAAGTTGATTCAGAAACAAAAGAAAACTTAAAAAAGAAAATTTTAATCCAAAAATAAAAAATCTATTTACTCATAGAGAATTAGAAGATAAATACATCCTTAAAAGAAGAGCAGAATGCTATGGGAAAAAAACAAACAAGAAATAGCTCTATGTGATTAAATACATGACGGACAAAATAAAATTTCAATAGAAGAGTGAGAAGAGAAAGCCAAGGGAACAGCCCTGAAAAGGTACAAAAATAAAAAGAAACTGAAAACTGTTTACAGTAGGCCAAGGAATGTAATAGGATTACATTTGCTTCTTCAACTAAAGTCAAATGGATTCTCTTTCTTCCATACTCTATTGATTGCTTAAAACTATGCCACATTTTAATTGCTTCCTATTTGGGCATGATGTCCTTGTATTAATTTTTCCCTTTGAATTTTTTAAGACTTTTCTATGGATGAGGTGGGGAGGCACTATGGGCTTTGGAATGAGTTTTGGAAATAAGAGAAAAAAGAAAATAAAAAGAAGCAAAGTTTGTGAAGTCTACAGAAGTAAGCAGAGAGCACAAATCATATTGAAAGGGAATAACCAGTGATAATGGTCAACCAGGAAATACTCAGCAGGTTCAGGAGGTTAGCATTCAGAAATGCCATGAGGAAACAGGGAAACAGTAAAGAAAGGAAGACAGCCTTACCCACAAGTGCTCTACATAACACTATTACAACAGAAGAAGGGGTCAAGATGCCAAGTCAGTTGATATACCCTTAAATATTGACAAAACAGTCACACAACTCTGGGGGTTTTTTTGTTTTTTTGTTTTTTGGCTGCATTGGGTCTTCGTTGCTGCGTGTGGGCTTTCTTTAGTTGCGGCGAGCGGAGGCTACTCTTCGTTGCAGTGCACCGGCTTCTCACTGCGGTGGCTTCTCTTATTGCGGAGCACCAGCTCTAGGCACACGGGCTTCAGTAGTTGTGGCACGCAGGCTCTGTAGTTGTGGTTCGCAGGCTCTAGAGCACAGGCTCAGTAGCTGTGGTACATGGGCTTAGTTGCTCTGCAGCATGTGGGATCCTCCCGGACCAGG
This sequence comes from Tursiops truncatus, assembly GCF_011762595.2. NCBI lineage: Eukaryota > Metazoa > Chordata > Mammalia > Artiodactyla > Delphinidae > Tursiops > Tursiops truncatus. The sequence continues at coordinate 146,195,863 of NC_047034.1, forward strand.
GCTCGAACCCATGTCCCCTGCATTGGCAGGCGGATTCTTAACCACTGTGCCACCAGGGAAGTCCCATTCCCACAACTGTTAAAAGAAAACAAAATTAGATACTTACCTGAAAAAGAACTGGCCGGGCTTCCTCTCCGTAACTTAGAGTCATCCTGACTAAGTTGTCGTTGAAGTTTAGCTTTTCCAGTGGATGAAAATATGTCAGGATTACTGAGCTTCCTGAAGAGCAGGGGACTAAGTCCAGTTATCACATCCTTCAAAGTGAAAGAAGTAAAACATAAGCCTTTAATGTCTTTTCTGAAAGTATAAGAACTAACTTTATATTAAATATCTCTACAACATTCATTACAGTTAAAAAGTGCCAACATTTTATATTTCCTGTTCAACAGCTAAAGCCAGAAACAAATTTCTTAGTGACAGCTGTTTGGGTATGCTGTGAATGATGTGGGACATTGAGTATAAAATGCCAAAGGAAAAACAGGGGATGAGATTCACAAGGTGACACAATAAGGCACTTTGACAGGATATATTATCCATAATGAGTACATGTCTAATTATGTTTATTTACTTTTCTCCATTTATTCACACTCTTCCTGCATCTAGTAAAGAAAAGTATATTTTAGCTTTTAAAAAATCGTAAATAATAGACCTTCCTTTACCTGTCATACAAAGTTAGAAATACCCCTAACATTCAATTAATGCTAAAGTAAAACTCAGAGCCTTCTTTATGTCTATAATAGGAGCTGAACTCATGTTTTCAATGAAAAATTATAATAGTACAATGGAGGATATACAGACAATATGAAGCATTGACAGTGCCTTCCCATTGCCTTTATTTTAGTCTAACCCATCCCACCCCATCCCAATGCCACTTCCTCCTCACTCAGTAAGCATCATCAAGATGCAGACATTTTAAAGCAAACACCCACCTAATTAGCAGCATTAATGAGAAAATATTCTGGGTAAAAAAATAAAAAATAAGGCAAATGAGGCCTATCTTTTATATTTCAGTGAAGGAAGCTACAACAAACACAGATAAGTAGCACATCAATCTGACCTGGACAGTACAAAGACAAAATGAGAAGCATAAGGAGAAATAAATAACTGAAATCTATGTTACCTGCCATTTGAAAAACAAGACACAAGCAACTAGTACCATAGCAATAAAGCCACAGGGGGGTGGGAAATAAATGGAAAAATACCTGCCTCCTTGAGAAAAGATTTTTTTTAAAGCCTCTAGAGGGGACTTCCCTGGTGGGACAGTGGTTAAGACTCTGTGCTCCCAATACAGGGGGCCCAGGTTCGATCTCTAGTCAGGGAACTAGATCCCACATGTATGCCGCTACTGAGAGCTCACATGCCACAACTAAGAGGCCAGCGAGCTGCAACTAAGGAGCCAACGTGCCACAACTAAGGAGTCAGTGAGCCACCACTAAGGAGTCCACCTGCCGCAACTAAGACCCAGCGCAACCAAATAAATAATTTAAAAATAAATAAATAAAGCCTCTAGGGTCATATACTGTGACCGGTGAGTTCACACACAGGAAAGTACAAACATTGCTTAGTGGTGGCCATCCAGAATATAATTTACAAATACCCCAGGATAAAAAGAAGAGTGAAGTTGATGAAAAATAACTGAAGAGAAAAGGAAAAAGGTTTTTTTCATTTGTTTTGGGGGTTTTTTTTTTTTTTGGCCGCATAGCATGGCTTGTGGGATTTTAGTTCTCCAACCAGGGACTGAACCTGGGCCCTCGACAGTGAGAGCACAGAATGCTAACCACTGGACCACCAGGGAATTCCCGAGGAAAAAGTATTTTTAAAATTGGTAGTAAATGAGACTTCCCTGGTGGTCCAGTGGTTAAGACTCCACGCTCCCAGTGCAGGGTACACGGGTTCAATCCCTGGTCAGGGAACTAAATCCCGCATGCCGCACCTAAGATCCCGCATGTCGCAACTAAAAGATCCAGTAGGCCACAACAAAGATCTCGCACGCAGCAACAAAGATCCCACGTGCCGCAACTAAGACCCAGCATAGCCAAATAAATAAATAAATAAATAAATAAAAATATTTTTTTTTTAAATTGGTAGTAAATGGATAAAAGGATAAAGGGGGATATTTAGGCACTGTACCATTAAATCTACTGATGTGCCCATCCAACTCTAACAGGAATGAGCAGGGAGAAAGGAGAATTGGAAGGAGTAGTCAATGCGAAAAGAGAAGGCAGCAAGGGAACAGCCTATATTCCCACCAACTGGTGTATCGAGGATGAAACAGTACCTATGCATCAAGTAGAAACCATGAAGAAAGCAGGGTCTGGGCACTAATGCTGGTAACCCACCAAAAAGGGCTGGCCATTCACAGAAGCAACACCCCAGTAAGCAGCTTGGGGTGGAGGGAAGTGAGAAGGCCTTGTAAGATATCATGCTGAAGGAATATCCTATGTGAAGGCAATATGGAAAGAAAAGTATCCCAAAAATACCTTACAAATGAGCTACTTGAGAGAGCCAGCACTTGGATGCCTGCTACACTGTATGGATGAACAGTTAGTCTTAGCCACAAAAGGATCGACAACCGATAGGACGAGATCAGCACCAGGACGAGATCAGCACCAGTTAAAAGAAAGTTGTGGCTCATGGGCTCTAGAGCACAGGCTCAGTAGTTGTGGCTTATGGGCTCTAGAGCACAGGCTCAGTAGTTGTGGCGCAGGGGCTTAGTCGCTCCGCAGCATGTGGGATCTTCCTGGACCAGGAATTGAACCTGTGTCCCCTGCACTGGCAGGCGGATTCTTAATCACTACGCCACCAGGGAAGTCCCAAAAAAAAGTCATATCCTTTTCAATCTCCCTATTCCCTATCATAACATACCAAAGTAAAGAAGCCAGAAAACAGAGGAGAGGAATAATGAAAGCAGATCATGCACCTTCTTATTCCAAGTCTCCCCTGTCAAAACTTTGCAAAGGGAAGGAAATATAAATGGGAAATGAAATTTAACTTTTAAATCAGGACGTCTTTTTAACTTTTACTTAAGTATATTACTCATTTCAGAAAAGTACATATACCTAAGCATATAACTCAATAAATTTTGCAAGTTAAACATATCCATGGAACCAGCATCAAGATTAAAAAAAAAAAGACATAACCAAGCATTCCAGAAAGCCCCCTGTGCACCCTTCTAGTCACTACACTATCCCTCCAGGGTAACTACTATCCAGGCTTCGAACAGAATATTAGATAAATGGAATCACTCTGTACGAACTGTTCTGTATCTTGCTTCTCTTGCTCAGCTAGACTGCATTTTTAAAACAGCAGAACATTACTGAATTTACCAAAGAATTCATTAAAAGACAGGAAAAGAGAATGAAGCAAATAAAACAGAACCACACATAGCCCAAGAAAGAAAAAGGGCATGGGAAGAGGAACTTCCTTTCTAACTTCCAAACTAATTTGCTTCTTGCAGTTTTCTAGTTCCCATTTCTAGTCACTTATGAGAGATCCAGCCAAACCACATGTTTTCAGATTCAACGGCATACCACTGTACCCTTATAGTAAGCTCCCCCTTTCTGCTTAAATTGGATCAAATTTCTATCTGGTTCCTATCATTTCTACACTCAAATGATTCTTCAGCAAAATAGGGAGTTAAGGAGGGGAAGGAGCCTAGGATGACTTCCAGGTTTCTGGCTTGGATAGAATCCCAGGGAATATAGCAAGAGAAACAAGGTTACAAATAAAATACTATTATGGCAATATTAACATAACTACAAATTGCAGTACTCTTCCAATAACTATTAGGGAAACTATAAACATTTAACGTGAAAGAAATAAAACAAAGAAGACATGAATAACTCTCTTCAACTACAAGAGAGCTATCTCCTCTGTTATAGGAGAGTAAACTTCTTACTTCAGAGGCCAGTTTGATATACTGGATAAAAATAACAGAAGGAGAAGTAGGTTTAATTATAGGAAGAACCATCTAACAGTGAAAAAAGGCCGTCTTAAAGGGAATGGACTGTGCCCCTAGGATACTGAAAAAGTAAGGTGAAAGTTGGCCTAAGCAGTGACTCTCAAAATGTGGTCCCCAGACCAGCAGCATCAGCATCACCTGTGAACTTGTTAGAAAGGCAAATTCTAGGGCCCCACCCCAGATCTACTAAACAGGAAATTCTGGGGGAGGGTAGCAGCAATCCGTGTTTTAACAAGCCCTCTAAGTGACTGTGAAGCACACTAAAGTTTGAGAACCACGAGACTAAATAAAAACTTTCAATATGATGCCATCAACACAAATATATGTTGACCAATTGTGAGGATCGTGTCACAAATTATTTGAAATTGACTTAAAGTACTCAAGTTTGCAATCAGTATACTCTCTTAATTAAATGAAAGCAGGTTCTTGGTAAATACTATCAATGAAATAAAGTCAGTTCACTTATGTTACATTCTTTCTTAAGTGAGATTTTTTAAAAGGCAGAATTACAGCCTGCATGCCAGAAATTACATATAATGTGTATTTATCTATCATAACAATAACATATCTAATATATGACATATAAATTTCAACTGTCAAAAAAAAAGGTTGAAAATTGCCTGACTACACAATTTCTACATGCTCCTTCCAACTCTAAGAGCTTATTGCTTTCTCTTTTAATTCAGAGTACTAAGTTGTGGCTATTTTGCCTATTGCTCTGGGAGTCCTCACAGAGAGTCCTCCCTCTCTTGGTCAGAACCATCTCCCTCCTCCACAATATCAAAGCAAATCTCAGGCTAACTTTACCCACAAGGATAGCGTTGTGTTTACACTGTGTCATGCTACTAAGGATAGGATTAGAAGTAAGCAAAGGATTCACAGCTGAAAACAGAAGTCTACACACTAAAAACTTGTCTATCAGGCTAAGAACCTGGGCTCTCAATAGGAGTTGTCTTATCCCATATGAATGGAAATTCAGTAGGTGAAGAAAAATCCATACCCTATGGCAGAGTCTTCCTGACCTACCTTGCCAAGAGTCAAACCCAGGTGCCATACTACTCAAAGTACATTCTCTTAATCCTTATCAAAAAACCTTTGCTTGATATGTACATGTGAAAAAAAAGAACCCTGACCCATACCTCAGGCATATCAAAGACAACATATATAAAAATTAACTCTAAGTGGATCATGAGTCTAACTATAAAACCTAAAAGTATAAACCTTCAGAAGAAAATACAAGAGTAAATTTTTATACTTTTGAGTTAGATAGCATTCTTAGATAACACACAAAGCAGAAGTTTAAAAAGAACAAATTTATAAATAGACTTCAACAAATTTTAAAACTACTACTCTTCAAAAGATACTGTTAAAAAATGAAAACAAATCACACAGGAGGAAGAATATTTGCAAAACACATCTGAGAAAGACTGGCATTCAGTATATATAAAGATCTTTCACAATTCAATAATAAGAAAACACACAAGCTAATAAAAAAACATGAGCAAGGGGCTTCCCTGGTGGCGCAGTGGTAGACAGTCCACCTGCCGATGCAAGGGACATGGGTTCATGCCCCAGTCTGGGAAGATCCCGCATGCCGCGGAGTGGCTGGGCCTGTGAGCCATGGCCGCTGAGCCTGCATGTCCGGAGCCTGTGCTCCGCAACAGGAGAGGCCACAACAGTGAGAGGCCCGCATACCGTGCAAAAAAAGACATTTCAGCAAAGAAGAGGCAAATATGGCAAATGAACACATGAAACCATTCTCAACATCGTTTATCACTGGGGAAACAAAGATTAAAATCAAGTGAAAGATAACATCAGCAAAATGATGGAGTACACAGCTCCAAGCTAACATTCCCCCACAGAAACACTGAAAAACAAGCAGAAATTGTGACCACCTAGAGGGGTGGGATAGGGAGGGTGGGAGGGAGGGAGACGAAAGACAGAAGAGATATGGGGATATATGTATATGTATAGCTGATTCACTTTGTTACAAAGCAGAAACTAATACGCCATTGTAAAGCAATTATACTCCAATAAAGATGTTAAAAAAATAAACTTAAAGAAAAAATTTTTTATAAAAAAAGAAAATCAAATGAGATAAAGGACGTGAAAACAAACAAACAAAAAAAAAACAAGCAGAAACTGTCAGAACCACCTTTGTCAGACTCTGGAAAATAGTCAAAGGCTTACGGCAACCAAGAGAATGCTGAATCAAGAAGTCAACTTAAGGGGCTTCCCTGGTGGCACGGTGGTTGAGAATCCGCCTTCCAATGCAGGGGACCACGGGTTCGAGACCTGGTCTGGGAAGATCCCACATGCCGCGGAGCAACTAGGCCCGTGTGCCACAATTACTGAGCCTGCGTTCTAGAGCCCACAAGCCACAACTACTGAAGCCCGTGTGCCACAACTACTGAAGCCTGTGCGCCTAAAGCCTGTGCTCCGCAACAAGAGAAGCCACCACAATGGGAAGCCCTCACACCGCAACAAAGAGTAGCCCCCGCTCGCCGCAACTAGAGAAAGCCTGCGCACAGCAACGGAAGACTCAACGCAGCCAATAAATAAATAAATAAATAAATAAAATCTATTAAAAAAAAAAGTCAACTTAAAAATGGTGGGAAAGCTTTGTGGCATTTTTACTTGCCCTCACCCTACCCACTCCTTGATGTGGAGGCAATCTTAAAGACATCAGCTGGTGTTCCAAGTGTGGGACCCTGGCCCCTGGTTCCAGAAGGAGCAGAACAGACCTTACTTGCAACTTATCGTTTATACCTGTTATAACTTATCTGGAGACTACCTGAAGGACTAACACAAGGCACTCCTCTCTATTTCACCTAACTCACAATCTTCTCAAGGTGGAAAAGCAGCAAGTATTGCTTAAAACCCTGTAAGATGATCCAAACACCCACAGCCACTTGGGCAAAAGATTAACAATGAGACATTCAACTGACTGCCTGAGATCTGGGTGAGAAAAGGGAGAGTTTCTCTGGGAAATTAGGGCAATCAAAAACACCTGTGTATATATGGCAATTTAGAAAGCCCAGGGTGAAATGCATGCTCAGGAAAGACCTAAAAAGATTTTAAGCTTTCATCTCAAGCTGATCCCTAGACTTAGCACAAGTCTGGCTAAGGGCCAAAGGAGGGCACAAAGTCAATCTGCAAAGACCAGGATGTGTGTTTGTTTGCTTGCTTAGCTCCTGGCAATCCAGGAATTCTTCATCAAAACACAAGCTAAGTAACAGAGACTTCAGTATCACACACAGCAAGAAATACAGTTTCTACAAAAAATGTTGGAAAACTCACTAGACAAATGGACAACTACAGCCTTCAACGATCAAACAACAGCAAAGCCTGGGGAAAATGAAAAAGCTGTATTCCAGAGTTACCAATATTCAAATGTCCAAATTTCAACAACAACAAAAAATCACAAGACATATAACGAAATAAGAAAGTATGGCCCACTCAAAGAATCAAAATAAATTAACAGAAACCACCCCTGAGGAAGCCCAGCATTGGACTTAGCAGTAAATTTTAAATTGATTGTCTTAAGCATGGTCATATCAGTAAAGGAAAACATGGACAAAGAACTAAAGAAAATCAATGAACAAAGAAAAAGAAAGAAAACAATGAACTAAATGAACAATGAACAAAGAACTAAAGAAAAACAATGAACAAAACAACACTATCAACAAAAAGACAGAAATTATTAAAAAGAACCAAACAGAAATTCAGGAGATAAAAAGACCAATAAGTAAGTGAAAAATTCAATAGGGCGTTCAATAGCAAATTTGAGCAGGCAAAGACAGAATCAGCAATCTTGAAGACAAGATAATTAAAACTATACAGTCTGAGGAACAAGAAAAAAAAAAAGAATGAAGAAAAGTGAAGAGAGGGCTTCCCTGGTGGCGCAGTGGTTGAGAGTCCACCTGCCGATGCAGGGGACACGGGTTCGTGCCCTGGTCCGGGAAGATCCCACATGCCACGGAGCAGCTGCACCCATGAGCCATGGCCGCTGAGCCTGCGCGTCCGGAGCCACTGCTTCACAATGGGAGAGGCCACAACAGTGAGAGGCCCGCGTACCGCAAAAAAAAAAAAAAGAAAAGTGAAGAGAGCCTAAGGGACCGGGGGACATCTTCAAAAGAAACAATATATGCATTAAGGGAATCCCAGAAGGAGAAGAGAGAAAGGGGAAGAAAGAGTATCTGAAGAAATAACTGCCGAAAACTTCCCAAATTTGATGAGAGACACGAGCCTACATGTTCAGAAGCTCAATGAACTTCAAGTAGGTTAAACTCAGACCCACATCTAAACATATCATAATCAAACTGTTGAAGCTAACAACAAGGAGAAAATATTCAAAACAGTAAGAGAGATGCAATTCATCATGTACAGGGGATCCCCAATCAGATTAACAGCCAATTTTGCATCAGAACTATGGAGTCCAGAAGGAATGACATATTTAAAGTGCTGACAGGGGCTTCCCTGGTGGCGCAGTGGTTGAGAGTCCACTTGCCGATGCAGGGGACACGGGTTTGTGCCCCGGTCCGGGAAGATCCCACATGCCGCGGAGCGGCTAGGCCCGTGAGCCATGGCCACTGAGCCTGCGCATCCGGAGCCTGTGCTCTGCAACGGGAGAGGCCACAACAGTGAGAGGCCCTCATTCTGCAAAAAAAAAAAAAAAAAAAAAAAGTGCTGACAGGAAAAACTGTCAACTTAGATTTCTACCCAGATAAACAAAAGCTGAGGGAGTTTATTACCACTACACCGGCCCTAAAAGGAATCCTTCAGGTTGAAATGAAAAGACACAAAACAGGAACTTCAAGCCATATGAAGATATAAAGATCTCCAGTAAAGGTAACTACATGAGCAAATATAAAAGTGAGCATTGTTATAGTTTTGGTTTATAACTCCACTTTTTATTTCCTACATGATTTAAAAGACAAATACATAAAAATAATTATAAATCTATGTTACTGAGCACACAATGTATGAAGATATAATTTGTGAGAACAACATAAAGGGGGGTGGGAGAATAGAGGTGTATAGGAGCAGAGTTTTTGTATGTTATTGAAGTTGGTACCAATTCAAACTAGACTGTTATAAATTTAGGATGTTACGTGTAATCCCTGTGGCAAAGCAAAAAGAAAATATAAAAAAAGCACACACAAAAGGAAATGAAAGGGGATCAAAACGGTTCATTACACCAAAAAAAAATTTTTTTTCTTCAACTAAACACAAAAGATGGCAGTAACAGAGGAAATGAGAGACAAAAGGGTATAAAACATACATGATAAAAATATTTCAATGAGCAAAGGTATCCATACTTGAATCAAAGGAAAAAATAAAACATAAAGAAGAACCCAATGGATATTTTAGAATTGAAATATATAATAACCAAAATAAAAAAACTGAGTGAATAAGCTTTTCAGCAGAACATAGAGGACAGAATAAAGAAACAGTGAACTGGAAGACAGAAGAACAGAAGTTATTCAACATGAACAACAAAGTGAAAACAGTAAACAGAGGCTTCAGGACCTATGGTTTTGTAATTAAAGATCTAATGTCTGTGTCACTGGAGTCCAAAAGGAAAGGACAAAGAGAGAAAGAAAGAAAAAGTACTAGAATAAATCATGGCTGAAAACCTCCCAAATGTGTGAAGAAGACATAAACCTACAGATTCAAGAAGCTGAGTGAACCCCAAGCAGAATAAACCCAAAGAAATATGCCAGGAAACATTATAATTAAAATTCAGAAAAATTACAAACAAAAGAAAACAAAAACGTTTGAATGACAGATTTCTCATCAGAAACTATGTAGTCCAGAATAAAGTGGGAGCACAGTATTTTTCCAGTGTTGAAAGAAACGAACTGTCAACCAGAAGCAATAACCAGGGAAAATGACCTTCAGAAATAAGGATAATTAAGAGACTTTATTGGCAGCAAACCTATCCTAAAAGAATGGCTAAAGAAAGTTCTCTAAACAGAAAGGAAATAATACAATAAGCAACTTTAGGAACAGAGAAAGAACACAGTAAGTAAAAATGCAGATAAATACATTGGCGTTTCCTTCTGTAACATATGATTTTAAAATTTACTAAAGACATTTATGCTACAAAACATGAATCAGATTCAAATAAGCTCACCAGTGAGGTGAGAGAGCTTAAGAAAAAATTAGAAATAAAAGATCAATTAAGAAATGACAGGCCCCACCTCCCGGCTGCTCCGTAAAGAGAGTGATCTCCCTGAGACTAGGGGCCATATACATTTGCGCCCTCAGCAGGACTCAGGACAAGACTGGTATAAGGCACGATTCAGCAAATGTTTGTTAAGTGGGTGCAAAAAAATCAAATTCCAGCCTGCCTGCCTCCAAGGCCTACATGTTTGACCACCATGCCACACTGCTCCAGTGAAGACTCACTCACAGACTGATGGAAGACAGCTGAACCAAGAAAAATGATCTTATCTCACGCTTCAGTGACAAAATAAAAGCCATCAGACATGGGAGAATTGTTCCAGGGCCTTCATCTTCCCACCACTGAATCTCTAAACCTCCCAGTATCTGTGTTCATCTTTTGTCTCATTCCTTCCTGTTACAATGAAGGGCCTGAGGACCTCTCCTTATCTCTGAGGCCCAGTGCCCTAGACCCCAGTCCCTCCTTCCCCTTCCATTATTCCCTTTCTCTTCTATGTTCCCATCTGGTCCTGCTTTATGGTCTCTGTGTCATTCCCAGCAGCAAACAAGCATAGTCTAGTATCTCTCATCTTAGAAAAATCATTCTTTGCCCCTCCTCCTACCATCACCTTAGCTCTCTGGGTTCTGTTCCCATTCACAGCCATGTTTCACAAGGAAATCGCCTACACATCTAGCTCCACTTCAGCAGTAGTGTTTTATTCCCTCTGACCTCAGGGAGGGTCCTATAACAATCTACCCTCCCACAAGTACTCTATCCAATTATTCCTGTTTTTTTAATTTTATTTATTTTTCATGATAATACATTATAAATTTTATAATATACATATCTGTACAGTTTGAATAAATTATAAAACAAATACCTATGTACCTGTACCCATCACCCAGCTTCAAAAACAAATCATTTCTGAATGACAAAACCCACCATGTAGCCCTCCCCAGTCACATCGCCTTCCCCTGCCTGAGGTAACCAGTGTCATTTTTCATGCATTGCTTTTTTGTATGGTTTTACAACATATTACTGCATCCATATATTGTAAAATTTTGCATGTTGTTCAACTTTATATAAACATATTCTTTCATGACTTTTTTGAATCAGTATTAGGTTTCCTGAGTTTTATCCATGTTGATACATGTAGCTGGAGTTCATTCATTTACTTTATTATAGTATTCCATTGTAAAAAAAAAAAAAAGACTAAATTTGAAGGAACACAAGACAGAATACAAACAAGAGATAATGCCTTAAGAGGCACAGAAGATGAAATGCTTTGGGTGTTTCTGTTTGTTTTATTTTTTTATGAAGAGGAAAAAAATGTTTGAGAGAAAATGATATGTTGAAGAGAGGCAAAGAAGATCCAACATACAGCAAATAGAAGTCCCTGCAGAAGAAAATCAAAGCAAGGCAACAGAACGAATATCAATACTAAAATTATAATTCAAAAACTTTGCTGAAATTAAAACTATATATATGAAAACTAGATCCTGGAAGAGCACACCACATGCATGACATATAAATCCAAAATGACCAACACCAAGATATATTTTAGTATAATAACTGGACTTTAACAGAAAAATCATTTCAGCATTAAAAAAAAAATGACCTATTAGAAAAACCTGCATCACTATCAGACTATGGCAACGTTTTTTTTTTAATATTTATTTATCTGCACTGGGTCTTAGTTGCAGCAACGCAGGCTCCTTAGTTGTGGCAGGCATGTGGGATCTAGTTCCCTGACCAGGGATCAAACCCGGGCCCCCTGCATTGGGAGCATGGAGTCTTAACCACTGTGCCACCAGGGAAGTCCCGACAACAATTCTTTATGCCAGAAGAAAAACAGGGTTACAAGATACTATATAAGATACTCAAAGAAAGGCAGTATGAGCCCAGGATTTTATATCCAGGAAAACTAATCTTCAAGGTAAAGGGCACAGGCAAAATGTTATCAATATAAAATAACTCAGAGAATATTGTTCCAACAGGTCGTTCCTAAGGAATGTACTAAAGAACAAGATTCATACAATCAGGACTTCCCTGGCAGTCCAGTGGTTAAGACTCTGCGCTTCCACTGCAGGGGGCATGGGTTCGATCCCTGGTCGGGGAACTAAGATCCCACATGCCACACTGTGCGGCCAAAAAAAATAAAAAATAAAATAAAATAAACACATGTTTAAAAACAAAAGATTCGGGGCTTCCCTGGTGGCGCAGTGGTTGAGAGTCCGCCTGCCGATGCAGAGGACGCGGCTTCATGCCCTGGTCCGGGAGGATCGCACATGCCGCGAAGCGGCTGGGCCCGTGAGCCACGGCCGTCGCTGAGCCTGTGCGTCCAGAGCCTGTGCTCCGCAACGGGAGAGGCCACAACAGTGAGAGGCCCGCGTACCACAAAAAAGAAAAGAAAAAACAAAAAAACAAAAGATTCATACAATCAAAATAACTAGAATGACGAGGTCCTACTGTATAGCACAGGGAACTATATTCACAGGGAACTTGTAATAACCTATAATGGAAAAGAATTTGAAAAAGAATATATATATTTATATGTAAATATATATGTATATCTGAATCACTTTGCTGTATACCAGAAACTAACACAACACTATAAATCAACAATACTTCAATTAAAAAAAAAACCAGAGATGTATCAATATGGTGATTAGCATTAAATATATGGTCATTTATAAAATTATAAATAAGTGTTCATTAAAAGGGAGAGAGTATAGTATATAATGGCTACATGATCTGACAATGTAGATATAGGTCAACCAAAAAATGAGGGGAGAAGGTGGAGACAACATACACAAAAAAATTTTTTAACAGTTTTCATTAATCATTGGTGGTAGTACATTAGTAGTGCCACTAGAGACTGTTATACAGTTAACATATGATAAAGCAAATTAGTAATTCCTGGATATTCTAATTTTATCATCCCCTGAGTCTTTGGGAACATGATTCTTGGTATGAAAGAAAGGAGATACTAATGTAATAAATGGGAGATTAAGTTTAAAAAAAACCTCTGTAGTCCTTTGTCAATATCACTGTTGATTGCCAAGATAGTTTTTATTATATTTATTTCTAACTCTATCCACTGAAAGGTCATAGGAACAATGATCAACCTAGTAGCAATAAGTATCCCTAGGATCTAGACTGCAGGTGTTCTGAAATTCCATTTCCCATTAAAAGAAGCCAGGAGTTCTTAGAGAAACAGCTAATTCCAGGTCTAAGGTGGAAAATGAGCCTGGAACAGTTGAACGTAAGAGATAGCAAGAAAATTATCAAAACTATTAGAATTGGGTCAAAAAGACTAAGGAACCGGCTTCCCTGGTGGCGCAGTGGTTGAGAGTCCACCTGCCAATGCAGGGGACACGGGTTCGTGCCCCAGTCCGGGAAGATCCCACATGCCGCGGAGCGGCTGGGTCCGTGAGCCATGGTCGCTGAGCCTGCGCGTCCGGAGCCTATGCTCCGCAACAGGAGAGGCCACAACAGTGAGAAGCCCACGTACCGCAAAAAAAAAAAAAAAAAAAGACTAAGGAACCAATATGAAGAGGCTCTTCCTAGACAACAACAGGACAATGTGAGCTTCAATTAGCAGTAAAAAAAAAAAAAAAGAAAGAAAAACACATAAAATATGGGTTGAAACCCATCAAATACATTTAAATGTATGACTCCACAGTGATAATAAAAAATAACTAACTGATCACCATCTGAAGATGACCGGGAACCAATTTATTACCTTAAAAACTAGGTAAATAAAAGGAAAGAATCAGACCATTCTTACATGAACTATACCACTGGGAATCAAACAGTAGATGAGAAGCATCTCCTTAAAATGCTATGCCACCTAATAAATGAAAACAAAATGATAGAATTATATCACTACTTTGCAACTCCCAATTAGCGAATCTCAGCACTGAGCATCAGCAACTGCTACAATCAAAGAGCAAAAAGCAGACATCACATGCCTCCTGTTGAAAGAACACACTACCATCCAAAATCTTGCCAAAGGAATTGAACCTGAGGCTGATTAAGCCTCTGTATCCAGCTGTAATTTGCAGGAAATACAACAGGACATAAAACATTTTGAAATGCACCATAACTATGCAATCTAGACTTTGGGAAACTCTACAGGCCAAATGCCCCAAGGTTTTTCAACTTACAGATTTTAAGGAAAAGGAAGAGATGAAAGGAAAAGATTAAAAAGAGACAGAGACTTCCCTGGTTGTCCAGCAGTTAAGACTCCACGCTCCCAAGGCAAGGGGCCCGGGTTCAATCCCTGGTCAGGGAACTAGATCCTGCATGCCACAACTAAAGATCCCGTGTGCCGCAACTAAGACCCAGCACAGCCAAATAAATAAATAAATTTTTTTTTAAAAAAAGTATGAGATATTTCTATCCACTAGGATGGCTAGATTTTTTTAAAATGGAAAATAACAAGTGCTAGCAAGGTCACAGACAAACTGGAACCCTTGTAAATTGCTGGTGGGAATGTTAAAATGATACACCCACTGTGGAAAACAGTTTGACAATTCATCAAAAACTTAAACATAGAATTATCATATGATCCAACAATTCCACTCCTATATATAGAAACAAAAAATTGAAAAACAGGTGTACAAACAGAAACTTGTACACAAATGTTCATAGGGGTACTACCACAATCACCAAAAGGTGGAAACAACCCAAATGCCCATCAGTTGATGACTGAATAAACCAAATGTGGTATATCCATATAATGGAATATTACTCGGCCATAAAAAGGAATGACATACTGATGATATATGCTACAATATGGATGAATCTCAAAAACATTACATTAAGTAAAAGAAGCCAAACATAAAAGGCCATGTATTGTATGATTCCCTTTACATGAAATGTTCACAGTTCACAGAGACAGAAAACAGATTAGTGGTTGCCAGGGACTGGGGGAAGGAGGAAATATTTTGGAACTAGATAGTGGTGATGGTTATACATTTGAATGTACTGAATGTCACTAATCATGAATTTTATGGTAAGTGTATTTTACCACAATTTAAGAAGTCAAAGCACATGTAGAGGTAGGGTGTCTAGGGCCACACTTCCTTCCAGGAGCCTATTAAAGTGAAAATAGCTGAGACCCAGTCGCCTTCCTCTCTGGCTTCTCTTGGCTTCCTTATGGCTTTTTTCTCTTCCACATGGCTGGGTGGACAAACTGAGAAATGCCTACAGAAAGCGATCACTAGTCACCAAGACCTGAAAGAGTGTGGGGGTTGCCAGAGACTAGCTCTGCCACAGACGGAGGAAAACAAGCTTTTCCAGACCTCCTAGGTATTCCTGCAAAAAGGCCTTTACATGCATTCAAAACGGTTATTATCCAAAACTCTGTGGGCCTATAAGGAATGAAGGTTCTAGGTGGTCTATATCCAGAATAATAGGATTTCTACATAGTTCTAGCTGAGGACCATATTAGGGTTTGAGGGCTATGGCAAGGACTAGCTAGATATTGACCAAACATGATTCACCTTCCTCCTGGGCACAAGCTATGGCCCTATGATTGAATTCTGGCAACAGAATATAGGTGGAAGTGATTAAGCCATTTCCAGGTCTGCGCATCAACAACTCCCACAAGATTGCCCCACCTGCCTCAGGTGACCTTGGAAGCCATGTGTAGAAAATGGTAGAGCCTCCATTACTCTAGGTTCTTTTGAATGTATTTTTTTACAGCAACTAGTGTTATTAAATATAAAAGAGTACTGGGATTTCCCTGGTGATCCAGTGGGTAAGACTCCGCACTCCCAATGCAGGGGGCCCGGGTTCAACCCCTGGTTGGGGAACTAGATCCCAAATGCATGCTGCAACTAAGAGTTCGCATGCCGCAAATAAGAAGTCCGCATGCCACAACTGAGAAGTGCGCATGCTGCAACTAAAAAAAAAATGATCCTGCATGCTGCAACGAAGATCCCGCGCACCACAACCAAGACCCGGCATAGCCTAAACGAATAAATAAATATTTAAAAATAATAATAATAAATATATAGAAGACTACTAGCATGAGAGCTAGTAGTAAAATGTCCCATTCTCTTACTGGTCAAAGGCAGGACTCAGGACTCAGATTTCCTGGGGTCACCTAAAAAAGAAATCATCTTGGTAACACCCTTTTGAAACAACTTAAGGACTTTTTAAGAATTAATACCAACTTTTTTTTTTTTTTTTTGGCTGCACCACGCACCTTGCAGGATCTTAGTTCCCCAACCAGGGATTGAAACTGGGCCCCTGGCAGTGAAAGCACAGAGTCCTAACCACTGGAATGTCACGGAATTCCCAATCCCAACTATTTTTAAACTCTTTTGTCTTTAAAACATTCTTGAAGATCTCAAATAGTCATGAAAATTAGAAGGCCAGACAGTACTATATTACCTCTGCTTTGCTGAAATACAGGCAGAGAAACTATGTGGCTTGTTAACCTCCCAACACATTAAAGGTTAAAGGATTTGTGCATCTGCTACCCAGGTTCACCCTTAGAAAATATTTTGTTACATTAAAGTTGGTACAACTAAAACGATATTACAGAATTTTAAAATGCGGTTTCCTTGGCCTGAATTTGCTCTTAATTATGTTCTAAAATCTAGGGAGACTATATATATATATATATATATATATATATATAATATCTTCTAAGCCAGTTAGTTAAGAAAGAAATCCATAAAAGTTTCCCTAAAGGGAAAAACGCACAAATTAAAGCCATCTTTTCAAGCTGAACAAAGTAAAAGAAGAGTTCAATAACAACAACAAATCAAAGGTCAAGACATACCTTTTTCTATTATATTTCTTTATAAAACCAGATGAGAACACAGAAAAATATGAACTCTATATTCACACATTCTACGCACTTACCCTAAAAATATAATAATTAACCATTATTGAGTGCTCACTGGTATCAGGCTTTGTAATAAGTGTTTTACATGGATTAATTTATTAAATCCTAACAATAACCCTATGAAATCGGTAATGATAGTATGTCCATTACATTTATATGGGATAAGTAAGGCTTAAAGAACTTAAGTAACTTGCATCAGGTAATAGAGTTGGAATCTGAGGTCAGAGAATGACTTAATCACTATACATTCACTCAAGAAGTATTTATTTAGTACCTCCTATATACAATTCTAGAAGCTGGAGATACAGCAGTAAGGAAAAACCAACCCAAATTCCTACCCTCATGAACCATATATCCTAATGTGTGAGAATGACAATAAATAACAAATATGTGACAGTAACAGGTGAATAAAGGACATGAATAAAAAGAGGGGAAGGGAATGACTAAGAGTGCTACTTTAAAAAGGCTGGTCAGGCTTCCCTGGGGGCGCAGTGGTTAAGAATCCGTCTGCCAATGCAGGAGACATGGGTCGGAGTCCTGGTCAGGGAAGATCCCACATGCCGCGGAGCAACTAAGTTTGTGCGCCACAACTACTGAGCCCACTCGCCTAGAGCCCGTGCTCTGCAACAAGAGAAGCCACCGCAATGAGAAGCCCACACACCGCCACGAAGAGTAGCCCCCGCTCGCCGCAACTAGAGAAAGCCTGCATGCAGCAATGAAAACCCAACACAGCCAAAAATAAATAAAATAAACAAATTTATTTTAAAAAATAATAATAAAAAGGCTGGTCAAGGAAGGCCTTTATCTGAACAGAGACCTAAATGAAATGAGGAAGCCAGTCATATAAATATATCCAGAAAAAGAACCCCTCACGTAGAGAAAACTACCAAGTATAGAAGTCCTCAATTAATAATTTTTAAAATGTCCTCAGGCAGGAGCATGCTTAATATATTTGGAGACCATCAAGGCAGCCAGTGTGAGCAGAGCTCAGTAACAAGAGGAGGAGTAGAAGGAAATGAGGTTAGAGAAGGCCAAGAGGCAGATCATGCAGACTTTAAGTACAAAGCAAGCACCTTCCATTTTGATCAACTGTGATGGAAAGCCACTTTTGAGTAGGGGATGGTAACAAACTTTGATTTTAGCTTTTACAGGATGATACCGATCTTGCTGTGTGCAAATTATCATGGGGGCAGAGGGGAGAGGAGGTAAAAGAACAGAATCAGGAAGACAGGTTTGGAGACTTTTATAGTAATCCAGATGAAAGATGATAGAGGCTAAGATTAAGGTACTGATGGAGCTAGTGGGGAAAAGTCTCATGCAATTTGAATGTAGCACCAACCAGAACTGATGGGCTGAATGTGGAATATGAGGTTAAGAAAAGAATCAAAAACAACTTCCATGTTTTGCTCTAAATAAATGAGTGAATGATAGTGCCATTTATTGATGTGGGAAAGACTGGGGAAGCAGTGGAATGGGAAGTGAAAAACAGGGTTCAGCTTTGGACCCATTAAGTTTGAAAGGTCTATTAGCTACCCAAATAGAAATGTTACATACACAACTGAAAATAGGAGAGCTCAAAAGAAAGGTCAAGACTAGAGAAATAAATGTGGGAATCAGCAGCACAGAGATGGAATGTTAAGTAATACAATCTGATGAGATTACATCAGGAGAGAGAATAGACTGCAAAAGCAGATTAAATACTGAACGCTCTAGCAGGTCTGCGTCTTTATTCCTGCTAGAGCGTTCAGTAGGAATAAAGACGCAGACCTACTAGAGAACGGACTTGAGGTTATGGGGAGGGGGAAGGGTGAGCTGTGACAGGGCGAGAGAGAGTCATGGACATATACACACTAACAAACGTAGTAAGGTAGATAGCTAGTGGGAAGCAGCCGCATGGCACAGGGATATTGGCTCGGTGCTTTGTGACAGCCTGGAGGGGTGGGATAGGGAGGGTGGGAGGGAGGGAAACGCAAGAGGGAAGACAAATGGGAACATATGTATATGTATAACTGATTCACTTTGTTATAAAGCAGAAACTAACACACCATTGTAAAGCAATTATACCCCAATAAAGATGTTAAAAAAAAAAAAAATACTGAACGCTCTCAAGCACCAGTGAGATTGGAAGAAAACCAAGACAGCATGGTCCCAGGAGCCAAATGATGGAATGATCAACCATGTCAAAAGCAACAGGTCGAGTGAGATGAAGACTGAAAACTGGCCACTGGGTTAGACCAATGATGACCTTCACATAAGTGTTTCAGTGGAATGACGGGGGACTAAAGCCTGACTTGACTGGAATGGGTTCAAGAGGAGAGGAAATGAAAGAAGATATAGACAACTCTTTCAAGTAGTTTTGTTATAAAGAGGAGCACTCTCCTACTCACAATTATTTCGTATCCCTTGCTCTTTTGCCTGAATAACTGCAAGAGCCTCTTAACTGGTTCCACATACCCATTCAGTCAATGCTCGCTAAAGTAGCCAAATAAGTGGGATTAAAATAAATGTTAGATCACGTGATTCTTATGCTCAAAACTCTCCAATGGCTTCTCATCTCGTTCAACATGAAAGTCAAAATCCTCACAGCTGCCTGTAAGACCCTTACCAATCTGAAACTCTCCACAGTTCAGCCCTCCTCTCCCCATCTTTCCCCTCTGAGCTCACCTACTACTCTTCCTCTTACTCTACTCCAGCCACACTTGGCTTCCTTGGTGTTCCTCAAACACAAATTTTAGAGCTGGAAGTATGCTTCTACCCCAAGGTGCTTCCTATTCCCTCTACCAAGTATACTCTTCCCCCCACATAATCTAAATGCCTCAATCTCTTACATTCTTCAGGTCTTTACTCAAACATCTCATTCCAAAGAGATGCCTTTCCTGATAATGCTATTTAAGCCATAAAATCCCCCATCACTCTATATTCCCCTTCCCTGCTTTATTGTCTTTGTAGTATTTATCACCGTATAGCATACTACATATTTTACTTATTTCTTTTATTATCTGATTCCCTCTACTAGAATAGAAACTTTGAAAGCAGCGTTTGTCATCTGCCTTTTTCACTTCTATAATCCCAACAGTAACCAAAAAATTTTAAAAAAACAAAAACAAAACAAAAAAAACTTCTTGAATCCAAGGATGAATGAATGAGAGGGAATGCAGGGTTAATGAAGTTTTTTCAAGATTGAAAATATTGTAGCATGCTTGTATGCTGATGAGAATCATCAACAGAAAAAAAACATTAATGACTCAGGAGTAGGAAAGAATAATTCCAAGAATAAAACTCTTATTTAGATGTAGGGGTTGGCCTTAGATGGGAATAGGAACAGATTATCCATAGCAATAAGAGAGAGGGAAAAGAATGCGGGTACAGGGCTTCCCTGGTGGTGCAGTGGTTGAGAGTCCGCCTGCCGGATGCGGGGGACACAGGTTCGTGCCCCGGTCCGGGAAGATCCCACATGCCGCGGAACGGCTGGGCCCGTGAGCCATGGCCGCTGAGCCTGCACGTCCGGAGGCTGTGCTCCGCAGCGGGAGAAGCCACAACAGTAAGAGGCCCGCGTACAGCAAAAAAAAAAAAAAAAAAAAGAATGCGGGTACAGATATAGGTAGGTTGGGTGACTTGTAATGGGAGCTTGTAGGATTATCTTTGTTTTTTCTTCAGTGAAACAGGAAGCAAGGACATCAACTGAGAGTAAAGAGGACAAATAGAGTGCTAAAAGTTTGAGGAGAACGATTAAACTATCATTTAAGAGTGAATGGAGGGAATTCCCTGGTGGTCCAGTGGTTAGGACTCTGTACTCTCACTGCTGAGGGGCTGGGTTCAATCCCTGGTCTGGGAACAAAGATCCCACAAGCCGTGTGGCACTGCCAAAAAAAAAAAAAAAAAAAAAGTGAATGGACTAGGGAATGTCATAGGATTGACTGTCATTGCTGAAAGACTCCTTAGGTTCATGATCACAAATTTAGATGTCAGCATTGTTGTGTTTTCCTCCAGCCACATTCAGCTGCCTAGACACAAGGGCAGGATAGGCAGAGTTGGTTTAATCATGGTTGGAATTTTCTCAAGCAGGTATGATAGAAGGTACTGAAGGTACATGCATAGCAGTAATTATGATAGCCCATGAAATGTTAAGTTGGACAAGGAGGAAAGTAGAGGCATGAGGTGACTGACAATGAAAAGGTAGTCTGGACTTCCCTGCTGGCTCAGTGGTTAAGAATCCGCCTGCCAATGCAGGGGACATGGGTTCGAGCCCTGGTCTGGGAAGATCCCACGTGCCACGGAGCAACTAAGCCCATGCGCCACAACTACTGAGCCTGCGCGCTAGAGCCCACAAGCCACAACGACTGAGCCCCCATGCCACAACTACTGAAGCCCACCTAGAACCCATACTCCACAACAACAGAAGCCACCGCAAAGAGAAACCCGTGCACCGCAATGAAGAGTAGCCCCTGCTCGCTGCAACTAGAGAAAGCCTGCATGCAGCAACGAAGACCCAATGCAGCCATAAATAAATAAATAAAATTTTTTTTTTTTTTTTAAAAATCAACAGACCAGAGGTTCCAAAGCGTTTGAACAATTTTTGGAAAGGAAATCCTAAAATAAATGTGAGCTAGAGAAACAGAAGATGATGTGAAGGTCAGAGTCTGGCAAGCTCAAAACTAAGATTTTAGAGGCAGAACAATTATTGGTAAAGATGAAAAGTACCTAATGAATATGGAAGTAAGAGGCTCAGGTTTATGTCAATTTTCCCCATCAATTATTTACTGTACTTCCACTGTACACATGGCTACAGTGCAGAGAAAAGTGTTTGGGAGTTAACAATGAGGAACAACAAAAAGGTGGTCAACTATGTCTGACTAACAATGCATTTTGTGTAAGTCCTTACTGCCAATAACGTCTAGTCTCTGCTCTCCCTTGAGGACTTTTTCCTCTTCCCCCAGGGCTAGCCCTTGACCCAACAACCTGGTTTTCAAAACTCTTTGGAACCCCAAGTATGTATATAGTGAAGAAAAACAACCAATAACTGCTGATAAAAAGTAATAATTACCAAGGTGCCATAGGGATTTTATCAAGAAAGTACAAAGCTAGGTGGCAAATTTAGCAGAGAATCATAAGCAGCTAAGACCAGCAATAAAGGAGGCATAATGATTGCAATATTAAGCTGCCTCTCACAGTCCTGATCATAGGTCACCATGAATAACTGGGGTGGAAAAAGCTTTTAGGTTGATCTTAGGCTATGGGCATCCAGTAAAACAAAGATGGGAAAAATCTGGAGGCAGATGTGTCCTACCCTCATCAGGAAACACTGTCCAACCTGCTTCAACCATCCCAGGCTCTCTGCTCCCAGTACCTCTGATGAAATCAAATCTTCCAAAGGTAACAGGTTTTCAGGAGCTGGCCCTTATTCATATTACTTCTGGACAAGAGGGGAGGGAGGGCCAATAAACATTCTGTATTGAGGGACTTCCCTGGTGGTCCAGTGAGTAAGACTCCACACTCCCAATGCAGGGAGCCCGGGTTCGATCCCTGGTCAGGGAATCAGATTCCACATGCACACCACAATAAGTGTCCGCATGCCACAACTAAGAGTCCACATGCCGCAACTAAGAGCCCACATGCTGCAACTAAATATCCCGCGTGCCCCAACTAAGACCCAGCGCAGCCTAACTAAATAAATAAATAAATAGACATTCTGTATTGAAAACTCAGAAAAATTCTCAAATGCCCATGTCTCAATCACCATGTCCTACCTACATTGTATCCTCCACACAGCTGCCAGAGTAATCCAGCTAAAAAACAAGAAAGACCACCCTGCTTCCCTACTTACTATCTTTTTACATAATACTAAAGACCATCTACAATCTAGGCTCCTTTAGTCTCTTAACTCAACATCTATAGCTTCAAGTTCAACTTCCAACAATACTAAATTGATTACAGTTCCCTACACAATATATGCAGCTTCCCCTCTGTATGTTTTGTGCCCCATGCTTTTGCCCGTATACTAATATTATAGTGCAGAATAAAGAGAAGATACTGATTTCCATGAAAATAATTTTGAAAATTCCTTAATGATGCCAAGAGAATTCAAAATTCAAAATATTTTAATCTTTTTCTATTCATTCAGTCCACAAATAATTCATTCAGTCAACAAGTAACTACTTAACATCTATTGTGACAAAGCCCTTGACTATGCATTATGATAGATAAAATGATGATATAGTTCCTACCCTCAGTAATTTACAACTTAAAAGCAGATATGAAATAATACAAAATGAATACAGAAGGATAGAAGTGCTATTTACTACAGCCCAATCATGGAAAAACAACTTCACAGAACAGTTTCTGTGGCATGAGTTAGGCCTGGAAACTTGAGTAGAATTTTAATGAGCAAAGACAGAGAAGAAAGAGCTTTTCAGATGAATGATTACTTAAAATAAATATATGGGGACTTCCCTGGTGGCACAGTGGTTAAGAATCCGCCTGCCAATGCAGGGGACACAGGTTTGATCCCTGGTCCGGGAAGATCCCACATGTCATTGGAGCAACTAAGCCCATGCACCACAACTACTCAGCCTGAGTTCTAGAGCCCGCAAGCCACAAATACTGAGCCTGTGTGCCACAACCACTGAGCCTGTGTGCCACAACCACTGAAGCCCATGCGCCTAGAGCTCGTGTTCTATAAGAGAAGCCACCACAACGAGAAGCACGCACACTGCAACGAAGAGTAGCCCCCGCTTGCTGCAACTAGAGAAAGCCCACACGCAGCAACGAAGACCCAACACAGCCAAATATAAATAAATTAAATAAATAAATAAATAAATTTAAAATATATATATACATATGAAAATGCCTAAGCAGTAAACAAATATTTACTGAATGTCCATTACGTACCAGTTAAAACACTAAAGGCTGGTATAATGATGAATAAAACAGCCTCTGAGGAGTTTTTTCTCTGATGAGAGACTGACAGCCAATCAGAATGAGGAAATACATGTTTCAAGTGCCAGCACACATATCTATGTTTCTAATAAATATTCAGACTAATAACTATGTTTCAAATACCATACTAGGCCCTAGGTAAATGAAAGAGTCTGGGCCTCAAAGAACTTACTTATGAGAGAGACAAACTATTTCAATAATGTACGCTACAATGGAGACAAAGCAAAGTCTTGGGAACCAAGAGAAGGGGCCTCTAACTCTGATTCTAATAAAAAGTGATAAGTATCAAGTAGACCTTGAATGCCAAGGTCTTCAAACTTTATTCTATGGTATCAAGAAGCTAATGAAAGTTTCTGAAGATAAAGCAATAAAATGATCATTTAACAAATACTTATCTATCACTGGAACTCAGGTAGGCAAGGAGTTCCAATCTTTTTTTTAATTAGAATGCAGAATAAATCAGAGGTTAAAAGACTAAAAACAAGTAAATGCAGTTAAAATATTACAACAACCAAGACAAAAATTTATAAATGCTGAATTAAGGTGATGACAGTGAGAACAAAGATTTGAAAGATGTTATGAAGACAGAATCAGCAGAACCTGGATAAGGGGGTCAAGGGAGAGGGAAAAGTCAAAGACCATGGATATAATTTCAAGTTTGATGACAAGAAAAAGGAAAGACACGGGGAGACCACATTTCAAAGGAGAAATAATGGATTCTATTTCAATGATACAGTAAGCCACTGAGCTAGAGATCCAAGTTCTGCATCCTGTTCAGAAATTATTCCTAAATACCCGCATGGTATAACATGTAACAAGCATTATTCCGTATCATGAGAAATGGAGAACAAAGTCATTTGTGAAAGGTAGATGCTTGGTGATCAGTCAGGTTCTTATTCCCTGAATGAATGGAATAATCCATCCAGCCTCATAACACACGAAACTGAAATTTTTAACTTTTCAACATCAAATAATTTCTAGTTATGGACTTTCAAGGACACTATCAGTTTATGAAAATCACAAATGTTAAGATCACAAATGCTGAGGGTCTAATGTGGAAATATTAAGCCCAGAAATGGAAATGTAGAGCTAAGGAAAGAGGTCAGGCCTAGAGACTCAGATCACTCTACAAGGAGGTTCTGTGACACAATGCTATGAACAAAGAGAACTACAGACCCTATTATACATCCTAAGCACTTGCCACAAATAGGGTAAGCCTGCTAAAAAACAAAGTACAATTAAGAAAAACGCTGGGAATTCCCTGGCAGTCCGGTGGTTAGGACTTGGTACTTTCACTGTGGGGGTCCGGGTTCAATCCCTAGTGGGGGAACTAAGATCCCCCAAGCTGCACAGTGTGGCCAAAAGAAAAAAGCTAAGGACAGAGGACATATCCGCAAGGAACATATTGGGGACAGAGACAGAAAACAGTAAAAGACACCCAAGAAGCAGTCAGAGTAACAGGAGTAGAATGGACATTATGACAAAAGAGAAGAAAATATCAAGAAGGAACACATGCAAAAATTAATCAAAATAAAGCTGAGGTAGTCATACTAATATCAGATAAAAGACACTTTAAAATGCATAATTGTAGTATAAAAGCTCACTATAAAATAACCGACGTTTATTTCACCAGAAACGTTTAACAATTGTATTGTACACTTGAATGCACCTAATAAAGAGAAAAACAAAAAAACAAAAACAAAAAAAAGAAGGAACACATGGTCAAGACTGACAAATAGTTCACAGAGGTCAGAGAAGATGAGGAATGGGGAAAGGCTATCATATTTAATCATTTAAAGGTCCCTGGGACTGCTGCATCTCTCTGTGTAATTCACAATGAAAACTTTTCACAAATAGCCACACATTTTTTTTTTTTTTTTTTAATTTTTGGCTGCGTTGGGTCTTCATGGCTACGTGGGCTTTCTCTAGTTGCGGCGAGTGGGGTCTACTCTTCCTTGCAGTGTGCAGGCTTCTCATTGCGGTGACTTCTCTTGTTGCGGAACACGGGCTCTAGGCGCACGGGATTCAGTAGTTGTGGCGCACGGGCTTAGTTGCTCCGTGGTATGTGGGATCTACCCGGACCAGGTCTCAAACCTGTGTCCCCTGCATTGGCAGGCGATTCTTAACCACTGCGCCACCAGGGAAGCCCCAACACACATTATTTTTTAATTAAAAAAAAAAGGAAAAGTTTTAGTATCCATCATGGTATAATCACACAATGGAAAATCACACAGCAATGAAAAAGAACAAGCTTTTTCTAAAAGCAACAACACAGATGAATCTCACAGACATAATGAAAGAATCTAGTCACAAAAGAGTACAAACTGTATGATTCCATTTATATGAAGTTCAGAAGAGGCAAAACTAATCCATGGTGATAGAGTTTGGGAGAGTGGTTACCTCTGGAGAAGGGTAATACCTGGGAGAAAGTACAAAGGAACATTCTAGGGTACTGGAAATGTTCTACATCCTGATCTGAGGTGTGGTCACATAGGTGTATTCATTCTGTAAAAGTTCATGGGCTGAACGAACCTTTGATTTGCACACTGTAGATAAGTCACATCTCAATTAAAAAGTAAATAAACAAACACACAAAGTTACTGGGAACCTTGAAGACAACACTTTGGGGGAATTTATTTGTAGAAGCCAAATCACAATATGGGGGATGTATACAAGGTGAAGAAGCTGAGACAGTGAATACAAACTCGTTTTTCAAGAAGGTTGCTGGTAAAGCAAAAATGAGATTACAAAGTAGCTTAGGTAGGTTACAAAACTCAGGGAAATCATGTTGTTTTGTTTTTATTTGAGGTATAAGACAAAGAGAAAATAACATACATAACAAGGGCCTACAGCCTATGAGAGGGAATGAAATCAAGAACATAGAGGGATTAGCCTTGGAAAAGAGGATGAATACTTCCTTCTTTGAGATTTAAAAGATGAGAGAACACAGAAATCCTGAGATAGAGAAGAGGGAGAAATCAAGTTACCTTGAACTCTTTAGTGAAGCATGTGATAAGGTCAATTAGACCAGGTAAATTGAGTCAGGAAAGGATCTGGGCTTTAAGTACATTTTTAAATGTTTCAAATAGGAACTGCAGAGAATATAAAACACAAGGATGAAGAAGGAAATTCCAGTAAGAGGACAATGCTCAGTGGCCTGAAAGCAAGGGCAGAAATGGCACAGTCTACGCAGGACTAGGTGGAGAATACAAGATAAAAAAACAAAAGGAGGGGGGCTTCCCTGGTGGCGCAGTGGTTGAGAATCTGTCTGTTGATGCAGGGGACACGGGTTCGAGACCTGGTCCGGGAAAATCCCACATGCCACGGAGCAGCGATGCCCGTGCGCCACAACTACTGAGCCCACGTGCCACAGCTACTGAAGCCCCCACGCCTAGAGCCCATGCTCCTCAACAAGAGGAGCCATTGCAATGAGAAGCCCGTGCACCACAACGAAGAGAAGCCCCCCTCACAGCAACTAGAGAAAGCCCACGCACAACAACGAAGACCCAACGCAGCCAAAAATAAATAAATTAATTTTTTTAAAAAAGGGAGGGAAAAGTCCAAGGGCTAACATGTGCATCACTGAAACTATATAATAAAGAATGATGTCTAAGGAAAATACTTATTTAACACACAGGAAAGAGGCAGAAGACCTAACAGAACTCTTCAAAGATCCAAAGATGAAGTCACTAGGGTCTAGAGTAGAGTGTGCGAAAGGGAAGCTGTCACTAGAGTTCATTACTACAGAACATTTTTCTGTAACTCCCACAAGATCAAGAACCACATATTCTCCTTTCACTGAACTTCCTACAGCTACTAGTGACAACTTCTCCTCCCTGATAAAACTGACCTTTATCCCCTACTTCTAAATACACCTACACTTGATTAATAAATTATATAAACATATCCTGTCCATTCAGAAACTCCATGAACTTTTTACACTTCTATCTGTGTTCTCCCACTAAGGTGTTTTCAGTGGTACAATCCTAGAAGGCAGAGACTATATCCACGAATTCTCTGTTCACAGTATTGGGTTTGGGATTACACACATGCATCCCCAAAGCACATGTTTTAAAAACTGCTTTCTCGTGAAATGAATCATTACTGGAGAGAAACTTTAACAATGCTTCAGAACATATTCCTACACGACTATAACGATGGCCAAATCAGAGAATGCTTAGGAATGACACCCGTTTTCACAACTGCCAACATAACCTCTAGAAAGTAGGATAACATTTACTATATTATTGACTATTTGCCCCTCTGGATAATTCCTCCATACCTCTTTAGTAAACCTATTCTTTGCACTTCATTTACTCCCAGCCCACATTCTAGCGTCCCTTCTTCCCATCCAGAACCCCTAACCGCCAACGCCCCACAGGACCATTTTTCAGCCGTACTCCCTCATTTCCTATTCAACCCCAGACCATCACTTCCATCCACTTCTCCACTCCCCATTTTTCTGCCTCTCCAGACCTCCCATTCCTTCTGCCGAACTATTCAGTCCCCACCCCTTCAACGCCCCAGCCCAAGTCTTCCCGCCTGAGATCGCCCTCCCCCATCGCTCCCTTTCAGGCTCCCCCTCCCCAACCCTTCCCTCCGAGACCCCGGCCAGCACTACCTGCTCCCTGACTTCGGGCCCTGCGGGCCCCACCCGCTCCTCCAGTAGCTGCCTCCCGGACGGCGCTCGCCGGCGCGAGGGCAGGGGCTGGGGCAGCTCCGCTGCCCGCTGAGCCCCATCCTCCCGGCGGGCGGCCGGCGGCGGCGGCGGCAGCTGCGGTCGGTCGCGGCAGCGGCTCCGCTTCATATCTGCGGCTGGGCCCTGGGCGTCAGCGCAGCGAATGTCCCGGACCCGCACGGCCGCGGGCCGCGGCGCTACCGCGCCAACCACCGCCCGCGGCCACCATGGCCCGGCGGGCGCCCGAAGCCACCGACCCCAGCCAGCAGCTCCTCTGCGCTTTCTGGGGCCTCAAGAGCCGCGGCCTCCTCGGCGCTCCTTACGGAGGCGGCAGCATCGCCGCAGTGTCTTCTTCTCCCACCCGGTGCACGCTCGGGCGGCCAGCAGCCGCCGCCGCCGCCGCCTCCGCCTCCACCGCAGCAGCCGGCTACACAGCCAGACGCCAACAGCTTGCCTGTAGCCCGGCCCCGCCCCTCCCTTCCCCTCGCGCGCGCGCACCGGGAGCCCGCCCGCCACCTCTGGCCGCGCGCCGCCTCCCGCGCACGCGCCAGCGAACGGTCGCGAGAGACCCGCCCTTGGCCCCACCGCGTGGTGGGGGTGGGAGGGAGCGGAGAGCGGAAGAGGGCGGGGCCCCGACGCGCCCGCTGCGGCCGTGGAAGCTCCTTGATTCGTTCATTCATTCATCCATTCATGAAATTGTGTGTCTGGCCAAGCTAAGTGGTGGGGATCCAAAAGTGAATTACAACCGATCAGCGTCCTCAAGGAAGTAGGTGGAGAGGGACCAGGAGCAGCAAGGAGACAAAATAGACAACCAGTAAACAGAACACTAATGCCTGCCTTTTTGTTGAGCACCTTCCAACCAACCGTCAACTGATCTTCACATCACACTTTGAAGGCAGGTCTGCTCATTCTCCTGTTATAGATAAGAAGACCGACGGGAAGTAATATGTACCAGGTCACTGAGCAAACTCAAATTCTGGCTTTTCTGCCCCTTTTCACTGTTTCCTGTTGCTCCCAGAAAGTAAAACAGGGTGTGGAAAGTCCTATAAAAGAGGAAGAAGTGATGGATTCCTTCAAGTGGAAGGCGAAGACAAAAAGGCATCCCCATCATTCCCCACTGACAATGAAGTCATCATGTTATAGCCCAGTCCAGCCTGGCCACAGCGGTGGGCAGCGCAGCCTGCCTCTTTCAGTGACTCATCTGCTCAGCAACGTGGCTGTAGCTCAGCCCTGTCTGACCTCCTCCTTCTGGCTTTAGCTGGTCTGCCAAAGCACCATGTTTTTCCTCTTTTGTCTTGACTGGCGTTCTTTCACAGAAGCCTTTACTGAAGGGTTCACCCATTTTTGCTTGGCCTCCGCCCTAAACCCTTTCTGAGAGGTAATAATAGCTAACATTATAGCATAACTACTGTATACCAGACACTGTGCATTCAATTCACACATGTGCAAACAAGAGGTAAGTTGTATTATTTCCAGTTTACAGTTGAGATTCAAGTTACATAATATGCTCAATATGACACAGCTAGTAAGTGCAGAGCCAGGATTCAAACCAAGGTCTGTCAGATACCAGAGCCTACACACACAACCAGTGTACTCTACAGCCAATCATCAGTCTGATCCTGTATTCCCTGTTTCAGTTCCTCACCACCATCCATCCAGTTGCCTCAACCAGAAACCTGGAAGTCATCCTAGACTCCTTCCTTCCCCTCCTGCCCCCACACCCAATTAATGAACAAGTCCTGCTGCTTCTATAACCTTACCATCTCTCCAATCTGTCTCCTTTTTCCATCCCACTGGTACTACCTCAGCTCAAGTCTTATCTTCTCTCACCTACTTGACTGGGAAATCTTTCTAAATCATTCACCTACAGCAAGTCCCTTTCTCTTCAAACCCATCCTCCAAAAAGCCTTTACAAGAACCTTCATATAACATGTGACTCCCTTGCTTAAAACAGTTAAATAGATTTCCATGACCCTCAGGATGAGGTCTACTATATTTACTATGATTGGCAAGACCATCTGAAATCTGGTCTCTGTCTACCTCACCTTCTCCTATTAATCCCTGCTATGTCAATTATTTATAGTTATGCCAGCTGTTTATAGTTCCCTGCATGTACAGGGTCTGACACATTCTTGGTTACAAACAACAGAAACAAACTGATTATCCTAAGCCTAAGGGGGAATTATTAGAAGGCTATACAGAGGGGCTCACAGAACAGAACAGAGATTGGAAAATCAGGCTTATGAAACTGGCAGGAAACAAGGAGTCTCTCCAGAGTACACATTAGGGACAATTTCAGGACAGTGCTGTCACCACCACTCCCACACCACCACCAGACAATGTGCTATGCTGCTGCCACATACTTGTGCAAAGGGATTCTATCCTTCTCTCCTCTCTAATTGCATCACCATTCCAGATTCACAGTCTCTGGCAAGAGAATCCACTGACTCAGCCTTGGCAACTTAGGGACCAGAACTCCATTTCAACCTCTTGCCTTCCACTATAGGGACTAAGAAAGTCAGTGTGGCAAATAGACTCTAAGGTTGCCCTCATGATCCACCTCCTCTCCAGTGTTTATGCCTTTGTGTGATCTCCTCCCCTTGAGGTGAGTGGGACCTGTGACTTGCTTCTAAACAGCAAAAATGATGTGGTATCACTTCCATGATTACATTACATTATATAAGATTCTGTCTTGCTAACAGACTCACTCTCATGAGTGAGATTTCCATACAAATCTCATTCTCCTAATGGCCTTGAAGAACCAAGCTACCATATTCTGAACTGCCTGTAGAGAGGGTCATGTGGTAGAAAGTTGCAGGCAACCTCTAGAAGCTATGGGCAGCCTCTGGCCCAAAAGCCAGCCAAAAAACAAACACAAAAAACTCAGTCCTACAACCACAAGAAAAAAATTTTTTTCTTGTAGTATAGTTGCTTTACAATGTAGTGTTAGTTTCTGCTGTACAATGAAGTGAATCAGCTATATGTATACATATTTCCCCTCCCTCTTGGACCTCCCTCCCACCCCCCCATCCCACCCATCTAGGTCATCACAGAGCACCAAGCTGAGCTCCCTGTGCTATACAGCAGGTTCCCACTAGCTATCTATTTTATGCATGGTAGTGTATATACGTCAATCCTAATCTCCCAATTCGTCCCACCCTCCCTTTCCCCTCTCTGTGTCCACAGGTACATTCTCTACATCTGCGTCTCTATTCCTGCCACACAAATAGGTTCATCCATACCATTTTTCTAGATTCCACATATATGTGCTAATATACGATATTTGTTTTTCTCTTTCTGACTTAACTTCACTCTGTATGACAGACTCTAGGTCCATCCACCTCACTACAAATAACTCAATTTCGTTCCTTTTTATGGCTGAGTAATATTCCATTGGATATATGTACCACATCTTCTTTTTCCATTCATCTGTCAATGGACATTTAGGTTGTTTCCATGTCCTGGCTATTGTAAATAGTGTTGCAATGAACATTGGGGTTACATGTGTCTTTTTGAATTATTTTTCTCAGGGTATATGCCCAGTAGTGGGATTGCTGGGTCATATGGTAGTTCTATTTTTAGTTTTTTAATGAACGTCCATACTGTTCTCCATAGTGGCTGTATCAATTTACATTCCCACAGTGCAGGAGGGCTCCCTTTTCTCCACGCCCCCTCCAGCATTTATTGTTTGTAGATTTTTTGATGATGGCCATTCTGCCGGTGTGAGGTGATATCTCATTGTGATTTTGATTTGCATTTCTCTAATAACTAGTGATGTTGAGCATCTTTTCATGTGCCTCTTGGCCATCTGTATGTCTTCTTTGGAGAAATGTCTATTTAGGCCTTCCACCCATTTTTGGATTGGGTTGTTTGTTTTTTTGATATTGAGCTCCATGAGCTGCTTGTATATTTTGGAGATTAATCCTTTGTCCATTGCTTCATTTGCAAATATTTTCTCCCATTCTGAGGGTTGTCTTTACATCTTGTGTCGGGTTTCCTTTGCTGTGCAAAAGCTTTTAAGTTTCATCAGGTCCCATTTGTTTATTTTTTGTTTTATTTTCATTACTCTAGGAGGTAGGTCAAAAAAGATCTTGCTGTGATTTATGTCAAAGAGTGGTCTTCCTATTTTTTCCTCTAAGAGTTTTATAGTGTTGGCCTTACATTTAGATCTTTAATCCATTTTGAGTTTATTTTTGTGTATGGTGTTAGGTCGTGTTCTGATTTCATTCTTTTACATGTAGCTGTCCAGTTTTCCCAGCACCACTTATTGAAGAGGCTGTCTTTTCTTCATTGTATATTCTTGCCTCCTTTGTCATAGATTAGGTGACCATAGGTGCATGGGTTTATCTCTGGGCTTTCTATCCTGTACCATTGATCTATATTTCTGTTTTTGTGCCAGTACCATACTGTCTTGAATACTGTAACTTTGTAGTAGAGTCTGAAGTCGGGGAGCCTGATTCCTCCAGCTCCGTTTTTCTTTCTCAAGATTGCTTTGGCTATTCAGGGTCTTTTGTGTTTCCATACAAATTGTAAAACTTTTTGTCCTAATTCTGTGAAAAATGCCATTGACAATTTGATAGGGATTGCATTGAACCTGTAGATTGCTTTGGGTAGTATAGTCATTTTCACAATATTGATTCTTCCAATCCAAGAACATGGTATATCTCTCCATCTGTTTGTATCATCTTTGATTTCTTTCATCAGTGCTTTATAGTTTTCTGAGTACAGGTCTTTTGCCTCCTTAGGCAGGTTTATTCCTAGGTATTCTTTCTGTTGTGATGGTAAATGGGATTGTTTCCTTAATTTCTCCTTCTGATTTTTCGTTAGTGTATAGGAATGCAAGAGATTTCTGTGCATTAATTTTGTATCCTGCAACTTTACCAAATTCATTGATTAGCTCTAGTAGTTTTCTGGTGGCATCTTTAGGATTTTCTATGTATAGTATCATACCATCTGCAAACAGTGACAGTTTTACTTCTTCTTTTCCAGTTTGTATTCCTTTTGTTTCTTTTTCTTCTCTGACTGCCATGGCTAGGACTTCCAAAACTATGTTGAATAATAGTGGCAAGAGTGGACATCCTTGTCTTGTTCCTGATCTTAGAGGAAATGCTTTCAGTTTTTCACCATTGAGAATGAAGTTTGCTGTGGGTTTGTCATATGTGGCCTTTATTATGTTGAGGTAGTTTCCCTCTATGCCCACCTTCCAGAGAGTTTTTATCATAAATGGGTGTTGAATTTTGTCAAAAGCCTTTTCTGCATCTATTGAGATGATCATATGGTTTTTATTATTTAATTTGTTAATATGGTGTATCACACTGATTGATTTGCATATATTGAAGAATCCTTGCATACCTGGGATAAATCCCACTTGATCATGGTGTATGATCCTTTTAATGTGTTGTTGGATTCTGTTTGCTAGAATTTTGTTGAGGATTTTTGTGTCTGTGTTCATCAGTGATATTGGTCTGTAATTTTCTTTTTTTGTGGTATCAGGGTGATGGTGGCCTTACAGGACGAGTTTGGGAGTGTTCCTCCCTCTGCAACACCTGAGTGAGCTTGGAAACAAACCTCTCCAGTTGAATCTCCAGATGAGAATATATCCCAGCCATATCTGGACTCCTGGTCCACAGAAATTGTGAGATAAATGCTTATTATTTTAAGCTGATAAGCTTATGGTAAGTTATTACACAGGAATAGAAAACTAATACATCCAGATACTCGCTTTCTCAGGCCAGAGGTGGCCATGTGACACAATCTGGCCTGAACCCCCTCTTGCTCCTATCTTCCCTACATTAATAAATGACAAGCCGATTTTTTTCAGTTGCTCAGGCCAAAACCTCAGAATGATAGTTGAATCCTTTCCTTCTCACACACTTCACATCCATTCCACTAGCAAATTCTATGCAAATTAAGAGAATTTTACAATTATCTGGGAGAGAGGTGATGATGACATGTAGAAAGAAAGTGATCATCGTAATGAAAGAAAGTGAATCTTAGAGAGACTCAGAAAGCAGAAACAACAGGAACTGTTGACTCATCTGGGTAGAGAGAAAGAGAGAAGATTCGAGAATGATTTCCAGGTTTCTGGCTTGGACAACTGATATAGGGAACAGTGAAGAAGAAGTTTGAAGGAGATTATAATTAATTTTCAGATATGTTTGCTCTTTTTTTTTTTTTCTCTTAAGTACCAGTGACATACCCAAGTGAAGATGGTAGGGTGAGCTATTGATTAAATTGCTTTAGAGTTCAGAACTGAGGGCTACCAGTATTTAGATGTATGACAAATATAAACTGTTCAATAATCTTGGGTTTATACATGTTATGACATCTCTTTTCTGTTTCCTAGTTAGCCACTCAGGCTCCTCATGTCATATTATCAGGAAGTCTAGTCTCTCCTCCTTAATTATCTAAGAACTCCAATGTTCCTATATATTCTAAAAGGTAAGTATGGTAGTCATCTATTGTTACATAACAAAGCATCTCAAAATTTGTGAATTAAAACAACAAGCATTTATTTATCTGACAATTCTGTGGGTCAGCTGGTTGGTTCTTATGGCCTGGGCCAGTTTAGCTGATCACTTCTTAGTCTGCAAATGCATCTGCAGTTAGCTGAGGATTGACAGGTGGCTAGATAATCTAGAATGGCCTTTCTCAGACATCTGACAGTTTTCAAGCTGTTGACCATAACAATGGGGCCAAAAAAGTCAAATATCTCTCATCATCCAGCAGACTGGCTTGAATTTCTTCACATGGCAGCAGTATAGGGGTCCCAAGAATGGAAAAAAAAGCCTCAATGTGAAAGCACTTTTCAAGTCTTTCTTGGAGTCACATTGGCAATTGTGCCATTGCCAAAGCAAGTCATAAATCACACAGCAAGTCACTGCCAAAGCAAGTCAATGTGGGAACGAACTAAAGTGACATGGCAAGGGGTATCAAAGAGGGGAAGAATGTGTAGCTCTCTTTGAAATCTACTCCAGGAAGATCAGTACAATTTCCACAGTCAAGTCCAGCTAGAATTAAATGAGTCCATGAGCATCATTGCATCCTGGGACCATGTTTGAAGTGAATGTCTGTGTCCCCCCAAAATTCATATGTTGAAGCCCTAACTTCCAATGTGGCTATATTTGAAGATGGGGCCACTAAGGAAGTAATTAAGGTTAAATGAAGTTGTAAGGGGGCCTGGATCCAATAGGATTTTTATCCTTGTAAGAAGAGACACCACGGGGTGTTTGCTCTCCCCCACCCCAGGCACCTATGCAGAATAGGACATGTGACTATCTAGCAAAGAGGTGGCTACCTACAAGCCAAGAAGAGAGCTGTCACCAGAAACCCAAGCAGCTAGAATCTTGATCTTGGACTTTTAGCCTCCAGAACTGTGAGAAAATAAATTTCTGTTGTTTACACCACCCAGTCTAGGTTTTCATTGCTGTTGTTGTTGTTGTTGTTTTGGCTGCGCCTTGGAGGCTTGCAGGATCTTAATTTTCCCACCAGGGATCCAACCCGGGCCCACGGCAGTGAAAGTGCCAAGTCCTAACCACTGGACCACCAGGGAATTCCCGTAGGGTATTTTGTTATGGCAGCCCAAGCAGACTAATACAGACCACATAACAAGGTCCTCCCAATCCAGCGAAGGTTTTTTGAGATAGGACAATCCCATTCCCTTGGTACCCAGCTCAGCCAAATATGCCCAGGCCACAGTTCCCACAATTGAAGCTCTTAGTCCTGTATGTTTTCCGTTTCCATACACAGCACAGTGAATTTCCAGGGAAACAAGCAGTCCCAGGACAAGTTTCCCAAGGAGCCCACATCCTAGAGATCTGCAGTGTTTCCTCTTAAACAGTCAATAGAGAGAGTGTCTAATTATGTCTCCTTTCCCTAGTCAATGATTGCTTGCTAATCCTCCTAAGGGAGGATACTCTCAGTGTTTCTAGGGGGCTGAGGAATCATTACATACCCTCTTGGAAAAGCCTGCTTTCAGTGATACTAACATTCTCTACTCTTCTATGAAAGATTCCTTAGGTGATTTGAAGGGGCCCACATTACTCTTCTAAGAGTTAGCTTCAAGGATTCCTTATTACAATTATGGTAAAAACAGATCCTTGTCCCCCAATATCCATTCTTCCCTTTTCATATGATTGGACACATGCCACCTAAAATAAAGCAAAATTTCCAGCCTTCTTTGTAGCTAAATATAACCATGTAACTAAGCTCTGACCGTGAGCTGTGAGCTTGAGTGATGAGAGCAACTTTTGAAGTATGCTCTAAAAGGGAAAAGCCATGTCTTTCCTTTGTTCTACCTATTGCTTATAAAGTGGTCATGGTAGTAATCTACCTTGGACCACAGGTATAAGAAAACATCAAAAGGATGGCAATGCAACAATGTAGAAAGTGCCAAGATAAACTCATGGAGCAGAGCTGCCATCCTTGCCCTCTCTAGTATTATGTGAGAGAGAAATATATCTCTGTCTTAAGTTACTGTAATTTTGGGTGTCTGTTACATGTAACTAATCCTCCATCATTATCACTTACTATGATGATTTCTAGTACCTGTTTTGCAGAGCTGATGGATCCAAATGTAACCTTGGGCAGGGCACCAGCTACAGATGGAAACTGAAGCCTTATTAAATACATTAGGATACACTTGGCAATAAAGGAAACAGGACTCTCAGGGAAATTCAAGACTAAAAGTACAGCTGTCCTCAGGGAATTTGGAACTGGAAGCATATCTAGGACCCTCAGCAGCAGGAGTGTAGAGCATTTTACTCTATACTCTTGTCATTACCATGACTAAGTTTCTCTCTTGGTCTCTCATGTGTCTTTTTGTGTTTCCTCCCAGAACTAACCAGCTTATTTACCCTCTGTTCTGTATTATTGCTTTATATCATCACTTCTATCTACCAATATTTTCTACTTAGGCAAAATTTTGTCTTAGTCACCGCCTCTTCTGTACTAACTGGCTTCTTTATGCAATTTTAAAAACTTCCTTGCTTCTAATGTCTGATTCATTCCCTATTTTCTAATTCATTTGCCTAAAGATGAGAAGCTAATTGGCCAAACTTTACCTGTCAAGTACTTTAATAGCTGCTGGATAACCTACACATTAGTTAGGGGTGCCTTCCTGGTGTAATCAGCAATGTCTAGGAACTGGGAAGATGGTGTCATGTGGTACAGAATATGATTGCATAGGATTATCCCTTGACAGAGGTATGGGAGAGACGATTTTCCATAAAGGTGGATGGTGGACTTCTCTGGAACTATGAGTACCATGTCTTAGATATATTGAAGAGAAATAAAAGTGGAGACCAGAAACCCGTAAGGAGTCTATTACAAAGGAATAGGTAACAGGTACTTGTCAGAGTTTTATAGTAGTAGGGTTAGAGAGGAAGGGAGAGACTGAAGAAATATTAAAGCTGTACAATTTATAGGGCTTGATGAATAGCCAGAGAGGAGAAATGGGCAAATAGGATGAATCAGGGATAATCTTCAGGATTATGGTTTAAATAACCAGGTGGATGATGGTGTCTTTCACTGACGTAGAGAATACTGAAGGAAGAACAAGTTTCATAATTTCATTTACTCATTTATTCACAAACTAAACAAGTATTTGTTTAAACTTCCATGGAAGAGAAATATTAAACAAATGCATTCAGAAAAAGAACAAATGTACTCAAAGAAGTACAATTTGGGGACATGTTGATTTTGTGGTGCCTATGAGATAAACAAGATGGATATATGGGTCTAAAGTTCAGGGAATGCTCTCAGTATATATATATATATATATATATATATATATATATATATACACACATGCACACACACATGCACACACACACATATACAGAATGAAACTTATGAACAGGCATATGCTCACAACTTTCTCTCCTGCCCGAGTCTTCCCCTGGCCAAGAGAGTTCTATAGATGCCAGACTGCTTCTTTGGGCTTGGGGATGCAGGACAAGGAGAATAATAAATAAGAAGAATAATTAAAGGGAAAAAAGAAGTAGAACTTAGTTCAAGAAGCTGAGTTGCTCTACACGGGAAGGAGCTGTAAGACGGGAGGAAAGGGAGGAAGGTAGAAGATACAGGTAGGGAAGCAGAGAGAAGAAAAGAAAGCTGTGTGGTAGGTGGGAGTAGTTGTTTTGTGGTGTGTAAGGGAAGTAGGTAGGAGACGAAGAGGAGCTGTAAAGAGTATTGCTACAAATCCTCTTCTCAGTTCCCAAGCAATGCCTGTAAAGGACTTGCATCATTTTGAAGTTACTTTTGGTTGCTGAACTGTGAACTTCTCTAAATATGATTCCATGCAAAGAGTAAGCTATGTTGCCCTCCCTCATTTACGAAGGGTGACTTAAAAATTTGGGAGCATATAGATGGAAATTGAAGTTGTGGAGATTATATATATATATATATATATATATATATGCTCAGAGTATATGACTGAAGTAAAAGATTAAAAGAGTCTAGGAAGGAGCCAAATATTTAAGGTACAGAGAGTGGATGAAAAGTTGGTTAAAGAAAAGTGAGGAAGCCTACAGCTTTTAAAAGCATCTTAAACTCCATCATTGCAAACATATGGCAACTTCAGACTAAAATAACTGTGAGGGGGACTTCCCGGGCAGTCCAGAGGTTAAGACTCTGTGCTTCCGCTGCAGGGGGCAAGGGTTCCATCCCTGGTCAGGGAGCTAAGAACCCGCATGCCCATGCGGCCCAGCAAAAAAAAAAAAAAAAAACACCACAAAACAAAACAAAGAAAAAAACTATGAGCATTAAAAATTCAGAGCACAATAAAAATATTATAATCTATGGCAACATGAAATTATATATATATATATAATAGATGATAGGAAATAGAGAGGTAAAGAAATTGGATTTCCTCATCTTTTACTATTGAGAGAGCAAAAGATATTGTTTAAAGCTAATAAATAAGGGCTTCCCTCATGGCCCAGTGGTTAAGAATCCGCCTGCCAATGCAGGGGACACGGGTTCAAGCCCTGGCCTGGAAAGATCCCACATGTCACGGAGCAACTAAGCCCATGTGCCATAACTACTGAGCCTGTGCTCTAGAGCCCGTGAGCCACAACTACTGAGCCCACATGCCACAACTACTGAAGCCCGCGTGCCTAGAGCCCATGTTCCTCAACAAGAGAAGCCCACACACTGCAAGGAAGAGTAGACCCCGCTGGCTGCAACTAGAGAAAGCCTGTACGCAGCAATGAAGGCCCAACGCAGCCAAAAATAAATAAATAAATAGAAGGGAAAAAGAAAGAGACCCAATAAAGCTAGTAAATAATAGAGACAAACTTATTTGAAGATTCTTTAAAGGTATAGAGGTAATCTTCAGAAGAATTTTTAAAATAATGTTTGTCGTTAAAATTACATGTTAAAGGGGAAGGGAAGGGAAGGAAGTGAGAAGTGGAAGTATAGTAATTTTGTCATTGCTGAGAGCGGAGAGTTAATAGGTAAAGTCTCAAGAAATATTAGGAAATGTTACAGTTATAAAGGTAACCACTGGAAGAACCAAAAATTAACTACAAACTTCCAAGTTAGCAGAAGGTACATGCACAAAATAAAACACAGCAAATATAAATCATATAGTAAACTTTTTTTTAAAGGTAATCATCTCAAAAATAAATTCTTGACTCTTCAGAGCAGAAATAAATTTAGAGATCATCAGGAGCAGAGCTACTCCAAGTGTGGTCCTCAGACCTGAGCCAGCTGGCAAACTGCTATCGGTCTATAAAGAGATTAAGTAAAGAAACCGAGAGTAAGCTCTTAAAAAACATTTATAGCAATTTGGCAGAGTCATTTTATGTCTGTCAATCTAATAATAAAAAATTTTGTATGTCTTTGTGTTATTTCATTTTTTCTAGCTTTTTTACTGTATTTTACAAAAATATCAATCTAGGCAATAAAAAAATGTTTTTTAATCTCAGTTGAGAAGCACTGCTCTAGAGTAGCAGCAACAGCAACATCACCTGGGAACTTTTAGAAATGCAAATTTATTGAGTTTCTCTTATTTTAGGTGTTGTGCTGGGTCGGACTCTCTGAAGAAATCACATTTAAGCTAATCTGATGGATGAGTAGACATTAGCCAGGTGAATATCTCCAGCGCTCACGTTCCGTATATTTTACTGTGTTACCTACATTTATTTCTGAATTCATTCATTCAACAAATATTCAGAGTTCCTACTACGTGTCAGGACTTATTTCTGATGAGCAAACTAAGATGAACAAGATCCTTGGCCCCAGAGAATTTATAGTTGAAGGGAAGATTTCAACTTTTATAGGGGTTTAAGTCTATGTCTTGAATTTCTATTTATTTCTACTTTCTATTCTTCAATTCGTAACTCAGTACCAGACAGTTTCAACAACTGTTGCACTATACAATTTTTCAAGTTAGGTACAGTTCTGTATCCAACAGTAGTGTCACTTTGTCTCTCTCTAGTTTTTTTTGTTGTTGTTGTGTGTGTTTTTGTTTTGGTTTGGTTTGGTTTTTGGCCACGCCAAATGTAGTCAAAGCCGATGCAGGGGACACGGGTTCGTGCCCTGGTCTGGGAAGATACCACATGCCGCGGAGCGGCTGGGCCTGTGAGCCATGGCCGCTGAGCCTGCGCGTCCGGAGCCTGTGCTCCACAACAGGAGAGGCCACAACAGTGAGAGGCCCGTGTACCGCAAAAAAAAAAAAAAAGCTGTTGATCATTTCCTTTATGATGTTTCTGGGTTTGGGCCATGTCGTGTGGCATGTGGGATCTTAGTTCCCTGACAAGGGATCAAACCCACGCCCCCTTCATTGGAAGCGCGGAGTCTTAACCACTGGACTGCCAGGGTAGTCCATAGCTCTAGTTTTCTAAACATTTTACTAAAGCAGTCAGCAATTCTTGACACGGTTGACTCTCTCTTTCATGAAAGTTACTTTCTTCTCGTGGCTTT
This sequence comes from Tursiops truncatus, assembly GCF_011762595.2. Classification (NCBI taxonomy): domain Eukaryota; kingdom Metazoa; phylum Chordata; class Mammalia; order Artiodactyla; family Delphinidae; genus Tursiops; species Tursiops truncatus. The sequence continues at coordinate 146,237,399 of NC_047034.1, forward strand.
AACATTCTGGGTTTGCCTCCCACCTCTCTGATCATTCCTTCTCGGTCTCTTTATGATGTCTCCTCCTCTACCTGACTTAACTGTTGGCATTCTTCACAGGTCGGCCTTGGATCTTCTACTCTGCTTACTCAAAACATTTTCTTTAGGTAATCTTATAAATTCCTGTGACAAAATGCCATCTATAATGCTGTTGACTTTCAAATTTATAACTAGCTCAGATTTATTTTCTGAGCTCTTCACTACTTGACATATTCACTTTGTCTCTCAGGCATATTTAATAAACATGTCCTTAATGATCTTTTCTCCCTTCTTATTCAGCCTGAATTTCACGGTCATTCATATTCACTCGCTCGCATATACCATTCACTCTTCTGTCCCTCTTTCATTTTGGTATACTCATTTAGCAAAACCGAAACCCTGATTAAACCCACCCTGTGCCTCTGCCTTGCATGTACTGTTGCAGCTGAACAGAGCTGGAGAAAATATGAGACCATGAGGTAAAGTCATAACCATAAATTTCAAGTGGGCCTTATTGTTGCCCAACAATCACACCATATGTCCCTAGTTCATTCACTCTCCCTTCTCCTAGATGATGATTTCATAACTCCTACGAAACCCCAGTACATTCTCTCCCATCCTCACGGTCAGGTAACAGACTTGCTTTCTACTTCAGGAGACAGTTTCCACAGAATTCCACCATCACATCTCACCTGCCAGCATCTGCACTCACATATTTTGTTTCTCTTTCGGTTATTATAGATGAACTATCCATGTCCCTATCTAAAGTCAATCCCTCCGCTTGTACAATAATTCCATTTTCTGCCATTTATTCAAGAATATCACTCCAGAAATGCTACCCCCTCTATCTTATATCATAAATTTCCCTCTCTTTCCTGGATCATTCCATCAGATTACTTAAAGTTTCTCTTGTCCTCACTTCTGCCACCAGCTACTCCTAATAATTTTTGCTCCTCTATGTAGCAAAATTTCTAAGAATATTTGTCTCTATATGCTCTCTCCAGTCTCCCCTCCATCTTATTTTTAAGTCCTTTTTTTTTTGGGCTGCTCTTCACAGCATTTGGGATCTTAGTTCCCCCACCAGCGATCAAACCCATGCCTCCTGAATTGGAAGCATGGAATCTTAACCACTGGACCACGAGGGAAGTCCCTAAGTCTTTTTATTATAAAATTATAAAAATTTATATTATAAAAATTGCAAACATACACAAAAATTGAGAGAATAATATAATGAATCCTCATGTAACCAATCAAAATATTCTACAATTATAAACATTTGCCATATTTGCTTCCTCTTATCTTTTTTATTTCTTTTTGTTGCTGTAGTATTTTAGAGCAAATCCGTGATAGTATGTCATTTCAATTCTAAATACTCATATGTACTTCTAAAAAAATAGGAAAATTTCTTTAACCACAATATCTTTATCACTTCTTACAAAATTAACAATATTCCTTAAAATTACCTGATATCTGGTCCACATCGAAATTGTTCAAATTGTCTCCAAAATGTCTTTATGTAGTTAGATTATCCACTCTGTCTTAAATATACTCCAATTAAGCTTCCTCCTACCACCACTCCACCAAAACTTCACTGGTCAATGTTATCAATATCTACCATGTTGTTTAACCCATTGATCAATTCTCATTTGATATCTCAGTTGCATTTTATGTATTTGCTCACTTCCTACTTCTTTTGTTTTTAGAGAAAATCATATAATGAACCCCCATGTACCACTACCACCCAGTTTGTATAATTATCAACATTTTACCATTCTTGTTTTGTTTATGCTCCACACCTTTTTCTTTTACCTGGAGAATTTAAAGGAAACCCCAGACAGCTTGTAATTTCAATACATATTTCTACAGGTAAGGACTTTTAAAGCATAACCATAATCACATTATCACACCTAACAAAATGAATCATAATTTCTTAATATCATCTAATAACCAGTCTGTGTTCAATTTCCCCCTTTTGCCACAAAAATATCTTTTCGCATTCGTTTTGAAAATTATTTCCAAGCAACATCCATTTGTTGATTTGGTTGATATGACTCCTAAGTCTCATTTAACCTAAAACAGTTGCCCCTCCCTCCTTTTTATGCCATTTTTTGCTGAAGAAACTAGGTGGTTTTTCCTATAGAATTTCCCACATTCTGCCTTTAGCTGATTGGATCCTTGTGGTGTCATTCTTATATTCCCCGATCCCTAGTGTTCCCTAGTGTTTCCCTGTAAATTGGTAGTTATATCTGGAGGCTTGATGAGATTCAGGTTCATTTTTCTTGGCAAGAATACTTCATAAGTGGTGCTGTGTATTCTCATTACATCATATCAGGAGGCACATAATAACTTGTGGTTCCATTTTCAGTGACGATAATAAGACTGATGAGTAGGTTCAGATACTGTGAACTTCATCTATCCATCATAGATCTTCTCATAAACCATTCACCTAATGCTTTAAGCAGACAGTGACAATCATTGCTTAAATCTATTATTTCAATAGGGGATCTAAGTCTAATATTTCACTTCATGGAAAAGCCAAAGTATGTGCCTGATCTTTCTCTTTGTTCACCAATTTTCAAAATAATGACTGCCCTGCCATCTCCAAAGAAATCAGCGAGTTTTGGAGATTTTCTGGAGTTAGTTAAGGGCTCATGGTTTCAATCCATATTAGTCATTACTCTTAGATGTTCAAAATACCCCATTTTTCGTCAATGGGGGCTACTTTAGTTTGGCTCCTGTGTCTTTTCATCCTTTTGACAAATTCCAGTATTCTTAGGTAGTTTCCTTGCTTTCTGGAAAAGAGAATGTCCTGGGATTATCTTGTGTATTTTCTGCATCAAACCTGGAATGAGCCCATTCCTTCCTTCCTGATATATTTTTTCACCTAACGTGATAAATGGCACTTCTATCTATCTAGTTTCTTGAGCCAGAAACCTGGGAGTCATCCTGGATGCCACTGACTCCCATATCCTCTACATGCAGTTAATTGCCAAATCCTCTTGGATCTATATATAAAGAAAAATCTCAATTTGTCCACTCCTCATCTTTACTGCTTCCTCTCTAGTCCAGGTCACTATCATCTTTCATATGTACAGCCAAAATAAACTTCTAATTATATTACCATTTCTATTTGCCCTTTCCAATCTATTCTTCGTCCAGCACTTGCTTTTTAAAAATGTAAGTCAAGGGACTTCCTTTGTGGCACAGTGGTTAAGAATCCACCTGCCAGGGGCTTCCCTGGTGGCGCAGTGGTTGAGAGTCCAACTGCCAATGCAGGGGACGTGGGTTCGTGCCCTGGTCTGGGAGGATCCCACATGCCACGGTAGCGGCTGGGCCCGTGAGCCATGGCAGCTGAGCCTGCGCGTGCGGAGCCTGTGCTCTGCAATGGGAGAGGCCACAACAGTGAGAGGCCCGGGTACCGCAAAAAAAAAAAAAAAAAGAATCCACCTGCCAGTGCAGGGGACACGGGTTCGCTCCCTAGTCCAAGAAGATCCCACATGCCGCAGAGCAACTAAGCCCGTGCGCTACAACTACTGAGCCTGCACTCTAGAGCCCGTGCTCCACAGCAAGAGAAGCCACCACAATGAGAAGCCCGCATACTGCAACGAAGAGTAGCCCTCACTCACCGCAACTAGAGAAAGCCCGCTCACAGCAACGAAGACCCAATGCAGCCAAAAGTAAATAAATAACTTAAAACAACAAAAAAATTTGCTAAAAATAATTAATTAATTAATTTCTAAAAAAAAATTCATGATGCTGTGCCTTGGCATGGATATTTTTTTAAAAATGTAAGTCAAGATGTTTTATTTACTATATTAAACTGAGCACATGTTTTGACAATTTCTCCTTCCAAAAATCTCATTGAATTTGTACAATAAATAAAGAAATCCAGTTCGTGACAAATTCCCACAAGAACAAAAGCAGACAAGGTCAATGGTCTTGATAATGTTCTAGTTACTTGGTTAGGTGATAAATTTGCTGATGTTTATTTTATTATGCTTCAAACTTACATATATGTTACACATATTATTTTTCATGTATCTGTGCAACACACATTTATTTCTCACTAAATATCCATGTTGGCACCTACATTTCCCAACATTCTTCACAGTTAGGTGGGATCACATGACCAGGACTGACCAATGGGCTATGAAAGGAAATGAGATATGTAATTTTCAAACCAAAGTCTCAAAGAGGGAGTGTAAGTTTGCTGTGTTCTCCCTCCCCCTGTGTGTGATTGTAGAGACCCATGGGAAGCAGCTGGAATTGTTGAGTCGTCAGGTGGAAGACAGCAACCTACAGAGTCAGATTGGACTCATCAGAGCAAGCAAGAAATAAACATTTGTTTTTGTAAGCCACTAAGATTTTAGGGTTACTTTCTAGCCTAGCCTATCCTGACAAATACAGTATCTAATATAATTTTTAAAAAACAAAAACATTTTTTACAGATAGGATCATATTGATAGATAAACTAGAGTTGAGAAAGCCACAGTCCAGAATATGAACAGAAAAGGCTAAAATGGAGGTGAAAATAGACTTCCTAAGAGAGAGAATTTCTAAATTGGAGTGAGCAGGAGCAGAAAGCATCTGAGAAAGGAAGCAGAGATCAAAATATTAATTGAAACACTGGGAACAGCTGCACTACTTAGAATCCTTCTCTCTCTCCATAAGCACACACTAGCTTCCCTGTTACTTTAAAACACATCCTGAGAATAAACGGAAGAATCTGCTCAGGAGAGTTCATGCTCTAGGCTTCTTATTTTGGAATTTGGGTGGGGAAAGTCTTGTTAGCTACTCCCTCCTCATTTTAACTATATATTTTCCTCAGAAAACAAGCTCAAATATCAAATTTCTTATCAGCTACACTTACACATATGTAATAAATCAGAAAAATTTTAAGTACTTTTCTTGAAAAAATATATATAATTTAGTGCAAGTGTGTATTCTAGCAAAAAATATAAAGGAATTCCCCCCCCCCCCAGAAAGAGGAGGATATGGGAAGAAACAGATGAGTAATATAAAAATAACATGAAAATAAATATAAAGATTTAGTTATACAGTAGGCCTAAAATGCAATTGTTCAAAATAGAATGAGAAGTCAAAAGCTAAAATGGAATGAATTCCATTCAAATGATAACATGTTTATGAAGATGAAAAATCTCATTGATATTGTAAAGAAACATCCCTGAAGTAACAGGGAAGCTAGTTTTTTAATTCAACAAGAAAAAAGAAAGTCTATTAGAATCTCCAGAAAAACATAAAGCCATGTCCCAAAGGTGAAGCAAATTAAAAATATGGTCTATATTGTAGCAATTAATGGGAAATAGGATAAGAAATCTATTTGGCCTTGATATTTCTTGTTTTATTGTTAAAGTTTTATACTTCTGAGGCTAGATTTTTGAAAAAAAATCCTAACAGACTTGGGAACATCTTTGTAAACTCCAGCCACTATTAATTGTGTTAGTCTCAAATCCATTTCTTGCCCTTCCTCTACTTTGCTCTATCTTGCAGAGGATTAGCTCATGCAAATTATCTTTCTAAAATTTCCTAGTTTACTTACTTTTGGTTAGTGGGAGGGATGTTGGAGGACCTCTGCTTCAGGCAGCATCTCCAACATTGACTGTGTCTTTTCCATGGTTCCACATCTCACCAGAGTCCCTTCCTCCCCATCTCAGCTTTCAGAGGGCTGTCTTTCCCTCTATGGTTTCAGTTCCCACTGAGTGGTCTCAGCTTGTAGGCTCTATTAACACTACCTCCTCCTCTGATCCTCCAGCCCTAGGGATGGTAGAGGTTTCCTGCTGTTGCTAATTTATGAGTTGCTTACCCATCCCCTGTTTCACTTTGGACCCATTTGTAACTAGTTACCTATATGAAATTCCTTCTATTTAACTACTGACATGGGCTCTGTTTCTCTGACAGGACCCTGACAGATAAATGAATCTAAGTAGTGTGTATAAACCATGAGAATTAATGCCACTGAATCATCCATCAAAGGACAAGAAAGGAGAATACTGAGACTAGAGAGTTCCTGGAGCAGTAAGTTACATAGGCAATGGAATAGCCAGGCTCAGAGATGTGCTTTGGGAAGGCTGGTTGCATTAGCATTATCATTTCAAACAAAGTGGAAATCAGTAACAGGGAGACTAATGGGGACCCTTATACAGTAATCCAGGAGAAAGACAATGAAGACTGTATTAGTCAAAACTTATCTGATTGTAAGTGATCAAAACCTAAGTCAGGGGCTTCCCTGGTGGCGCAGTGGTTGAGTCTGCCTGCCGATGCAGGGGACACAGGTTCGTGCCCCGGTCCGGGAAGATCCCACATGCCGTGGAGCGGCTGGGCCTGTGAGCCATGGCCGCTGGGCCTGCGTGTCCGGAGCCTGTGCTCCGCAACGGGAGAGGCCACAGCAGTGAGAGGCCCGTGTACTGCAAAAAAAAAAAAAAAAAAAACAAAAACCCTAAGTCAACCAGATAAGCAAAAAGGAACATGGACCAACTGCTAGTTGCCTATCTAATATTCATTCCTCTGTCTTCCATACTAAGAGAATTGCAGTTTTGTATGAGGCAGCAGTGTACATAGAAGTAGCTAAAAGTTCTCACTTTTCTAGAGTGCAAGTGGGGATAATATGTACTCAGGGTGGCCATATGACCCAGTTCTGGCCAATGAGAGAATAAAAGAAAGTTTTAGAGTTAGGCTTCCAGAGGTATGCTTATTCCTTCAATCCTTTGTCCTTTGTCCTTTCCTTCTCTACATGATAAGAAAGCAGACTCTGCTTGACAGTCACTATCTTGCCTTACACTAAGGATAATGGAACAGAAAGACAGAAGAGCCTGGTCTTTTATGATATTTTGTAACCTGGAACAGCTACTCTTATCCTTGCATGCCTATCTCCAAGCACCCTTTTATTGGGGGAAAATTAATTTGTATATGGTTAAGCCATGTTAATTACTTGCAATTGCATATATCTCTAACTGATAAAGAGGGTGTATTGGAAGAGTCCTAACGTAACTCAGATTATACAGACTGAACTAGAGTTCAACAAACTGTTCTTGAAAGAAACTGCAGTACTGTAGATCTTCCTTCTTTATCTCATTACTCTTCTCTGTATTGAATTAATATTCTTTTCTTGCTCTGATCTGGCTTCCTCTATTCCCCAATTCATCTGACAGAAAATATGGCCAACAACAGCTTCCATGTTTTACATTGAATATCTACAGTCACTGGAGAGAGATTAACCTCACTCTCTTGGTTCTAAATATAAAAAGATAAGAAGAAACTCGTTGGCCCAGTTTGGGCCAGGTGACTGCCCCTAGATAAATCAACCACAAACAGGTGGGCATGGTCAAATATAAACATGCAATCTCCAGCAGTAATCATGCATAGAATTGGAAGAGAGGCAATTCCCACAAGAAAGGAGATGTCTGACAGACAAAACAGTAAATGTTTACTACAAAGACTGAATTAGGCTGGTGGTACCAGAGTTAGATATAAGAGAGATTCAGGGAATAATCAGGGGGATGATTGTCTTGGGGCTGAGAATGACTTCAGGTTTCTTGTTTCTTGTCAAAAAGATTTATAAAAATAGGAAAGAAGAATTGGTGATTGACTCGAATTGAGTTATCATAAAGAGTAACTTTGGCCTGAATGCTGTTGATTTTTCTCTGCACACATTTTCACATGGTTTTAAACACCAGATTTTTACCTTAGTTTCATAAAGATTCCATACAAGTCTATATGAATATCGGCATTTCCAACAAATGAAGGAGAAGAGGACAGGGAACACATAATTCACAAAGGATGAAATTAAAGCAGTTAACAAACATGAAAAATGTTCTAACTTATTAGCAGCCAAAGAACCATAAATTAAAACAAAGAGATGTGCTAGTATTTTTTTAACCCATTAGATTTGCAAGAAGGCTGGCTGTAGAGGCAATATGTTAGTTAGACCTGGGCATTCACCTGTGTTTCAGGTGGCAAGGAAGTAGGCACAGCCTTCAGAGTAAGCATCGTGACCAAAATTACTCATGAACCATAGAAATGTTCCACTCTAATGACTCCACTTCTGAAAAAAGATTCTAGGCAGGGACTTCCCTGGTGGCGCAGTGGTTAAGAATCTGCCTGCCAATGCAGGGGACACGGGTTCTAGCCCTGTTCCGGGAAGATCCCACATGCCACGGAGCAACTAAGCCCACGAGCCACAACTACTGAGCCCGCGCGCCTAGAGCCCGTGCTCTGCAACAAGAGAAGCCACTGCAATGAGAAGCCCGCCCACCGCAACAAAGAGTACCCCTGCTTGCCGCAACTAGAGAAAGCCCAAGCACAGCAACAAAGACCCAATGCAGCCAACCATAAATAAATAAATAAATAAATTTATTGAAAAAAGGATCCTAGGCAAATATCCAAAATATAGAAAAAAGAAACTTTATGCATTAAAGATGTTTGCCACAGCATTGCTTAAAATAGTAAAAATTATTGAAAACAATAGTGAGAAGTGATTTAATAAAGTATGATATCCTCTCAAAACACAATATTATACAACCATTAAAATAATAGCATTTACAAAGTATTTGTATAGCAGTATGGAAAATGCTTCTCATATAACCTTAGTTATATAAGCAATGCTCCAAGTATAAATTCAAATGAAACAAAAGTGTATGAAGTAAAAAATGAAAGTTTACTCCAGGGTACCCACTCCAGTGGGTAACCACTGCTAAAAGTTTTCTGTGTTTGCAAACTTTTTTCTATGCACAGAAAATTGTATATCCTGATAATTTTACTTATCATTGTCAGTTGAGCATTTTACGTGTCATTAAATAGTCCTCTAAAACATTTTTAATGGTAGTTTGATAATCTACTGTAGAAAAAATGTACGTTTACTCAACCATCCCCTTAACTGTAAAGCTACAGTAAGCTTTTGAATGCAATTGAAACCCACCTAGTTAACTTAAGGGAAATATATAAGCTGTCATAAGAATACCGTGTTTCTCAGAATAAAAAGGCAGGAATGCAGAAAGCAAATAGAATGTGCAATGTAATGGTCCAGGAATGTTTTGTCTATGTCTCTTATCTCTACTTCTCTCCACAGCTCTGCCTCATTCTCCTCTCTCTGTAGACTGGTGTTCTCTGTTTTTCAGTTCATCTGGAGGATAATAGCCTTGACACAGTTCCAGAATTTTTACACTACTTCCATTCAAGATATCAGCCTAAACCGGAATTCCTAAGTAAGAAAGACAATATAATTGACCTAGTTTGGTCAGGTGTCTACCCTGGTCCAGTGAACAGTGGCCAGTGGATCAAGGTCCCTCTTCTGAGGCTGAATTAAGGAGGGTGATAACACAAATAGGTCCCTCTGTTCTCAGAGATGAGTGAATCACTGTGAGCTGAGAATACACCCCCAAGGATGTCTATTATGGCCTCCATATGTCAATTTCTCTTCTTAGAATGGATAGGTAAGTGAAATCATCAGGTCAAATGATATGAGCATTTTAAGGCCAATTGCTTTCCAGAAAAAGCATCAACCTACACTTTCACCTGCAGTGACTGGGAGTTCCTGCATGCCCTCATCCATCTAAGAAAAGGAAGACCAATTTGAAAGAGAAAACATGGTATCTCAGTGTTGCTTTATTTTGTGGGTTTTTTTAAGCACTATTGAAGCTGAGCATTTTCTCAGATGTTTACAGACTAGTCCTTCTTCTGGGCAGGGCAGAGCTGTACGCAGTTTCTTTCATACTCCTTAGTGAAGATAGTGAAGATTCTCCCCCACTGATAGGACAGATGAATGGATGGGGCCTCTGCAGCTGTTGCACAAATGTCTGCATTTCTTCCAGGCTGCCCACACCTGCTCTCCAGCCACTGTTGTCTCCTGCCTGGTTCTACTTTCAGCCCTGCCACCAGATCCCCCAGTCTTCCCCTCCTCCCTAGGAGCCATAGCTCTTTTAGGATAGAAGTCCTGGGATGTCCAGGTCTCCTAGCTCTGTCTTCTGGCAAATCAGTGTTTGTACAGAAAGTTCAGAAGTCCCCATTAGCAAGAGTCAACACTGCAGCAATCTTTACTGCAGCACAGAAGCTGGGCACTTACATGTGGTACCAGAACCAGCTACCTAGAGAACTTATCTGTGCTGACCCTGTAGATGAAGCAACAGCCCATGAAGACTACAGTTTCATTCCGTTGCCCTGCATCTCTCCATGAGGTTTCACCCATCTTACCTACAGCCTCCAGTGCACAATTCTGTCATTGCATTTGCATATTGTGTTGTCATTATCTGTGCTAGTGACATTTTCCCTCCCTAAAGTATCAACTCCTTGGCCTCTTGCCTTCCAAGATGGCCCACACTCTGTCTATGGAGTGTGTATCTCCCTGAATAAACCTTCTTTCACTTTACTATGTCTTGCTCTTGAATTCTTGCCTGCACAAAGCCAAGAACCCACACTTGGCGGCCATCCCAGGGACTCAGACATGACTTGGGATGTGACCATCCTCTCGCACCCCACTCTCTCTCCTGCAACATCTTTTCTGGCACCCAATGTGGGGCCTCAAAGGTCATAACCTTGATCCGCCTATTGGGCTATGGCTCCCCTCTGAAGGGTGGCTGGGACTTATCCTGAGCCATGTAGATTCAAGTAGCCCGCTAAGTGGCAGCTGACATCGCCTGCAGGATCTGTCAGAGACCAGTTCTCTGGCCGTGAAGAGGCGCACTGAGGCCAAGGCTTTTCCCCCTCAGTCGTTCTCATTCTCCTATTGCTCTATCTCCGTGGACTTGAAAAGATCCACCCAGACGACCACCAAACATCCAAATTAAGACTGCGCGGCAAGTAATTGACAACTTGGGTGGGTCTAAAGAACTCCTGCCTGGTGGCGCAGTGGTTGAGAATCTGCCTGCCAATGCAGGGGACACGGGTTCGAGCCCACATGCCGCGGAGCAACAGGCTCCCACATGCTGTGGAGCAACTAGGCCCGTGAGCCACAACTACTGAGCCTGCGCGTCTGGAGCCTGTGCTTTGCAACAGGAGAGGCCGCGATAGTGAGAGGCCCGCGCACCGCAATGAAGAGTGGCCCCCGCTTGCCGCAACTAGAGAAAGCCCTCGCAGAGAAACGAAGACCCAGCACAGCCAAATATAAAAAAATAAAATAAATTTTTTAAAAAAGTATCAACTCCTTGAGGACAGAGTCTATGTCTTCTTGTTAATTATTTCTGTGTCTTCAGTTGCATGAAACTTCCCTGCTAGACTTGCTCTGCCAACATTTCCTCTGAGCTCCCTGGTTGGGGAAAATAAAAAATAGAGACTATAGTTAGAGTAGAGGCCCAAGAGGGACCATTTGCTATTCAAAAAGCTAAAGGCCTAAAAGGTTTTTGACTGAGGACTGAATTTCCAAGGCTTATGGTGAAGGGAAACTAACATTTTTAAAGTACCTGTTAAGTGCTAGTACTTGTATTATTCAGTACTCTTTCACTCACTTGGTTTCTCTCCTACAGCTGTCACGCTCTCTGCACTGTAGGAAACCTGGTAGCCGGCAGCCCCAAGCTTACGTTATCTCAGATAAGAACATGCAACCAAAAAGAAGTTTTCTCTTCTACATATAAAGCCGAAAAAGGACTCTGATTAGTTTTACTTGTGTCACCTGTCCCCTGTGGACAAATCACTGACCCAGAGAGATGGAATACTCTGACAGGCCATGGCCAAATTATATGTCCTATGGCAAGAGGAGCAAAGGGAATAGAAAAGCTTACCAGACAGCCGAGAGCATTAGTTACCAGGGCTAAAGTGTATTGGAGCCAATTGTCTGCCTTGAAAACCTCTCCTCTAACACTCTAACCATTATACTCTAAGGATGGCCTTCTTGTGCCCTGAAGACATAGATTCAAAGATCTTAAGGGGCCTTTACAGACTCTGGTTAAGAGAGAGCATGCACTTTTGCCAAGCCTTGAATGCTGGGCCTGTTCTGAAATAATGCAGAGAACTGGATAATCAGCACCTCTGGGTGGATCTGCTCCCACGACTAGGTCTTCAGGGCTTCCAAAACATTCTCACACCCCATTTGTTTGACCTCCCTTATTCCCAGTCCTCCTTCACCAAATAATGACTTGACTCTTCAAATTCCTCTGGCCATTTTCTTCACTTGCTTTTTGAAAAAGATTTACTTTTGAAATTCATTCACCCATTCCTTCAAAAATAATTTTATTGAACATCATCTATGTACCAGGACTATGCTAGACACCTTAAAAAACCTTTAAGAATGGAAGGCCTGCAGAGGGTTGAATCTGCAAATGTCAGCCCGACCAGATAAAGCCTTCTATTGAGTCCTTCCAGACTTTTCCTGACTCCCAGGTCTTCAGAACACTGAACAAGGCAGGTGTGACTTACCAGCTGTGGTTTCCAGGTGTCCTGACCCATCCCTTTTCTGACTCAGTCACCAGAGAAATACAGGACATTTTTTTCAATCAAACAAATAAGTTAATAAAACTATATAAACAATTAGGGACTTAGAGAAGATATGGCTGGAGTTTTTTCCTGGGGGTGGAGTATAACTGACTTCACACATGTATACATATGTGTTCAACTTGCCAAGGCTGAATGGTTCTGACCTTACCAGCTAAACATTTTCTTTCTGGCAATTTTCTTTTTCTATAACTTAGCAACAGCAGCAATAGCAAGGTAGGCCCAATAGCAAGGTCAACTGTTCGAGGGTATCTCTGAGACCTATGACTTCTTAGTAAAGCTAAAGAAATAGTCTCCCTGGGCTTCCTCATCTCTGTTCTATTCTGTTCTCAGGGAAAGTTTCAAACTCAGTTTTCCCAATCCAGAGTAAGCCACTCCTCAGCCACAATATTTTCTGAGTAATAACAGCTGGTAAGAGTTAAGAGCTCTCAGGTGCTTTTTTTAAAATAAATTTATTTATTTTATTTATATTTATTTTTGGCTGCATTGGGTCCTGGTTGCTGTGCGCGGGCTTTCTCTAGTTGGGGCGAGTGGAGGCTACTCTTCAGTGCGGTGCGCGTGCTTCTCATTGCGGTGTCTTCTCTTGTGGCAGAGCACGGGCTCTAGGTGCACGGGCTTCAGTAATTGCGGCACTCAGGCTCAGTAGTTGTGGCTCACGGGCTCTAGAGTGCAGGCTCAGTAGTTGTGGCGCATGGGCTTAGTTGCTCCGCAGCATGTGGGATCTTCCTGGATGGGGCTCGAACCCATGTCCCCTGTACTGGCAGGTGGATTCTTAACCACTGCGCCACCAGGGAAGCCCCTCAGGTGCTTTTAAAGGGCATTCAGCGCTCTCTGATATCTCCCCAGAACTCAGTGTGGACTCTCAAGCCTGCCCTTGCTCTGAATGTGAAAAGAATACAAATGGCACTGGTTGACCAGCCATGCAGTTATGTCTTCTAGGGTGAAATCTTTAATCTGTCAAGACCTTATACAGGTAGAAAAGATTACTCTGTCATCTTCACGTACTACAAAGTAAAATCTCCTCAAAGTCTCAGAGTGAATGAAAGATAGAATAGGCAGGAATGCTGAGCCAATTACAGCTTTGCTTAGAAAATCCAGGCATTTGGTCAATGACGGAGAGGAGAAACTGAGACAAACCTGCAGGCAAGACAAATGAAGAGCCAGAGTAGCCTCTTAGAGACCCCTGGCCATTGTATGCAGAGCTGACAAAGAAGCTGATCAAGAAAGGCAAAGCAGACATCTGATTGAGGTCTCGTCTTACATAAGGAAGTCTCTAGTGAATTGTGATTATGTACTGTATTGTCAATATATATTTTGATAGAGACTGTAAGTCTGTGACCCCATTGGTAAGTCATAATCACTTCGGTATTCAGGAGATGGGAACTCTGTAGACCAGCCTCAGGCAGGTCAGGAAGGCACAGATTATGTTCAGAACGCTGCATTGAGGGAGCTCAAAGTCTGAATGGGAATGAATATCTTTGGGTGAAGAAAACAGACTATTATTTGTGAGATAGATGGTCTAATATCATGTTACTACTCTCTGTTTATTTCCTGTGTCACCATCAAGCCTTTAGTAAAGTCTTTTTTTGTTTGTTTTTTTGTTTGTTTTTTTTGGTGTGCGCGGCTTGCGGAATCTCAGTTCCCCAACCAGGGACTGAACCCAGGCCACGGCAGTGAAAGCCTGGAATCCTAACCACTAGGCCACCAAGGAACTCTGAGCCTTTAGTAAGTATTGGAAAGCCCCAGCCTCACGTCACCATGCTGCTAGGATTAAGAGCAGCATTGCGAAACAGCAACCCATCTATGTTTCCACATTCAAAGTTTCCACCCAGGAGCAGCTATAAATAGCCCCTCAGCTCTCCATTAAGCCCATATATGCCAAACCTCAGCACAGATACAGCCAAAAGGACGCATGTCACTTTCCTTCTCTGACGCTCAGTTCCCTCCTCTTACAGGTACATCATGAGTCCCAGCTAAATGCAAACTGAATTCAGTCTGGATTGTGGTAGAATTAGTGGGCTAGTGTATGCATGAGTTAACACACATGAGGAGGTTCCTGGGGAGAAAGAGGAGATGAATGGAGGCACTGTCAGTGACTCAGTCCTTGTACATGCTAGAGGTACTGATCTCCTTGGAGTGGGTGCCTTAATTTGAATTCCCCTAGAAACAGACCCTGAGACAGGGATTCAAGAGCAAGTAGTTTATTAGGTGGTGCAGGAAACACTAGAAGGGAAGTGAGGAGTGAGAAAGGAAGAGAGGGAGGTCCATAATGAACAAATGATCAAACCAGCTATCACTGTAGGTGACTGGAGCTTAATGCCATGCAGAAACTGTGGGAAACTGTGTTGAACACAGGCCTCAGGGTTTGCATGTCAAGGGTGAGAGAATGGTGTTATATACACCAATTCCCATCAGTCATTTGTTGAGGACTGCTCCAGGGAGTATTAATTCCCTCCACTGCCACCCCTGCCACTGTATTTCCAGCCTGCCAGATACAGGGGCTGTGTGCCCTTCAGACAGAGATGCAGATGCAGGCAGGTGGAAGTTTGTTAGTGAGCACTTAGTGATAAAGCCCTAAGATGAAGGGCAGAGCACCAAAGGCATCTGCCACAGAAGGGCTGGAGCATGGTATACATCATGTCTTTGTGAGACTTGGGGTACATTTGGGGAAGCTTTGGGGCCTCAGTGGCAAAGGTAGGGAGCTGATAATTCTCTTTTTTCCCCTCCTCTACTACAAACTACAGTGTCAAGGTCAGAGCTGGAGGATGCTTGCTGGAAAATTCTGGCAGAGGGTACCAGGCAATGGGAAGATTCCTTGAAGAGGTGTTTGGAGGATAAGAATATAAACAACTTCCCTCAATACCTGTGAGACACCTCTGAGTACTCCTTGGAATGTCTGAGGAGACTTTTGAGGGGGACTAAGGTCCTGTATGGCAAATGGTCGGCTAAGCACCACTGTGATTGGACATTAATATTAACACTGTGATTGGACATTAATATTAAGATGGCTTCTTTTGAACCCATAGTCTGGTGAGGCCTAGAATATTCAGGTTGCATAGAACAGGGGGGAGACTCCATGAGATGGCATATATCGATACAAAGGGGCTAAAGCAGTACTGAACACAGAGGCACATTCAATAAAAGGCAACTTTTGTTACTTTGGTGATCTCAGTCAGTAAAAGGGGTCATCAAAGACAGAAAAGGCACATTCCTCAAAATGCCAAGTCCTTCTTTGTGTAGTTCTACCTGTCTGTCTCAGACTTTGGGGAGTAAAAGGGAATCAGAGTCAATCACTTTCCCTACCCAACCTAGACTTTCTGATCTAAGGTATTTGTGTCAGTGTGTATTTATGCATATAGGTGATCACATCCATGTGCATGTCTCTGTATATGTAAATTATGTGTGTGCAATGTACATGTGTTATTGTGTGTATGTCTGTGGGCATGTGTGTCAGCCTGTGAGGTTTGAGGGGTGGTACCAATATTGCCATGTTCTCCTCTGCAACTTGAACCAAGCCCAGTGGTCTCTCCTTCAAAGCTGCCCTGTGATCCTGGATCCGGGAGGAATTAGAGGAGCAAGTTCTTGGGGCCAGCCTTATAGAGACTAAGTGGTGGGCTAAATAGATGACTGATGGTTCAGCCAGGCGCAGCCCAGGGCAGAGCCTAAAGAACACATTTGTCAACATGAACAGGGGAAGCAGAGACAGGAAACAGAGAAAGCAGAGAGAGGTGAGGACAGGAGTGGGATGGGGCAGCTCAAAAGCTAGAGCCAAGAGCCAAGAACTGAGAAGCTCTTTTCTGTGATGTACAGGATCCAGATAATGATTTTCTAACCCCTTATCTCAGGAGGCCCAGATTGGCCAGGCAGAACTTCCTGGACAGTCTGTGTTCAATGCCAGCCCAAGCTGAAGCAGGGCCAAGTTACAAAACAAACTGGATGAAGGCGGAAACACAGCTTGGCTTCCCTGGGACCCAGCACAGCAGCCAGCGTCTGAGCAGATGCGTGTTTCAGGTGCAGGAAATCCACTAGCCACTTTGGCCATACAGGAAGCAATTGTCCTCACAATAACAGTGTCGTGTGTTTGCACAGGGACAAACAGCTTATGAGGCCCTTTAACGGTATTATCTCATTTGAGCCTCATTCGGGCCTTTTGGAAACAGTGTCATATCCGTTTTATAGATGAAGCGATGTAAGCTTAGAGGTTAACTGATTTTCCCGTGGTTATATAGTAACTGGTTAGTGACACAGCTAGGACTGGAATTCAGGTTTGTCTGTCTCCAAAGCCAGAAAATTCTGTCTCTTCTGTTTCCTTTCCAATTGGTTTCTCATTGCTCCCTTCCTGGAGACATACAGGGGCCCCTGGAAAAGCAAGGGTCCACTTTATCGGGCCCTAGAAAGCCCAAGAACCTGGTCGTTCTTAAGCAGATAGTGTCCTCAGCTCAGCCACATGATGCTCTTCCTGCCAATCCACCCAGGGAACCTTGTGTGAGCTGAGATAGAGGGGACCTGGGAGCAGAATGTCTTAGGATGTGTCCAGATGTGTTAGAAACCTTGCCCAGTATGCATCTGGGCCTGATTCAGCTCAGGCACAGAGAAGGAAGGCAGAAACACCTCCAGGGCTCCTCCACTGGAATCAAAGTACAAGCCCCTCAGCCTCAGAAGGAGACCTGGATGCCCTTAATTCCTGGCTATGAAAATAGCAATTTTCTCCAGGAAGATTCTTGGATTACTAAAAAGATTAATCCTCATTGGTGGAGGAATAAATGAATTGAGTCTGTTCCTCTGCATTTCTTTGTACTTTTTGTTCTTCTACCATTCAGCAGGCTTACTGCTTCACTTAGTTCTTCAGGGAAGGAATGAAATAGCAGGCCAAAAAGTTGTTTCTTAGATTTTGAGAGTTAAAACCTTAAGCTGCAAGTGTATGTGATATAAATGCAAGCTTCCTGTGACTAAGACTAGCTTGGGGTATGTTGAAGTTGGGCAGAAGAGTTGAGGGGAAGAAAAGAGGATACAGGAGATGTTGTACCTGAAGTTGACTGATAAGGTCTGGTTAGGACAGAAACTTCAGTTTTAGAGAAAATCCAAGCACAAGGTAAACCTTGCAACCTTTGCTAGGTAGAGACCACAAAGGCAGCAAGCCCTAGAGTAGAGATGGCTGGGTGGTAGAGCTGGGCAAACAAATCTGAGTCCACCTCACAGAGCTCCTTGCTCCTCAGTGCAGCAAGGGGCGGTAGCAAGATTCCTGTGCTCCCAAGAGTGGCATATAAGTGATAAATGGTTACAGAGAATCCCAAGTTTCTCGAGCTTCTAGCTAGTTAGATCTAGAGATCAATAGAATGTACCTGGGTCCCTGAGTGGAGTATGAGAGTGGTACGAAAGAGCTGAACCTAAAGGAGTCAGGGTGATTGGAACGATGAACAGCCCAACAGTGATCCACATGCCTCTAAATATATAAAACTATATATGCACAGCGTGTGCACAAGGTTATTTTCATTGTGATAATATTCCTAATAGCAAAAAAAAAAAAAAAAAGAAGAATGAGGATGATCTACCCATTCCACTTCTGGATATATACTCAAAAGAATTGAAAGCAAGGACTTGAATGGATATGCATAGATCTGTCTTCATAGCAGCATTAATCACGACAAAATAAAGTGGAAGAAACCCAAGTGTCCACTGACAGATGAGTGGATAAACAAAGTACGGTATGTGCATACAGTAGAATTGTATTCAGCCTTTAAAAGGAAGGAAATTCTGACACAGGCTACTACATGGATGCACCTTGATGACATCATGCTAAGTGAAATAAACCAGTCATAAAGGGACAAATATTATATGATTCTGCTTAATAAGGTACCTAAAGTAGTCAAATTCATAGAGACAGAAAGTGGCATAGGTGTTGCAGGAGCTAGGGGGGAAAGGAGAATGGGGAGCTATTGTGGGTTTTTTTGGGGTTTTTTTTGTTTTGTTTTGTTTTTTTTCTCAGTAAACAGTATTTTATTCTTAGATGGGAAAAAGAAGTATATAATGTTTTAAGCCTAAGGACATTGATATATTTGTAAGAGATTTTTTTTAACATCTTTATTGGGGTATAATTGTTTTACAATGGTGTGTTAGTTTCTGCTTTATAACAAAGTGAATCAGTTATACATATACATATGTTCCCATATGTCTTCCCTCTTGCGTTTCCCTCCCTCCCACCCTCCCTATCCCACCCCTCCAGGCTGTCACAAAGCACCGAGCCAATATCCCTGTGCCATGCGGCTGCTTCCCACTAGCTATCTACCTTACGTTTGATAGTGTGTATATGTCCACGACTCTCTCTCGCCCTGTCACAGCTCACCCTTCCCCCTCCCCATATCCTCAAGTCTGTTCTCCAGTAGGTCTGCGTCTTTATTACTGTCTTACCCCTAGGTTCTTCATGACATTTTTTTTTCTTAAATTCCATATATATGTGTTAGCATATGGTATTTGTCTTTTTCTTTCTGACTTACTTCACTCTGTATGACAGACTCTAGGTCTATCCACCTCATTACAAATAGCTCAATTTCGTTTCATTTTATGGCTGAGTAATATTCCATTGTATATATGTGCCACATCTTCTTTATCCATTCATCCGATGATGGGCACTTGGGAGCTATTGTTTAATGGGTACAAGGTTTCAGCTGGAAAAGATTAAAAAGTTCTGGAGGTGGATGCACAACAATGTGAATGTACTTAATGCCACTGAACTGTGCACATTAAAACGGTTTAAATGGTACATCTTATGTATATTTTACCACAATAAAAAAAAAGAATATACTTTAGGGTGTGAGCGCCATGACATATTAAGTGAAAAAAAGCAAGATACAGAATAAGCATAAAGCATGCTACTTTTTGGTTAGAAAGGGGGGTATAGTCTAAGGATGAAAAAACTGCAAAAAAATCTTAAACATTATTCAACAATTTAATTGTTGGTAGTCGTATTGATAATGCAAGTTGAATCTAATAATGTATATTATAGAATAAAACAAATAAATGTTAATATTATTAAGAACCAAGATTTTCAGTATAAAAGAAAGGGGATACAATATTAAATTCTAAGGTAAAGAAAAAATACAATGTTCATTTTGAATTGGAAATATTAACATTAATTCAGTTTTTTTAAAAAAATGTACTTTCCAGCTCTGTCTTTTGAAAGCACCTGCAAGCAATAACCCGTAGTAGATTCTATGAATGCCCTGTCTCACACATCCTCTTACACCTGCTCTGAGTTCACCTGAAGTGAATAGTTCTAGTACACACTTATTAACTCAAGCTCCTGATGAAAGTGCTGGGATTTAAAAATCTAGGGATAGTTCTAGAACAGTGAGGAGAGTTTGTGGGTAAATAACCCAGCATTTCTGTCCCTGGGTAGGACAGTTCTGGGGCACATTCTAGGTCGTTCCTCAGAGGATTCTCAGCAGGATTGAGCCCCATTTGCTCACAGTAGTAATTTGTTCATTAATACACGCTTTATTGGCTTTTTTCCTTTCCCTGATTCATTTCCCCACTTCTTGATTTGTATTTCTGGGGATCATCTTCCAAAGAAACTACCTGACCTCAAACCCTTGTCTCAGGGTCTGCTTTCAGGGGAATCCAAATGAAGAAAAACCCTGATAGTAATCAGTGCAGCCCATACTGTGACCACTAATTATTATTTTTCACTAAAACTAGCCACAGTTCCTTAAAGAAATAGCTTATGAAAGGTATGAGGCAGGTAGAGTACAAGGTGAACCAAGGATATCTTATCATGCCAGAAAACAAGGAAGCTCTCAAAGACTAATGGAGACATCATAAACACAAGGAGCCAGTTTGAAGGAATTCTCATTGACCAACTTTGGGATTATTTGAGAGTCAAAAAGAATAATGACTGTGAAACAACAAGGTCCTATTGTATAGCATAGGGAACTATATTCAATATCCTGTAATAAACCATGATGGAAAAGAATATATATACGTATAACTGAATCACTTCGCTGTACTGCAGAAATTAACACAACATTGTAAATCAACTATACTTCAGTTATATATATATATATATATATATTTTTTTTTTTTTTTTTTTTTTTTTTTTTTTGCTGCACTACTCAGACACATAGGATCTTAGTTCCCTGACAAGGGATCGAACCTGTGCCCCCTGCAGTGGAAGCACAGAGTCTTAACCACTGGACTGCCAGGGAAGGCCCAATAAAATAAATTTTAAAAAAAGAATAATGACTGTGTTTTTTAAATATTTGAGTAAATAAAATTAAAAAGTCCATAGTGACTCTCAGAGAGAGACAGAAAAAGAGAGAGAGCTAATTGAAAATAAGCTTGTATATACAATATTCTGAAAACTGGCAACTAAATGAAATTAAGCATTTACCCTGCCTTTTTAGGAGGAGCTATGTTTAATCCCCAGTTTGAAGAGGGGAAGCCTTTCTTTACAGGGAATGTAAAAAGGTAATATTGATAGGATTAACAAATTGCCATTTTTCTACTCCTCGTAAAATAATTGGTTAAGGCATGGAAAAAGAAATCAGTGGATGCTGAAATCCTTGAGTGAAAGGCTTTTGGGGAACAAGATATTTGCACTGTGCCAAAGTATCACCCGCAAGTTATCTTGTTGCTAATTTCACAGAGAAAAACCAATCTTGACGATTTAGAGATCTGGGAGTCATTAACTTAACCAAGTCCGATTAATGGAATAAACTAGCATGATGAGCCTCATGATGTGATACAGTATGAAGTGCACAGCAAAACCTATGAAATATTCTTGCCTAAATGTTTAATTGAATTTAAGAAAATTTTCAGCCCTAACTTTCAGTTACAGGAAATATAAGAGCAAGATAGGGAATTCCCTGGCTGTCCAGTGGTTAGAACTCTGTGCTTTCACTGTCCAGGGCGCAGGTTCAATCCCTGGTCGGGGAACTAAGATCTCGCAAGCCACACAAGGTGGCCAAAACAAACAAACAAACAAACAAGATACATTACACCATTAAGACACATATAGACAATCCAGAACATAGGACATTTATGAGGTAACTAATGAGTCTCTTCAAAGAATTGATGTCATGAGAGAGAAAAAAAAGGGTAGAAGAATTTTTCTAGATATGAATACACTAAAGAGGCATAACCAAGTCCAATGCATGAACTTTGATGCAATATTGGTTTGGTAAAACAAACAGAGCTATAGGAGACATAATGAATGTCTAGTCTGGGCATCGGTGTGATAATGCTGGTCTCATAGACTGAGTTGGGAAGAATTTTCTTGAAGACTTTGTGTACTGTTTGTGAATTAGTATTATTTCTTCTTTAAATGTTTGGTAGAATTTATAAGTTAAGCCATTTGGGACTGGAGTTCCTTTTGTGGGAAATGTTTTTAACTAAAAGTTGAGTTTCTTTAATAGATACACAACTATTCAGGTTGTTTCTCTTTTTTTGGCAGTGCCGAGCAGCATGCAGGATCTTAGTTCCATGACCAGGGGTCCAATCTGTGGCCCCTGCAGTGGAAGCCCGGAGTCTTAAACACTGGACCACCAGGGAAGTCCCGTTATGTTTCTTTTTGAGTGAGGTTTGGTAGTTTATGTGTTTCAGAGAATTTATACATCTCATCTAAGTTGTCAAAAATTTTGCATAAAGTTGTTCATACTATCTCCATACAGTATTATGATTATAATGTCTATAAGAACTGTAATGATGTCTTCTCTCTCATTCCTAATATTGGTAATTTATACCTTATTTTTTCCTGATCACTTTGCCTAAAGTCATATCAATTTTATTGATCTTAAATAATCAGTTCTAGTTTCATCAGTTTTCTATGGTTTTTCTGTTTTTATTTCATTGATTTATGCTCTTTTTTAAGATTTATTTATTTATTTATTTATTTATTTTATTATTTATTTTTGGCTGCGTCGGGTCTTAGTTGCAGCGCGCGGGATCTTCGTTGAGGCATGTGGGATCTTTCACTGCGGTGCACAGGCTCTTCGTTTCAGCACATGGGCTTCTCTCTAGTTGTGGTGTGCGGGTTTGCTCTTCTCTAGTTGTGGCGCACAGGCTCCAGGGTGTGTGGGCTCTGTAGTTTGCAGCACACAGCCTCTCTAGTTGAGGCACGTGAGCTTAGTAGTTGTGGCACACGGGCTTAGTTGCCCTGCAGCATGTGGGATCTTAGTTCCCTGACCAGGGATCGAACCCACGTCCCCTGCATTGTAAGACGGATTCTTTATCACGGGACCACCCGGGAAGTCCCACATGCTCTTATTTTACTTATTTCCTTTTTTCTGCTTACTTTGGGTTTCATTTGGTTTTTTTTTTTTCTACTTTCTTAAGGTGGAAGCCTGGGTCATTGAGAGCTTTTCTCTTTCTAATACACACATTTATGCTATAAACTTCCCCATATGGAATGCTTTACCTGTATCTCACACGTATTGATATCATGTTGATATGTTCTGTTTTCATTTTCATTAAGTCCAAATTGTTTTCTAATTTCCCTTTTGAGTTCTTTTTTTTTATAGATTTATGTATTGATTTATTTTTGGCTGCGTTGGGTCTTTGTTGCTGTGCGCACGAGCTGGGAGCTGCTCTTGGTTGTGGTGCGCGGGCTTCTCATTGCGGTGGCTTCTCTTGTTGCAGAGCATGGGCTCTCAGCACATGGGCTTCAGTAGTTATGGCATGTGGGCTCAGTAGTTGTGGCTCGCGGGCTCTAGAGCACAGGCTCAGTAGTTGTGGCGCATGGGCTTAGTTGCTCCGCAGCATGTGGGATCTTCCCGGACCAGGGCTCGAACCCATGTCCCCTGCATTGGCAGGCAGATTCTTAACCACTGCGCCACCAAGGAAGTCCCCTTCTGAGTTTTTGGACAATGTGTTACTTAGAAATGTATTAATTAACAAATAGAGAATTTTCTACATTCCTTCTATTGATTTCTAATTTAATTTTATTTATGGTCAGAGAACATATTTCATATGATAAGAATCATTTTACATTTATTGAGACTTGTTTTAAAGCCCAGAATATAGTCTACTTTGGTAAATATTCTACGTGCACTTGAAAACAATATCTATTCTGCTGATCTATAGTCTGTTGAGTTTAGAGTTCTATAAATGTCAATTAGGTCAAATGAGTTGACAGTGTTGTTCAAGGTTTCTGCAGGATACACATGCCATCAAGGTCAGAGACAATGAGAATTGGCACGGGTTTCAAGGCATTCTTGTGATCTCCAGCTTGTGCTTGTGGCCATTATTTCTCCAGCCTTTTTTCTCTCTGTGTTTCCTTTTGGCTATTTTCTATCGCTATGTCTTCAGGTCAACTGACTTGCAATATCTGCTGTTAATCTCATCTAATGTATTTTTTTTCATTTCATTCTTTTTTTTTGCCTCTAGAAGTTTATTGGGACTTTTTTATATCTTCTGTGTTTTTCTTTAACATGCTCATGCTTCCTTCTACTTTTTGAACATACAAAATGTATTTATAATAATTTTAATGTCCTTGTCTATTAATTCTATCATTTGTGTCATTTCTGGATCTGTTGCTTACTGATTGATTTTCCTCCTCATTATAGGTTATATTCTTTGCTTCTTTACATGACTGGTAATTTTTGGTTGGATGCCTTAACTTTGTCAATTATTGGGTGCTGGATATTTTTTGCATTCCTATAAATATTCTTGAGCTTTTTTCCAAGAAATAGTTTGATCCTTTCAAGGCTTGCTTTTAAGCTCTGTTACTTGGGACCAGAACAACTTTTAGTCTAGGGCTAATTTTGCCACACAAGTGAAGCAATACTCTTCTGGGTACACTACCTGATGATGTATTCTGGCTTTGGGGGATATGAAACGTTTCTAGGCTAAGTGAGGCCAGAATTTTTCCACTTATTTTCCCAAGACTTGGATAGTTTTCTTATGCACATGTACTGATCAGTAACCAGATGAAGACATGAGGAGAACCTTCTGAAGATCTCCAAATTGCTTACCCTTTTCAGCTCCTTCTTCTTTGTGCTGCTCTCCCCTCTCTGGTACTTTACCCTGAAAATTCTGTCCAACTTGGCCTCCTCAAATTCTCAACTTTGTCTCCTCAACTCAGGGAGAATGCTGAACTCTGGGTTCTCCCTCCTTGAACTGTGGCAGGGAATGCACTCCATGAAGTAAGCTGTTATAGAACTCACCACATTTGCTTCCTTTCTCTCAAGGATAACTCTCCTGTTCTGCCTGTTTTCTAACATCTGAAAGTTGTTTCAAATATTTTCTTCAGATTTTTAGAATTTTTTTTTATGCCAGAGGCTAAATTATGGTTAGAAGCAAAAGTCTATGAGGAGATACTTTGAGACTATGTAAATGTCCTGTTCTCCAACATATTTTTATATGCTTATTCCAGTGATTATTCTTATTTATATCATTTATTGCTAAGGTGGTTGGAAAATAATGATTTCCTGTCTACTATTCTTTCTACGTTGATAAGTTGGCCTGTGTGAATGAGAAATGTTGCCCGCCCTGTCAGTCAACAAAGGGTGCTGCAGCCGTCACAGCAGCCACCCCCAAAGGTGAGCCCTGTGGGAGCTCAGGATGGAGACAGATGGGCTCCCTGCTGCCCGGCCCTCAGCCACTGCAACCACCCCAGGGGTGCACCCTGAGTGGACTCAGGATGGGAAAGAAGAGGATACCGGCTCTAGATAGCTAAGATGAATATCAGAGGAATGATTTCAGTGAGCCCAGACTCTTGCATCTTCCCATACATAGAAAAGCGCTAAATTCATTTACTTGAGATATCTGGTTTTCTTCAATTAACAGTGATCTTTGATGTTTTCACTACCTGGTCGTTGTTGCAAAAACTCCTATATATCCCGGCTCCTCCCTTACCTCTTTGGAGTAGTCCCTCAGAGCTATCTGAGAGGCTGCCTCCCAGGGTTGAGGTCCTTAGAAAAACCACCAAATAAAACATAATTCTCAACTTTTAGGTTGTGCATTTTTTTTCAGTCGACACCTGTTACCATGAAAAATAGCTTTCCCTTTTCCCTCTTTCACTTGTGTATTTAGGTATTTAGTTACTGTGGTGGACAGACTCTGAGATGGGCTCCATGATCCTTGCCTCTTATATGATCCCTTCCCTTTGAATGTGCGTGTAGACCTGTAACTTGCTACTAACCAACAGAATACGGCAAAGGTTATCTGTATGTGATTGCATTACCTAAGATTGTAACTGTCTTACTTGGAGAGTATCTTTCCTTTGCTGACTTGAAAGAAACAAGCTGCCATGTTGTGAGCTGCCATATGGAGAGGAACACCTGGCAAAGAGCTGAGGTGGCCTCCTGTTGACAGCCAGCCAGAAACAGAGGCCCTCAGTCTAGCAGCCTGCAAGGAACTGAATGCTGCCAACAATCACACGAGCTTGGAAGTGAGTCCCTATCCAGTCAAGCCTCAGATGAGATGGCAGCCCTGGTAAACAAGCTAATTATAACTTTGTGAGACCCTGAAACAGAGGATCCAACTAAACCATGCGCTGGTTCCTGATTCTCTGGGACTATGAGATAATAAATGTGTGCTGTTTTAAGTTACTAAATTCATGACACTATTGTGACTGTATTCTCTATCTGTTGCTATGGGTTACATAGCAACAGATAGAGAATACAGTCACTTAGTTATTCACATCTTTTAGTGTCAGGACTGAAAGGACTCATGGATCTTTTTCCTAATTAATTTTTTAAACTAGAATATACATTAAAATTAAGTATATAAATGAATTACACTTAGAACTAGATCTTCAAATTACTGCTGCACAAGATAATCAGGCAAGATTTTTAGGAAGAATTAAGCCTACTCTCTTTCATTACTCTCTATAGAAAGAAATTAAAGAGTTTTTTATACCATTCATAATGAAGTGAAAACTTTTTTTAAAAATTGTCATATTTATATCTTTTAACTTTATACCTTGTGCTATATATAATTTACACAAAAATAAATACACCTATATTTGGAATACACTTAAAATATCTTTCTGATGGAGTATATAATCAAACAGTTTGGAATATACTGTCCTCTGTGTATAACTTTTTTGCCCTATTATCAAAGGTACCTTTTTTTTTTTAACCCAAAATCCTTCAGGTTTTTTACTCTGTTTAGGACAGTAGTTCTCATCCCTAGCTGCACATTAGAATCACCTGGGACTTTTTAGAACTTAAGAAGCCGGTGCCCTACCCCAAAACAATTTAATCAGCGTCTCTGGGGGTTAGGCATAGTATTGTTTTATTTATTTTGAATTATTATTTTTAAAGACCCAAACTCCCCAGTGGCTTTCGGGGGAAGGGTTTATATTTTTTATTTTATTTACTTATTTATTAAATTTATTTATTTTTTGGCTGCATTGGGTCTTTGTTGCTGCGAGTGGGCTTTCTCTAGTTGTGGTGAGCGGGGGCTCCTCTGTTGTGGTGTGCGGGCTTCTCATTGTGGTGGCTTCTCTTGTTGCAGAGCACAGGCTCTAGAGCGCAGGCTCAGTAGCTGTGGCGCGCAAGCTTAGTTGCTCCGCGGCATGTGGGATCTTCCCGGACCAGGAATCGAACCCATGTTCCCTGCATTGGCAGGTGGATTCTTAACCACTGTGCCACCAGGGAAGTCCCAGGCATGGTATCATTTTAAAAACTCCTCAGGTTATTCTAATGAGCAGCCAAGGTTGCGAACTACTGCTTTTGAGATAAGCAACTGTCTTTGAAAAGTGCTTTGTGAAAAAAGACCCAGTTGGAAAAACATCCTGTTTGAGGTGTGATTCTCTGGCTAAACCCAACTCCCTGGAAGCCCTGAAACTGACCCCTAGAGGAAATGTAATCCAGATCACAAAATGTTCAGCCAGCACTCATCTCTTTTCTTAACCAAAATAAATCCATGAGTATTAGATAAAGGTCAGAACCAATGCATGTTTTAGATGGAGAGTAGTCCTCAACCAAGATTCAAGAAGCTTTAAGTTTTGAGGGAAGTAAAGACACTGGTGGACTGTGAATTTTGAGTTCAGTTCTATTCTCATGTGTAAATAGGCTATTCACCTGTTCTTTTATTCTCTATTAATTTGCTTGCCAAATTAGTATATGCAATGACTGCAGAATAATTGAGCACTTCTGGACTGGGCACCAAAATGAAGTAGTAGGTACTTCCTATAACTTGCTGACACACCTTTTCTTCCATATCCCTCTTCCTGAAGGAACCACTGAGATGTCTTCTATCTCCTCTGCATTTCAAGGTTATATATTTCTTTGGCTAATATGAGAAATTCCATCTTGTCTCTGTCTCTGGTAATTCTACAATAAATTTTCTGTTGAAACCTAAAAGTAAGCTTTTTTATCAAAACACTTTTCTTCGCTACTCCTCATTTCCAGCTCAAATTTTTATTTCTCAGGAGAAATGAAAAAGAGAAAAACAAACAATAGTGAGCTTCTGGTTAATAAATTCAGGCTATGTGAAATAGATTGCTTAATTGGAAAGTCTCCATTCTCTAGTCTTTAACATAGCCATGTGAGGAGAACAGTGATATTATCCAAACCATGTACTAACAACTCAGGATCTTCTTTAAAAATGAGGTATGTTCTAACAGTAGCAGTTAGTTCCCTCTGATACCAAGATTGTGGTATCTAAATACCATTTCTCATTAAAATGGATCTAGAGGGAATTCCCTGGTGGTCCAGTGGTTAGGACTCTGCTCTTTCACTACTGAGGGCGTGGGTTAGATCCCTGGTCAGGGAACTAAGATCCTGCAAGCTCTGCAGCATGGCCAAAATAAATAAATAAATAAAAATAAAGGATCTAGAGGTCCTTGGATAAGTGGCTGATTCTCAGGCCTGGGACAAGAAATGTCAAGATGAGCCTGAAATATCTTGTTGTGCCCAAAAGCGAGAAAGTTATCAAAGACTACTGGTGGTACATCAAAATGATACAGGAGCCAACTAGAAAGGGATTCCCACTAGCCAAAAACAGGATAATTTGAGTATTGAAAAGAATAATGACTTCAATGAGTTGAACCAAATCAAATATATAATCTATGATTTCATCATGATACTAAAATGTACTGTGAAATAAAAGTCGTATTTTTATGGCATGACAAGAGAAATTTAAACAAAAAAATCTCTGCACTTCGGCCTCCTCTCTCCCCACCCTGTGCATTGTGTACCTGCATTATGCATCACCAAATCTCCCCCAATGACAGAAAGACTTATTCAACCTAAAGAGCAAAATTCTCCTACCATAAAGAAGACAACTCCTTAAAAGATAGCATTCCTTCTTGATCTCGTAAGGGGCCACATGACCCACCACCATGATGCATAGATCTGGATTATGTAAACTGTCAATAATACATCATCTGCATACAGATGGCCAAAAGGCACATGAAAAGCTCATCATTGCTAATTATTTTCACTTTCTTAACGGTGTCACTTCAAGCACAAAAGTTTTAAATTTTGATGAAGTCCAATTTATCTATTTTTTATTTTGCCACTTGTGCTTTTGGTGTTGTATCTAAGAAGCCATTACCTAACCCAAAGTCATGAAAATTTGTGCCTATTTTTTCTTTCTTTCTTTCTTTTTTTTTTTTGGCTGCATGGCTTGCAGGATCTTAGTTCTGTCACCAGCAATTGAACCTGGGCCCCAGCACTGAAAGCACTAAGTCCTAACCACTGGACCGCCAAGGAATTCCCTATGTTTTCTTTTAAAATGTTATAGTTTTGGCTCTCATATTTATGCCTTTGGTCCATTTTGAGCTCACTTTTGTATATGGTGTGAGGGAGAGGTCCACCTTCATTCTTTTGCGTGCAGTAAAGAGTTGTCCTGCACCATTTGTTGAAAAGACTCTGCTTTTCCCTTTGAATTGTCCTGGCATCTCTGTTGAAGATCAATTGACCATACAACATACTTCAATTAAAAATAAAATGCATGGACACTGAGAGGATATACATCAAAATGCTAAAGGTGGTGGGACTTTCCTGGTGGTCCAGTGGGTAGGACTCCGCACTCCCAGTGCAGGGGGCCCGGGTTCAATCCCTGGTCGGGGAACTAGATCCTGCATGTGTGCTGCAACTAAGAGTCTGCATGCTGCAACTAAAGATCCCACATGCCACAACTAAGACCCCGTGCAGCCAAAATAAATAAATAATTTTTTTTAAGTGCTTGGTGGTTATCTCTGGGGGGTGAGGATTATGGGTGATTGTTATTTTTTACTTTATGCTTTTATGTATTTCTAGTTGTCTGCAGTGAACATATATTGCTTGTAAAATTAGAAAGAAAACAATAGGGACTTCCCTGGTGGCGCAGTGGTTAAGAATCCACCTGCCAATGCAGGGGACACGGGTTCGATCCCTGGTCCGGAAAGATCCCACATGCCACGGAGCAATGAAACTCGTGCATCACAACTACCGAGCCTGTGCTCTAGAGCCCGTGAGCCACAACTACTGAGCCTGCGTGCTGCAACTACTGAAGCCCATGTGCCTAGAGCCTGTGCTCTGCAACAAGAGAAGCTACCACAATGAGAAGCCCACGCACCACAACGAAGAGTAGCCCCTGCTCCCCGCAACTAGAGAAAGCCTGCTCACGTCAATGAAGACCCAACGCAGCCAAAAAAAAAAGAATTGTCATTAAAAAATGAAAAAAAAGGGCTTGCCTGGTGGCGCAGTTGTTGAGAGTCCACCTGCTGATGCGGGGGACACGGGTCCAGGAAGATCCCACATGCCGCGGAGCGGCTGGGCCCGTGAGCCATGGCCGTTGAGCCTGAGCACCCGGAGCCTGTGCTCCACAACGGGAGAGGCCACAACAGTGAGAGGCCCGCATAACGCAAAAAAAAAAAAAAAGAAAAAAAGAAAAAGAAAGAAAATCAATTGACCATAGACGTGAGGGTTTATTGCTGAACTCTCAATTCTATTCATTTATCTATATGTCTATCCTTATGCCAGCTCCACACTGTCTTAGTTACTGTAGCTTTGTAGCAGGTTTTGAAATTGGTAAATGTAAGTCCTCCAACATTGTTTTCTTTTTAAAAATTGGTTTGGCTATTCTGAGTCCCCTGAATTCCATATGAATTTTAGGATCAACTTGTCAGTTTCTACAAAGAAACCAGCTGGGCTTTTTTTAATAGAGATTTCATTTAATCTGAGATCAATTTGGGGAGCATTGCTATCTTAACAGATTGTTTTATGATCCATGAACACACGATGTCTTTCCATTTACTTGGTTCTCCTTCAATTTCTTTCAACCATGTTTTGTAGTTTCAGTTACACTCATTTCTTTTGTTAAATTTACTCCTAAGTATTTTATCATTCTTGATGCTATTATAAATGAAATTGTTTTTTTAATTTTGTTCATTTCTAGTGCATGGAAATACAACTGATTTTTGTACATTGATCTTGTATTCAGCAACCTTACCAAATTCAATTATTAGTTCTAATAGTTTTTGTGTATGTGTGTGGATTCTGTAGGATTTTCTATACAAGATCATGTCATCTGCAAATAGAAACTGTTTACTTCTTCCTTTCCAACTTGGATGCCTTTTATTTCTTTTTCTTTCTTAACTTCCCTGGTTAAACCTCCCACACAATGTCGAATAGAAAGGATGAGAGCAGTCATCCTTGTCTTATTCCTGATCTTAAGAGGAAAGTATTTAGTCTTTCACTATCAATGCTGTAAGCTGTGGGGGTTTTTATACATGCCCTTTATCAGATAGGCAGAGTTCCCTTCTATTCCTAGTTTATTGTGTGTTTTTATCATGAAAAGGTACCTTATGTTTTAAATGGATCATTTTACTTGCTCTGTAGAGAATGGATTGGAATTGAACAAGATCTAAAAGAGGGAGACTGGTTAGGATGCTATTGTGATAATCCAGGTGAGAGATGATGATGGCTTGCAGTTTTCCAGACAAGAAATGATGAAAGAGGGTGGGATAACCCAATGGTAATCAGAATATAACAAGAGATATTGAGAGAATAGGATTGATAGAACCTTGTGACAATTGAATGTGATACTAGGTACAACAGATAATGTTGCAGATCTTCTTTACTAGGCTGGTACAACCATCCCCCAACTGCTGTGGCTGTTGGCTGATAATGGCTCACATCTGCGCTTCTCTTTTTTTTATTTATTTATTTTTGGCTACATTGGGTCTTCGTTGCTGCGTGCGGGCTTTCTCTAGTTGCAGCAAGCGGGAGCTACTCTTCAATGCGGTGCGCTAGCTTCTCATTGTGGTGGCATCTCTTGTTGCACAGCACAGGCTCTAGGGTGCACGGTCTTCAGTAGTTGCAGCACACAGGCTCAGTAGTTGTGTCAGGTGGGCTCTAGAGTGCAGGCTCAGTAGTTGTGGTGCATGGGCTTAGTTGCTCTGTGGCATGTGGGATCTTCCCGGACCAGGGCTCGAACCCGTGTCCCCTGCATTGGCAGGCGGATTCTTAACCACTGTAGCACCAGGGAAGTCCACATCTGCACTTCTCTTGACAATTGACATTAGCTGTCTCATCCAGAGATGTCTGGAAGGTTAAATGACTTTCATCCCTGTGGAAGCCAATGACTAACTGGTGTGAGAGTTCACCATACCGAAAGGGATTGTATATTATATATTATTATATATATTATATTATAATTATATATTACTAAGATTCTGATCCTTGAACTGCCCAGTGGGAGTGAAAAGCTGCCACTTTGGCATGATGAATTCAGTTATTAATGGAAACCATATATTAAGCTGTTGAGATCCACTATGATAACTGGTCCCAGAAATTTACCAAGCAATTTGCTGAAGGACTTTGGAGATAATGAAAATACTTGTGGTTAGAAAATAAAGGAAAACAGGACTTCAAAAGTTATGTCAGTTTATGGGGTGTTGGAAATAGTTTATATTTTGATTGTGGCAGGTACATGACTTTATACTTGTGATGGACACGTGAGTGTGCCTTGCACACTTTCAACAACAGGGAACATAATTGACCAAAGCCCTAGCTACTGGACCCAGAAATCCATCACCATATTTGAACCAATGCTACATTTCAATGGGCTATTCTCAGACAACAACTGGGCACAGCAAGGGTACTAAGGCAGGTCTATTGGGGAAAGGTCCTTAGAAGGTCAACTTTAGCTCAAAGATTCCCAAAGGCCTTGCTTACTGATCTTTCCTTAGATTTCCTAGCATTCAAGGACACTCCCAACCTCTTTTCCTTCTCTTTTCACTCAGGATCAGGCTTGCATTGTTATCAGAGAGCTCTCCCACCCTTGCCTGGCTCCCTTCTCATTACTATCACAAGCGTTGTCCTAAAAAAAAAAAAAAACTCCTTGGACTTCCCTGGTGGTCCAGTGGTTAAGATTCTGCACTTCCAACACAGGGGGCATGGGTTTGATCCCTGACTGGGGAAATTCCACATGTTGCGCACTGCAGAAAAAACAACAAAAAACCTTGTATGTTTAATCTCACATTGGCATCGGCTTTAAGGATAACCTGGACTAGTACAATACATTTGTGAAAACTTAGAATTGTACAGTCAAAAAGAGTGAATTTTATTGTATATAAATTATACCTCAATAAACTTGACTTTTTAAAAAATTTTTGGGCTTCCCTGGTGGCGCAGTAGTTGAGAGTCCCCCTGCCGATGCAGGGGACACGGGTTCGTGCCCCGGTCCAGGAGGATCCCACATGCCACGGAGCGGCTGGGCTGTGAGCCATGGTCGCTGAGCCTGCGCGAACAGAGCGTGTGCTCCGCAACAGGAGAGGCCACAACAGTGAGAGGGGCCCGCGTACCACAAAAATAAATAAATAAATAAAAATAAAAAAGTGTTGTTAGTTTTAAACATTTATCAAGAGTAGGTGAGTTATGACTGTTTCTTCTCCACTCCACTTCAACCGTCTGTTTCCAAGATCTCATCCTGGCTCAGGTCGCCACCTAGAACTGCTGAAATTCCACATCTCACAATGACCGCATCCACCTAGCCTTGCAATCTGCTTCCTCAGTTACTCCCCAAATCTGTATGTCCTGGTCTCTCAGGGCTAGTTGGAGACAAAAGTGACATAATGACTAAAGTTTACAACCAATGAGAACAGAAAAGGTGAGAGATCTGGACATAGGGGAGAAGAGTACCTAGGCTAGACAGAGAAACTGGCCTTATTGTCCCCTCCACTGACTGCCAACAGTCAGATCTCTGGGCACACCTAGTTCTTTGAGGACTCAAAAGACTGATGTCAAACAACTTGACTGGGGTTTTATATACAGAAATGTGTGAGAGCCATTTGTCATTCAAAAAACAAAACAAAACAAATAACAACAAAACTAAACAAATAGAATAATTATTTCACTCAGAAGAAAAGCCAAAGGTCTTCTACTGGCATACAGAGCACTACATGATACTGTTCCTAGCTACCCATCCGCCTTCATATCCTATGAGCCTCTTCCCCCTTGCTAATGTTTCTCTAGTAACAATGGCTTCCTTGTTCCTTAAACATTCTAAGCATATTCTCACCATAGGACCTTTGCGTTTACTTTTCTATCTGCCTAGAATTCTCCTCTACATGGTCTCTCTCTCCAAGCAGGCCTCTGATCAAATGTTATCTTCTTAGAAGGCTGTCCCTGATCACATTGTCTAGAACAGCACTCCCTTCCTCAATATGTCACTCTCTATTCTCTTATCCTTCTTTATTCTTCTTCATAACACTTATCATCCCCTGACATATCATATTTATTCATTTATTTGTTTATTTTCTGCCTCCCCAACTAGCATGTAATCCCACAAAAGCAAGAACTTTGTTTTGTTCACTGCTATATCGCCACGACCTGAAGTGCCAGGCACATTGTGGACCCTCATTAAGCACTGGTTGAATAAATGAGTAAGTGAAGCTCACTATCATGACTCCTTTCTCTTCCTTCCTCAGTTCAGTAAAAATAGAAAATTACCAAGAGGAGAATCTCCGCAAATGGTAGACCTAGGACTTAATCTGGGGGCCTCGAGTATGTTGTCATGCTACACTGAACAAGTTTCTTGTGGCTTCTGAGAAGGACTCTTCTAGTCCATTCAACCACTATCTTATTAACATTCTCAAGGTCCTTGACCGATTTTCTTTTCATAGTACCTACCTAGCAAAACCTTAACCCTAGATCAATTCAAATGGTTGATTTTCTGCATCCAGGCAGTTTGTGGAGCACTGCTGAAGAAAAATCATTCAGCTGGGTAGACTGATGCCACTCTAAATTCATGGTCACTCATTTCAACCAACAAAGACATGGAAGAAAAGTAAGAGGTAATGTTTATTCCTGAAAATGGCATAAATACTTTACATGCATTAACTCATTTCATACTTATAACACCACCATAAGTAGATAGATATTCATTCCATTTTACTAATGAAGAAACTGAAACATAGAGAAGTTAAGTAACTAGCCAAAAGTCACACAGCTAGTAAGAGTCAGAGTCTAAGTTTTCAACTCAGACATTCTGATTTCAGAACCTGAGTTTTTAAGCACTACTGCCAGGAAATTTAACAATGTTTCAGTAGTCAGTTCTACCTCTTTTCTATCTATAACCAACAGGGCTACTTTGTTACCTAACTCCCAGGGGTACTATTCATGCTTACATTATAAGCGATATTTAGACAGAAATTTATAGCCTTAAACCTATATTTTAAAATAAGAAAGACTGAAAAGTCAGGAACTAAGCAAATGAAAAACTTAAACTGATAAAGAAGAAAAGAATAAATTCAATGAAAGCTAAAATAAGGAAATAATAAACATAAAAACAGAAAATAATGAGGTAGGAAACAAAGATAAAGTGGAGAGGATCAACAAAGTCAAAAGTCAGCTCTTTGAAAAGAATAATGAGATTGAGAAACCTGTGGCAGGATTTATCAAGAAAAAAGGTTCGTAAATAAATATGAAAAAGGAGCCATGACTATAGATAATAGCAGAGATTAAAATTTGAGAATATTGTTAACAATGTTGTTGTTTCATTGTCTGTGAATGAATTTGAAATTTTAATTAAATAGAACAAATTTATAGAAAAATATAAATTAGCAAAATTGCTCAAGAATAAAGAGAAAATGCGATAGAGATTGAAAAAAATCTTTGCACAAAGAAAAAAGCAGATCCATATATTTTTACAGGCAAGTTCAACAGCTTCTATCTTACTCAATTCCAATCTTACTCAGACTCATGTAGAGAAAAAAAAAAAAAGAAAAAGGAAAAACACTCCTAAAACCATGTCAGGGGTTAGTTAGTATAATATTGATACTTAAATCAGAAAAGAGTAGTATAACAAAGGAAAATTAAAGGTTAGGCTCACTCATGAATATTGATGCACATATTCTAAGCAAAGTCTCAGCAGGATTTCCCTGGTGGTTCAATGGTTAAGATTCTGTGCTCCCAATGCAGGGGGCCTGGGTTTGATCCCTGGTCAGGGAACTAGATCTCACATGCATGCTGCAACTAAGAGTCCACATGCCACAACAAAGATCCCAGATGCTGCAACTAAGACCTGGTGCAGCCAAATAAATAAATAAATATATTTTTAAAAAGCGTTAGCAAAGTAAATCCAGCAATGTTAAGTTAATGATAAACACATGAGGACCAAGTGAAATTTGCATCAGAAATGAAGATTATTTTAGCATTAAAAAACCTATTAATGCAATTTAGCACATTAACGGGCTAAAGAAGAAAAATCATATGATCATCTAAACAGGTACAGAATTCATAGCACCACTATTTACAATAGCCAAGACATGCGAGCAACCTAAGTGTCCATCAACAGATGAATGGATAAAGAAGATGTAATATATATTTCAATGGAGTATATATATATTCCATTATATGTATATAAAATATTACTCAGCCATAAAAAAGAATGAAATAATGTCATTTGCAGCAATGTGGATGGACCTAGAAATTATCATACTAAAGTGAAGTCAGTCAGAGAAAGACATATATCACATGATTTTACTTATATGTGAAATCTAAAAAAAAGTGATACAAATGAACTTATTTACAAAAAAGAAACAGACTCATAGACATAGAAAGTAAACTTGTGGTTACCAAAAGGGAAAGGCAGGGGGAGGGATAAATTAGGAGTTTGGAACTAACAGATACACGCTACTATATATCAAACAGATAAATAACAAGGACCTACTGTATAGCACAGGGAACTATATTCAGTATCTCATAATAACCTATAATGGAAAAGAATCTGAAAAAGAATATACATAGAAAGAATCACTTTGCCGTATACCTGAAACTAACACAACATTGTAAATCAACTATACTTCAGTTTTTAAAAAAAGATACAAAAAAGGTGTTTGCTAAAAGGCAATTCATGAAATACTCAGGAGATGCAATAAATTTAGGGATTAAAAGCATAACAAATACCATATGTGTTCAGTATTATCATCGCTATCAGTTGTAGTAGTACTAATTGTAGTAGTTGTAGATGGATTTGAAGGGAACTACCTGATAAAAATAAGCCTACCAAAAAATAACCTACAGCAAACATTATATTTAATAGTAAAATATTATTTAAAATCAGGACCTGTGTAAGGATACTTGATTTATTATTACTTTTTTAAAAAATTAAAACGAATGTTTTCAATTTTTTGGCCACGCCACATGGCATGAGGGATCTTAGTTCCCTGAACAGGGATTGAACCTGAGTCCCCTGCAATGGAAGCGTGCACTTTTAACCACTGGACCACCAGGGAAGTCCCTATTATTACTATTTTTGTTTTATTAATAATTTTAAAGTGCTAACAGTTGCCAGATACTAACTGCTGTATATATGTTAAATTAATCCTTACAACAATGATATGAAGTACAATAATTAGGCATAGTTTAACTTGAGAAATCTGAGTTTCAAGAAAAGTTAAATAGATTGCTTAAGGACTCAGTGGCAGGGCTAGATTTTGTACTTAGGCATTTGGCTCCAAAGTCTATGCATTAATTCCTACACTACTCTGCATCTGCAGTCAACCTCACACTAGAGATCTTAGCTAGCTGAGTAAGACAAGAAAAATAAACATAAAGTATAAGGTTTGGAAAAAAAGAAGCAAAACTGTCATATGTGCAGATGATATGATTATTTACACAGAAAAATCCCAAAGCCCCTATGGATAATTTTTTAATTAATAAGTGAATTAAGTAATGTTGTTGTCCATAAAATCAACACACAGAAGTACCCCAACAAACAAAATGTAATTCTTAAAAAGATATTATTTATAATAGTACAAAGAGAAAGTACTCAGGAATAAAGTTAATAAAAGATATATAAGACCCTTATGAATAAAAATATAAAACTTTAAACTTTTCTAAAATTTAATTTTATTAATGGATAAAAGTATTCAATATTATGAAGGTGTTAATTCTCTCCAAATTGTCCTATAGGTTTATTGAAATATTAATAGAACCTCTCCTTCCCCCCTTGTAGGTATTTGTGTGTGAAACTTGACAGGTTGGTTCTAAAATCTATGTGGAAGAACCAGGTGTTCCAAGAATAGCCAAGACACCACTGAAGAAGAACAAGACAGGGAAACTTATTCTACCAGATATCAAGACCCATTACAAAAGTATAGTAATTAAAGCAGCAGGGCATGTATGAATAGACCAATGTAACTGAATAGAGAACTGATTCCAGCCCAAAAGGAAACATAAAATGGGAAAGAGCTAGCATTGAAGATTAGTGAGGAAATATGAAATATTCAGTAAATAATGTTGTGACAATTAGTTATTCATATGGGGAAAAAAACTGGATCCCTATCCCAATCCACACTCAAAAATTAATTCCTAGTGACTTAAAGAAGTAAATGTGAAAAGAGACATTATAACACTTTTAGAAGAAAATATAATATAATATCTTTATAACATTGGGGAGGAGAAGAATTTCTTAGGCAATATACCAAAAGTGCAAAACATAAATAAATAGACTAATACACTGGTAAAATTATAAATTTTTGTTCATTAAAAGAGACAATGAAGGAAATTCCCTGGTGGTCCAGTGGTTAGGACTCTGTGCTTCCATCGCAGGGGGCACAGGTTCAATCCCTGGTCAGGGAACTAAGATCCCACAAGCCGCACAGTGCGGCCAAAAAAAAAAGAGAGAGATAATGAATAAAAAATTGGCAACATATATAATCAAAAAACATCCTAAATAAGAAACTAAAAATTCAATGGAAAACTGGGCAAAACACATGTATAGCCATTCTACACAAAAGGAAACTTAACTGGCCTATGTATTAGTTTGCTTTGACTGCCATAACAAAATTCCACAGACTGGGTCATTTAAATCAGTGGTCTCTAACCTTTTTGGCACCAGGGACTGCTTTTGTGGAAGACAACTTTTCCACGGCGGTGGGAGGGAAGATGGTTCAGGCAGTAATGCGAGCGATGGGGAGCGGCAGATGAAGCTTTGCTCTTCAGTGCCCACCTCCTGCTGTGCAGCCAGGTTCCTAACAAGCTGTGGACCGGTACCACTCCACAGACCAGGGGTTGCAGACCCTTGGCTTAAACAACAGAAGTTTATTTCTCACAGTTCTGGAGACTGGAAAATCCAAGATCAAGTTGCCAGCCAGGTAGGTTTCATTCTGCGGCTTCTCTCTCTCGGCTTGGTGATAGGCAGCCATCATCTCCCTATGAGCTCTTATGACTGCTTCTTTATGCAAATGGGGGCTAGTTGGCCACCTTTTCACTAGACACTTACATGGCCTTCTATCATGCATGTGTGGGTGGAGTGAGGGAGAGCAAGCATGCTCTGGTGTCTCTTCTTATAAGGGCACTAATCCCATCATGAGGGCCCCATCCTCATGATCTCATCTAATCCTAATTAACTCCCTCAAGCCCCACCTCCAAATATCATCACATTGGGAATTAGGGCTTCAACATACAAGTTGTGGGGGGACAAAATTCAGTCCATAGCAGCTTATAAACATCTTTTTACTGCCTGATTTCATTAATAATCAGGGAATGTAAATTATAATAAAAATAAAATACCATTTTACACTCATCAGATTATACAAAATTGAAACATCTGATGATACTAGGTGTTGGCAAGGATGTGAAGCCAGGCAACTCTCATTTGCTGCTGGTGGAAATGTAAACTGGAAAAATGAGTTTGGAAAAGAAGTATTTTCTAATGAAATTGAAGATGCACATATCCTATGTTCCAGCAGTTCTGCTCCTAGGTATATGCTCTAAGCACCAGTTTTCATATTGCTAGGTGCAATACAATAGTAAATTGTGAAATTAATTTTAGTGGTGCTGAGGTATAATTTTCTGAAAGGTAAACCGAATATAAAATGAATATAAACCTATATTCATAGGAATATAAAATAAACACGTCAAAATGTTATTTATCTCGTTAATTAATGAGTGAGCCAGTAAAATGTTACAGGAAAGTTGTACGAATTTGCTAAGAAACAAGAATATTGAAATGAATCTGCTAACAGAGGCAAAGTGGTTTAATACCCTATAGGTCAATAAAATGTAATGTTTGGGGGTATCTTTTCTTCGACGTGGACAAGAATTATTCTAAATACTACCAGTTTTCTTGTAAAAGATCTTAGTCAACAGAAAGACATCCCTATGCATTCAAATCCTTCCAGTGTCTGCTAGACAATGCCCAGGCTTACACTGAAAAGTAATTTCTTTTGCTCATTTCCAAGTCTTTGACAATTTTTCCTTACAACAGTTCCCTTTCAGCATTTTTTTGGTAATGAAATCAAAAAGAAGCAATAGAAATTTACTGCATTGTTGGTAGTAAATATAAATAAGTGTTGGGTCCCAGGGTAGGTTGCCCCAAAATGTACCTCAATGGCATATTGATCTTTTTTTTAAAATTTATTTTATTTATTTATTTTTGGCCACGTTGGGTCTTCGTTGCTGTAGGTGGGCTTTCTCTAGTTGAGGTGAGCTGGGGCTACTCTTCGCTGCAGTGCGTGGGCTTCTCATCGCGGTGGCTTCTCTTGCTGTGGAGCACCGGCTCTAGGCGCACAGGCTTCAGTAGTTTTGGCATGCAGGCTCAGTAGTTGTGGCTCACGTGCTCTAGAGCACAGGCTCAGTAGTTGTGGTGCATGGGCTTAGCTGCTCTGTGGCATGTGGGATCTTCCCGGACCAGGGCTCAAACCCGTGTCCCCTGCATTGGCAGGCGGATTCTTAACCACTGCACCACCAGGGAAGTCCCAATTTTTTTGAATTAAAGTAACTTAAGAGATGGCCAACGCAAGAGAGACACTCTAACCCTCCTTTCTATCTCCCTGAAAGCAGGAAATCAATCTCTCACGTGAAAGGTGCACTCCCTGCATTTGGAGGTAGAAGGACACTCTTATCTCCAGAGATAGGGAATTCAGGTCAACAAGCCTGTATAAACAAACCTTGTTACTTCCTCCCATTTACTACCCCAAGCCCAAACTGTTTAGATTCTTCGCTAATTGAACTCCCAAAACCTAGTTTCTTTGTCCTGTCAATTCTTCATAAATTGATTGTTTCTCTGTTTAAATATATAAAACCTGTCTGCTTTGGCCACTTCTTAAGCCCCTTTCTATGAGTCCTCCTTGTGAACAACTAAATTTTCTTTTTTTTCCTTTTAAACTGTCTTGTGTCAATTTTATTATTAGTCCAGACACAAGAAATCAAGATGAGTAGAGGGGGAAATTTCTCCCTCCCCAACAAGAGTTTTGTGAAATTTTTGTTTCAGATGTGTATATCTATCTGTGTGGTAGGTATGTGGTATCCGGTTTGATGTAGAATGTTTTTGCTCACTGTGAGCTGGGGTCCGAAAGTTTGAAAGCCATTTTTAAATGTGCCATATTATGAGGTTCAACAGTTTAAATAACTGGACGTTTTGAGTTGTCCCTTCACTCAAAGTAGACATCCACTCATAGCGCGGGGCTCAGTCAGGCAGAGACTCAAAGTGATCTGAGTGAATGGTAAGGAACAGAGAAGCGCCCAGCCCCGCGTGAGGGGTGCGGTGATGTGGGGGTGTTTTTTTGTGTGTGTCTGTGTGTGCGCTACTCACCATCTTTATTGTTTTGAAAAAATCCCATAGTTCTCCTCCTCAGTGACCCACATGCAAATGAGAAGTATGCTGCTTTGTAAACCGACCTAGGAAAATGATTTGTTGTAAACTTAAATAACAGTGTTATAGAATTTGTAAGAAAGATTCTTACAAATTAATACACACGAAAAAGAGGAAAATATATTGTACCTAGCAGAAAAAGAAGTGACATATACACCTGCAATTCCTTTCACTGCAGAAATGACTTTGTCCAGATTTTGGGTGTGGGTAACATTGAATTCTACTCTGTGTGTTCCCTCCGTGGGGCAGTCAGGAGCTTGGAAGGATGGATGGGCCTGGAGGTGCAAACTGCAAGCCGTTTAGCCAGCCAGTTGTTGACTTCCTGGGGAGCAGCGTCATAGGCTGCGTGAGGAGAGGAGATCCCGATTCTTTCATTAGCACTGAGGCTCGCTGGCTGCCTGAGACGCCACAAGAATCGAGAGAGGGTAGGCGGCGTGGAAACGGCAAGCCGGCAAGCCCCAGAAGGCGGGAGCTTAAGCTGGCCAAAGGCCATTGCCCGCCGGGAATCAAGCACGAGCCCAGCGCCGCAGCAGCCCGGCACCGAGAGCCGCCGCTCTCCGTGAACGAAAGAGCAGAGCGCACGCGCAAACCCGCCCTGCCAGCGGAGCGGAGAGGCCCCCTCAGCCGGCCGGGCCTCGCCTCAAGCCTTCAACGATCCGCACTGCCCAGTCACCCGCGCCTTGTCACCCCGCCGGGCTTTCCCCGCCCCGTCTGTGCGCTAGCTTATCGCGGCTGCGCACGCAGAGCCTGAGCGGGCGCCAGCGGGAAGGGGAAGCGGCGGGTAAGAAGGGCCTGCGTCCCGGGGGCGCCTATGACGGGATTGGGAATTTTCTCCTCGGCTCTCTCCGGCTCTCGGGATCCTTGAGGAGAGTGCGAGGAGCCTCAGGAACCGGCTTCCTCCTGCCGTTCAGGCGTGCCTCTAATAATCGAAGTGTTTTCGCCCAGAACGTCGTCTAGTCCGGTCCCTTCCTGCCTCTCTTCTCCCCGCCCCCACTGGGGAATCCGAGGCCGAGTTCCGGCCCGTCTGTTGTCACCAGAAGTGTTTGAGATGTCTTCCCTGCCGTTTAGGTAGCACCGGAATGTTTATCTGCCTTTAGTGTCGCAGCAGCTTAGGGGTAGCTCTCCAGGTCCAGCCCCCAAGTCAAGCACAAAGAGCCTCATTTTTTTTGACGCTTGCTAGTCCTGGGATTCTTTCTGACACGCTTTGCTGAATGAAGCAGCTTCCAGATCCTCGCAGCAGTGACTTCGAGGCCACTAAACATAGGTCCTCTTTACTTCCTCTGGGCGTCTCCACCGTTTCCTAAATAATCTGCCTTTCAAGTTTGTGTCTCTTGGGGCACGTCCCTTATATCCGTATGCGATGTCCCTGAATTATGCTCTTTCCTTTTGGAAATAGGGTCATACCACGTGCCGCCTTTTGGAATGAAGTACTCCAGTGGCAGTGGGATAGTATCAGCAGTTACTAAGAAGCGTAGTAGTAATAGAGTAGGATTTCTGCTGTCGGCTGCCAGAGTGGATGGATAATTCAGTAACTTTTTTGTAGCAGGAGGCAGCATTTTAGTTCAGTAGCTGTGCTTGATGCCCTGAAGTTGGGGGCAGAGGAGGTACCTTGTAATTAAACAAACCAGTTGGGTCCAAAATCTGCTGATAGGAAGAAATCTAAAACAGAAGAAAGCCTGACAGCCATGCCATGTTTAATAATATCTGCAGGTCAAATTTCTATGTAGAGACAAATACACTGTTTGCTTTTATATGCCAGTTAAATGTAATATGTTGACATTTATGTTGATGCTGATGTGAAGCTTTAGCAGCTACCTCGGAACTTTTCAATAAAATTTCTCAATAAGTTAATTCCTAGATAATCGTGATAATCAGCTTAGTTATTTTTACTTTAATAAGTTTGACTGAATGCTATAAATTTAGCCCCCCCTTTTCTTTAACATCAGGTCACACCATTTCTGTCAGTCTTATTACTAATTTTCCTTGATGCCTAAATACCTTAGTCATCTTAGATTTCCCCTGTGCTTCATCTCCATATCTCTTATATTACTGGATCTCATGGTTTCTTTATTCAAAAAGTAACTTGGATTTATCCCTTTGATTCTCATTGTTAAAGCTGGAAGGCTGTTTTCTAAGACTTTGCTACCTCTTAGCTCATCCTCTGAAAGCTCAAATAACAGTTCTGAAACATGACTATTGTCATGTTTATTCTCCATAACCCTGTAAAGGTTCATGTTAAATTGCTATGCTTGGGTTTCAAAGCTCCTTCTCTATATGCACATGATATGATGGGAAAAACCCAGGATTTAGAGTGAGAAGACCTGGGTTTAAATACCAGGACTGTCATTATACTAACTCTGTGACCTTGGGAAACTGAGCTTCAGTTTCCTTCTCTTATTTCAAATAACAATATCTTTTTCTTCCAGCCTCTTAATTATTGTGAGAATTACAATTGGCATAATGTGTGGAAAAGTTATCAGAATTAAACAAAAACAGCCTAAGCTATTATTGTTATTTCTTTGTGCTCATTTATTTCACAAACATTTGAAAACAAGATATGTTAGATACTGGTGCTACAGCTATGAAAGATAGTCCCTAAGGAGTTATCTTTCAGAGAACTTTCAGAGTGTGTGTGTGTTTGTTGTGTCTGTGTGTCTGTGTAGGGAGTAGGGTGGTAAAATGTCTGACAAGGTAGAATGTGATAATATACTGTAAAATAGGTAAGGTT
The DNA here is from genome assembly GCF_011762595.2 of Tursiops truncatus. Lineage (NCBI taxonomy): Eukaryota > Metazoa > Chordata > Mammalia > Artiodactyla > Delphinidae > Tursiops > Tursiops truncatus. The sequence continues at coordinate 146,281,617 of NC_047034.1, forward strand.
AGGGTGAGCACCAAACCCAGAGGAAAGAGGAACAGGGAAGATTTCCTGGAGGAAAGTAAGTTTGAACAGTCTTGATTTATAACAAAGATCCAGAAAGAAAAGGAGGGGGAAGAGTGCCATGAAAGAGATGTGTTTAGAGAACTGCAAATTGTTAGGTTTTGTTGGAGTATTAAGTTCAAAGGATTATAGGAGGTAGGACTGGATAGGTAGAGGTGAAATTTGAAGGGCTTTGTGTGCTAAGGGAAGTGTACAAATTGAAGGATCTTAAGCAGACAGTTGGCCTGATCACAGTTGTTTTTTGAAAGTTCATTTTGGCTGCCATGTGTGCTTCCTTACTGCAGTGTACAAAAATATCTTTATATCTTTGTGCCTTTCCTCATTTTCTTTACTCCACCCAAAAGGGTTTATGCCCTCTCCTCATATCTTAATACACTGTCACTCAGTGTCCAGTTCAGGTTCCATTTCTGCTGTGAAGCGCCATCTAATTATTTTAGGCCCCATTATTTATTCCCTTCTTTGAAACCCTGTTAGAAATAGTACCACACAATTTAGCCCTTATTTGTTTCATATGTGTTTTTATGTCCCTAAATAGATTGTAAGCTCCTTGAGGATAGGGAATGTTTCATACGTGTATGAATAGAAGACATGTTAAACACAAAAATACATTGTTTGGTCTCTTTGGTTTTTTTTTTTCAGGGATTATGGGCAACAGTCCTTTTAATTAATCTGTCATCATCATGGCTAATGAGGGCTGTGCCAAGGCTGGTGATAGTCCTTTTTCATCAGATAAACATGCTCAACTCATCTTGGCCCAGATCAATAAAATGAGAAATGGACAGCATTTCTGTGATGTGCAGCTGCAAGTTGGAAAGGAAACTTTCAAAGTTCATCGGCTGGTTTTGGCTGCCAGTAGTCCTTATTTTGCAGCTTTGTTCGCTGGAGGAATGAAAGAGTCCTCAAAAGATGTTGTACAGATTCTAGGAATTGAAGCTGGAATCTTTCAAATACTTCTAGATTTCATTTACACAGGTATGTTAAGTGAACTTGTAGCTTTGAGTGAAGAATGATGCAATCACTCACGTTCTGCTATGGGAATATAACTTGATCTAACATATAGAAAGTGATTTAACAATATGTTATTATGAGCCTTCAAAAACTTCATATCGGGACTTGCCTGGTGGTCCAGTTGTTGTTAAGACTTCGCCTTCCACTGTAGGGGGCTCGGGTTCAGTCCCTGGTCGGGGAACTAAGATCCCTGAATGCTGCATGGCATGGCCAAAAAAATCAAAACAAAACAAAAAGTTCATATCTTTTGACCCAGTATTCCTTTTCTGGGAATCCTAAGGAATTAATTAGTGATACAGGCAAATATTTACATTTATTGTAACATTATTTATAATACTATATAATGGAATACAGTTTGATTGTCCCTCAGTAGGTTATATGGTTAAATAAATTATGGTACATGTATATATAATGGAATAATTTTTAGTTCTCACAAATTATATTTGTATATATGTACACACACATATACATTCTCATGGAAGAATGTTTGCAATATATTAAGTGAAAAAAAATCTGGATATAAGTATCACCACAATTTTGTAAAAAAAAAAATTCATTTGTGTATTTGTGCACAGAAAGAGACTAGAATATTTATAAGCGTTTATCTCTAAATGATGGAATACGGAAGATTCTTATTTTTCCCTTTTTTTTGTTTTTTCCTCAATATGTCTATAATCAGCATGTATTAATTTAAACAAACTTTTATTTTTAAAATGTTTTTGAAGAGTTTTAATGACATTATAAAATGTACACAAAAACCATAGTGTAAAATATGTCTTATATGTAACATAAATATACATGGAAAAAAGATTTGAAAGAGATACACTAAAGTATTAATGTTAATATAGGGATTTCCTGGTGGTCCTGTCTTTAGGACTCCACACTTCCCACAAGTCGTGCAGTGCGGCCAAAAAAAAAAAAAAGTGTATGTGTATGGGAAAATGTGATTTTCATTTTTGTGCTTTTCTGCCTTAAAGTTATTTTGTTTTAGTTTTTTTAAAAGATTTAATTTTTTATTTTATTTTTAGCTGCATTCGGTCTTCGTTGCTGTGCGCTGGCTTTCTCTAGTTGTGGGGAGCAGGAGCTACTCTTCGTTGTGGTGCGCGGGCTTCTCATTGTGGTGGCTTCTCTTGTTGCGGAGCACGGGCTCTAGGCGCGTGGACTTCAGTAGTCGTGGCTCGCGGGCTCTAGAGAGCAGGCTCAGTAGCTGTGGCGCACAGGCTTAGTTGCTCCGTGTCATGTGGGATCTTCCCGGACCAGGGATCGAACCCATGTCCCCTGCATTGTTGACAGGCGGATTCTTAATCACTGCGCCACCAGGGAAGTCCCTAAAGTTTTTTTCTGTAGTGAATATATATTACTCTTATAATCAGGAAAAAATGTTTGAAAACAAAGACTATGTTTGTTTACACTCTAGTTTTGAGAATATACCTTGCTCTTCTTAAAGGACTACTTGGTGGGATATGGCCTGATAAAGTATTGTTTACTTAAAGCATGTTATTTAAACCTGGAAAATGACGAAACCAGGGCTCTAACCCGTGTCCCCTGTATTGGCAAGCGGATTCTCAACCACTACACCACCACTGAAGTCCCAAGGTGATTTCTTTTCTTTGTGTAGTTTCATATTCCTTTTTGGAAATTTTCAGAAAATAGCTTTTAATTTGCGATTGTAAAAATGATTATCACGTTAAAAAAATAAATTAAAAAAATAAAAATGATTATCTTTTATCTGCTGAAAGCAGTGCAGCTCTGCCTATTGACTAGTGTACAGATTAACATTGAGGGGTTCTTGACCTCACTTTTCTAAGTGACTTATGTGAGCTGATTAAACTATTTCATAAATGCCCCTGCTTCTCTTATTTGCAAAGTATAAATTAATACAGATTAATCCAATGCAATTAGTGTCAAACAACATAAAAACAGAAGAAGTTCCACAAGTTGCTTATTCTGCCTCTGCTGTCTGACGGTAGCAACAAGAGATATCTAGTGAAAGAGAATGTTCATGGCATCATCTCCATATAGCTGATGATTAGCACTTCCATCAAAGGAATAAAAAGTAGCAAAACCTAGAGAAATAAAAGCTACTGAGCATATCTGGGGGATAATAACTTTGTAGAATATTGACATTTAAGGTAAAATTGGTTAACTGTGAAGAACAGCATTTGGCCCCTAGTAAAAGATATAAAATAACAAGACAAGAGTTTATTTTTCCAACAAAAATGAATCCATAGAAGCCATCCCAAGGCTGGTATGGTGGCTTCTTTATGTCATTAGTAGCCTGTTATTCTTCCAACATTTTGCTCCACCATCTATAGCTTGTAGCTTCTAATCTCATGATCAGTGAACTTTAGCCAGTGGAAGGCAGAAGAGGAAAAGGTAAAAGGACCTGCCGGCTGAGTCTATCCCTTTTTAAGCTTTTCTGGTAGCCCTCCCCAATAACTGCTACCTGTATCAAGTTGGCCAAACTCAGTCAAAAATTCACCCCCAGGGCTTCCCTGGTGGCGCAGTGGTTGGGAGTCCGCCTGCTGATGCAGGGGACACAGGTTCGTGCCCCGGTCCGGGAAGATCCCACATGCCACAGAGCGGCTGGGCCCGTGAGCCATGGCCGCTGAGCCTGCGCGTACGGAGCCTGTGCTCTGCAACGGGAGAGGCCACAACAGTGAGAGGCCCGCGTACCGCAAAAAAAAAAAAATTCACCCCCATCTGCAAGGGAGGATGAGAAATTTAATTTTCAGCAGGACACAACTGCCATTCACAACAAAATCAAGGTTCTGTTAGTACGGATTAAATGAAAATGAATATTGGGTATTTATTGGACAGGGAACTTTGTAATCTTTGATACAATTAGTTCTTTAAAAACATGATCTTTGATTTTCATTGTAATAGCATTTCCTTTTTTGGGATGGGGCAGCAAAACCTGTTACTCTATTAATCTCTCCTCTGGACATTTCTTTAAATTAATTAATTAATTATGGCTGTGTTGGGTCTTCTTTGCTGGCACAGGCTATTCTCTAGTTGCGGTGAGCGGGGGCCACTCTTCACCACGGTACGCAGGCTTCTCACGGCGGTGGCTTCTCTTGTTGCGGAGCACGGGCTCTAGGCGTGCGGGCTTCAGTAGCTGTGGCACGTGGGCTCAGTAGTTGTGGCTTGTGGGCTCTAGACCACAGGCTCAGTAGTTGTGGCGCATGGGTTTAGTTGCTCCGTGGCATGTGGGATCTTCCCAGACCAGGGCTCGAGCCTGTGTCCCCTGCATTGGCAGGCAGATTCCCAACCACTGCGCCACCAGGGAAGTCCTCCTCTGGACATTCTTTATTAACCGATCACAATTCTAATAGGTCTTAACAGATTCTTCTCACCATAGATTTTTACGCACTTCACTTAAAATCAGATGACCTGGGTTTGTGATCTAGCTCTGCCACTAACTAGCTGTGTGATACAAAGCATTTCATTTAACTTTAGTCAATTATTCATTCATTCTTTCAATATATATGTGAATATATTTTTTGAGCTAGGCACTGGGGATATGATAGTAAACAAGACAGGTGTGGCCTGTGCCTTTACAGAGTTTTATAGGTAATGTAAAGTAGGTACTTAAAAAATAGAAATGAGCTTGTGAGAGCCTCATTCTCCTTATTCATAAACTGGGGATAGTAGCACTTTTTAATTCATGTGACGGTTAGATGAGATAAATTTTAATAAATGTAAAAATACTTTTGTTTTTAAACCCTCAGAAAGTATATTTAGATTTCATAAGGTGAAGGTCATACTGCTGGGGTAGAGCTAGAATTTTATTTTATTTATTTATTTTTAACATCTTTTTTGGAGTATAATTGCTTTACAGTGTTGTGTTAGTTTCTGCTGTATAACAAAGTGAATCAGCTATATGTATACTTATATCCCCATATCCCCTCCGTCTTGCATCTCCCTCCCACCCTCCCTATCCCACCCCTCTAGGTGGTCACAAAGCCCTGAGCTTATCTCCCCGTCAGATGCAGTTGCTTCCCACCAGCTATCTATTTTACATTTGGTAGTGTATATATGTCAATGCTACTCTCTCACTTTGTCCCAGTTTACCCTTCCCCCGCCCCGTGTCCTCAAGAGTCCATTCTCTACATCTGCATCTTTATTCCTGTCCTGCCCCTAGGTTCATGAGAACCTTTTTTTTCCTTTTTTTAGGGTCCATATATATGTATTAGCATATGGTATTTGTTTTTCTCTTTCTGACTTACTTCACTGTATGACAGACTCTAGGTCCATCCACCTCACTACAAATAACTCAATTTCGTTTCTTTTTATGGCTGAGTAATATTCCATTGTATATATGTGCCACATCTTCTTTATCCATTCATCTGTCAATGGACACTTAGGTTGCTTCCATGTCCTGGCTATTGTAACTAGTGCTGCAATGAATATTGTGGTACATATCTCTTTTTGAATTATGGTTTTCTCAGGGTATATGCCCAGTAGTGGGATTGCTGGGTCATATGGTAGTTCTGTTTTTAGTTTTATAAAGAACCTCCATACTGTTCTCCATAGTGGCTGTATCAATTTACATTCCCACCAACAGTGCAAGAGGGTTCCCTTTTCTCCACACCCTCTCCAGCATTTATTGTTTGTAGATTTTTGATGATGGCCATTCTGACCAGTGTGAGGTGATACCTCACTGTGGTTTTGATTTGCATTTCTCTAATGATTAGTGATGTTGAGCATCCTTTCATGTGTTTGTTGGCAATCTGTATAACTTCTCTGGAGAAATGTCTATTTAGGTCTTCCACCCATTTTTGGATTGGGTTGGTTTTTTTTTGATATTGAGCTCCATGAGCTGCTTGTATATTTTGGAGATTAATCCTTTGTCAATTGCTTCGCTTGCAAATATTTTCTCCCATTCTGAGGGTTGCCTTTCTGTCTTGTGTCAGGTTTCCTTTGCTGTGCAAAAGCTTTTAAGATTCATTAGGTCCCATTTGTTTATTTTTGTTTTTATTTCCATTTCTCTAGGAGGTGGATCAAAAAGGATCTTGCTGTGATTTATGTCATATAGTGTTCTGCCTATGTTTTCCTCTAAGAGTTATATAGTGTCTGGCCTTACATTTAAGTCTTTAATCCATTTTGAGTTTATTTTTGTGTATGGTGTTAGGAAATGTTCTAATTTCATTCTTTTACATGTAGCTTACTGTTTTATTTTTATTTTTTAATTTTATTGAAGTATAGTTGATTTACGATGTTGTATTAATTTCTGCCATACAGCAGATATTGATAGTTCCCTGTGCTATACAGTAGGACCTTGTTTTTCCATTCTGTATATAATAGTTTGCATCTGCTAATCCCAAACTCCCAACCCATCCCTCCCCCACCCCCCACCCCCTTGGCAACCACAAATCTGTTCTCTATGTCTGTGAGTCTGTTTCTGTTTTGTAGGTAAGTTCATTTGTGTCATATTTTAGATTTCACACATAAGTGATATCATATGGTATGTCTTTCTCTTTCTGACTGAGTATGATAATCTGTAGGTCCATCCATGTTGCTGCAAATGAAATTTTTAAATTCTTTTTTATTTTTATTTATTTATCTATTTATTTTTGGCCTCGAGGCATGAGGGATATTAGTTCCACGACCAGGGATCAAACCCATGCTCCTTGCAATGGAAGCACAGAGTCTTAACCACTGGACTGCCAGGGAAGTCCCTGTTTCTTTTTTTTTTTTTATGATGAGTAGTATTCCATTGTATATCTATCCATTCATCTGTCAGTGGACATTTAGGTTGTTTTCAGGTCTTGGCTATTGTGAATAGTGCTGCCATGAACAAAGGGGTACTTGTATCTTTTTGAATTATAGGTTTGTCCCAATATATGCCCAGGAGTGGAATTGCTGGATCATATGGCAACTCTATTTTTAGTTTTTTGAGGAACCTGCATACTGTTTTCCATAGTGGCTGCACCAACTTATATTCCCATCAACAGTGTAGGAAGGTTCCTTTTCCTCCACACTCTCTCCAACCTTTGTTATTTGTAGAATTTTTTATGATGGCCATTCAGACTGGTATGAGGTGGTACCTCATTGTAGTTTTGATTTGCATTTCTCTAATAATTAGCAATGTTGAGCATCTTTTTATGTGCCTGATGGCTATCTGTATGTCTTCTTTGGAGAAATGTCTATTTAGGTCTTCTGCCAATTTTTCAATTGGGTTGTTAGTTTTTTTGTTGCTATAAAAGTGCTTTTAATAATCTGTAAAGCCTTATTAAGCTGTAGGGCATTCTTTTTAGTACTTTCAAGTAACTCTTGGTTTCATCCAGTAGCAGTCATTCAGTTACCTTCCATCATAACCCATGATCTTATCTTCTCCAAATTTGTAGTGAATTCTCATTTCATTCAATTAAGTCTTATCGCAGTTTTCTCTGCAGCCACTACCATTTATTCCCATGGTGGATTCCATTTCCTATACTTTTCAAAAAACCCCTATTTGCATTCATCAAGCCATAGTCTTCCTCTCACCATAATGTCTTTGGCCATTCATTCATATATAATAATTTTTTTGAGCACCTAGTGTGTGCTAGGCATTGGGAATATAGAAAGAACAAGCCTTGCCCCAACAGAGTTTATAAATCTATTTGGGAATACAAACTTTAGACACATAGTTTAGTTGAATGTTTTAAAGGGATAAAGGGAAAGTATAAGATTGAATGGAGAGTTTATCCTTATTAGGTAGAATTACAGTGGTTTTTTTCCCTTCTAAATATAATTGAGTATTTGATGTCTTTCCAAAGTCATTATAAACATATATGAAAGTGGGGACTTCCCTGGTGGCATAGTGGTTAAGAATCCGCCTGCCAATGCAGGGGACACAGGTTCGAGCCCTGGTCCGGGAAGATTCCACATGCCGCGGAGCAACTAAGCCAGTGCACCACAACTACTGAGCCTGTGCTCTAGAGCCTGCGAGCCACAACTACTGAGCCCACGTGCTGCAACTACTAAAGCTTGCGCGCCTAGATCCCATGCTCCACACAGCAAGGGAAGCCACCACAATGAGAAGCCTGCGCACTGCAACAGAGAGTAGCCCCTGCTCAGTACAACTAGAAAGCCCGCGCACAGCATCGAAGACCCAGTGCAGCCAAAAATAAATAATTAATTAATTAAAAAAAATAATAACAAGGGGAAAAAACCCTGTTATATGGAGTTGTAGTGAGGGTTAAGTGAATGTATAAAGCAATTAATGCTGTGCCTGGTTCATTGTTAAGTGTTACATGAATGTGGGGTACCATTATCATTTAAGTTCTGCACCTTTCTACAAGTTCTTTGTTGCCTTTTTACTTAGTATCTACCTGGCAAAGCCTAAGCTATCAGTGGAATCAAGTATTGAATATAATGGTCTTTGAATATAAGTCAAATGTTTATTTTATTTTATTGGTTATTTTGTCTCCTTACTTCCCTAGGTATAGTGAACATAGGAGTGAATAATGTCCAAGAGCTGATTGTTGCAGCAGACATGCTACAGTTGACTGAAGTTGTTAATCTTTGCTGTGAATTTCTGAAAGGACAAATTGATCCACTGAACTGCATTGGGATCTTTCAGTTCTCTGAGCAGATTGCCTGCCATGATCTTTTGGAATTTACAGAAAACTACATTCATGTCCATTTCTTGGAGGTTCATAGTGGGGAAGAGTTCCTGGCACTTACAAAAGATCAGCTGATCAAAATTTTGCGAAGTGAAGAGCTTAGCATCGAGGATGAATACCAGGTCTTCTTAGCTGCAATGCAGTGGATTCTGAAAGATCTCGGAAAGAGAAGAAAACATGTGGTGGAAGTGCTAGACCCAATTCGATTCCCTTTATTACCTCCTCAGAGGCTTTTAAAGTATATAGAAGGTAATTTTTTTGTTTCATGTTAAGTTAGTCAGTTAATTATCCAGTGACATTTCCTCTGTTTGAAACGTGATAGTGTTTTAGTTTTTCAGTTCAATAAGCAGACATTTATTGAATGATTATTATATGCAAGATACAACTTCTGTGTTTTGTGGGTAGATAGTAGTATTTCAGTATTTCTTTTTTTTTTTTCTTTCTTTCTTTCTTTTTTTTTTTTAAGTTTTTGGCCACACCACGCATCATGTGGGATCTTAGTTCCCCAACCAGGGATCGAACCTGCGCTCCCTGCATTGACCGTGGACTCTTAACCACTGCACCTTCAGGGAAGTCCCAGTACTTCAGTATTTCTACCCATTATTTTAATCAAATCTTTAAATACTTTCTTGAGATTAAGTACCAAGGGAGATAAAATTACTGACAGAGTTAAAATACTAGTGCTATTTTTGGCAGTACTAATTATTTTAGTGTAAGATTTCTTCTTGCCACTGAAAAATTCACCAAAACCCAGCATTTGAGGAAAACATATATGCTAAACACAAAACCAAAACTCAATAAATATTGTAACTCCTCTCATTATAAAATGAATTGTATATTGATATAATATAGCTTCTGTGTAGCCTTTGAATATATTTAGGTTCTAAACTTTGAAAATACTTTTCACCATAGTATAAAATAAATTTTATCTTTATATTGGAAAAATTGTAACTAAATTTACTTTTAAAAACTACTTTGGACCTGGTTTCAAGATTTGAAGGTTTTACTCTTGTCATGCACTGAAGATTTAGGATGTGACTGAATTACAAATATTTTATTATGAATTAAATACAATATTAGCATTAAAGTTGTAATTCTGTGAAGGAATTATATTTAATGTGGATTTTTAGTTTTTTCCCATTCTTAACAGTGTTAACAGAATTTTGTAGGTTTTTCTGAGTGATATCTTGTATTAATGTATATGCAGTTAATTCTCATTATTCATATATATTCAGTTCTCATTATTCACGGTAGTTATCCTCTATAAATTTGCCAAGAACACTGAATTGGCAAATATTGAGCCATTGTTCCTAGGGAAATACAGGGTAAGTTCTTACAAGCCTCTGGTTACAACATTTTTGTCAGCTGATCAATACATAACTTTGTTTTATGTGTGTGTCTGTCAGAACTACCTCATTTAATATTATATGTTGTTGATCCATTATCTCTGTAAGGCACATCACAGCCTTCTTGCACTTACAAACACTAGACAGCACTTTAGCAGTATGCTTGGGGGCTATTTTAAACAGTGAAAAAACCAGCAAAAACCACACAAATGTGAAAACCATGACACTAAATAGAGTGTGAAGAGGACACTTGTTTATAGTGAGAGCTGAAGCAAGAAGGCAGAATGTCACCTCTTTCAGTCTCACCTGGGAACATGCATGTTAGGTGATTCAAATTTTTTGCCACTCTGTGGCATGTCTGTGAACTACGAGGAAAGTGCTGTGAATGTTGATTTGGGTTACAAATCCATTTTAGTGAGTAGATGTAGTCACAAGTAAGGAATCCACAAAAAATGAAGACTGACTGTATTTAAATGGTAAAACAAGAAGAGAGAAATTATCCAGACACATTTTTGCATGTATCATGTGAGAATTTAGGAGTGGAACAAAGGCTTTCATGGTTGAGTTGGCTTTTCCCAAGTGCTGCAGATACAGAGTGCTAAAGGAAAGTTCCTTTGCTAGGAGCAAAGGAAAGTTCCCTAGAATTGGGACATGTCTTCCTACAGCTTTTTAGTGTTGTAATACAGTGTTTAAGACTTGCACTGCCCAATAGTTATCACCTAAAGATATTTTACTGGAGTAAAACTGCAGGGAGGCAAGGGAGAAATAAATGGAGGATTTTTTTTAAAGTTAACCTTAATATGTTTCACTATTTTTGAAACTTTATCTCTTTGATCATATTGGAGAAAAGATGGACAATTTATACAGAAAAATAATGAGAGTCTACCACAAAATTCAGTGAAGGAGCAAGAGACTTAATTGAAATGGTTAAATTATGTTATGTGAAATGTGTAGATTTTCCCCCTGGTGTATATTTTTTGTATTTACCACAGGAATAATTCAGGCAATTTAATATTATTAGTATATGATAACATATATTTTTCTTGCATTTTAGAGAATGATTTTACTTTTCAAAAATGGTACATACTCTTATAAAAAGTTTAGGTAATAAAGTATAAAAAAAACAACAAATCACCCAAGTCCATCACCCAGAAATAGCCAGTTATAATTAACATTCATTAAACATCATTCTAAATGTCTCTGTATAGGAGGATGGATGATAGGTAGGTGTATGGTTGCATGGATGGATAGAAAAAAAAATTTATAAGACTAAGAATCATTCTATCATACTATTTATACTACAAAAATGTATTTAAATCTCACTAAAAATCAACAAAGAAGAAACTAAAGTAATAACTAATTTCAGATAAATGTTTCTTTATCCCAAGAAATATTCATTCTAAAAAGTTTTTGTAGAGTTAAAAACAAAAGATGAAAATCATTAAAAGGTGAAACCATAGTTTCATTTTGTGTTTCAATTTTAAAGTTTAGACTCTCTGCTAAGAAAAATGAGGTAATTAGCATTGTTATTTTTCTCCCTACCCCCCTCAAGGTTTACACAGCCTTTACATAGAATTTTTTCAATCATGATTCCCCTAGCTCTGTGCTTTTGCTCTGTATTTAAGTGGATTTAATGCTCTCTCCCAGTTTTTTAACGATAGTCTTTTTAGTCCTGACCTTTTTTTTTTTTTTTTTGGCAGCGCAGCAGGGCTTGTGGGATCTTAGTTCCTCGACCAGGGATTGAACCCAGGCCACAGCAGTGAAAGCACCGAGTCCTAACCACTGGACCGCCAAGGAATTCCCTGAGCTTTTTTTTTTTTTTTTTTTTGGCAGTACGCGGGCCTCTCACTGTTGTGCCCTCTCCCAATAGGCTCCGGACGCGCAGGCTCAGCGGCCATGACTCACGGGCCCAGCCGCTCCGCGGCATGTGGGATCTTCCCGGACCAGGACACGAACCCGTGTCCCCTGCATCGGCAGGTGGACTGTCAACCACTGCGCCACCAGGGAAGCCCTGAGCTTTCTTTTTTGATTCATCATTTGGTCGGTTGGATTTCATCACTAAGTATTTTTTTCAAGGAAGGCTCATGATAACTTATTTCCTGATTTTTTTTTTTCTCACATCTGAGAAGTTCTGCCTGTTGCTTTTTAATTTAACAGAAATTTGGGTGGGCATAATATTCTTAATTTATGATGATTCCCCCAGCCCACCCCAAGTTTGTAAGGCATGGTTTTCTTTTTACTTTTTTTTATGACTTGCTGTTTCTGCTTGGATGCCTAAAGAATTATCTTTTTTTGCGTTACGCGGGCCTCTCACTGATGTGGCCTCTCCCGTTGCGGAGCACAGGCTCCGGACGCGCAGGCTCAGCGGCCATGGCTCACGGACCCAGCCGCTCTGTGGCATGTGGGATCTTCCCGGACCGGGGCACGAACCCGTGTCCCCTACATCGGCAGGCGGACTCTCAACCACTGCGCTACCAGGGAAGCCCCATTATTCTTGATTTGTGTTAAAGTTTGACATTTTTCCTTAGACTATATCAAATACCCTTTCCTTTTTTTTTTGGCCAAGCCTTGCGGCTTGCGGGATCCTAGCTCCCCAACCAGGGATCAAAGCCACGCCCCCACACAGTGGAGTCCCAACCACTGGACTGGCAGGGACGTCCCCGCCCTTTCCTTTTAAAGGTTCAATTTTAATTTCATTTTGGGAAATTTTTCCTGTATGAAATTCCTGAACACTTTTAATGTTTCATTTGGTAGTCTTCATCCTTTCACCGGAACTTTTTTGTCTTTCATATTTATCATCTTCTAATGTTAAAATATTTTGTCTTTTGCTCTATATTCACAGTTTTCTCAAGTCTTTACTCCAAATCGCTAATTTGATTTTTTTCTGATGAGTTTCTTGTTTCCAATTTATTAACTCTGCACTACTGTCATTTCAGTTCTCACTTTGTTTCCTCAGCAATGCGTCTCATTTTATTTTATTATTATTTTTAAATTTTTGGCTGCATTGGGTCTTTGTTGCTGCACATGGGCTTTCTCTAGTTGTGGCGAGCGGGGGCTGCTCTTTGTTGTGGTGCATGGGCTTCTCATTGCGGTGGTTTCTCTTGTTGTGGAGCATGGGCTCTAGGCACTCGGGCTTCAGTAGTTGTGGCACATGGGCTCAGTAGTTGTAGCTTGCAGGCTCAGTAGTTGTGGTGCACGGGCTTTGTTGCTCTGCGGCATGTGGGATATTCCCGAACCAGGCCTCGAACCCATGTCCCCTACATTGGCAAGCGATTCTTAACCACTGCGCCACCAGGGGAGCTCACGATGCGTCTCATTTTGCCTTTGAGTTCTTTTTTTTATATAGGATCTGTATTCTTAAATAATTCTATCCTGTGTATGGGGAGTCTGTTTCTGTTTGTGGCTAATGTTTTCTTCCAGACTGAATTCTTCAGTCTCTTTCTCTTCTTTTTCCTGGGGTATATTTACATAGCTGTATTGCTTTTTCATGATATATTGCTCATTCTTAACTTGGGCAACTCTGTTCAAACCTGCTTGCTCTGATAATTCTCTTTGACACCCTTTCTACCTTAGTGTAACTACTTTGTTTCTCCCATGTAAAATTTGAGGGCTCTGTGTTGTGTTCTCACCACTTCTTTCTAGCCTGAGGCATAAGGTAGTGAAAGAATAGAGATCTGCTAAGGCTGAGGTCCTTGCTTGGGGGCCTGGGCTCTGAGGTCTCTCTTGTCAGATCCTACTACTGTATTGATCTGTTTTCAAGACCTACTTATCCCAGCCAAGGATGTGTCTCACTACTGTGGATTTTGGCTACCACTGAGCTCTGTTAAATGGCAAACCCTGGTGATCCTCCCTATCTTTACCGATGGGCCTGTAAAGGATTTTTCTTTTAATGGTTTTGTTCTTTGACTTCTCAGTTCTGCTTTTTATCTGCTATTTGCCCTTTCTCCAAATTCTTACGTTACTAGTGAGACTTCTCAATATTTTGTTAGTTGACATTTTCTCCTCAATATTGTTTTTTGGACATACAGACAAGGCTTAGAGACAGTTCCTTACTGGCATATGTGGTGCTTTTGTGCAAATTAGAAGATCGTGCCCTTTCACGGAGGCCAGTTCTTATAGCTTGCCAAGTGGGACACAGGTTGGCTTTCATTCCCAATTCATCTTTTCAGCTAAGCACCCTTGAGCAGAATAACCTACCCAATCATGCTCAAAGTCTTTTTAGGAAATGGACCTCATCCGACCAGAATCTTCTGTTTCTTGCTTTGACTATCATTTTCAAAGTGTATGACATAATTTTATATCCTTTTGTTAGCAGGTTGTAAGTATAGAATTTTGGGCAATTCTATTTTTTCATTTTGTTAGATAATTGTGCTCCTGTTTTACTTGGCATCTTTGTTTAGAGATCCTCATACATGTGTTTTCAAATTGGATCTAACGAAGCATGTTTTTTAAAACAATCTTTGATTTAAGAAAAGTATATATTCTTTAGTACCAAAATAATACTTGGTATTGTTGGAAACATACTCCATTGTTTGATGATGAGTTTTCATTTTTTGATTGTTAAATGTATTGTATTTTCATGGAAACATGTCTTTTCAATATTATTTAAAAATTGATTAAAACATTATCTTTTTCAACATTGCTTTAGGAATATCCGATTTTAATCTTCGTGTTGCATTGCAAACACTTTTGAAAGAGTACTGTGAGGTGTGCAAATCTCCCAAAGAGAACAAATTTTCTAGTTTTCTGCAGACATCTAAGGTTCGACCTCGGAAGAAAGCAAGAAAGTACCTGTATGCAGTAGGTGAGAACCTTTTAAAAAGTAATAGAAATTATTTTCAGGATAAAACCCTTTTAAGTTTTTGTTGTTATCATACATGTCAGAGTGTGCAGGTATGTCAGATAGGCATACTTAATTGCACATACAGGCTACAGATTTAGAAATTGTATTTATATAGTACAGTGGACACATCTAAGAATAAATAGCTATTTATTTGACATCTGTCATTCTGTGATTTAAATCTTTGGGTTCTTATATACCCAATTATTATCAAATAACTGCCTAAGATATACTGCTTTAAAAATTAAATATTTGAATTCTTGTGAGAAATAGGAAAATAAATCTCACACATTTTAACTATTCACAGCGTCTTAGATGGTCATTAGGGATGATAGGAACTAGTGGTCTCCAAAGTGTGGATATGCAGGATAACCCATAGGAATATCGTATGAACCTTTCCATTTTTATTTTATTTTATTGTAGTGTAGTGTAGTGTAGTGTTGTGTAGTTTATTGGCCACCCCGCGCAGCTTGCGGGATCTTAGTTCCCCAACCAGGGATTGAACCCAGGCCACAGCAGTGAAAGTGCCGAGTCGGAACCACTGGCCGCCAGAGAATTCCCTCCATTTTTTTTTTTTAAATAGCATTAAACCTTATCAATATTTGATATATATGTCAACAGATTGTCCAGATTTATATACATAATATAATTTATTATATATAAAAACTTTACGTATAGTATAATTTTTAGTATGTATGTCATCGTATAATTTTATATATACTATAATATATAAATGTGTAATTTTTGAGTGCTGGCTAAACTTTTTTAATGATGGGATGTGCAGTCAAGGGAGGATTTCAACTCACTATTTTTTTTATTATTAATTAATTAATTTACTTTTTGGCTGTGTTGGGTCTTCGTTGCCGTGCGTGGGCTTTCTTTAGTTGCGGTGAGTGGGAGCTACTCTTCGTTGCAGTGCGCGGGCTTCTCATTGTCATGGCTTCTCCTATTGCAGAGCCCAGTCTCTAGGCGCGTGGGCTTCAGTAGTTGTGGCATGTAGGCTCAGTAGTTGTGGCTTGTGGGCTCTAGAGCTCAGGCTCAGTAGTTGTGGTGCACAGGCTTAGTTGCTCTGTGGCACGTGGGATCTTCCCAGGACAGGGCTCGAACCCGTGTCCCCTGCATTGGCAGGTGGATTCTGAACCACTGCACCACCAGGGAAGCCCCAACTCACTATATTTAACTGAAAAAGACATTAATAGAAGTCACAATGAAACTTCCTAACTAGACAGATAACCAGTTCCTAGATTTATGTTTCATCTAACATTTGATTATAACCAAGACCAGGTGGTAGAACATTGTGGTTGACCTCATTGCATTTTAAGCCATAATCTTTCAGGACCTGGCACATTTAAGAATAATAGATGTATATATGGCAGACTCTAAAGCACTTATTACTTACTATGCAGTAGTTATATTGCATGTCTAGATATAGAGGGCTAGATTTTTCTTGTTACTACCATTTCCATATTTAGCAGTAAGGGATTTGCTGTGTACCTCCTTTCCTTCCTTTATTCAGGTGGATATACTCGGTTGCAGGGGGGTCGTTGGAGTGATAGTAGAGCCCTCAGTTGTGTAGAACGTTTTGACACCTTTAGCCAGTACTGGACCACTGTGTCTTCACTTCATCAGGCTCGATGTGGACTGGGAGTAGCAGTTCTGGGAGGGATGGTCTACGCAATTGGAGGTAATAATGAAAATGTCTTATTTCCCTTATTAGTCTCTAGCTCTAAGTTGACTGCATTCTTATATGCCTTATATATATTGCTAGATACTATGGGGTGTATGCAGATACAGTTGTGCTTAATAAATATTTATTGAATAAATGAATGAAAGAAAAAGGAAACATAAGATACTGAATATTTTATACCAGAGGGACACGGTAATTTATTACAAGGCAAATACTTAGGTTTGGTTTTAATGAAAAGTTGTTTATGAAAATGTGGTGCCAAAATTTAGATCAACATTTGTGATAAAAATTTTTTTAATTCTGAGAGCTGCATTATGAATCATTTTAAATTAACCAAGTATCTGGGCAGTGGGATGTATAAAAACCATGTCAGCTAGACATTGGGATATATTTCTTGATTAAAATCACTGTGTTTTCTGAAACTATTACTATAAATTCTAAAATGATTAATGAATAAA
Organism: Tursiops truncatus; assembly: GCF_011762595.2. Lineage (NCBI taxonomy): Eukaryota > Metazoa > Chordata > Mammalia > Artiodactyla > Delphinidae > Tursiops > Tursiops truncatus. Next base: position 146,298,623 of record NC_047034.1, read on the forward strand.
ATTAAAAGGGGATTTGAATTTGGGAGAGAAATAATTATTAGAGAGGGATCTAAAGAGAAATAAATACTAACACCTTTGATATAAATATTTACTTCTGAATAATTTGTCTTTATAGCAACCAGCCTAGGTAGATCATCTCTAACCTTTACAGCCAATTTTTTTGCTTTATTTCTATGGGTCATTCTAAAATACTGAAAGCTGTAAATCAAAAATCATATTATTGTTTTCCAACTATGATACCGTCAGTTTAAAATGAGAGAGATGTAGGGAATATTTGATTTTTATCTTTTGGAGGGAACATAATCATCACTCAAAAACTGTTTATTAAATCAATAAATGTCATGGTGCATCTGAAAATCGTAACAAAGAAATTAGAGTTTTGAGCAATAACCATCTGTCAGTATAAAGACTATAACTCTATATAATCTTTGGCTAGAACTCTAATAGTTCTTTTTATGTACACTTCGGCAGTTGCATTGCGTGAACTCTCTCCAGTTTAACCTAGGGTCACAGTGTCCTTTGCGACACTTCCATATATATGTATCCCCTTTCCTGATACCACAGAAGTACAAATGGGAGCCCGTCAAAACTGCTATGACTGGGCTTCCCTGGTGGCGCAGTGGTTGAGAGTCTTCCTGCCGATGCAGGGGACACGGGTTCGTGCCCCGGTCCGGGAAGATCCCACATGCCGCGGAGCGGCTGGGCGCATGAGCCATGGCCGCTGAGCCTACGCGTCCGGAGCCTGTGCTCCGCAACGGGAGAGGCCCGCGTACAGCAAAAAACAAACAAAAAAAAACTGCTATGACTTTACTAGCCATTATTAATACTATAAACATTACTATCTTAACATATTACTTAATATATAATTATATATAATATAATACATATAATATATAATATATATTTTATATAATATATATTATATAATATATATAATATATATTATATATATAATTATATATATATAATATAAATTTTTTTACCAAAGTAATTCAGATTTGCTGTAGAAAATTTGGTAAACCTGAAGCATATGAAAAAGAAAATAAAAATCACCCATACTATAATCATACCACCCAGAGATAATCACAGTCAATAGTTTATTTCCTTTTAGATACATTCATATCTGGGTTAATATTCTAAGTATTATATTTAAAAATTAAGATATAATTCACATATCATAAAATTCACCATTGAAGTGTACAGTTCAGTGGTTTTTAGTATATTCACAAAATTGTACAACCATCACCACTAATTCCAGAACATTTTCACCACTGCAAAAAGCCACTGTTATCATTTAGGGAAAAGTTTATGTGAGTGTAGGGAACTTTTTACTAGCCATGTTCCCAGACTCCAGGTAAGGGTCAACCTTGTGAGCAAGCCTTTCTAACCATAGGCAGTTTTAGGCCTTATGGTGACTCTTTTCTGCACAGTAAGAGTTTTGTATACATCAGGATTCTAGGCCCTCATAAGATTATATGTGCTGCAAATATATTTTCCTACTCCTCTGCTTCATCTTTTACTCTTTTTATGGTATCTTTTGATAAATGAATGTTTTTAATTTTAATGTAGCCAACTTTATTATTTTTTTCCCTTTATGGTTAGTGTTTCTTATATCGTTTTAAAGAAATCCTTTGTCTACTGGAAAGTCATGAGGATATATACCTTTATTGTTTTCTAAAATTTTATAGTTTTTCCATTTACATTTATGTCTGTAATTCACCTGTAATTGAATTTTTACGGATAGTATTAGTAAGGAACCAGTTTCATTTTTCTCCACATATATATAACCAATTCCCAGCGGTTTTGTTTCCCCACTGCTCTGTCATGCAAACTATGTCATATACCAAGTAATCATATATATGTGGATCTGTTTCTAGAATTTCCTTTCTTTCCTACTGGTCTCTCTGTTTATTCCTATCTTAATTATTAAAGCTCTATTTTAAGTCTGATAGGCTTATTTAATAGGACATTTTCTCTTTCCTTATTATTCTTTTTGGGAGTGCTTGGCTATTCTAGGTCTTTCATACTTCCATATAAAAGTTAGAATTAGTTTATCAAATCTGTTTTTAAAAATAATAATGTATGATTCCACTTATATGAGATACTTGGAGTAGTCAAAACCAAAAAGACAGAAAGTATAATGGTCGTTGCCAGGGGCTGGCAAAGGAGAGAATGGGGAATTATTGTTTAATGGGTATAGAGTTTCAGTTTTACAAGATGAAAAGGATTATGGGAATGGATGGTTGTGATGGCTGTACAACAATATGAATGTGTTTAACATCACTGAACTGTATTTTTTTTTTCTGAACTGCATTCTTAAAAATGGTTTACATGGTACATTTTATGTTATATGTATTTAAATACAATAAAAAAGAAAGAAAGGGTTTTTTAAAAACTGGGATTTCATTAAATCTATAAATCATTTTGGGAATAATCATCTTTACATTGACACTTGTAACTCATCAACATGATACATCTCTTCATTTATTTAGATATTCCTTAATTTAAAACTTTATCTAAATAAAATTTATAAATTATATCTATAAAGTTCTTATAAATCTTTGATTAGATTTACTCCTAGGTATAGTATATTTTTAAATTCTATTTTAAGTGGTATTTAAAAATGTTTTTTTCATTTTCTATTTGTTGCTAGATAAGCATTGCATTAAAACTCAAATTGTAGCAGAGCCAGCTATCTAAACTATGAAAATATGGAAGTGTTAGAATGCAAATTGTATCCTCAAAAATTACATAGATTGTTTGGGTGGTAGAATTAGAAACAGATAATAGCCCACTTTGCTTCATTAAGTGGGCTTTAATAAATGACAGTGCTATGGATTCAAAATAACACTTGGTGGGCAAATAAATTTTAAAGAATAGTATAAAATCAGACATAATAATTGAATTTCTGACAACACAGAATGCTGCTGAATATTGTATTGTGGTTCTAGGCTATTAGTATTACTAAATCTTCTCATATGTGTCTCTTTTATTTAACTCAGGTGAAAAGGATTCAATGATTTTTGACTGTACTGAATGCTATGATCCAGTTACTAAACAGTGGACAACTGTAGCTTCAATGAATCACCCCCGCTGTGGCTTGGGAGTGTGTGTGTGTTATGGGGCTATCTATGCTTTGGGTAATTATACTCTCCAATTTAAGGATATCTAATATTATTTAAATTCTTAGTCAAATTCTGCTTACTTTAGAAATTTTCCTTCCTTCCCATAACAAACTTGTGTCTTTTAGCTTTAAAAGTTCTTATTCTCAAAATTATATTACTTGGGAGATATTGTCAAGTATGGAATTCTTAGAAGGAGATGGACATAAAATATAGATGAGATTTCTAGGGGAGCATTTTAGCTGACTAGTTAAATTTCATGGTTAGGATAACCATTCTGAATACGCAGACGTTGTTTCAAAAAGTTATTTTGCAAAGTACCATATTTCCTATGCAATAGATTGAAGTTTTTGGTTTTGTTTTGTTTTATTTTTAAAAAATCTCTTGTGAGGGCTTTCCTGGTGGCGCAGTGGTTAAGAACCCTCCTGCCAATGCAGGGGACACAGGTTCAAGCCCTGGTCCGGGAAGATCCCACATGCCGCAGAGCAACTAAGCCTGTGCTCCACAAATACTGAGCCCATGTGCCACAACTACTGAAGCCTGTGCACCTAGAGGCCATGCTCCACAACAAGAGAAACCACTGCAATGAGAAGCCCATGCACCGCAATGAAGAGTAGACCCTGCTCACTGCAACTAGAGAAAGCCAGCGCACAGCAACAAAGACCCAACACAGCCAAATATTAAAAAAAAAAAAAAAAAAATCTCTTATGAAACCTAGGCAGAGAGTTAAAAGACCCAAGTTCTACTTACAATCAAATTCTAACTTTTCATGTGATCTTGGACAGATAACCTCTCTGGTCCATAGGATAATCATCCATAATATAAAGTTGTCAGATTAGATGTTTTCTAAGGTGTTTTTCTTTTTAAATATTTATTTATTTATTTGGCTACATTGGGTCTTAGTTGCAGCACGCGGGACCTTCACTGTGGCATGCGGGATCTTTTCATCGCGGTGCGTGGGCTCTTCCGTTACTCCAGCGGGCTTCTCTCTAGCTATAGCGCGTGGGCTCTAGAGCACGCGAGCTTAGTTGCCCTGCAGTATGTGGGATCTTAGTTCCCCGACCAGGGATCAAACCAGCATCCCCTGCATTAGAAGGCAGATTCTTAACCACTGGACCGCCAGGGAGGTCCCTCCAAGGTGTCTTTCATAAATAAAATTCCTTTATTCCAAAAATAATATTTTTCTGTTTGGTTTCAGGTGGTTGGGTTGGAGCTGAGATAGGGAACACCATTGAACGATTTGATCCCGATGAAAATAAATGGGAAGTAGTTGGCAACATGGCTATGTCACGCTACTACTTTGGGTGTTGTGAAATGCAAGGTAATTGCTTTATAAAATATTTTTCCTGAATATATATTTCTTAAAAAAACTGTTTGAGCTTGAGGCTTTATTTTCACAAAAGTATATTTTATGTCTGTTAGTTTTGAATAATTGACACTAACAGTGTGGAAATTCTGCTTCTAATCTCCTATATTTTTAAACCTCTTATATCTTTATTTCTGTATTGCCAAAATAATCATTTTTTTCCCCAAAATAAACAAAGCTAGAATTAAGAATTCCAGATGGGCAAAAATACCTAATTAGCAAAATAAGCATTTGAACTGTCATCCATTATTGTTATTTTCTCTCCCTTGTAGGCCTTAGTATATATTTCTAAGTAGGGAGAGATTATCAAAAACAATCTTCATAGTGTCATAGGCTTCTTCAGTGTTTTTTTATAGAATACATTGTGATTCAGTACACACACAATGCTATCACAGATTTGAAAAATGTTGTACTACATATTAAAGTGGTATACAGATGTTATTTTAATTGTAATTGTCTATTATACACTGAGAGGTAATTAATAAGCACTCTCAAATAGAACCTTATTCTCTGTCCAGAAATGGAGAACAGATTTACATGTACCTGTAGAGTAGGAAGCAGTCTGCCCATTGTTATGTGACAATTCAGCCTGCTCTGTTCCCAGCTGAAATTCTTTCTGCCTTCTGAGCACCTTCTCAGATTTCTGCTAGCAGCTAAATACTCAAATTACATGGTGCAGACTATGTTCTATTGTTTAATATTATAGTGTTCTCTAATTGTTTTTTATTTATTATTTTTATCTTCCCATCTAAAATCATAGAGCTAGAGAGGCATCTTGGAGATTCTCTATTTCAACCCCTTTATTTTTAGATGAGGAGGCTGAAGATCAGGAGGCTGTGAGTTGTCTTTTCTCATAGTTGGTTACTAGCAAAGCTGGAGCTAGAACCCAAGTTTACTAACATTTAGCTCATGTTTCTTAAAATGCCATTCCTTGGTACTTCCCTTGTGGTCCAGTGTTAAGACTCTGCACTCCCAATGCAGGGGGCATGGGATCGATCCCTGGTCAGGGAACTAGATTCCGCATGCTGAAACTAAAGATCCCGCATGCCGCAACAAAGATCCCACACGCGGCAACAAAGATCCTGTGTGCCGCAACTAAGACCCTGTGCAGCCAAATAAATAAATTTTTTTAAAATGCCATTCCTTATAACTTCTCACTTTAGACCTCTAGGAACAACAGTAGATACTCAAAAAAAATAATTGTTGATTGTCAGAACCATTATTTTCAGTTAAATTTAATAAGGAACTCTGTGAATTACAGTCTACTGTACATATCTGATACCTTAATCTAGCCATAAACTATTCTAATTTAAATTCATTTTGTCCATCTGAGCAACCATTAGGTTGTCACCAACAGGGTCATGTCATTCCCAGTTTAAGTGTATGACAGTTTTTAAGGGGGAACAAATCCTTCTCCCCATCCTTTTTTACCTATATGTGGTAGCAGTGGATCTGGAACTTGAGATCATTAAGCAAAGAATAAGATCAGAAATCCTTGTCTGACAAATTGTTTTGTTATAGCATCATTAAGTTCTTTGAAAATTCAATGCCACTTTATTGTACGTGGGCCTCTCACTGTTGTGGCCTCTCCCGTTGCGGAGCACAGGCTCCGGACACGCAGGCTCAGCGGCCATGGCTCACGAGCCCAGCCGCTCCGTGGCATGTGGGATCTTCCCGGACCGGGGCACGAACTCGTGTCCCCTGCATCGGCAGGAGGACTCTCAACCACTGCGCCACCAGGGAAGCCCTTCAATGCCACTTTAAATTCATACCCCTAATTCTTTGTAACATGCTTAAATGAGAGCTGTGATAAACTAGACAGAAGTCAATTTTCTCTCTTAAAAGAATATTGTAAGCCCTGCATTAAGTATAATATCAGATAGCAAACTTAAATCACAATTATTACTTTTTATAATTATTTGTATCCTATTTTCTATAGCATCTGAGCAAAAATATTCCATTTCCAGGTTTAATTTATGTGATTGGGGGCATCAGCAATGAAGGAATAGAGCTTCGTTCTTTTGAAGTTTATGATCCACTTTCCAAGCGTTGGTCTCCACTTCCTCCAATGGGAACCAGAAGAGCATATCTTGGGGTGGCTGCACTCAATGACTGCATCTATTCTATTGGAGGGTGGAATGAGACACAAGATGCTCTTCACACTGTAGAAAAATATTCCTTTGAAGAGGTAGGTTGGATGATTTCAATTGTTTAGTGTCCTGTTATTCTTTTAATGTCTGTAATGATCTGTAGTGCCATGTATTCTTTCATTCATGATATTATTTATAGGTTTTTTCCCTCTTTTTTTTTTTCTTTTCAAAGAATCAACTTTTGGTGTCATTGATTTTTTTTCTATTGATTGTCCATCTTCTATTTCATTGATTTCTGTTACTATTACTGTTTCTTTCCTTTCTTCTATTTGTTTTGGGTTCAATTTGCTCTTCTTTTTCTAGATTCTTAAAGTAGAAACTCAGATGATTGATTTTTAGACCTTTCTTTTTCTAGAATATAAATCTTTAAAGCTCTAAATTGTTTTCAAGCACTGCTTTAACTGCATCCCACACATTCTGATATATTGTATTTTAGTTAGCATTTACTTCAAAATAGCTTTTAATTTCCCTGGTAATTTCTTCTTTGACCAATGAGTCGTTACAAGTATTTTATTTAATTTCCAAATATTTGGGGATTCTCTAGATATCTTTATGTTATTGGTTTAATATAATTCTACTGTGATCACAGAGCATATTTTATGTGATTTCTGTCTTGGTAAATGTTTCACGTGCACCTGAAAAGAATTTGTATTCTGCTGTTGTTGAGAATAGTGTTCTATAAATGTCAGTTAGGTCAAGTTGGTTAGCATTCAGGTCTTTTCTAGTCTTTCTCTTTTTTTTTGGCCACACGGTGAGGCTTGTGGGATCTTAGTTCCCTGACCAGGGATTGAAACCATGCACCCTGCAATGGAAGTGCAGAGTCCTAACCACTGGACTGCCAGGGAATTCTCTTCCCTAGTTTTTCTAATTTGTTCAATTGTTTTGTCAATTACTAAGGAAGAAGTGTTGAAATCTCTATCTGTAATTATGGATTTGCCTGTTTCTCCTTTCATCCCCGTCAGGTTTTGCTTCACATATTTTGAATCTCTGTTATTAAATGTGTATACATTGATTATTATATCTTCTTGATGAATTGATCTTTTTATAGCCATGAAATGTTTTTCTTTATCTCTGGCAGTATTCTTTGCTCTGAAGTCTATTTTATCTGATATTAAGGTAGCCAAGCTATCTTTTGATTAGTATTTGCATTGTATACCTTTTTCTTTCCTTCTACTTTAAATCTATGTCTTTAAAAACTACATCTCTTGTAAGATAATACATAGTTGTGGTCTGTTTTTTCCTAAAATTTGACAATCTCTGACTTTCAAATGGGCTTCTTAGAATTTTTACTATTTATATGTAATGTAATTATAGATACAGTTGGGTTTTAGACTCTTATTTTGCTGTTTTTCTATTTACACAATCCATCCTTGTTTTTTCCTCTTTTCTGTCTTTATTTTTTGGCTACACCACACGGCATGTTGGGATCTTAGTTCCCCAAACAGGGATCGAAACCACACCCCCTGCAGTGGAAGCACAGAGTCTTAACCACTGGACAACCAGAGAAGTCTCCTTTTCTGTCTTTATATTGTTATTGTTTTAGTATTCCATTTTATTTCTTTTGTCCAATTAACTATATCTCTTCACTCTTTTTCTTAGTGGTTGCTTTTGGGTTTGCATTATATATAATAGGTATTTTAATGCATTACATCTACATTCAAATAATATCATACCAGTTCACTTTTTTTTTTACATCTTTATTGGATTATAATTGCTTTACAGTGTTGTGTTAGCTTCTGCTGTACAACAAAGTGAATCAGCTATGTGTATACATATATCCCCTCCCTCTTGAGCCTTCCTCCCACCCTCCCCATCCCACCCCTCTAGGTCATCACATAGCACCAAGCTGATCTCCTTGTGCTATACAGCAGCTTCCCACTATCTATTTTACAGTTGGTAGTGTATATGTGTCAGTGCTACTCTCTCAATTCGGCCCAGCTTCCCCTTCCCACCCTGTGTCCACAAGTCCGTTCTCTCCATCTGCATCTCTATTCCTGCCCTGCCACTAGGTTCATCAGTACCATTTTTCTAGGTTCCATATATATGTGTTAGCATACGGTATTTTTCTCTTTCTGAGTTACTTCACTCTGTATGACAGACTCTAGGTCCATCCACCTCACTACAAATGACTCCGTTTTGTTCCTTTTTATGGCTGAGTAATATTCCATTGTATATATGTACCACATCTTCTTTATCCATTCATCTGTCAATGGATATTTAGGTTGCTTTCATGTCATGGCCATTGTAAATAGTGCTGCAGTGAACACTGTGGTACATGTATCTTTTTGAATTATGGTTTTCTCAGGGTATATGCCCAGTAGTGGGATTGCTGGGTTGTATGGTAGTTCTATTTTTAGTTTTTTAATGAACGTCCATACTGTTCTCCATAGTGGCTGTATCAATTTACATTCACACCAACAGTGCAAGAGGGTTCCCTTTTCCCCACACCCTCTCCAGCATTTATTGTTTGTAGATTTTTTGATGATGGCCATTCTGACTGGTGTGAGTGATACCTCATTGTGGTTTTGATTTGCATTTCTCTAATGATTTACCACTTCACTTTTTTTTTAAAGAATTTTTATTTATGTATGTATTTATTTATTTATTATTATTATTTTTTTGGCTGCATTGGGTCTTCATTACTGTGCATGGGCTCTCTCTAGTTGCAGCGAGCAGGGGCTACTCTTTGTTGCGGTGCACGGGCTTCTCATTGTGGTGGCTTCTCTTGTTGCGGAGCACGGGCTCGAGGTGCGCAGGCTTTGGTAGTTGTGGCACGCGGGCTCAGTAGTTGTGGCTCGTGGGCTCTAGAGCTCAGGCTCAGTAGTTGTGGCACACAGGCTTAGTTGCTTTGCGGCATGTGGGATCTTCCCAGACCAGGGCTTGAACCCGTGTCCCCTGAATTGGCAGGTGGATTCTTAACCACTGCACCACCAGGGAAGTCCTGCACTTCACTTTTAATGTAAGAAACTTACAAAAACATACTTACATTTCTCCCTTCCATCCTTTGTGCTATTGTTGTACATTTTACTACTATATATATAGTAGACCCCACAATATGTTGTTGTTATATTTGCTTAAGCAGTCAATTATATATAAGTAAATTTTACTGAGAAAATATTTCATAATTATGCATATATTTACCATTTCTAGTTCTAATCATTGTGTACAACTAAGTTTCTATCTCATATCATTTTCTTTTAGCCTGAAGAACTTCCTTTAATATTTCTTTTTGTGCTGGTCTGCTGGCAATGATTCTCGAAGCTTTCATTTTCTGAAACTATTTTTCTACCATCATTTTTGAGAGATATTTTGCTGAGTATAGAATTTTAGGTTGTTCTTTTTTTCCCCCATCACTTAACATTGTTGTTTACTTATCTTCTTGCATTGTTTCTTTTTCTTTATAATTTTTAAGGGAATATAGTTGATTTACAATGTTGTGTTAGTTCTTGCATTGTTTCTGATGAGAAGTCAGTAGTCATTCTTATCCTTGTTTCCCCATGTATGTAATGTCTTTTTTTTTCCTTTGACAGTTTTTTTTTTTTTTTTTTTTTTTTTTTTGCGGTACGCGGGCCTCTCACTGTTGTGGCCTCTCTCGTTGTGGAGCACAGGCTCTGGACGTGCAGGCTCAGCGGCCATGGATCATGGGCCCGGCCGCTCCGCGGCATGTGGGATCTTCCCGGACCGGGGCACGAACCCGTGTCCCCTCCATCGGCAGGCGGACTCTCAACCACTGCGCCACCAGGGAAGCCCTGACAGTTTTTTTTTTAAAATATTTATTTATTTTTTGGCTGCATCGGGTCTTAGTTGTGGCATGTGGGCTTTTCATTGTAGTGCACAGGCTTCTGTCTAGTTGTGGTGCCCTGGCTCAGTAGTTGCTACGTGCGGGCTTTGTTGCCCTGTGGCATGTGGGCTCTTAGTTCCACAGGGATCGAACTGGCGTCCCCTGCATTGCAAGATGGATTCTTAACCACTGGGCCATCAGGGAAGTCCCTCTTTGACAGTTTTTAAGATTTTTCTCTTTATCATGGGCTTCCAGTAATTTGAATATGGTATGTCTTGTTGGATTTTGGTGTTTAACCTGCTTGGAATTCATTGAACTTCTTGAATCTGTGGAATTATAGCTTCCATCAGATTGGAATATTTTCAGCCTTATTCCTTCAAATATTCTCCTGCTGTTTTTCTGGGACTTAAGTAACATGCATGTAAGGCCACTTGATATTGCCCCATAGGTCACTGAGGCTCTGTTAATTTCTTCCCATCCTTTTTCTCTCTGTACTTCAGTTTGTTTTTGTTGGTTTTGTTTTACAGCTTTACTGAGGTATAATTGACCAAAAAAAATTGTATAATTTTAAGGTGTACAGTGTGATGTTTTGCTCTATGTATACATTGTGAAATGATTATCACAATCAAGCTAATTAACATACCCATCAACTCACATAGCTCCCTTTTCCTTTTTTTTATGTGAGTGGTGAGAGCACTTAAGGTCAGCCTTCTTAGTAAATTTCAAGTATACAGTATAGGGGCTTTCCTGGTGGCGCAGTGGTTGAGTGTCCGCCTGCCGATGCAGGGGACACGGGTTTGTGCCCTGGTCCGGGAAGATCCCACATGCCACGGAGCGGCTAGGCCCATGAGCCATGGCCGCTGAGCCTGCGTGTCCGGAGCCTGTACTCCACAACAGGAGAGACCACAACAGTGAGAGGCCCGCGTACCGCAAAAAAAAACACAAGAAAACAATATAGTATTCTTAACTATAGTCACCATGCTGTACGTTAGATTGCTAGAACTTACTCATCCTGCATAACTGAAACTTTGTTCCCTGTGCTTCAGTTTGGATAGTTTCTCTTGCTGTGTCTTCAAGTTCATTAATCAATGTCTAAACTTTTAATTTGCAGTGTCTAATTCCATTTAGGAAAATTTTCATTTCAGGTATTATATTTTCTAGCTCTAGAAGATCTTTTTGGTTGTTGCTTTTTAAATGTCTTCCATTTCTCTCCTCATCATTTTCATGTTTTCTTTTAGATCCTTGAATATATTTATGATGTCTGTTTTAAAGTTCTTGTCTGCTAATTCTATTATCTTGTCATTTTTGGATCTGTATCTGTTGAAATTTTTCTTCCTGGTTTAAGTCAGAGTGTTTTTGCTTTTCCACATTTCTAGTAACTGATTGGATGTTGGACATTGTGAATGTTATGTTGTTGAGTATTTGGATTTTGTCTTCTTCCTATAAGAAGTGTTGAGTTTAGTTTTGATAGACAGTTAAATTATTTGCAAATAAGATTGATTTATTTGAGACTTGTTTTTAAGCTTTGTAGGGAAGGTCTAGAAGATCTAGGTCTTTTAGGTATAGTTTAGCCCTACCACTGAAGTATGGCCCTTCTTGACTCTCTACTGTATGCCCTAGCTGTTCAACAAGGTCTCTTCATTTTGGCTTGTCAAAACTAGAATATCATAAAGACGCAGACGTAGAGAATGGACTTGAGGACCCTGGGGGCGAACGGGAAGCAGGGACAAAGTGAGAGAGTAGCATTGACACATATACACTACCAAATGTAAAATGGATGGCTGGTAGGAAGCTGCGGCATAGCACAGGGAGATCAGCTCTATGCTTTGTGATGACCTAGAGGGTTGGGATAGAGAGGGTGGGAGGGAGGCGCAAGAGGGAGGGGATATGGGGATATATGTATATATATGGCTGATTCATTTGTTGTACAGCAGAAAATAACACAACATTGTAAAGCAATTATACTCCAATAAAGATATAAAAAAACAACAACTAGAATATCATCCAGTCTTGTGTGAGCTCTGAGAATTGTTAAGCTCCTCTAAAGGAAAACTGTTTCTTTGCTCACAATATTTTGACACCAAATGTGTGGGTTTTCCACACCAAGCTCTTCTCCAATTCTCTGTGGACACCACCAACCGGGTGTCCTACAAGTCAGTTCAGTTCTGACACTAGCTATCCCACAGGTTAAGGGCTCAGTCCCACAAGACTGCCCCTCACTTTAGACGCCAGTCCTCAGGTTAACCACTGACTTGTTTACAAATTAAGGGTTCCCGTGATCCCTTCCTCAGGTTCAATAATTCACCATAATGGCTCACAGAACTCAGGGAAACACTTTACTTAACTATTACCAGTTTAGTATAAAGGATATTATATATTATTATAAATATAGAATAATAGAATATAATATAGAATAGAATAGAATATATCATTTTTATATTCTATATTATTATAAAGGATACAAATGAATAGCCAGATGAAGAGGTACATACAGCAAGATCCAGAAGTGTCTTGATTACAGGTTTCTGCCCCAGTGAAGTTTGGGGTATCACTTTCCTGGCATGTGGATGTGGTCATCAAACCAGAAGTTCTCCAAACCCCATAGTTTAGGATTTTTATGGAGGTTTCATCACATAGGCATGATCAATTATTATTTCAACCTCCAGCCCCTCTCTCCTCCCTGGATGATAGGGTATGGACTGAACATTCCAAGCTTCTAATCTGGGCTTGATTTTTCTGGTAAAAGGCTCCCATCCTGAGGTTATACAGGATCCTGCCAAGAGTTGCCTTATTAAGGAGGAGACATTCCTATCACCCAGGAAATTCCAAGGGATTTAGGAGCTCTGTGTCAAGAACTGGGGTCAGAGACCAAATATATGTCTAACTATGTTACATCCTCCTATTAGTTGTTTTTTGACTGTTCTCATAGGGGCTCATTTTTTTTTCTTTTTTTTCCACTTAAAAAATTTTTTTTAACTTTCTCTTTGTTGTTTTTATTTTTTATTATTTTTATTTTCTTTCATAGAGTCTCATTTTATGCATGCATAGTTTAGGGGTATTCAGCCAGACTCAGGGGAACCTCTGTCCTCTAGCACTCTTCCTTGCATGTCTCAACTGCATAATCCTCTCTAAACTCTGATTTCTGTCTCCTGGATCAGCTGACTGTCATACTCTGCTTGGGATTCCCTTCCCTGTACTGCTATTCACAAAGCCCTCCAGGCAGAAAGCCTGGACAACCATGGAGCTCACATTGTTTGTTTCTTTTTCTGAATCACAGTTTTTCATTGCCTGTTGTCCATTGTCTGAGGACTTTATTTCATATAGTTTGTTGAGTTTTCTAGGTCTTTATGGTAGGAGGGCAAGTTTGGTAACAATTACTCTATCATGACTGAAAGTAGAAATCCATTCTGTTTCCGTCCTTTTAACATGATTCCATCATTCACTGAGCATTTCTTTACTATCTGGCATAATAAAATATTTCAAGTACAAGAAAGCTTATACTTCTCTGATCTGGCCCTGGAATCAGTCATTTCTCCAAGAAGCATTAGTTCCTCTTAGTGAAGGACAGTATTTAGAAACCAAGATTAGTCACTCAGAGTACTCATTGCTACTGGGGTATTGCTGCTTCTAGGTATTTTCAGTAAACAGCTAAACATAAACAGTAAACAGCAAATGTATATATGTGTATATATGTATTCACACACATATTCATTTATAAGTATTTCTATATCTGTGCATATATGTTATAAAACCATGAGTTCACAATGATAGCACCAATTCCAGTATACCTCAGATTCTTTCAGGCCTTCGCCATTCCCATGTTTGTAAATACCTTCTCTATCAGTTAAAAACTTGGCTCCTGGTATTCTCTATTTACTTATTTGTTCAATGAAACAAATCTACCTACCATACTAGCTGTCTTCTCCACCTGCCACCTCTGCATATTACCCATCTTATCATTGCCCATATGAGCGCCCCATTATTCTCTCATGCCCTCAGTTACTAGGTTGATGCAATTATGCTAGGAAAAGAAGAGAAAGTAGGTTGTATCTTCATTGAGTCACTGTTCTGCCATGCATTTGTTTATTAGTCCATTTATTCATTCACAAATACTTACAGACCTGGGGAAACAAAGGCAAACTAAATATATAAGGCCCCAGCTCTCAAGAAGCCTACATTCTAGTGGGGAATATAGAGAAATAAATAGACAAACAATTGCATTACAGTTTATTAAGTGCTGGGATAATGGAAGTACAAGGTGTGTTATGCCATAGACTTATAGGTTAGACAAATTTTTTCCAAATTAATTGCCATGGAATACTATTTTTTTGCATTGTTAATAGGAATTTGGTAACATGAGTTGCCCTGGTCAATTATACTTAGGGAAAGTTGGATTAAACAAAGTTGAATACGTTTCTTACAGGACTTCTTTACACAATTTATTAAATAATATACTTCATGAATCTTTATGCTAAGTCTCTCAAATTTAATTGACCACACAACCCTTACTTTTGTTTGTGATACATCTTGCGGGAGAAAAGTGTTTCAGGGAACATATTTTATGAAATATGGATTAGTGTTATTTGAATTTTATGGTTCTTAAACTAGTTTTGGTTATTAAAACGTTCAAAACCTAAAGATTTTTAAATTTACTTTTTTCTCTTTATAAGTAGAAAGGATTTTTATTTTTATATTTTTTTATTGAAATGTAATTCACAAACCAAACACTTGAGTTGTTTCAGTGTTTTGGCTATTATGAACAGTGCTGCTATGGACATTTGTGTACATGTTTTTTTTTGTGGACTGAATGTTTTCATTTCTCTTGGGAATATACCTAGGAGTGGAATTGCTAGGTCATATGGTAACTCTATGTTTAACCTTTTGGGGCACTGCCAGGTTGTTTTCTAAAGGGGCTATACCATTTTACATAACCACAAGCAGTATATGAGGGTTCTCATTTCTCTACATTGAATGCTTATTATTTATCTTTTTTTATTATAGCTGACCTAGTAGGTGTGGACTGGTATCTCATTGTGGTTTTTTTTTTTTTTTTTTTTTTTTTTTTTTTTTTTTTTTGCGGTATGCGGGCCTCTCACTGTTGTGGCCTCTCCCGTTGCGGAGCACAGGCTCCGGACGCGCAGGCTCAGCGGCCACGGCTCACGGGCACAGCCGCTCCGCAGCATGTGGGATCCTCCCGGACCGGGGCACGAACCCGTGTCCCCTGCATTGGCAGGCAGACTCTCAACCACTGCGCCACCAGGGAAGCCCCTCATTGTGGTTTTGACTGGTACTTTCCTGATGGTCAATTAGGTTGAGCATCTTTTTTTTTTTTTTTTGCGGTACACGGGCCTCTCACTGTTGTGGCCTGTCCCGCTGCGGAGCACAGGCTCCGGACGCGCAGGCTCAGCGGCCATGGCTCACGGGCCCAGCCGCTCCGCGGCATGTGGGATCTTCCCGGACCGGGGCACGAACCCGTGTCCCCTGCATCGGCAGGCGGACTCTCAACCACTGCGCTACCAGGGAAGCCCAGGTTGAGCACCTTTTATGTGCTTATTGGTCATTTATCCTTCTTTGAAGAAAAATCTGTTCTAATTTTGTCCATTGTAAAATGGATTATTTGTCTTTTTATTACTGGATATGAGTTCTTTATATATTCTAGATGCAAGTCCTTTGTCAGATATATGACTTGCAAAATTGTTTTCCCATCCTATGGTTTTCTTCATTTTCTTGATGGTATTCTTAGAAGCACAAAAGTTTTTAATTTTAATGTCCAATTTATTTTTTTCGCTTGTTGCTTGTGCCTTTGGTGTTATAACTAAGAAACCATTGCTTAATTCAAGATCATGAAGATTTATGCCTACTCTTTTTTTAAAGTTTTACAGTTATATTTAGGTCTTTCATTAATTTTTGAGTTAATTTTTGTATATGGTGTGAGGAAGAGGTCTACCTTCATTCTTTTGCATGTGGTAACCAGTTGTCCCAGCACCATTTGTTGAAAAGACTCTTTTCCATTTGATTGTCTTGGTATCTTTGTTGAAAATCAGTTGACCATAAATGTGAGGGTTTATTTCTGGACTCTTAATTCTATTCATTTATCTCTATATTTATCCTTATGCCATTACCACACTGTCTTAGTTACTGTAGCTCTGTGGTTTGAAATCAGAAATTGTGAGTCCTCCAACTTGGAATTTCTTTTTAAAAGTTGGTTTGGCTGTTCTGGGTCCCTTGAATTCCATATGAATTTTAGGATCAGCTTGTCAGTTTCTACCAAGAACCCAGCAGGGTATTGATAGGGATTACACTGAATCTGAGATCAATCTGGGCAGTATTGCCATCTTAACAATATTAGGTCTTTTCATCTTGAACATGGGATGTCTTTCCATTTATTTAGGTCTTCTTCAGTTTGTTTCAACAGTGTTTTATAGTTTTCAGTATCTTGCATTTTGTTGGTTAAACTTATTCCTAAATATTTTATTATGTTTGATGCTATTGTAAATTGAATTTTCTTAATTTCATGTTCAGCTTTTTTCATTCCTAGTGTATAATAATTTGATCAATTTTTGTATATTCATCTTATATCCTGAAACCTTGCAGCACTTGTACTCTGTTTTTGTGGATTCCTTAGGATTTTCTATGTACAAGATCATGTCATCTATAATTAGAGATCATTTTATTTTTTCCTTTCCAATCTGGATGGCTTTTATTTCATTTTCTTTACTAATTGCCCTCACTAGAGCCTCCAGTATAATCTTGAATAGAGATGGCAAAAGTAGAATTTTTGTTTTGTTGTAAAGCATAATTTTGATTCTCATGTGTGACAAGTTTCAAACTTTGGTGATATTTCAGGTTCCTTTCACTTTCTAAGTGGTCTCTATTATATGTGGGGAATAGAGAAAGTGAACTTTCTGAGGGCGCTTTCTCTTGCTAATGTTTCTCTATGGCTAAAAATGAATAGATTTTCATTTCAAAGTTAAGTGCTTATCAGTAATGTTACCTTGGTTTTTCATGCATAAATCTGAAATGTTATTGTTATTTACTGTCTACTAAAGTCCTACATTATAGATTCAAACCCTAAAGATAATGTAAAACATGTTTCTGGTTTTACAGAGTTTATTTTGAGGGGACTCAAAATAAAAAGCAAATTGTAGTTAATACACTGATAGAAATGAAAGATAAACATTACTGAATGAGCCCCATGATTCCCTTACTCTTCTTGTCCAGAGCCATTTTTGTAGGGGAGCAAAGGTTAGCTCTCCCTAATGATAAACATAAACCCAACATCCTGATTTACCTTAACCAGCTATAGGTATTTTTGTGAATATATCTATCTTTTAAAATGAGTATTTTTTCAGCTGTGAAAACTTTGTGATGTATTCTGTAACTTCATATAATCAAATAGCCTTCAAGTTTAATATGGTCCTTCAATTTCAAAGGATTGTCCCTGGTGTTAGTATTTCAGAATTTCATTTAAGTTCAGATCAGCATCTATAATGTGCTGGTTCTATACTGGGTACCGGGATGTAAAGCTCATTAAGTTGCTCTCCTCAAAAAGTTCACTCTCTAGCACTGATGAATAATCTTTTTTCATCTTTTATGACTTTATAAACTTTGTGCATCATATGCTTTATTTTCAGATTCTTTTTTTTAATCTGGAAACTTTTTCTTTTCTCTCTTGATTATTTCTCAGGAACTTTATTAGCTTTCCTGTTTTCTGGGTATAGACATATTCCCTGGAGTAAGACTTTACAGTCATTTTGGATATAGCAGCTTATTGAAATTTCTTCAGTGAATAATGTATACCAGGAGTTAGCAAACTTTCTATTAAAAGGCCGGATAGTAAACATTTTAGGCCTTGGGGGCCACATACAATCTCTTCTTTTTCCATATATATTTTTTTAAATAAACGTTTTTTAAAATATTTATTTATTTATTTGGCTGCGTTGGGTCTTAGTTGCGGCATGTGGGATCTTCGTTGCTACATGCAAGATCTTTAGTTGCAGCATGCGGGATCTTTAGTTGCGGCATGCAGGTTCTTTAGTTGTGGCACACGGGATTTTACTTGCAGCATGTGAACTCTTAGTTGCGGCATGCAGGATCTAGTTCCCTGACCAGGGATCAAACCCGGGCCCCCTGCATTGGGAGCATGGAGTCTTAGCCACTAGACCACCAGGGAAGTCCCTTAAATAACCTTTTAATATGGAAAGATCATTCTTAGTTTGTAGGCTTACAAAAATAGGCCCTAGTTTCCAATCCCTGATCTGTACTACCTTTCTGAAAATATGTTTTGCAAATTACTAACTGCACCAGATGGTCCTTGAAAAAAGGAATCCATGTTCGAATAAATTTGGCCAGTGTTGTTTACTGTATTGTTCTCTTGGAGATTTATAAGACCTATTATATTAAAGATTTTAAAAAGTCCTTCCAGACTTCCCTGGTAAATTTCTAGATTATCTCTTGGTGACCATAACTTATAATTAATCACAGATATATTTTTCATTACTTTCCTCTAAATTCACTATTTTAAACTTCAATTTAAAATGTTCTATATACTTATATGACTGGATTGTGAGTTTGAAATTTAAACATGTAAAAAGAACCAGAGGGACTTCCGTGGTGGTCCAGTGGGTAAGACTCAGTACTCCCAATGCAGGGGGCCCAGGTTCCATCCCTGGTCAGGGAACTAGATCCCACATGCATGCCGCGACTAAGAGTTCACATGCCGCAACTAAAAGATCTCAAGTGCTGCAACAAAGATCCCCGCATGCCGAAATTAAGACCCAGCACAGCCTAAATAAATAAATAAATAAAAATAAATATTAAAAGAATAAATAAAAATTTTAAAAAAGAACCAGAGTACCTAATTTCTCAGCACTTTTCCCTGTTACCATGTTATGGCACTGCTAACTTCTTTTTTTCCCTTATCCAGGAAAAGTGGGTTGAAGTTGCTTCAATGAAAGTGCCTAGAGCAGGCATGTGTGCTGTGGCAGTCAACGGGCTTCTGTATGTTTCTGGAGGTCGATCTTCCAGTCACGATTTCTTGGCCCCAGGTACCTTGGACTCAGTTGAAGTTTATAACCCTCATTCAGATACATGGACAGAAATTGGTAACATGATCACCAGTCGTTGTGAAGGAGGTGTTGCTGTACTATGAAATAGTAAGCGTAAGAGAGCACAGGCAACATTTTGAAAATACAGGATCTCACCTTTTGCAAATCACACTTGTGTTTGGTGATAGGACCCTTTCATCTGTTGAGTTTTCTGTGAATTTGGTAGATAAATGAGTAAAAAATGATTTTTTTAAAGAATTTGAGTGAGAAGCGATATGGAATATATCCTAAATCAATAAAGAGTTCACACAAATTTGCCAAGCTTACCAGTAGATATGCTGTTTATGCTCTAGAATTGTCCAATTAGGAGTAGAGTCCTATTTGTAAAAATGATTTGCTAGAAGCTTCTTGGCAAATAGTCCCTTTAGCTGCTTCTCCAGTGCAGTTAAGCTGTAACATGACCATTGTGTCATTTAAGAATATCAATGAGACAGTTTAAAGATATCTATACATTCATGATTCAATCCAGAGTGCAATTTTCCATGGTCATAGTTTACCCTACAAAGAAAAGCCAATGAAGCAACTTCCTACTTTTATTTTATTCCAGGAGTTTTCACTAGTCCAAAACTTTTTATTAACAGCAGGAAAACTGGGAGGGACATGTGGGAAATATCTAGCTATTTATATATATAAGTTTTCACCTGTTGATAACAGCATAAAAAAGCTTTTGCTCACTTATGGTTTTGTCTTGATGCTGGAATGCAGATGAGGAATTAATAGGAGGTTCTTAGTGACAGTCCTTTATTGCAATAGGATGATGTAATGGGTGATAGAGCCCAGCAGGTTGAATGCACCTTTTTCTAAATAGTTACCAAAAATACGTTTAGCTTTGGGAAGAGGGAATTTATTAGATTATCAAGCTTGGTAAAGCATACTCACACTTGGGCAAGCCTAAATATGAGTTTAGTACAAAGCTGCTGCCTGGCTTGGAGAAGATGGAATTGTAGGTACCTGTAAAACTTTTTACAGATACTAACTCATAAGTGTACGCTGAAAGGCCTCTGACCCAAAACTGCTTCTCAAAACTTCTCATTTTCCCTGAGAAGCAGTCTAAAGAATTGTTTTCTGTCCATTTCTGAGACGAAGATTCTTTGTGTACATGATCATCACTTTTAAATTATTTCTACTAGTCAGTTGGAGCCATATATATTAAAGGTCTTATACATTTAGGTTTACCTGGCTGTTCCAGGATTTGATTTGTATATCCCTGATTTCCCCTTTTCTGTACAATCCTCCAGTATATTATAGGCATCAGTGGCTTATTTAGATAGAAAACCTTTGGTAAGCATTAAAGACTCAGGCAGCACTCATATCCAAAATATTTGGATAGACTCACAAAGATACTTTCCTTCATAACTTAACCATATGCATATATTAAGAAAAGCTTACGTAGTGCAGACAGAAAGCTCTGTATCCCATTCTTTGGGGTACCCTGAAAGTCTGAAGGGTCACAGATGCCTGGCTGGGATCTGTAAAATGTCAAGGAATGAAGTATCAAGATAATTTGTAAACTATTTGAGTTGTAACTCATGTGCCTTTAATATTTCTAGTTAAAGAGAATCTGCATTCTGGTTCAAGAGATTTACAAATTTTCCTATCATTTAATTTTCATTATTGCCTGATGCCAACCTAAAATGGCACTATGAAGGGAGGCATTTTGTACTGCTGTGGCAGAAATGTAGTCAACACAATCAGTGTTTGGGCCTAATAGGTCCAGACAATGCCTGAAAATAAGTAATTATAAATATGATTATTTCCTAGGTAATGACAGATTGTTTTAAAAAGAATGTACTAATAAAGTATCTTGATTTCTTTGCTTTTTCTTGTATTACTAATTAATTTAGCTTATTAGCAGCATTCCTGGATTATCAAAGTGTAGTAGGACTGCCCATGATTTTTAGTGTTTCAACTTTAAGGACTTGCACATTTAGTTTTACATTTAATTCTGTTTTCTGAGCAACTGTTAACGTGATCTTCCTCCAAAATATTTAACAATTCAATATACTTCTAAATATCCTGTCCAATGTACTTAAAAATTGCACACTGTAGAGAATTCCCTGGTGGTCCAGTGGTTAGGACTCAGAGCTTCCACTGCAGGGGGAACAGGTTCAATCCCTGGTTGGGGAACTAAGATCCTGCATGCTTTGTGGCACGGGCAAAAAAAAAAAAAAAGTGGGCAGTTAGCCTAAAAATATGACTTGGCCGTATTCTGAAAGATTGAGATCAGAGAAAAGTTTTAAGTTTGTGCAGTCCTCATGCAATTTAAGAGAAGCAAAGAAGTAATTTTCCTCACTGAAACAATCTGAGTAGGATCTGAGAAGGATCTTCTGAAGAGTATGAGCTTTCTTTCCTTCAGTATCAAGCTGTAGTAAACTTTTCTCTACATTAATAAAGAAGGATCGTGTGGTGATTTCAGCCACAGGCTTTTAACTGGTAAGCTTCTTAATGATCAGAACAAGCTCTAGCTCTATAGTATTATATTTGTTAATATATAATTGAAACAACATAATTGAAACAACAGAATTTATCGTCTCACGGTTTTGGAGGCCTGAAGTCAAGGTGTTGGTGGAGTTGGTTCCTTCTGAGGGCTAAGAAGGAGGGATCTGTTCAAGGCTTCTCTCCTTGGCATGTAGATCTTCATGTTCACATGGTATTCTCTCTGTATATGTGTTTATCTCTACATTTTCCATTATAAGAACACCAGTAATATTACATTACAACCTACCCTTATAACCTCACTTTAACCTTATTAATAACTCTGTAAAGACCCTGTCTGCAAGTAAGGTCACATTCTGAGATGCTGTGGATTAGGACTTGAACACACAATTCATAAAAAAATCTTGTAACAGCTGTGTAACAAAGTAAACAAGTTACCACTCTAGATTATGATCTTTCCACAGCAAGAATCATTAAAGTGAAAATTATATGTATATAATTTACTTACAAAATTTAAGTTACCTAATATTCGAATACTTATACAAAGGTAACGTATACCAGATGATACCATTTCCTGATTTAAATTCTTATAACATTGAAAATGTTTCTTCTTTTTTATGAGACTAAGCATCTCAAAAGACTAAGTTTTAAAGTTAGAATTCAAGGTGTTGCTTTTACTGTTTTAAAAAAGCTTTTGTGTGAGTTGACATGCAAAACTAGATAGAACATTAAGATGTCTCCAGCTTGACTTTTCCTAGTTTGTATATCCTAGAGCCTTTATTCTTTTAACTATTTAACTATTTTTGACCAGCTGGTGTTATGTTTGGAGATGTTGCATCTATACTCTGCCAAATATCCTGGTAAAACCTGGAAAATGTGTCTAGCTTTTCTTTGAACATAGTTTTTCCCTCGTGACACTGCTCCCTACTGACTTCAGAGCCACAGATCCTTTCAATTCAAAGAACTAGGTTGTGCCAGGTAAAAAGAGCTTGGAAATGCAATTCCCAGGGGCAACTGCAATGAAAACTCCACACTGGAGCCACCTATTGTTTTCAGACACTCATGGATACCAAGTTTTCGTGTGTGTGTGTGTGTGTGTGTGTGTGTGTGTGTGTGTGTGTGTGTGTGTGTGTGTGTGTGTGTGTGTGTGTGTGTGTGTTTTCAATGATCCTAAAGCTCTAGCACAAAGGTTTTTCATCTTTTAATTTACATTTTTCAAAACAATCAAAACATTGAAATTTTTAAGTGGATGACTATAAAGTTCATAAAAGACTGAATGAGAACTATAACCTAATATAACATGAAAAGGACTTGTTAAGGGTTTTCAAGCTGTTTCTCAGTGATTCCTTATAAAATAAAGATTTCTAGAAATGAAGAATAATTGGGGAAGAATAAATCACCACTGGTGGGAAAAAAGAGCTAAACTGGAGAGGTAGAAAAAGGTGATGCCAAAACACAACCTTACAAGGCTCCTAGCCAACATGCTAACGTCATCTACAGAGTAGTTTTATATTTATTCTACTTGCCTAAGTCTCTTGGGTCCCTTCTCTGGATAAAAACCTTTAACTAGTAAAGTGATTACAAATGAAATAAAGGCCACTAAAGTGACTACTATCCTCAGGGCTTTGAACCAATTGGGATAATGTGGCAAGAGAAAAAGTTCAGTGTGTAATGCTATCCCCAAACCTATTATTACTGTGACTATAGCTTCACTGAGTCTTTCAGAAATAAAGAACGCAAGCCATGAAAACACAACAGGAGCTGTACTATTAGCTAAATTGAGGAAGTCTGGTTTGGCAGGACTACCTTGTGGCAGAGTAAAACCCCATCTGATCCCTCCCAAGAAAGATAGGAAACTGGCTCCATAAGCCATCTGAGTAAAAGCTAATATGGGAATATAAGTCTTTGTCATCACCATGACCAGTGGTGGAGCAATGAAGGGGATTAGTCCTGCCAGAGTTATGTATAATGCTGGCTTTGGGCTGTCAGGCAGGTAACTGATGGTTTGTGGTGGCCTGGCTGGAAGTACTGCTTGCTCTTGCTTCTTCTTAAAGCTGCATGGGGAAGTGTGATAATATTGTGTCTTGCTCATACACACTGGAAATGATGAGACAAGCCAAGGCCTTGGAAACAAAGGGGAAAAGTTCTGCTGGAGGCCTGTTTTGAGAGAAAATGTTTCTATTCTCCTTCTGACTCCTAGTCTGATTGTGGAAGGGTACTTCAGCATCTATAGGGAAAACAGAATGAGAAGACAAAAAACAGATTTAAAAAAAGGAAATCATCAAATGTTTTAGTCCCAATCTGAGACAATATAAAAACAAACCGCCTGCTTTCTGTTAGCACATCGAACTTAAAGAAAGGTTGGACTACAGGATGATGTTATTATTGCTGGCAAAGACTATTAAACAGCTATACAACATGCAAAAGAAACTACTGAATAGAAACCAGTGATATATTTTGGCCTACCACTAAACTTATCCCATGAAAGAAATATCTGAAGGAGGAACAGCTAAAGACTAGGTCTTCAGTTTTTGGCATTCTAAACTGCCTCTTCTATTTATAAATTGCAAAAGAAGCAGCACTAATTACTGTGGAAATGCTATTTTATGTAGAGAAAATTAAGCTTTAGACACTGCATAATTGTCATAGCTTCATGCCTTTCTACATATGTCTGCCTAGAATTCTAGATTACCATTTTTCTATCTAGGGAACTTATCTTTAAAAATTCGGCTTGAAGCTTTCTCCAATCTGATGTAATCCTCCTATAAGTACCATATACACACTTCCATCATAATTCTCACGGTGAATTAAAATCATGTGTTTACTTGTCTGTCTCAGTAGACTTGAGAGCCAGGACCATATATTTTTCTTTGCCTTAAAAAAAAAAAAAAATCCCCAGTGCCTTTCATGGTACATGGCCAAAGCAATAACCTCTCTTGCTGATTCTGTGCTTTAGTGAGTAGATTCCATACTTCAACAGTTAAGCAGATCAACATTAACTCAAAAAATGTTGGATTAAAGAAAAAAATGAAAGTTATTTAAGAATCTTGGTGGTTACTCAAAATGCTAGGAATGATTCCATCTTGAGGCTTTTTTTTTCCTTTTTGTCTAGAATGTTCTTCCCTGAGGTACCTGCATGGCTCATTGCCTCACTTCTGACCACCCTATTTATAAATGCAATCCTTAAGTCTACTGTCCCTATTCCCCTTCCCTGCTCTATAGTTCTCCACAGCACTTACCACTTGACATATTAGATGTCACTTATTTATATTTTACTCTTCCCCCGATCAACCAGAATATAAGAGGGTAAGGATTTTTGTCTTCTTTTTCACTATTGCCTAGCCAAGCAATGCCTGGAAAGTAATGCTCAAATATTTGCTGAATAAACCAACCTTTGAAGATGCTCGAGAAAACTTCTGGATGAAGTGAACCATAGTGGGCCCCATTGAAAGTCTTGCTTAGGAAGATGCCACACAGTTCTGATTAATGTATTTTTATAGCTCAGTGGAACATCTGAATCAGAAGCATGTTGCTGTGTACAAAACAAGATGTCATTTAATTTTCTTCACTTTATACATAAGTTTTAAAAAGTAGTAATTCGGGATAATTTCTTCCATATAACAGTTCCTTTGAAAACAATAATTAATGTTTTCAAAATATCAGTAACATTAAGTAAATAGATCCTTTTCTTCTCTGAACCATTCTTTTAGCTTTTGCTGTTTGGTGTAACAGAAAGAGTAATGCACAGAGACAACAGATCTGGATTTTTACAAATGCCTCCATCATTTCCCAGCTGTGTGACCTTGGGTAAATTGCTTCCTTGAAGTGCCAGCTTTCTTATCTTTAACACTGAAAATCATAGCTTGTCTGGTCTATTAGTTATCTATTTTGGGACTTAGCTTAAAGTAATGATAGTAGCAATCAATACAATTAGCTGTGAATCAGGCATTGTAACTATGTAATTACTGTACTATTGAATAACCTCATCAACTTGGTGTTGAAAGGCAGTAATAGCCTGTTAAGTTAGAGTGCAGACTTTGGAGTCAAACAATCTGGGTTGGAATCCTGGCTCCACCACGTATTAGCTATGTGACTTTGGACAAATTATTTAACCTGGCTATGGTGCAGTTCACTCACCTATAAGGCTTATGATAACTACATAGGGTCGTTGTAAAAATTAAGTAAGTTAATACATGTAAAAAGCTGAGAACTGTCCCTAACACAAAGTAGGCACTCAAAAAATACTAGCTATTATTCCCACCTTACACAATGTAAGCAACCAGTAAGTGGCTGAGTGAGAGAGAATATTATTAATCCAGATCTGTCATATTTACATAAGTCCCATTCTTAACCAAAAGAATAAGGTGTCTAAAAATCTAAAACCCACAGTTGCTGCTTAATTTAAAAACGTAGTGAACTAATTTCTTGATTACAGATCTTAGGGCTGGTTCAAGAAATCCTGTACACCAGCCCGTCAATGTCTTCATTCTGTATATACGTATAAGGAAGCAAGTAGGGAGTTAAGTTATCCCGGGTCTCTGAATAGATGTTAGATGACACCCACATCCACCTACTGACTCCCAGACACACATACCTGCAGGGCCCACACACTCACCTTTGTTCAAAATCACCTTCGTAAGGGATTTCAAAAAGCTCAACGCTCCCTCAACCTTCCAAACTCCCTAGGCACTGTGACATGTGCTTTCCAGCTCAAGAGTATTAAAGAGAAAAGTGACAGCCTAAAGGCCGGGGACGGCAACTGGTGAGGGGGTTAAGGACAAAGACCCAAGGGTTAATCCGCTCAATTTGGGTGAGAACGCTCAATATTTCCACTGCGCCAAATAAAAGAGTTGCAAACTGCAAGCCTTAGAGCAGACATCAGAGAAAAGGGGACACAAAGATCCCCGGGAAACTTTGCCCAATAGTATCCGCGGCCTCAGTTTACTCCGAAGCCTTGGTGCCCCCCTTTCCCAACCTGCACCTGTGACAACAGCCCTACTACTCACCTGCCAGCGTCGCGCGGGGAGGTTGAAAGCTGAATTGCAAGAACAGCTTGGTACTGCGGAAAAGCACTTCCGGCAAGTGGGGTTAGATAGCCCCCCCCCCACTTCCTGAGAGCCGAAAAAAATGAGTCCGGGTGCAGACTTGACCAGTGCTAACTGGTTCCTACAGGGGAAAATCTTAGTTCTAGTGGAAGCCAGCTTTTGAAGTCTGTAGGGTACCTGAACGGTCCTTGCCTTTGTATTCCAGGTTTCCCAGCCAGCAGAATCTGCCTCGCAGAGTTCGGGAAGGTAGAGTGCAACTACTGAAACCATCTCAGAGTGATGGTGGTGGAGGAAGGTAGGAGAGATTTGGAGTCTAGGCCAAGTATGACTTGGCCAAATTGCTTGCCGTCTCAGGAACTCATTTTTTACTTTGCATAACAACAGGGTTTCTAGGAGCGACGGGGCGTATCTCACGCCTCATTAAGGTCCTGAACTAATACTATTTAAGAAAAAACAAAAAACTGTTTTCACTTCATTTTCTCTGCTGGTAACTAGAAACTTCGTTAAGAAATAAACAGCACAAGGGGCAGGACTTTCATTTCCATGAAGGGTGTGAGGGTAAGAGCCTTTAGGGTGACCCGGAAGTTAGATTCCTTCTGTCACCCTCCGCTTTAACTTTTGTTTGTGGGCTTTGTGACCTTGAGCAAGTCCCTTCCCTTCTCTGGGACTCCATTTCACAGTCTATCAAAGGAAACACCATCAGGCAATTTGCGCGTTTATCTGAAAACAACAGAAACGCTAGCCAGTTCCTCCATTCCTCAGGATTCTATGTAGTCTAGCTTCCTGGTTGCCGACCGTCACATGGTTTAGCCTCCCGTGCAGAATGGGCTCAGAGAATTCTTCCTAGTAGTAACACCTTCTAGTCGTGACAGGCTTTCACTTTTGTTTCCTTCTCTGCCATGGCAGCGCCACCCCTTCCCGTTGTGCGATACCCAATGAGACTTTGGGCCGGAGAAACAGCTTATCCGCCCTGGCACAGGAGCAGGCTCCGGCCAGAAATCCGCCCAGCGCTGGGGCAGGGGCGTGTCGCCAGCGGTCGGGCGGAACTACCACTCCCAGCGGGTAGCGCGTCGGGAACAGCCGCGCAGGCCTCCAGATCCCGGCCGTGCGGCCCGTTGGGGGCTGGAGTCTTAACGGCGCGTGCACGTGAAGGAAGGAAGGAGCCGAAGGTGGGAAGGGGTCGGAAAACACACGAGTCTACGAAACCGGTTTGTTAGTACTTGTAGAGGTAGTTTGGAGATGCGTGCTTGCCGAGAGGTGGGGTGTGGGAGGGTGCAGAATGAAGGGGCGGGGAAAAACGGGTACACACATACCCACCCACCCACTCATTCACACGCGCCCTGGCCCTAGTGTCGGGAGAGGGGATGTGAAGGGGAGTACCAAACCCAGCTGGTCTCCGCCTCTGAGGCGGTGCGAGGAAAGGCAGAGTGTTCAACTCTGCAGAGGGGCGGGGGTTGACCATGCGCCGCCTCGAGCCGCAGTGGAGGGAGCTGGGGGCAGGGCAGGGAATAACCGCCGTTCTCGCGGCTAAACGTTGGCAGCTTGGGGCGTCGGGCGGGTCACCAGAATAGGGCTCACGCGCGTGCGCGTGCGCCCTTGTGGGCGGTGCGAGAGGGTGGGCGTGAGTGAGGCGGGGTCAGATTAGGGGAGGGCCGGACTGGTCGTCGCTCCTCCCCCTCCACCCGCTCTACCCCTCCTGGGCCGTGTGGGCCGGGCAGCCATTTTGGGAAGAGCTTTGTTATGGTTGTGGGCTCTACACCTCCGCCGGATCAGGAAGCTGGGGACGCACCCTCAGACGCCGCGACTGGTCCCTAGCTGTAGCCCCGCCGCTGCCCGGTGAGTGGGAGTTCCGGACGACGGGGCGGTAGGGGATCTTGAGTTGTCCGGCGCAGGGCTCCGCCCGGTGCCTGACGGGCCGGCTGTTGAAACAAGTTGAAGAAGGCTCTCACACAGGTGGTTGGGTGTAGGTTGGGCCGGGGACCGGGAGCAGAGCTCACGGGTCGTGTGGTTCGGACGGGGCACCTTCCTCCGCGCGTGGAGCTTTGCACATGAGCGTCGCCGCGACTCTGCCGGAGCGCTCCTAGTTCAACTTTGGTCTTCGGGTCGGAACGCTCACCTGCGGCTCTCTGGCTCCTCTCCAGGCGTTCCGGCTTGTTGGTGGTTGAATAGCTTGGTTTACGGGTTTTTTCTCCTTCTTGAATTAGAGCCAAGGGCTTTTGTTTTCCAATGATGGAAAGTCTAAGGGAAAAAAGCGTGTAAGTCAAATGTGGGGTATCTGAGGGGAAAAGAAGAGCTTTAACCCCCCACGCCTGTTCCCAGCGTTCCGGTTCCCCCTGGTAGCGAGGTGTTTTCGTTGATTTAGATTGTCTATCCAGCACCTACTGACCCCTCCCTCCCTGGAAACAAAAAAGGCTGGTCGATCTTGAAGTGTTTTAGTGAGGATTTTTTTCTGTTTTACATCTACCTCTCCCCACCCCCGTGAAATTCAAAAGAAAGGCTGAATCTAAAATGGCTGTAGCTTGGGGAAGTGCCCTGAGCTTGGTAACTTAAATACGTTAACATGTCTTAAATTCTTAGTTGTTTTTCCTACGGGGACAACAGCTGGATCTTTCATCTTTTTGCGGTTTGTGTCTTATGTTGAAGAGTCTTCGCTAGGTGAAAACAAAGGTGAGGCTAAAGTAGTTTGCTTACTCCGAAAGTTTACATAAGAGTGGGTGCGGTTTGGGTGGTTTTTTTTTGGTAGTTGCTTATAGTTTTGAAATTGTGCTGTGGTGTTAATTTTATCAGCCAAGTTCGTGCTTTGAGATTGGTTTGCCATATTTGTTGAAATACTTGCTCTTAACTTTGATATTTATAGCTTATCTGGAATAAACAAAGTTTATGGTGGCTCATGTTTTAGTTTAGTAATAGAAGTCACATTCTTTGTAAATCCCTTCCAAAAGTAAAGTGATTGGTAGTCTTCAGTACACTTAGATTTATAGTTTGGTCATTGCTGGCCTTTTCTAAGGTCTTTTATGTGTAATGCTTGAAAGAGAATCAGAGTGCTGTTAAGTTTGGGACATTTATTAGAAAAGTGTAAGACAACAAGTGAAAACATTTTAGATTTGGAGTGTCTGATTGTTGTACCCTTTCAAACAAAAGACTGTCTTTTTGTTTGCTGACTTTTTTTTTTTTTTAAACCTTTAGATCCAGAAGTTTAACGGAAAACAAAAAGGCATAGAATGGAAACCAAAAACAGTTAACTTCAGTATTTGGGAAGATGCTTGAGTTTCAATCTGTCTAAAAGATAAAATAATAAAATGCTAATTGTGAATGAGAAGTTTGGAATTAATAGTAAAATAAAGTGTCATCTTCCTTCCCTAGGGAGTCAGTTTCAATTTACCTTTCTACATTCTTTCAATACAAAAGTGTACTTTTGTCAACTCCCCTAGGATTTGTTGTTCTTAAATTATTTTGGTGGTTTTACAGGACAAAAGTGCTTTATAGAAATTACAAGTCAGTTGCTTTGTGTTTTGCTGTTGTTGACTACTGGACCTGTAAACTTGGGTGAGACCTTATGCTGATTTTTTTTCAGGATACTCAAAACAGTTTGTACATATTGATATAAGTATTCTTTCAGTTGATTCTGAATAGTATCTTATCAGAGCTCTTGAAATTTGGTGGTGGTGGTAGGGTGTTAGGAAGCCATTTTTCTTTTGAATGAATTCCATCTTACCAGTTTTCTCGTCAGTGGCTGTTTAGTAGCTTGGCTGAGGAGAGCACATGCAACCATTTAATAAGTTTGGAATGACAAGAAATCTGGGACACATTTCTGCTTATAATTCATTTTTAAATGCTTAAAGATAAAACCTACAATTCTGAATCATACTTCAGCAGATTGCATATCTTTGTTTTATGATTCAGTGTATATGCACTTAGTAATAACTCTAATGTACCAGAGGCTGACAGTTGCTCGAAGTGCTTTATATTTATTAACTTGTTTATTTCCGTCAGATAGATATTGTTTTATCCCCATTTTTTAGTTAAGGAAAATAAGTTCAGAGATTCATCCAGCTAGTAGGTCACAGACCCTGTATTTAAACCTAAGCAATCTGTTTCCAAGTCACTGTGCTTAACCATTATGGTTGCTACCTTTAACCATGAAAATAAAAATAAGACTATTGGAAAGGTGAGACACAACAGTTTTATAAATATCCCAACTGAAAAAGTAGTTCATGGAAAAGGCAAATTTTGGTGTATGTATTTATGGTTTTTCAAATAATGGGTGGGATGGGATATCTAGTTGATACATAGAAAACATGCTACTTCATAACTGACTATAGTTGCCATTGTCTGCAATTTGATATGTGGTTATGCTGAGAGCTAGCTGACCAAGTCACTTCAAAATCAGGCTCTGATTTTTATTTCCCACTGAAGTCTGCTCAAAACAAAACTGGCTATAATCAAACTTGAAAAATAGTTCAGTGAGATGAGCTGAACAACTTTTGTCCACAGGTATATATCTTAACTAATGAGGTAAAATATTGCTAATGTTATGTAAATTGAATTTTTGTAGGTGGTTTAAAATATACGAGGCAAATATTTAAAGGAGTCTAATAGTTGTTTTTCTTTACTAAAGCAAATAAGGAGCCTTTGGGACTTCCTGGCGGTCCAGTGGTTAAGACTACACTTCCATTGCAGGGGGCGTGGCTTCGATCTCTGGTTGGGGAACTAAGATTCTGCATCCCACATAGGGCGGCCAAAAATAAATAAATAAATAAATCATTTTTAAAGTAAATAATGATAATCAGCCTTTAATTGATCGGTTGGAAAAATTATTTTTCAGACAAAATGGTTCAAACTTCTTTTAAGAAAGTTTCTTATAAGAAATGCTAGAGGCTGTACTATTGTACTGTTGTTCCTGCCTGTTAAGGAGTAGGAATACCTAGATGACTATAAAACATTCCTGCCCCACCCCCAGAACTTAGTAGTTTAACAGATAAGCACAAAAATATTCACAGGATAACAACACAGAAAGCTATCATTCTTAAGGGAGTTGATTTTTTAACATACTCATTAAGCTTACCTTCCTTTTCTGTAATAAAACTACTTTGCCATATATCAGTCAGATGTCAGACTAGAGAATCACCAGCATGAACAAAGTTTTAGTGCACTTTTCTGAGCAGCGGTTCTGTTTATGTTGAACAAGTTTGTTGTTTTTTTTTTTTTAAAGAAAAAATTGAATTAATTTAAGTTTGGCTATTTATATTGCAGACTCCTGTTTCTGCTTGATTATATGTTTAAATTTCATTATATAAAAAAGTTCTCTTCTGAATTACTGCTATCCTTGAAGTTTACAAGTATGTTGAAAAGTTGGTTTGGGGGTTCTTTGGTTAGTTAATTAAAAGGTAGAGCTATTCCAGTGTTCCAGCTATGTGTTTATGAATTATTAACTGTGCTTTTTAATTAATCTTACCAGGTATGGTGGAAGGATAGTGGGAACCATTTATTGTGGGCTTCATAAGCTAGAGACTTGTAACAGAGTCCAAACATTATTCCTTAAAACACTTGTTTAACATACTTGATATTAACCCTTCTATAAGTGGGTGTACAGAGGATCCAAGAAGTTAAGTGGTTTATATAACATAGTGAGATGTGGGGACTCAACTTTCTCCGATTCCAAAGCTGGGTTTTCACCACATCATGGTAGAGAGATAGCATGGTACGATAATTAAGGGCAGCAGCATTATAGCCTGGGTTTGAACCTCTGCGTTGCCACTTACAGCTTTGAGACCTTGGTGGAGTTTTAGTAAGATTTCTGCCTGTTTCTTTCTCTGTTAAATGGGGATAATAGTACCTTCTCATAGGGTTTCTGTGGTAAACAAATGAAATAATATTTGTAGAGTTTTTAATACAATGCCTGTCCATTGTAAGCACTTCATAATTGTCAAGTAAATTGTTTGAAATTGTCTTTAATGAACATCCTTTTACCAGTTGAGTGAAATTCTGTGAAATCTGAACAGATTGTTGGACGTGGACTTTTAGGTTTTTGTTTTTCCTTTTCTAGATATTTTCTGTTGACGTCTCTTGTTTATTTGAATCAGGATCCAGGTCCCACACATGGTAGTTGACTGATATTCTTTCAAGCCTCTTAGTTTGTATGTTTCTTCTGTTTTTTTTTCCTTGCACTTTGTTGAAGAAACCAGGTCATTTGTCCTGCAGTTTCCCACATTCTAGATTTTCCTGATTTCCAGTAAATTGGTAGTTTTTTTTTTCTGGTTTGTTCAGTGATTCTCATCTATATCATTTTCTCACAATTTCTCTATTGAGCAGCATAGAATAATTGTATGAGTTATTTATCCTCCTTCAGTCTGCTTGTAAAATGGAGTGTTCGGTTTGGTCCTGTGCCCAATTCAGTGTTAACTTTTCTAGGTAGTTTGTTTCCTGTCCTTTTTTTTTCTACATAGTATATATTTGTTGTATTATAAAATTGAGTTAAGTATGCTGGGTTTGTAGTGGTTTTGTTTTCTTGTTTTGGTTACTAGTGAATAGTTTCCTCAGCGTATTTGGTCAGAAAATTTCTCAAAACTGCATTTTTTTTAACCTGTTGTTTATCCCCCCACCCCCCAACTATTAATAAGCATTTTATTCTTAACACTTATGGAGTACTCACTATAGACCAGACACTTGGATTTTTTTGTTTTCCCTGGGAAAAATATCCAGGCACTATTCTTAACACTTTGCATATATTCACTCATTTAATCATCAACTTTCCAACAATCTCCAAATTACAGGTAATGATTTGAAGCAAAAAGAGGTGCCCAACGTTGTGTATGGAAAATTTTAGAGGCTCTGAATGACATTGATTTCCTGGAGAGAGGATTTACTTTTCTGTTGGCAGCTACATAAAGTATGGGAATTGATCCCCCCCGCCAAGAAAAAAAGAGGTGAAGTGACTTCTCCAAAGTCACACAGCTAGTACATGGCAGAGCCAACTAGATCCAGAGTCTGCTCTTCTAACTTAAAAGTAATGTTTGGATTAGAAGCACAGTTTATTCTTGAGAAGAGATTTTTAGATACGCTTGTAAGTAAAATGTGCTTGAAGTAAAACATAGGTTTCGTAATATAGTAGTCATTACTATTAAATGTTTCAATTATAAAAGACAGTATAGTTTTTTAAAAGTGACAAATAGCCTATTTACTTATATTCATAGGAAATTGAAGCCTTTCACAGTCAGCACAGCTGCAGATATTTGATAAAAGTTATCACTACTTGAATGACTTGTCTGTAGTGTAGTTGATACAGTGACTTTTGATTTTTGTGCGGGGGGGGGGGATGCGGACATGCCACTCGGTTTGTGGGATTTTAGTTTCCTAACCAGGGATTGAACCCGGGCCCTCCGCATTGAGAGCATGGAGTCCTAACCACTGGACCGCCAGGGAAGTCCCAGATAGTAGTGACTTTTGGAGCAAATACTATAAAAAACATTTTTGCTGTTTTTAAAATCGTATAGTTTCAGATACTTTTCATAAATCTAATCCACTTAGTTATCTGAATCTCACAGCCAGAATTTAATGTGTCAGTTTGCATCAGGTGATAAATGTACTTTTGTAACATACTATGCTTATTTGGAACTGTTGTGATTTAACAGAAAGTAAATTTCATTTCTGTTAGTGGGATAGGTATGGTTGCAGCAGGTGCTTGTCCCCTTTAAATGACAAAATATTGGAAAGGCGATAACTACCTGAGAAAGTTTATAAATTTTAGTCTTCAAAAATTTTATACATTATGAAATTAGTTTCAGGAAATGTTTTTTGAAACTGAATTCATTTTCAAAATGTTTTCTGAAAATGACTTGGAAGAAAGCACAATGATTAAAGTTTATTACTAATGGGAAGACTGGCAAGATTCCTGTGTTGGACATTCTACTAATTGGGCTTTAAGGTTATCCTTTGTTGTTTCTTTTGTCTGTTTACCATTTTAAGCCTGTTCCAGTATTGCCTTTTTGTGAATCTTAGTGGGAGAGGAAGCTGGAAAGGACACGTAACTCGTAACTTGTATGCATGCACACATATGCTTTCTGCCCCTGGTAGCTGTGCCCCAAGCTGTGCCTATCAAATACACTTGACTGGGGACTTGAATCTGGAGTGAGAGAGATACAAAGGAGCAAGGACAGTTTAGAATTAATTCTATTGTCTGGTGGCAGTGGCAGAGCTAGCTAGTGGGCAGTTTCCTGAGAGACTTCCTGTGATGTGACCTTGGTTGGTGGTTTTGACTGCTTAGCTTTACTTGAATTTTTACAGGTTTGACAAATCATTCATTTTTTGAACTCCCAATATCCTACTGATAAATTTCCTTTTCTGCTTAATCTACCTAAATACAGTTTATTTTTTTCAACCAAGGGCCCTGATTTGTAAAATTGGCTAATATAATTTGCTCCTTCTAAAAGATTTAGTTACTGCCTCTGTTTAGGGTGATCTCCTAACTCATGAAGTAAAAACACTTCCATGAATGTCTTTTTTTTTTTTTTTTTTTTTTTTGAATGTCTTTTTTAAAGACAAACTTAGAGAAGAATTTTTCCTTTTATCCACTCCCAATTCTTAAAAGCAGTAGTTCTCAACTTTTTAAAATATATCTGAGGTAAGGCCTGGGCACCATTAGTTTATTAAAGCTCCCCATGTAATTCTGTCTTTAAGTAATTCTTTTATTATTACAAAAACAGTGTTGTGATGTGTAGATAATTAGAGTATACAGATATGCGAAAATAAAAACTTGACATTCCTATCATTCAGAAGTCACCACTGTTAACAACTTTTGGTGCATTTTTTCCCCAGATCTTTCTCTAAGCACATATGTGTAGGCTTTTATTTTTATTTTACGAAAATGAGATCAGTTTACAACTTGGCTTTTTTTGTCCAGTGATGCCTACAGTCCATGTTCATTTCCTCTAGTATGCAGGTTCTATTATTCAAATTTCCCCAGCTGATCCAGAAAAATGTTTGTTACCACTGGCTGGCTATCCAAACTGTTGATAGTATCTAAACTAGGACCTTTTCACATATAACACTTTGTTTGGGGAATTCCCTGGCAGTCCAGTGGTTAGAACTCAGTGCTTTCACTGCATGGCCCGGACTCAATCCCTGGTTCGGGAACTAAGATCCCGCAAGCCTCGCAGCAATCAATCAATCAATCAATCAATCCCACTTGTTTAATTTCTTTTTGTCTCTCTTTTTTTTTTTTTTTTTGGCTGCTTTGGGTCAGTCGTTGCTGTGCGCAGGCTTTCTCTATTTGCAGTGATCAGGGGCTACTCTTCGTTGTTGTGCGCGGGCTTCTCTTTGCGGTGGCTTCTCTCATTGTGGAGCATTGCCTCTAGGTGCACAGGCTTCAGTAGTTGTGGCTCACAGGTTCTAGAGCGCAGGCTCAGTTGTTGTGGCGCATGGGCTTAGTTGCTCCACAGCATGTGGGATCTTCCCGGACCAGGGCTCAAACCCGTGTCCCCTGTATTGGCAGGTGGATTCTTAACCACTGCGCCACCAGGGGAGCCCTCTTTTTGTCTCTTTAATCTAGCTTAGTCCTTATTTTTCAGTGACACTGACTTTGAGACTGGACTGGTTATCCTGAGAATGCTTCTGTACAGTTGCATTCTTGTGGTATCTCTTAGTTCGTTCCTTTCGTTCATGTATTTATTTTTCTCTAAAGTTTACAGCTAAAAGCTTGATGGATTTATATGTAAATACTTTGGCGAGAATACATCATAATTCTATCTCATTTTGCATCATGTCATAAAGCACATAATACCTGGTTGACCTACTTTAGTAATGCTAAGGTTGATCCTTGGATTAAGGTAGTAATAGCTGGGTCCATACATTAAACAGTAAGATTTCCCCCCTTGCAGCAAGAAATTAATTTGGGTGGTGCTACTTTGTACTGCGTTCCCAGTTTCTTACCAGTCATTGGCCTAATTTTTTTAAAGACAGCTTTATTGAGATAGAATTTACATAACATAAAATTCACCCACTTTACATGTACAATTTAATGTTTTTTTTTTTTTAGTTTATTCACAGAGTTGTACAACCATTGCTACTATCTAGTTTTAGAACATTTTCATCACCCCAAAAAGAAATTCCATAACCGTTAGCACTCACCTCCTCAACCCTAGGCAGCCATTAATCTCCTTTCTGTCTCTGTGGATTTGCCTATTCTGGACATTACCTATAAATAGAATTATACGGTATGTGGTCTTTTGTGTCTGGCTTCCTTCACTTAGCATAATGCTTTTAATGTTCATACCTGTTTTAGTATGTTTCGGTACTTTTTTTTTGCCACATAATATTTTGTTGTATGGTTATACCACATTTTGTTTTTCCCTTCATCAGTTGATGGGCATTTGGATTGTTACCTCTTTGCAGCTGTTATTAATAATGCTGCTGGGACTTCCCTGGTGGACACAGTGGTTAAGACTCCATGCTCCCAATGCAGGGGGCCCAGGTTCGATCCCCAGTCAGGGAACTAGATCCCTTGTGCCACAAGGAAGATCCCGCACGCCGCAACTAAGACACAGTGCAGCCAAATAAATGAATAAATAAAAAATAATGCTGCTGTGAACATTCATGTCTAAGTTTTTGTGTGGATGTATGTTTACATCTTTCTCGGATCTTTCTAGGAGTAGAATTGCTGGGTCATAGGGTTAACTTTTTAAGAAACTATTTTCTGAAGTGATCTTATCATTATACATTCTCACCAGTAGTCAGTGTATGATGGTGTCATTTTCTCCACATCCTCAGCAGCACCTGTTATTGTCTGCCTTTTGATTATAACCATCCTAGTGGGTGTGAAATGGTATCTTATTGTGGGTTTGATTTGCATTTCCCTCATGGCTAATGATGTTAAGCATCTTTTCCTGTACTTATTGGTCTGTTGTGTATCTTGAGAGAAATGTCTGTTCCTTTGCCCACTTTATTTATTTATTTATTTATTTATTTATTTATTTATTTATTTATTGTTGCTGTGTTGGGTCTTCGTTCCTGCACGTGGGCTTTCTCTAGTTGCCGCAAGCGGGGGCTACTCTTCATTGCGGTACGCGGGCGTCTCATTGCGGTGGCTTCTCTTGTTATGGAGCGCGGGCTCTAGGCACGTGGGCCTCAGTAGTTGTGGCTCGCAGCCTCTAGAGCGCAGGCTCAGTAGCTGTGACTCACAGGCCTTGTTGCTCTGCGGCATGTGGAATCTTCCTGAACCAGGACTTGAACCCGTGTCCCCTGCATTGGCAGGTGGATTCTTAACCACTGCGCCACTGGGGAAGTCCCTTTGCCCACTTTTTAATTGGGTTATCTTTTTATTCTTGAATTGTACAGGTTATTTTTTTTAATTGAGTTGTAATCAACATACATCTTATTAGTTTCAGGTGTATATGATAATAATTTGATAATTATAGCATATATTGTAAAATAATTAACACAGTAAGTCTTATTAACATGTGTCGCCATATAGTTACAGAAATTTTTTTTCTTGTGATAAGAACTTTTAAGAACTTCTCTCTTAGCAACTTTGAAATATCCACTACAGTATAATTAACTATAGTCACCATGCTACACCTTACATCCTCATAGCTTATTTATTTTATAACCGGAAGTTTGTACCTTTTGACCCCCCCTTCACCTATTAAGCCCACCCCACCCCACCTCTGGCAACCACCAGTCTCTTCTCTGTTAATGAGCTTGGTGTTTTTTTAGATTGCACATATAAATGAGATCATATGGTGTTTTGTCTTTCTCTGTCTTATTTCACTTAGTATAGTACCCTCAGTGTTCATCCATATTATTGCAAATGGCAAGAATTCATTCTTTCTTATGGCTGAATAATATTCCAGTGTGTGTGTGTCTGTGTGTGTATGTGTACATACACACCACATTTTCTTTATCCATTTATCCATCAGTGGACACTTCCTGTATCTTGGCTATTCTAATAATGTTTCAGTGAACGTGGGAGTGCATATATCTTTTCAAGTTAGTGTTTTCCTTTCCTTTGGATAAACACCCTGAAGTAGAATTGCTGGATCATATGTTAATTCTATTTTTAAATTTTTGAGAAATCTCCATACTGTTTCGCCTAGTGGCTGCACCAGTTTACATTCACACCAACAGTGCACAGGGATTCCCTTTTCTCTACATCCTCGCCAGTACTTATTTCTTGTCTTTTTGATAATAGCTATTCTAACAGGTGTGAGGTGATATCTCATTGTGATTTTATTTTGAATACAGTTCCCTTATCAGATATACGATGTGCAGATCTTTTCTCTTAGTCTGGGTTGTCCTTTCACTTCCTTCATGGTGTCCTTCGGATCACAAACGTTTTATTTTGACGATGAAGTCTAATTTACTGTTGCCTAAGCTAAAATCACTCCTGTGTTTACTT
The DNA here is from genome assembly GCF_011762595.2 of Tursiops truncatus. Taxonomy (NCBI): domain Eukaryota; kingdom Metazoa; phylum Chordata; class Mammalia; order Artiodactyla; family Delphinidae; genus Tursiops; species Tursiops truncatus. The sequence continues at coordinate 146,338,021 of NC_047034.1, forward strand.
TAGCTGTTACACTAAGGCCTTTGATCCACTTGGAGTTAATTTTTGTGTGTGGTGTAAGATATGGTCCACATTCTTTGTTGTTGCGAGTGGACATCCAGTGATCGTGGCACCATCTTTTGAAAAGAAAGACCATTTTTTTCCCATTGATATATCTCGGCTTCTTTGTTGAAAATCAGTTGGCCATACTTACTAGTTTTATTTCTGGATTCTTGGTTCTGCTCCATTAATCTCTATGTCTATCCTTATGCCAGTGTGCAGAATTGAAGCCCTTTATATATTCCTTTTTAATTGCATGTCTTTGTGTCTTTCATCCAGAATTTGGTATTGATAATACACTTGCATTTTTAAATAATTTTGCTTTATATGACTATATCCCAAAACTAATATTGTTATTCATTTTTTGAAACCTTATATGGTATCATATAGTTTTCAATTTTTACAACTTTTTTATTCTGCTTTGTGAGAGTCACCCATTTTGCTTATACATATATCTAATGTAATTATTTCCTGCTGTACAGCATTGTACACATATACCACAATTTAATCAGTCTATTGGTGGACATTTAGGTAATTTAGTTTTTTGTCTACTGTATACAATTCTGTAGCAAACATTCTTATATATTTTGTCTTACCTTCATGTATTTTTAAGATTGGTGGGTCACAGCAGTCCCACTACTGGACATATACCCTGAGAAAACCATAATTCAAAAAGAGTTATGTACCACAATGTTCATTGCAGCACTAGTTACAATAGCCAGGACATGGAAGCAACCTAAGTGTCCATCAACAGATGAATGGATAAAGAAGATATGGCACATATATACAATGGAATATTACTCAGCCATAAAAAGAAATGAAATTGAGTCATTTGTAGTGAGGTGGATGGACCTAGAGTCTGTCATACAGAGTGAAGTAAGTCAGAGAAAAACAAATACCATATGCTAACACATATATATGGAATCTAAAAAAAAAAAATGGTTCTGAAGAACCTAGGAGCAGGGCAGGAGTAAAGATGCAGACATAGAGAATGGACTTGAGGACACGGGGATGGGGAAGGGTAAGTTGTGACAAAGTGAGAGGGTGGCATTGACATATATATACTACCAAATATAAAATAGCTAGCTGGTGGGAAGCAGCCACATAGCACAGGGACATCAGCTCAGGAGATCAGTTCAGTGCTTTGTGACCACCTAGAGGGCTGGGATAAGAAAGGTGGGAGGGAGATGCAAGAGGGAGGGGATATGGGGATATATGTATACGTATAGCTGATTCACTTTGTTATACAGCAGAAACTAACACAACATTGTAAAGCAATTATACTACAATAAAGATGTTAAAAAGAAATTCAGAAAACAAAAAAGAAAGATTGGTGGGTCATAGGGGTTTCACAGCTTGAACTTTGTATTTGTCAAACTGTTTTCCAAAATGGTTGTACAAGTTTACGCTCACACCAGCAATATATGAGAATTCCCTGTTGCTTTATATTTTTATCAGCACTTGATAGTTTCAGGATTTGTTTTTGCCAGTTTGGTAGGTGTGGAATAGTATCCCATAATTTTACTCAGGTTTTAAAAGTATGTATGAGTCTGTGAGTGATTCAGAGTAATGTTGTTTTCTTAACAGAAAGAACTGTAGTGGAAGAAATCTTAAAGGTATATTATATCCTCTTTTGGTTCATTGAAAGAGGTGACCAAATTTCATAGCCTTTAGAAGTTCTTAGGTACACATTAATCTCCTGAAATTAAAATAAATAACAAGGTAGAATATGGCTTTGGGCTCTTTTCTGTGATGAAGTATCAGTGTGAAGGTTAAAAATAAACTTAAGCAAGGCACCAGTAACCCTGGAGTTCTTATTGAGGACTTGGGAGGGAAACTGATGCACAGTTAGGAAATGAGTATAGATTACTGTAGGGTTCCTCAGTCCTTTAGAGGCAGTGAGAGTGATAGACATTTAAAACTAAGTAATAGGGCTTGGACGCGGGTTTGTGCCCCAGTCCGGGAGGATCCCACATGCCGCGGAGCCTGCGCGTCCGGAGCCTGTGCTCCGCAATGAGAGAGGCCACAACAGTGAGAGGCCCGCGTACTGCAAAAACAAACAAACAAACAAACAAAACTAAGTAATATTCTTTTCAAATCATGAGATTTGGAAAGGAAATTTTAGGGCCAGTGAATATCTGAATTTATCCAGAGTTAGTAATCTTGGACTCTGCAGTTAAAGGAATAAAGAATGTTCAAAGAGAGCTCTTAGGAACAGTTAAAGGAGATACTAATTCATAGAGTTGTCAACATCTCTTAAAGAAATTATTACTTGGGACTTCCCTGGTGGCGCAGTGGTTAAGCATCCGCCTGCCAGCGCAGGGGACATGGGTTCGATCCCTGGTCCAGGAAGAGCCCACATGCCACGGAGCAACTATGCCCAAGCGCCACAACTACTCAGCCTGCGCTCTAGAGCCCATGCGCCCCCAACTACTGAGCCCGCGTGCTCTAGGGCCCGTGCTGTGCAGCAAGAGAAGCCACCTCAATGAGAAGCCTGCGCACCGCAACGAAAAGTAGCCCCCACTCACCACAACTAAAAGTCCACACGCAGCAACAAAGACCCAAAGCAGCCAAAAATAAATAAAATTTAGGGAAAAAAAAGAAATTATTACTTTTGGTCATCCTGTCTGTAGTAAGAGATTACCCCACTTGCTATTAATTTAATCCCTGCCAAGCATAGGGGAAATAAATATGTAAACAGGTAAATATAATGCATTGTGATGGATGCTTGAGTATAGTTATGTGCATGATTTAATGCTTCATGAAGTAGAAATTCCATGTGAGAACTGAAGACCTGAAAATGAATGAGATGGTGAAGAGATTCCAAAGAAACAAAAGTGCTGCATCAAAGCTTTTAGGTAGCCGTTATATTTACAGAGCAAAAGAAAAGAGAAAAGAAGTAATTAAGGGTAAGAAGACCACCAGGATATCTTGATGCCATGGTTGCCACTCTTGCTGCTCCCTGACAAAGATTATACCGGCGCTTTGTGAATATTATCAATATAAGGATGCCAACTTTCCTCTTTCCCTTACTTCCTTCCTTCCAAACATGAGTTGTCCTTTTTCTCAAGATTTTCTTTTACGGCATTATTGCCTTTTCTCTTATGAAATGATAGTATTAGGATATATTTTTTAATGTTCTACTTATCCAAATAAAATTGCCAACCTGTATCAGCCCTTGAAACATATTTTGAAATTTTATAGTTGATGCAGTCCAAGTCTGCAAACTACTGCTCTAATGATGTAATGTCATGGAAACCAGGAGAAGGATTTTAAGATAGGATTGGCCCAGGAACATGTAAACAGTGTAAGCCATTGTGGGTGGTGATTCATAAGTTACTGACCTTTAAGAGTATATTGGTCAGGGTTCTTTGTTGTAGAAAACTGAAATGTTTAGAAGCATGGTTTTGTGTGTTCTTCTACCGCAATCAGCTTCATGGGTGATGAACGGCATAAGCAACAGTTGGATTTAACTGAGGTGGGACTTTTGGGAGTTGGGTACAGGTCATGGAGAGAAGAGCCAGAGTTGAGGGAGTTACAGTGATGGACTGAGTAATTTAAACTACAGAACTCTGCAGACTAGTCTCACTTTAAATTCATGATAACTTACAAGTGTGAACCCTTATTGTGCTGGGAAACTACGATATCTCCTTTTTCATTGACTCTGCAGCTCCCATTTCATACCCTAACTCTCCTCAAACCTGTAACTCCCTCCTCTGCCTCACCTACCCATTGTCACTCTTAGCTGAAGACTTTTTACTTTGAGAAGATAAAAGCAATCAGAATAGACATTCTAAGCTCTCATTGCAGCAGTACTCAGGTACTCTACCTTCCCAACTGTCACCGTAAACAAAGTATGTGCAAACCTACTGAAAGCTGATCTCTGCTGATGCATCAGATCCCTCTCCTCTTCACCTCCTTAAGAATATTGTTTCAACAGTTTTCTGCATCATCAGCTGCTTCAGTTTTTTCTTCTTTACTGGGTCATTCCCATCAGTGTACCAAAAACAGTTCTTTCTTTTGACCACACATCTCTTTCTAGCCACTACCCCATTTCTTGGTTCTGTAGCAACACTCTTCAAAAGAATTTTCTGTACTTGCAGTCTACAATTCCTTCCTTTTAAACACCCCAAACCAGGCTCTCACTACTGCCCTTATCCAACATGGTCACTGAGAACTTCCACGTTGCTAAATCCAGTGGTCAGTTCTCAGTCTTCCATCTCATTTAATGGCCTTTGATATAGCTGGTCATTCCTACTTTCTTGAAATACATTTCTGCTGCTTAGCTTGAGTCCCCACACTTTCTAAAGTTATAATACACCAAAGTTCCTCTGTCTACATTCATTTCTTTGGTGATCTCATCTAGGTCCATGGATTTAAATGAAATTTCTGTTTCTAGTGTATACCTCTACCATGAACTGTAAATTCATATCTGGCTGCCTACTTAACATCTCCACTTAGATATCTGATAGGCACTGAAAAGTTAACATGTTCGAAAAGAGTTTCTTTGTCATTATTTGTGGAATCTACAAATTAGTAGAATTCCGAAGAGTTTAGCAAAATGGCTTGATGTGATTTATACCAATAGTAAACAGTATTATCATTTAAAGGAAATGACACAATCGCATAAAAAAATAAAGTATTTAGGAGTAAGCCTACGAAAAAAAGTATGTAAGGTCTTTAGGGAGAAATATTTTAAATTTTATTCAAAGATGTTAAAGAATACTTAAGTCGGATATTGACCATGCTCATGATTTAGAAAATTTATCATAAAAACATTCTCCTGGGGCTTCCCTGGTGGCGCAGTGGTTGAGAGTCCGCCTGCCGATGCAGGGGACACGGGTTCGTGCCCCGGTCCGGGAAGATCCCACATGCCGCGGAGTGGCTGGGCCTGTGAGCCATGGCCGCTGAGCCTGCGCGTCCGGAGCCTGTGCTCTGCAACGGGAGAGGCCACAACAGTGAGAGGCCCGTGTACCAAAAAAAAAAAAAAAAAAAAAAATTCTCCTGTATTGATCTAGATTGGTTCATTGGTATTCCAAGCAGTGTCATAACGGCCTCATATCCCCAGTTTGACGTGCTTGTTTTAAATTTTATATGAACGGGCAGAGTGCCAAAATAACCAAGGCCTTTAATATGTATGTTTGTGGGGAGGCTTTGCCGTACTATATACCAAGATATTATTATAAAGCCATAATTTAGTTAAGACACACATGGTTGTAGTATAGGAATAGACAAATAGACCAATGGAACAGAAGTCTGGAAACAGACCCATACATATATAGAAACAATTTATAATTGAGCTGGCCTTTGGGCAGGGGTGTGTGGCTTATAGGATCTCAGTTCCTCGACCAGGGATTGCACCCAGGCCAGGGCAGTGAAAGCCCGGAATCCTAACCACTAGGCCACCAGGGGACTCCCTGAGCTGGCTTTATAAATCAGTGGAGAAAGAATGATTTGGGACAATTAGTTACTCACGTGGTAAAAAATGAAATTGGACCTGGACCTCATACCGGATACAAATCAGTTCCAACTGATTGATGTCTTAAATGTGAAAGGCAAAACTATAAAACTAAGAAGATAATATAGGTAACTTCTTTGAATCTTAGAGAAGAAAGGCTTTTATACATTAGATGCAAAAATACACATCATAGGTACTTCCCTGGCAGTCCAGTGGTTAAGACTCCGCGCTTCTACTGCAGGGGGCACGGGTTTGATCCTTGGTTGGGGAACTAAAATCCCACATACTATGTGACATGGCTGGAAAAAAAATCATAAAGGAAATGATCAACAGCTTTGACTACATTTTTAAAAAAATTTTATTGTAGTGTAGTTGATTTACAATGTTGTGTTAGTTTCAGGTGTATCAACTACATTTAAAGTAAGAACTTGTGTTCATCAAAAAAATAAAAAACCACGGGGACTTCCCTAGTGGTCCAGTGGGTAAAACACCATGCTCCCAATGCAGGGGGCGGGACCCAGGTTTGATTCCCTGGCCGGGGAACTAGATCCCGCATGCCGCAACTAAGACCAGGCGCAGCCTAAATAAAATCAACAAACTAATTAATTAATATTAAAAAATGTATTTTTAAAAAAACCATGAAGTTGGAAAAGATATATGCAACACTATAATCAGAGGATTGGGGTCTATTGTATTCTCTTATTTCAGGTAAGAAAAAGATCAGCTACCAAAAGAATGGTAAAATGATAAGAATAGATGTTTTACCAAAAAACGAAACACAAAGAGATGATAAATAGATTAAATGATGTAAACAAAGACTGCGGTAAGTCATCATTTTATACCCACCAGCAGAGCAGAGAATAACTGGCCATACCTAACTTTGTGAGGGTGTGGAGCATATGGAAATCTAAAAATAACCACTGCCGGTGGTGTAAACTGGTGACCTGATTGGAAAGCAATTTGGCATTACCTTGTGAATTTGAAGATGTAGTACCTATTAGCAATTCCTTCATTTATTTATGCATTCATTCAGCAAATATTTATTGAGTACCAGCTATACAAGACAGTGTTCTTTGTGCCTTGGTTCAATGGGAGACAGTTAAAAATAAATTATTTAGATGATCGTTGCTATAGGAAAATGTTACTTAACAGAATGAAAATAGTTCAATATCATGTCACTTCCTGTTTTTCACTTTTATGGATATAAGTTCCCAAAATGCTACATATGGTTTTTTACATCAGTGCCACTCAGTTCTTTTAATCCTTTTAGAGTTACTTACCAAAAATCATTAATCAAAACTTATTTTTATGATCTATTAGCTGAGAACTAGGTTACATCCTTTTTCAATTCTGTGGTATACACAGATTGTAAACTACCTAATTTATGAGATGATGTTACCTAGTCATTGAATTTCTCACTTTATAGGCGATATGCCAAAAGCCTTTATCAAAGAAGGCTTGTCAAATGCCTAAATTATATCTATTACTTTTGTATTTAAAGGCACTTTTTTTATGGAGCCAAAATTAAACAAGATTGGCTAAAAATTAGACACTGCATATGTTGGGGTTTTCCCACAGGTTATTTAAAAAAATATTAGAGCCAAACCTCAGTGGCATTATTAGAGGTAACTTTTGAATTGTTGTGTGTAGTATAGATGGAATAGAAATTTCATTTCATGGTTGAAGGTTATGCTTTTGACAGAAGTAAAATGGCATGTCAACATCTGAAAGGGAGAAATTATTTGAATTGAAAGAAGATTTTTTGTTTGTTTAGTTTTTGTTTTGCTGTTTATAAGTTTAGGCCATTATATCCTAGATTGCATTTCAAGAACATTTGTATTACATAATATGTAGATGTAGGTGTTCTGTTGGGGTTTTTTTGTTTTGTTTTTTTGCAGTACGCGGGCCTCTCACTGTTGTGGCCTCTCCCGTTGCGGAGCACAGGCTCCGGACGCGCAGGCTCAGCGACCATGGCTCACGGGCCCAGCCGCTCCGCGGCATGTGGGATCCTCCCGGACCGGGGCACAAACCCGTGTCCCCTGCATCGGCAGGCGGACTCTCAACCACTGCGCCACCAGGGAAGCCCGTTGTTCTGTTTTTAAGAGTGCGATTTATTTTGCTAGGAACTTTGTTTTAAGCAGTAGAACTCTTAAAGAGTCTTCGTAAATTAATCAAATATAAGTAGATGGTAGGAATGAGTAAATGTGCAGTGAAATACTATTGTATGACAGTGCACAAATGAATATGGATTTTAGTATCAAATCTCTCAGCAAAAGTTAATTAAAATGTTTCTTCATGTTGAATAACTATTCAACAGAACGTAAGTCCCCAACATATGTGTATTCAAAGATTTAGTGTTGATCTCTTGGAAGTAAATTTTTAGGACCTTTTCACCCTCAACAACTTGGAATTGTGCAAAGCATGTAGCTGGGACACACATTCTTAATGCAGCTAGGACATGATCTTAGGCACAAGTGAATGAGTCCTCGCTGAGCTTCACAATGGATTGGTATCTCCCAAAATGCTTTACCAGGAACATTGCTATGATTCTGTCACCTAGGTGAAATAATGCTCTATACCTTACCCACATCCTCTGTGCTCTCATCATACTTGCTTACAGAAGCATTCTTTGATGTTAGTAAGGGGACGAAAAAGTGAGATTGTTAAACAAAAATTGTCATCACTCCTGTCACCACATTCTATAATGAGAACACTCCGACATGAATCAAAAGACTTGTAATTTTTCTTCTTAATCCACTTGGGGTAGCACACCATAGTAAGTTGGGTGAGAAGGAGAAGGACACTTATGAACCCATCCATGGGAAAGAAGAATTAACACGATGTCTTGACCACAGGTGCCTTCTTATGCAGGTCAGTTTCAGAGAAGTGAGCATATGGAAGTAGAAGGTAGGGAAATTCCTTTCAAACTCTATGTCCACTTATCCCTTTTAGCCAAGATCAGTTGGTATAAGCCTGATAACGTTTTGCAGAAAAAACCTCTTGTGGCTTCTTTGCATTCTTTCCCTTGGCTAGCTGTGGATATGACAGCTCCTTGGAACTTCATGGCTCAGCAGTACATGTTCTGAATTAGTTTTCCCTATGATGGAGTTGGATTTATGTTCATGTTCTTTAAGGTTGTCATGGCTAAGGACATGAGATTGCAGTTTTATTAAGATCAGGAACCATGTACATACTAGCCACATTTTATTGTGTTTTTTTTTCTTACCACAGAAGGGTTTAATTTTTCAAGTCTTTCAGTTTTGCCTGGAAGCCAGCCAGTCTTGGCTAATACAGATAAACAAATAATGAGAGAAATACAAAAAGAAAGAAAAAAAAAAGTGTGTGTATGTAAATTAACATCCCTCTTTAGTTTCTTGCTCCATAAAATTTTAAGAAATTTGTTCTACTTTTCTAACTATTGGAATCATTTCATGACTAGAGAGTAACAACCACAGTGTAATTCAGAAAGCAGTGAAGAAAACTTGTGTTCCAGGCCTCACCCAACTGCTTATTAGATGTGTTACCTTGGATAAGTCCCTTAACATATTATAGCCTGCCTCAGCTTTTTTTTGTTGTTAATCTCTGAAATGGAGGGCTAACCCAGTGTCAGTGGGAGGAAGGAAGGAAGGATGGATAAAATGTATGTTAGGAGTTGCACAGATCAGTGTTTTAATTAAGAATTCTCCCAGAATAGGACTAAATAACCCATCTGGCTTTGTATTGTTTCACCCACTCTTTGATTAAGAATCAGTAAAATAGTAACGTGCTCGTTTTTATATTTGTTGGTTTATTAATCTTCAACATGTGAAGTAGCACAACTTTGATTTTAGAGGTAAAGAAACTGGCAGTTACCCATCAAATTTTGGAATTAAAAGGACAGATCAGTGTTCTTTGGAGTTCTGAGTGGAAATTAATTTTGCTGTGGATTGAGAAATTAATGGGGGAGTGAGAAAATGAAGATACTAGGAGTACACTGCTCTCTGTGGAAGTTTTGTTAAGACTGAAGGGAGGGGGACTTCCCTGGTGATACAGTGGTTAAGAATCCGCCTGCCAGTGCAGGGCACACAGGTTTGAGCCCTGGTATGGGAAGATCCCACATGCCATGAAGCAGCTAAGCCTGTGCTCTAGAGCCCACGAGCCGCAACTACTGAGCCCACACACCTAGAGCCTGTGCTCCACAACAAAAGAAGCCACTGCAATGAGAAGCCAGCGCACCGCAATGAAGAGTAGCCCCCGCTCGCCACAACTAGAGAAAGCCCGTGCACAAAAACGAAGACCCAAGGCAGCCAAAAATTGAAAATAAATAAATAAATAAAAACTAATTGTAAAAAAAAAAATGGCTGAAAGGAAATGAACCTAAATACCTCGAGGGATATTCAGACTTGAGGAAGGGGTTTTGTTTTAAGTCAGAGAAGTGGGTGTGGTTTTTTTGGTTAATTGAGTGAAACCAGTGTAGATAGAGGTTGGAGTTACCAGGAGTAGTAGATGGTGACACCATTGGACTGTGGAGAAAATGAAAGTTAATGAGATCATGAACACATGTGGAGTGGTAATGAGAGCCTGAAGTAGAGGAGATTGAGGTAAGGTCCCTGGCAGGGACATCCTCTCTAGCAGCTTAATTACAAGGTATAAAACTAGATCATGTTGTGAAGTATCTTGTAGATTGCTGGGTATATGTGGAGTAGCCAAGAAGTCATAGGATTTGTAAAGCTAAGATATTTCACAGATGTTTATGAATGAATGGTTGGATCAAGTATTCAAATAGGCAGTTCTGATACACATGTGCAGGGAGAGAGCAAAAGCACTTAGATAAAACCTGAAAAAGAATGGATGATGTAGAGCATTGTTTATATTTAATATTGACTATTTATATTGACTTAACAACTGCTTTATAATACTGTTTTTAATTGTGGCAAAATACACATAAGATTTACCATTGTAACCATTTTTAAGTATACAGTTTGGTGGCATTAAGTACACTCACAGTGTTTTGCAACCATCATCACTGTCCAGAACTTTTTCATCATCCCAAACATAAACCTTGAATGCATTAAGCAGCCACACTTCCCTCCAGCCCCTAATCTGTTCTCTATGGGTTGGATATTTCATATAAATGGAATCATGTAATATGTGTTGTTTTGTATATTTGGCATCTTTCACTTAGCTTAATGATTCCAAGGGTCATCCTTGTTGTAGTATGTATCAGTACTTCATTCCTTTTTATAGCTGAATAATATGCTATTGTATGGATATACCATATTTTGCTTATCTGTTCATCTGTTGATGGGCATTTGAGTTGCTTCTTGTGGATATTGTAAATAAAGCTGCTGTGAACATTAACTTACATGTGTTTTCATTTCTCTTGGCTATATACCTAGGAATAGAAATGTTAGATCGTATGCTAACTCTGTGTTTAACTTTTTGAGGAACCACCAACTGTTTTCCACAGCATCTGCACCATTTTATATTTCTACCAGCAGTGTATGAGGGTTACAGTTTCTTTGCATTCTTGCTTTATCATAATTTGTAAAAATTAGTTCATTAAACCTTTGAATCCTTACTGAGTGCAAGGCACCATGCTAGATGCTATGTGAATTTCAAAGAAGGGCAAGGCAAGATTTTCTAGAAGCAACAGGTTCTGGGCCTGCTGGGAGTTAGAATCAACATTTATAACTGTCCTGGAAGGAGCAAGTGTTAAGTACTCCTTAACACTTAATTTGAAGGCACAATTAAGGTACCTTGAGGATTTCAGAGAGGGAGTTTACTTGTGGGGAAAGGCTTCTTTCTTTTTTTTTTTTTTTTTGCGGTACACGGGCCTCTCACTGTTGTGGCCTCTCCCGTTGCGGAGCACAGGCTCCGGACGTGCAGGCTTAGTGGCCATGGCTCACGGGCCCAGCCACTCCGCAGCATGTGGGATCTTCCCGGACCGGGGCACGAACCCGTGTCCCCTGCATCGGCAGGCGGACTCTCAACCACCGCGCCACCAGGGAAGCCCCAAAGGCTTATTTCTTGACTATCAGAACAAGAAACTTAAATCCTATTCTGCGGGAAGCCGGAAAACTTCTGAGCAGGATAGTGATATAATTTGAACCTGGACTCTGGAAGAGAAATCTAGCAGCCAAGAGTAGAGGCTGAGGTCGAGGGTGGAAGAGACTAGTAGTGCCTGTGAAAGCAGTGTTGTGTGTGTGTGTGTGTGTGTGTGTGTGTTTATTTATTTATGGCTGCGTTGGGTCTTCGTTGCTGTGCATGGGCTTTCTCTAGTTGTGGCAAGCAGGGGCTACTCTTTGTTGCGGTGCTGGGCCTTCTCATTGAGATAGCTTCTCTTGTTGCGGAGCACTGGCTCTAAGCGTGCGGGCTTCAGTAGTTGTGGCTCGTGGGCTCTAGAGCGCAGGCTCAGTAGTTGTGGCGCACGGGCTTAGTTGCTCCGCGGCATGTGAGATCTTCCCAGACCAGAGCTCGAACCCGCGTCCCCTTCATTGGCAGGTGGATTCTTAACCACTGCGCCACTAGGGAAGTCCCCAAAACCAGTTTTTTATTTTTTTTATTTTTTAATTTTTTTCTTTTGCGGTACGTGGGCCTCTCACTGCTGTGGCCTCTCCCATTGCGGAGCACAGGCTCCGTTCGTGCAGGCTCAGCGGCTATGGCTCACGGGCCCAGCCGCTCCGCTGCATGTGGGATCCTCCCGCACCGGGGCATGAACCTGTGTCCCCTGCATCAGCAGGCGGACTCCCAACCACTGCGCCACCAGGGAAGCCCCCGAAACCAGTTTTTTAATTGAAGAGAAACTTGAACCTGGAGTGACAAATAGAAATGGAAACTAAGGGATGGAATAAATAGGACTTGAAACTCTTATATAAATCTTTATATTCTCCTTAGCTCTCATCTCTTCTGATTTTAAACATCATCTACCAAACACTAACAATTCCCAAAATTCTTTCTCCAGAGCAGACTTCTCTGTGCTCCAGACCACATACTTGACATCTCATATTTAAATTTTTTTAATCTTGATTTCCCCACCCCCCCACCAGAAGAGTTTTGAGTGATGTATTTTTCTTTCTCAAAATTTCTCGGTAGTTAAACAAAATTTCCTCCAATTAGTTGCTCTGTAAAAATAGCTACAGCCCCAAAAGGCATCACCAAATAACTTTATAAAATTTTATAAAAATTTGCAGAGCAAAGTAATTCATTACAAAAACATTTGACTAAGAAGATAAAACAAAATGCCCATAGTTCCACCCTCCTAGTGAAACCATTATTGGCATTATAGTCTTTTGCTTCTAAAACAGGAATTTCTTTTTCCTTTATCTGTCCTCTTTCTTCATTTCCCATTTGTCATTCATCTCCTCCCCACCACATACTCTACACGTACATGCACAGACCATACTCTTATATAGTTTGACATCCTGGTATGTTAGAGATGGTCGGTAAGTAGTTACAGGATATATAACAACTTTAGAACTTTCACACCAGTAGCAAAGCATTGTCAGTTAATATTCCCTCTACAGTCACTGCCTCAACTGAGACTGCTAGAGAAATTTGGGACTGAGTGTTGACTGAAAAGTTGGTGTGTGTCAATTAGAAGATTGGAATGCATCTAGTGGGGGTTGTAAAGGGGAACTGCTTATGTTTAAAATTCAGGCATTTTCCTTTGTGTCTATCAGTTTTATAACCTGATGGATGATTCATCTCACAGAGATTTTCAGGTTCTCTGTGGTTTAAACCACAATTCTTATAACAAAAAAAGAATGCAACAAACAGTTAATTATGTCTTTTTCAGAAGGAAGCTTTATTTAATTGATATTTTTCTATAAGAATCTATTACAGGAACATTGTCATCATGTACTAGGTATTGCAGGTATAGACCTATATAAAAACAACCCTGAATTATACTGAAGGAACAACAGCCAGTCGGCATTTATCCCTATATCAGTCAATTATGTGATGGTCATTTACCTAGTTATATAAGCTAGAAATCAGAGTATGAGCCATTATTTCTCCTTTACCCCCATATCCCATCAGTTATGAAGTTCTGTGTATTTTACTTCTTTCTAAATATTTTGTGAATTGGCTTCTTTTAATTTGTTTATATTAAAAGCTGGTTTTCCCCAGTGTGTGTCTTGCAGTCACTCCTGATTTTCAAAATCTCTAGGCTGGACCACAGAACCAATATCAAGGGATTATCCTTGAACTAGCTATTCTTTGTGCAGGCTGGCCTCTAACTCAAGGCCTGGGCCAAAGTGCTAACCAACCCATCCTGTCCCAGCTCACTAACTAGGCACCTCTTTGCTACCCAAGAGACCAAATTACAGGCAGGGATTGAGTTTTTCTTCTTCACCTGGCACCCTTTTGGAGGGGGGGGCTTTCTGATTCACATTTAAGTGTACATGGTGTATGTAATAATATATACAGGTCTATTCAAGTTTTTTATTACTGTGCCAGTTTTGCCATTTCATAGAAATGTATCTAAGATTCTCGTATTTATTAGCATATAATTGCTCATAATATTATTTTACTCATGATGTTTCTTTATCTGTTGTGTTTATTTCCTCTTTTTCATGCTATCTTCTTCAAATATTTTTCCCCAAGCAGTTTTACCTGAGTTTGTTTTCTTCCTTTTTTTTTCATTTATAAATTTATTTATTTATTGTTGGCTCTGTTGGGTCTTTGTTGCTGCGTGCGGGCTTTGTCTAGTTGCAGTGAGCGGGGGCTACTCTTTGTTGTGGTGCGCAGGCTTCTCACTGCGGTGGCTTCTCTTGTTGCAGAGCACGGGCTCTAGGTACGCGGGCTTCCGTAGTTGTGGCTCGTGGGCTCTCGAGCACAGGCTCAGTAGTTGTGGCACATGGGCTTAGTTGTTCCGCGGCATGTGGGATCTTCCCGGACCAGGGCTCGAACCCATGTCCCCTGCACTGGCAGGCGGATTCTTAACCACTGCGCCACCAGGGAAGTCACGTGAGTTTGTTTCTTATTAATCTTTTTCAAAAGAATTATCATTTTTAAACATCATCTCTATCTTTTTTTACCTTTTTTTGCTTCTCTCCTTTCTGTTTCTTTAGATTTGCTTTGTTGCTCTCTTCCTATCATGATAAAAATGTTGGGAAAAGAACGATAAAGATCAGTTTGGTTTTAGTCTTTTTTTTTTTTTTACATTTTTAAAGCTTATATTAAGTATTGCTGTAGCTGTTACAGTGCAAATTTATTCGTAGTGGTTTTTGTCGTTCTATTTAAGAATTTTGAATTTTTCTTTATCAGTGTATCATTTCTCTCACAGTAAGAAATCTCCCATTTTTCCTTAATATTTCTTAATTTTTGATCAAATCCCAGTATGTAACCAGCCTCCATTTATCACCTCTTCCCGTGCATGTGTTCCTTCCTAACCACATATAAATTGTAACAACTGTGCAAGGCACCTTGCTGCGTGGAAGCCCTCAACCTATTTGGCTGTGTCCCTCTGCCAGGGTGTCCACCTCATTCCACCTGAGGCTCTCACACTCTGCATTAGGCTGCCCTCGTACTGGGACATTGACCTTACGTTGCCCAACAGTCCTGACATCCCGCACAGGACTGCTGCCATACGCACATTTCGCTATCCTTCCACCCCGTGTAGACACCCTGATTATGCCCCAGCACCCTGCTCTGGCCTTGAGCTCCCCCTTTGAGGACTTTACCTTGCCTGACCCCACCTTATGGCTTTGGACAGGATTTCTTCAAGAAGGGGAAGGAGAGCGGGCACTGCAAGAGAAAGTCGTTTCCTGATTTAACATAGCATAGTTAGAGAACACAGACTGTTTTCTTCTTTGGAACTAATTGAGATTTCTTTTAACTAGTATAAGGTCAGTTTTTAAAACTATTCCATGTGCGCTGAAGGAATATATATACTCTGCATGGTTGATGTGTGTGTGTGTGTGTGTGTGTGTGTATATATATATATGTATGTATGTATGTATGTATGTATGTATGTATTATATGTATATTAAAAAAATGTAGAGAACAAGTGAACAGTCATATACCCATCATTCAGCTTAATAATGTATTACAGATACAATTGAAGCCCTCCGGAACCTTTTTTTGATTCCTTTCCCATTGTTTCCCCAAAGAGGTATTTACTATTCTGAATTTAGTATTTCTTAAACATGAATTAATTATATGAGAAATACTCTGTAAACTAGAATACCAGTGTAGACCAGAATTGCCCACAGATGCAAGCATTCTCTCATATCAGAAAACTTTCTAGGGACTTCCCTGGTGGTCCAGTGGTTAAGAATCCGCCTTCCAATGCAGGGGACACGGGTTTGATCCCTGGTCAGGGAACTAAGATCCCACGTGCCATGGGGCAACTAATCCTGTGTGCTGCAACTACTGAGCCCGCTCTGGAGCCGGTGTGCCACAGCGAAGAGCCCGCACACTGCAACGAAAGATCCCACATACCGCAGTGAAGATCCTGCGTGCCGCAACTAAGACCTGACACAGCCAAATAAATAAATAAATAAATATTTTTTAATCTATTACGAAAAAGAAAGAAAGAAAGAAAACTTCCTAGTCTTTGGAAGAATGTTGGGAATTTGCCAAAGAAGTATTTGTGTTATCTCTTACTGCATATTTTAAGTCAGAGCATAAGCACTTAAGTCTTTTAATTGATAAGTAGGTATCTAAGAATATGTAAATACATGAGGAATGCTATGACGGATGTCTTGTTTTTACGCATCTGTCTGTGGTTAGTACTAAACAATTAGATAGTTGACTGTGGTAATAACCAGTAAGTTATAACTCTTTGACCACTTATGGCAAGCTATTCCATATATGAGAGAAAATCTAAATCTAACAGACTAATTTGCATGTCTGAATTACCTTTAATAGCTAACTGGAGAAACTGTTATTTAAAAAGTATATTCCTTCAGATGACTTTTCTAAAATCCTTTAAAAATCTTTAAAATAATTTTAGCCAGTTATGTTGTTGCTATAGATTAATGTCTAAATTGGACTTAAGAGTTTTGTCTCCTAGACCTTTGTCTCCGAGATCGATCATTTGACCATGTCTCACTTTAGCATTTATATATAGTAATTTTGCCTCTTGTGATATATGTTGTTTTGTTTTTTCATTTATAGTGATAGATTCCTGTGGCCTTTAAAATGATTGAATAACGATGGACATGAATGCAAAGTGACTTCTCTACTGAAGCAGAAGATTCTTATTACCTTCCATTAACTCAGTTTAGTCTTCAAGAAGGGGCAGAACGAGTGAAATACAGAAAACTGAAGAGAAGAAAACCTCAGTTTGGAACTTTCTCCATGACTGTTCCTTAAGCCCTGTCTTTCTACTTGTTTTAATTTTGCTGTGAATTTATAAATAGTGAAGACCAAAGAAATAGAAGAAACATTTGAGAGCTTTATACTAAGAAATTTGCCTTGAGAGCTGCTATTCTTAGGAGGGAAAAGCATATCAAGTTCCTGTCTGATTTTTTGTTTGTTTTAAACAGGTTTCTTATGTCCTTAGATTTTGAAGGATAAGTCAAATATAAATACATACCTACACACTATTTTTAGCAGCTGTGTAAGAGTAATGAGATTTGTAAATTAAGGGCTTTGTAATGTGGATGTTTTGCTACTAGAGTTGATTACTCAGAAGATCTTTTATAGCTCTTCAGTGTTTTATTTTTGATCTATCACTTCAATGATATTATTTGCCCAAACAAAAGTCCATCTGTCTTTCTAAGCTATGACCTTTTTGTGAACAGTGTTTGCATTCAATGTGCAAATGTCCATGTATTATCTATTTAAGCAACATCATAGGGCCATCACTCAAGGAAGTTGAATGAGGTGAACATTGATATAGCTCTTTCCCCTTCCCCCTATTTTTTAAATGTAACAAATACTTTTTATGTTCCCCTCCCCCTTCCCCTTTCCCCTTTCCCCTTTTGGAAACGTGTCAGGATCTAGATAGTTTAAGATGAGCAATTGAGGGGACTGAGAAATTGATCCACACAGAGCCTGGCTTCTTTGTGCTTCATCATAAGGTGTGCTGCCGGCCAGCCTAATTTTAAGTACCCTTTTAACAAGAGAACCTCGTGGAAATCCAGCCGGCAGACTCAAGGAGTTCAGGAAACAGGACCACAGAGGTTACGCTCTGGGGTGAGTATTCTCCTGTGTCTAACTTGGAAGAAGACTGTGTATGTATATGTATCATGGAAAATATCTACTGCTTTCTTACATATTATACTTTGGAGACTATCAGTGGGGTGATTTGGAGACACCAACAGATGGATCTCTCAGGAAAACTGATTCTAACTGATGTTTTGAAGAAATTAATGTGAACTAAATAGAAAAACTCTTGAGAGGTTGTATCCTCCATCTCTAGGAAGATCTTTTCTACTGCTTTTGCCTGAAGTTACCTGAAGCAGATTAATCTTTTTTCATAAGTATCTGTAGTTTTAAGTAGTTGTTTATTCTTAAGGTTCTTCTGCTATAACACAAGAATTCATTAGCTTCTGTCATATAACTTCCAGGTCTGTGACCCACTCTTCTGTTTGTGTTTTTCATGGTTATATATTCACAGACTGTTGTTTTGTTTATAACTTCTCTGATGTATGGGGCCTGATGAGTACTCTAGAAAGGCTCAGAGAGCAAGTCTTTCTATAAAAGGGGGACCTTAAAGTAATCACAGACTCTTTACTTGATATCAGGTTCTTGCAAGAATAAGTGATTTCAGTTTTCTCATTTTCAGATCCTGGCCATGAGGTTGGATGCCTCACCTTGTTGAAAAGAGACACTGGACCTAAATGGCGCAGCATGACTTTGTTCCTGCTTGGCTAAATTTCTCAACACCACAGTCAGCTAAGGTACTGTTCTCCATTCTAGTAACTATCCAAATACCAGTTCTTTTCATCCCCATCTTGTCTGTGGCCTCTGTTTTACAATCTAGTTGTTTTTTTGTGTATTCAGCCTTGCCTGGGGATTTTACATACGTTTTCAATAAACTTAACTATCTTTCTTTTAATAGGGTATAAATAATTAGGCAGTGCAAGTCAGTGTGTACCCTGCTACTGCCAGGTGTTCTGTTTATTTCATGTTAAGCTTTTCTCATTGTGTGGCACACTTAAGACTGCCTATATTAGCTGCAGGAACACTTCAGTTTGGGGGGGAAATGGATCTTCAGGATGAATGCACATTTGTCTAAAGTAGTAGATGAGGAGGAAAAAGGATAGACAGTGATTGACTACTACATGGCTCTCAGATTAAATCTTAGAAATTCTTTTTTAGAGACAATAATCTACTTAATGATTTCAGGGAAAATGTATGTTGCGTTAAGGGTAAAGACAAATGGAATATATTATTGTTAAAGGAAACCTTTAGGAAGCTAGTAAACTTAAAAATTCTTCCCATTTTGCCAACTAATAGAGGAGGGAGAAAGTTGATAGGTAGTCTCAGAAAAAAGCATACCTTCCCTATTTTTAGATGTGAATTTTGGGAAGATGTTCCTGGTCTGTCTAGACCCACAACCCTTTGCTCTAATCTTCATTTTGAATTGCCCTTGTGAAATTCCCCAAGTCTCATAATTGACATAATCTGACCCAAGCGTTGGGCGTGGTGGGCCTGAGGGATTCGGTGTGGGATCCTAGGAAAGCGTTTAAATGTATGCACATCTTATACCTGCAAAGGATAATTGATTTAGCACAATGAACAATTGATTTAGCACAGTGAACTCAGTAAAAAGAATTAGGAAATATGATTTAAATATTTCCATTTTATAATAAGCAAATTTGTGTGGTATTAGCATAAGGATAGACAGATAAAGTAATGGAATAGGATAGACAATTCAAAAATAGTCCTATACAGTTGATTTTTGACTAAAGTGCCAAGGTAATTCAATGCAGAAGTGATAGTCTTTTTAACAAGTGGTTCTAGAACTGGATATCTATGTGGGGGTGGGAGGGAGAGCCTCAACCTTTACATCATATCATACATAAAAATTAACTTGAGGGCTTCCCTGGTGGCGCAGTGGTTGAGAGTCCGCCTGCCGATGCAGGGGACACGGGTTCGTGCCCCGGTCCGGGAAGATCCCGCATGCCGCGGAGCAGCTAGGCCCGTGAGCCATGGCCGCTGACCCTGTGCGTCTGGAGCCTGTGCTCCGCAACAGGAAAGGCCACAACAGTGAGAGGCCCGCGTACTGCAAAAAAAAAAAAAAAAAATTAACTTGAAATGGATTATAACCTAAATTAAAGAGCTGAAATCCATAAAACTTTCAGAAGAAAGAAGAAAATCTTTGTAACCCACTAGAATGGCTGAAATAAAAAAGACTGACAGACGGCGTGTTGGTGAGGATATTAATAATAAGGAAATAGATGTGAAGGTGTCTCTACCCCAACCTATAGTTCTCCTGTAAGCCCTTGTCAAATGTATCCATGCTTTTCATGGTTTTTTTAGACTTTGGTTTCTATCATATGAGACTAAAGACTGTTATAGAATGCAACTATTTGGAATAGGAAGGGACATCAGAATTCATCTATAATAAGTGTTTCTCAAAGTGCTCCTTTTTAGTTGTGTAACCTCAGAGACTTATTCTCCCTGACCTCTTTCCTTATATGGAAATAGTAAAATGGGGATGATGCCAAATTATAGTCTTGTTATGAGTATTAATGTTTGGAAGTAAGTGTTTTATAAAACTATAAAAACTCCTGTGGGGTTGTTAATGGCCTGCCAAGGTGGGATTTAACTGTTCCTTTGTCTTCAGTTCGAGAGTAATTTACACAAATAATAAATCTATTTAGAGCAAGCATCTTGCTTTTCCTTTCAAGATTAACAACATTTTTAAGTGTAAAGTTTTGGAGCTTATTCTTTTGGATATTGACAGGGTTTTTTTCCCCTCTCATGCAAATAATTGAAGTAGCTGCTTTTTCTCCCTATTAATTCAGTTAATGATTGAATATGTAACATAGGGCTTCTCTAACTCAGAGGACTGCGGTACCCTTAACTGTGTTCCATATGCTCAAAATAGGGGTTTCTGCCATCAATATTACCTGTATTCTAAAAACCCGATGCAAAACTTAAGATACTGAAAGAGACTGATATGTACTTACCTGTTTGCTTCTCTGTACTTTATCATCTTAGTCACCTACAGCCACCTTCGAAAAACACGGAGAGCACCTACCCCGAGGAGATGGTAGATTTGGAGTAAGCCGTCGTCGACATAATTCCTCTGATGGCTTTTTTAACAATGGACCTCTACGAACGACAGGAGGTAAGACATACCCAACTTCCATGACTATATAAGCTACTCAGCAAGCCCAAGCTGAGGGTGCATGTCCATAATCTTGGAATAATGATCTTTTGTAAACATAATACTCAGTTAGATCCTCCAGTAGTCATTACTCAACTATATTGGCTTTCTAACATTCTCAGGTTCTCTTAAGTCATTTATTCAGTTGAAGAACTCATATAGAAATTACATTAAAACAGAAAGTTGTATCTTGTGCCTTTTTTGTATGTGGACTTACTCTTTTATTAAAAAGGTCCCCCGAAGGGCTTTGGCAATACCTTAAGTTATATCAGGAAGCATCTGGCCCAGTTGTTTCTGAATTTTCAGGAAGCAAACACTCTAATGTGTTACTTTTCCTTACTATTTCAGATTCCTGGCACCAGCCCTCCCTGTTCCGGCACGATTCCGTGGACTCTGGTGTCTCTAAGGGGGCATATGCTGGAATCACAGGGAACCTATCTGGTTGGCACGGCTCTTCCCGAGGTCACGATGGCATGAGCCAGCGTAGTGGGGGTGGCACAG
Source organism: Tursiops truncatus (assembly GCF_011762595.2). Lineage (NCBI taxonomy): Eukaryota > Metazoa > Chordata > Mammalia > Artiodactyla > Delphinidae > Tursiops > Tursiops truncatus. The sequence goes on from NC_047034.1 coordinate 146,359,287, forward strand.
GGAACCATCGCCACTGGAATGGCAGCTTCCACTCCCGGAAAGGCTGTGCCTTTCAGGAAAAGCCACCTACAGAGATTAGGGAAGAGAAGAAAGATGATAAGGTAGAAAAGTTGCAGTTTGAAGAAGACGACTTTGTAAGTATAAAGATTTAGTTGTATACCTAAAACCTGACAAATGATTCTTATATATAAAACCGTGTTAGTAATGAGAACATTTCAGAAAGTACTAAAAAGGGAGTCCCTAAGTTTAGACTTTTAGTGTTTTTAGGAAGGACAAGGAAGGAGCTGGTTAGTATGATGATGATGACCAAAATTCCTGTGTAACTTTTAGCAAATCTTCATATTTTTTCATCTTTTTGCCTTTGGAATTCTTATTTTTCTTTAAGCTTTATAAGGTTCAGTATTCAGATATGTTTATGTAAAACTACATTCTTGAATGTTAAATTGCTTTCTCCAACTATCATAAGAGGGGGTTTTTTGTCTTGATTTTGCCCTCTCATATAAAACAATTGTGGTAAGTTCAGAAACATGCAGTTAGGAGTATTTTAGCTGTTGCCTGTACATTCAGTAAAACTTGATGCTATTGTGTGTTGAATTAATTATATGCCTTTTTTTTTTTGAATTATATGCCTTTTGACCTGTAAACCAAAAGTAGAGTTTTTGTGCACCTTAAAAAAGTTTAATAATACATTTTACTTAACCAAATATGTCCAAATTATTATTCTAACCTGTAGTCATTATCTTTAAATTAATGAGATAATTAACATTATTTGTTGTACTACATCTTCAAAATCCTTTGTGCATTTTATAATTGTAGCACATCTTAATACAGACGGCACACGTTCCAAGTGCCCAGCAACCACACGTGGCTAGTGGCAATCCTATTAGGTAGTGCAACTTGTTATTTTTAAGTAGCACATTAGATAAGCCAGTCACTTTTATGACAGCTATTTTATGTTATCAAAACCAACTAAAGAGTAAAATTAGGCATCATCCCCTCTTCTCCCAAGTCTAGCAAATGACCTGGGGGCTCTTAATTTAAATGTCATTTATCAAAGTAAATTCCTATCCCCAGGTGCCTATCCTTTAAAACTTTATTATGGAAAAGTCTGTAATACACCAATATATTAAATATTTGTCCAGAATGTCCTAAGTACTCAGTAGTCGAAAAATGACTACAACACTAAATTATAACGTGGATTATTTATTCAGTAAACTTATAAGTTATCAGTTCTGTGTCATTCCCAGTGGGAAATTAATTGACAATGGAAAGAAAAATGTTAAGGCAGCATTATCCACCTGCTAAGTGATCTAAAGGGAAGTTTGCTGTCACGTCAAACCTGAACAAGGTCATTAAGGGCAAGTTTATTTTGTGTTTATGCTTTAAAAAAAAATTTTATTTATTTATGGCTAAGTTGGGTGCTTGTTGCTGCGCACGGGCTTTCTCTAGTTGCAGAGAGCGGGGCCTACTCTTTGTTGCAGTGCACAGGCTTCTTGTTGCGGTGGCTTCTCTTGTTGCAGAACACAGGCTCTAGGCGCACGGGCTTCAGTAGTTGTGGCTCGCAGGCTCGAGAGCGCAGACTCACTGGTTGTGGTGCACCGGCTTAGCTGCTCCGCGGCATGTGGGATCTTCCCAGAACAGGGCTCGAACCCATGTCCCCTGCATTGGCAGGTGGACTCCCAATCACTGCACCACTGGGGAAGCCTTGTGTTTATGCTTTTATGAAATATTCTGAGTGTACATAAAAGTCTGGAGAAAACCGTCAAGTACGCACACAACCTAGCTTTGTGAAATATTGACATTTTGCCCAATATGCTCTATACCATTCTTTTACAAAAGAGGCAAGATATCATAGATACAGTTAAAGCTTCCCTAATCATATTCTCCTAACGTTCCCCTAGAGGTAATCACCATTTTGATTTTAATGTTTTATCATCCTCATGTATGTTTTGATAAATTTTTACTATATGAATGTATCTGTAGACAATCTGTAATATCATTTTGCCTGATTTTGATCTTTATATGAATACTGTCTATTGTAGTTCTCTTTTATTTGCTTAAAATTGTTTGAGATTTGTCTGTATTGATACATAGGGCTCTAGATCAGTGGTTCTCAATCCAGGAGCAAGTTTGCCTCCTTCAGAGCACATTTGGCAATATCTAGAGAAATTTTGGTTGTCACACCTGGGGATAGTGCTATTAGCATCAAGTATGTAGATATCAGAGATGTTGCTAAACTTCCTGCAATGCACAGGACAGCCCCATAACAAAGAACCAGCCCAAAATGTCAGTAGTGCCATGGTTGGGAAACCCTGCTCTATATCTTTCTCACTGCTGTATAGTAAATATTCTGTGGTGTGAATATACTAGGTTTATTTATCCATTTTCCTGTTGACAGACATTTAGGTTGTTAAAGATCTTGTTTTGGAGATAAATCTAAAGGATAGGAACCATGGCATTGTAACTAGAGAAGTAAGGGTCAAAAATAAGATTTTTATCCAAAGGGAATTGATGAATAATAAGTAAGTAATTTGAAAAGGAAAAACAGGAGGAGCAGAATTGGAGGATAGAAGATAAAGACGTCTTGGTACCAAAGAGATGGGTGAGATCAACCGGAGGTGTGCACATGGAAATAGAGATAGTAGTTGAGGTTTATGGTTGGACAGAATCACCCAAGGAAAGTAATATATTCAGAGAGGAAGCTTAGAGCAGAACCTGTGGAATAGCAGTAAGGGAGATTAAGAAGTGATTGGTTGAAAAAGAATGGGGTTTATCAAGAAAGAGTAGTTAGTCAAAAATAACAAAAGGTATTTGAGGACCTAATTGTTTACAGTAGGTTTTCTATGTTTCTTGTTTTTTCCCCATACTCTACATTGTATAATTAGAAAGTTATTTTTTGTTTTAAAATAGTATTAGTTTAATGTAATTAACAGTCCTATATTTGTACCTTGGACAAGTAATAACCCTAATTTCCCCTGAGTTGTTGGATGGTAATGTCTACCTTGCAACATTGTAGTAAGGAATAAAGATCACATATGTTGGGACTTCCTGGTGGTGCAGTGGTTGGGAATCCACCTGCCAGTGTGGGGGACACAGGTTCGATCCCTGGTCTGGGAAGATCCCACATGCCGCGGAGCAACTAGGCCCATGTGTCACAACTATTAAGCCTGTGTGCCACAACTACTGAAGCCCGTGAGCCTAGAACCCATGCTCCGCAACAAGAGAAGCCACTGAAATGAGAAGCCCACAAGCGCAATGAAGAGTAGCCCCTGCTCGCCACAACTAGAGAAAGCCCATGCGCAGCAACAAAGACCCAACACAGCCAAAGATAAATAAATAAATTAATTTTTTTAAAAAAAGATCATATATGTTAAATGATGTATGCAAAACATTTAGCATGACAGAGTTGTTTTTTGTTTTTTATTTGGCTTTGCCGGGTCTTAGTTGCGGCGCGTGGGATCTTTAGTTGCTGCACGCACGATCTTTTTAGTTGCGGTATGTGAACTCTTAGTTGTGGCATGTGGGATCTAGTTCCCTGACCAGGGATCGAACCTGGGCCCCCTGCGTTGGGAGCGTGGTGTCTTAGCCACTGTACCAACCAGGGAAGTCCAGGGTTTTTAATATTTTTTATTTTTTTTTATTTATTTTTTAAAAATGGCCACTCTGGGAGGCATGCAGAAAGAAATGTGTTTTTTTTGTTGTTTTTGCAGTACGTGGGCCTCTCACTGTTGTGGCCTCTCCCATTGCAGAGCATAGGCTCAGCGAGCCCGCTCCGCGGCATGTGGGATCTTCCCTGACCGGGGCACAAACCCATGTCCCCTGCATCGGCAGGCAGACTCTCAACCACTGCGCCACCAGGGAAGCCCAGAAATGTGTTTTTAACAAACTGTGCTGGAACTATATCTATAGATATAGGGGTGTGTGTGTGTGTGTGTGTGTGTGTGTGTGTGTGTGTGTGTATCTTCTCTACCCCTACCACCTAGCATACAAAAAAATGAATTTGAGATGAATTACAGACCTAAATGTAAGGCCTGAAACTAAGAAAACTTAGGAGAATATCTTTCTCACATAGGGGGTTAAAAAAAAATAAAAAGATTTCTTTGGACCCAGGGAGCAATAACCATAAAGGGGAAAACATTGATAAATCAGGCTTCATCAAAATTTAAAACTTCTGCTTATTTCACAGACTCAGAGAAAATATTTGCAGAACATAGATTTGAAAAGGGGCCTGTTCCCATAATGTGAATAACTCCTACAACTCAGTTTTTTTAAAAACATAAACAAGATTTGAACAGATGCTTCACAAAGGAAGATAGATGAATGGCCAGTAGGCACATGAAAAAAATGGTCAGTGTCATTAATCATAAGGGAAATGTGGAAATTCAAATTAAGACCACTATGAGATACTGCTGCACACCCACCAGGATAGCTAATATTTAAAAGTCTGAAAATACTAAATTTGGTGACATTTTTGAGCACGTGGAAGTCTCATACATTGTTAGCAGGAGTGTGTAGTAGTACAACCATTTTATGAAAAGGAAGGTCTGACAGTTTCTTATAAAACTAAGCATAAACTTTACCCTGTGACCCAGTACTTCCATTTCTAGGTATTTGCTAAAGAGAAATGAAAATCTGTGTACATTTATTGTAATTTTATTCATAGTAACACAAAACTGGGATTTTTTTTTTTTTTTTTTTTTTTTTTTTTTTGCTGCTGTGCTGTGTGGCTTGTGGGATCTTAGTTCCCTGACCAGAGATTGAACCCAAGCCCTCAGCGGTGAAAGCACAGAGTCCTAACCACTGGACCTCCACGGAATTCCCAGGAAATAATTTAAATGTCTATCAAAACAGGAATAGAAAAATTGTGGTATAATCATGTAATGGGCTACTTACGCAGTAATAAAAAAGAATGACTGATAAAACAACATGATGAATCTCAGTGAAGCTTTACACAATAAGGTACATACTGTATGATTCCATTTATATGACATTCTAGAATAGGCAAATAATCTATGGTAAGAAAAACAGTGGTTGCCTGTGTGGAGTGGAGATTGGGGAAGGGCATTAGGAAACTTTCCAGTTGTAGAAAGTAGCTTTATCTTTATAGATTTGGGGGGGTATAAGTATTTTTCAAAACTCATGGAATGGTATACTTGGTGCATTTCATTGTGTGTAAATGTTGTTTGATTAAAAAATAGATTTATGTCACCGGTCATGGAACGAACATAACACAAGCCTCCTGATGTGATTCACTGAGGAGTGCCCTCCAAAAATTCATAACCTGAATCTAACCATGAGGAAAAATCACACAAACTCAAATTGAGGTTTCTATAAAAGAATTTTAAAAGATTCTACAAAAGAACTAGGCTGAGTACTCTTTTAAAAAGTTATGGTCGGGGCTTCCGTGGTGGCACAGTGGTTGAGAGTCCGCCTGCTGATGCGGGGTACACGGGTTCATGCCCCGGTCCGGGAAGATCCCACATTCCGCGGAGCGGCTGGGCCCATGAGCCATGGGCACTGAGCCTGCGCATCCGGAGCCTGCGCATCCGGAGCCTGTGCTCCGCGACGGGAGAGTGAGAGCACAACAGTGAGAGGCCCATGTACCGCAAAAAAAAAAAAAGTTATGGTCATGGTGGGAAAAGTTCCAGATTAAAGAAGACTAAAGAGATAGGACAATTAAAGACAACATGTAAACCTAGACTGGATACTGGATGAGGGAAAAACAGTGATTTTAAACTTTGTTTTCCTGTAAAAGTATCAGTGTTACAGTTTGAATAAGAGTTGTAGATTAGATAATAGTATTTATTAATGTTAATTTCCTGATTTTTATAATTGTACTATGATTATGTAAGAGAATATCCTTCAAGTTCTTCAACCTGCAGATAGTTCAGGAAAAATATATATTTACAGAGAATTGTGGAAAAAATGTGGTAAAATGTTGACATGAGACTGTAGATGCACAATATACAGGAATTCTTTGTATTATATTTGCAATTATTGTGTAAGTCTGAAATTAAGGAATAAGTTAAGAAAGAACACAAAGCAACTAGGATTGAAGAACCAAAAAAATCCATGGACAGGGACTTCCCTGGTGGTCCAGTGGTTAAGAATCAGTCTTGCAATGCAGGGGACGCCAGTTCGATCCCTGGTCAGGGAACTAAGATGCCGCATGCTGCAGGGCAACTAAGCCCGAGCGCCACACCTAGAGAGACCGCGTGCTCTGGAGCCCGCACACCACAACTAGAGAGAAGCCCGCACACTGCATCGAAGAGCCTCTGAGCCACAACAAAAGATCCCACGTGCCACAATTAAGACCCAACACAGCCAAATAAAAGATAGATTAGGTAAGTAGGTAGGTAGGTAGATAGAAGATAGATTTTTTTTTTAATTATACTCAAAAAATCCATGGATGTCATCTACACCAAAATAAAGTGAAGTATCACAACATAGAGACAAACCACTAAAAGCTATAAAACCTGACTAGTATTGTGTTAGCAGTTGTGCAGGAGAAATTGAAGGAAGCAACAGGGCATCTTACAACCCTAGGGTTTCTAGAAGAGCCAGTAATTGTTCTAGAAAGCTTAGAGAACATTTGAGAAGAGCAGCTAGAAATTAGGAGTGGTTTTCCATATTCCCAAAACTAGTAAATACAGAGATGTTCTGGGATAAGGTGTAAAGGGTCTGACTGGACCAATCAGCAGAGAGAAATCACACAATAATTCGAACAAGGAAGGTTAATATAAAGAATTATTAACTGTAACAGGATGGGGTAATGAGTGATTGGCTAGTAAATAGTAAAGAGAACCCTAAAGAATATAAAGAACTTATAAAGAATATAGAGTTCTAAAAAACTATAAAGAATTGGCAGATACAAGGAGCAGCCACTAACCCTTGGGCTAAGACAGAGTGCCCAAGGAAGAGTCCCCTGTTGCCCCATCACCACCCCAGGATTGAGATCCAAACCTTATCGGAAAGGGCTTAGCTGTGGCTCACTGAATGGCAGAGCAGTTGCTAAGGTGCTTCTCCAGGGAACATGCTGAAAATCTGCCCTCTAGAGTACCTCGTAAAACTGTTCATGGGATATGTCACTGCTACAAAACCACTCAAGTCAGCGCTCACTTGTACTTTAGAACCTGGCTTAGCAGGAGCAGAGTGCTGCAGGAACCTGCTGAGTAAGCACACAGGAACAAGAAGCAAAAGTCTCTCCTTGAGCTCTACTGACAAAATTAACATGCCAGCAAATTAACAAAGGGAAAGTTTTTAAAGTGCCCAGATTCATTTACACAGAGCAAGCAGAAAGGATGACTTTGGAACCAAGAGGCAATAAAGTTCAACACAGAGTTCTATCACATTTAATACTAACTAGCCAATATTCCCATCCAGAACAAAGCCCCTCACTGAGGACAAAACTGTTGGAAATAGAATCCAGACTGAGCTGCAGGGACAGAGACAGTAGAGACAAAGGGAAGAGAAGGTTCAGGTACAAGGCATGGGGAGGAGGAGGTGAGCCGGGACATCAAAGAAAGTGTGCCATCTTTTTGAGCACTTCATGAAGACAACAGAAGAGAGTTATAAAGTGTGATGTTAGAAAGCTATCTTGATCCACATTCACAAAAATTGATCACATAAAAATAAGCAACATAATAGGATCAAGAGAATAAGGAACAGAGTAACGTTTCTACAGGCAATGCAAATTACACCTGTAAGACGTGCACAAAACGGATAAGAACCATAAGCAAATGGTACAAGAATGACATAACCAGAAAATTTCACAGTGCTAGAACTTGGGAAAGAAGTAATAAAAGATTTCAGAAAAATGAAGACTAAATAAGAAGGAGCACAAGACAATAAACACTAGTGTTTTTCAAGAATTAGACAAAGGAAGCTTTTTAAATGAAGAAAAAACAAATAGATTAAAATTAAGAATTGAAAAAAAAAAGATACAGAAATTTGGCAAAAAAAAAATCCAAAAGATCTTCCCTGCAAAAAATAATATAATAATAATATAAAATAACAAACATGAATAGCTTAGGTGCTAAAAAGTATAATTCAAGAATAATTTCATGAAATACAGTAAGACTTGAAACTACAAATTGAAAGGACAGCCAGAACAGCCAACACTTAGAAGAAGAATATCCTTCGGACATCCAGACATAAAGAACAAGTCACTTATAAAAGAAAGAAAATCAGACACAATTTGACAACAAAGCTTTATAATACAAGTCAATGGTGTAACAATTAGAATACTCAAGCAAAGAAAATGTGAGCCAAGGATTTTTTACTCTGTCATACTTTATTCATCTAGACTCCTTTTGCCTTTACTATTCCATCCAGAAGAGTGTATTTACCTGTCCATATTCTGTCTGATTTGTCCATTTGTATACTGAATTAATAGTTCAGATTGTATCTGTGCTTGCTCTATGCTAGTGGGTCTCCTCTTGACAGGTTGAAAATATACACCTGCTGGGGCCCCACTTCTGGAGGTTTTGATTCAGAAGCTCTGCAGTCGATTCTGTGCCTCTTTCTATTTCTTGTTTAATGTCCCGTGGTCATTTGTGCTGAAAAGCCATTTTCCTACTCTGTACCAGATTGTAAAGTTTGGGTTTGGGCACCAGTGTCATCTTCACACCCCCATACAATTCGTTATTAAGTTGAGTCTGTGACTCTTAACACTTCTCGATCCTTCCCATCATCTCTTCCTCTACTCCTGTCGCCTTCATACTTTCCTGTACTAGGAAACTGGTCTCCTAATAGTCTCCTAGTTGTTTATAGCCCTGAAATACATCCTTCAAGCTGCTACCAGACTTGTAAACTAATGGTTGGATCATGTTAACTCTGCATGAGAGATGGATTCCCATCCCTAAAGAATAAAATTCAATCTCCCTTAAAAATACTCCACAGTCTGGCTCTTACCTACTTTGCCAGACATCTCTTTCCCCAAAGAAAGGCCCTCTCATTCCCTAGCACTAATGCTGAACTATTTGCAGATCTCTTTTTCATGTTTTTCCTGTCTTGGTGTTCATTCAGCATTCTGTTCCTGGAATCACCCGTTTTCCAGCTTTGGAATTCATCATTAAGGATTCTTCTTAGTCTCCTCTAATGAAACCTTTTCTGATAGCACTTCTCTTTCTAGTGGAATTGACTATTCCTTCCTTAGTTCTCCTTCTTCCCTAATGTGAATTTTTATCATAGTCCCTATAATCTTTTTTTTTTTTTTTGATGTGGACCATTTTTGAAGTCTTTATTGAATTTGTTACAATATTGCTTCTGTTTTATGTTTTGGCTTTTTGGCCGTGAGGCATGTGGGATCTTAGCTCCCTGACCAGGGATCAGACCTGCGCCCCCTGCATTGGAAGGTGAGGTCTTAACCACTGGACTGCCAGGGAAGTCCCCCCATAACCTTTTATTATACTTACTGGTCTACAAGTTTATCTTTGTAGTAAGACTGACCCTTGTGGGGATAAGGATTCTTCTTAATTGCCTTTGTATTCCTAGCACATGGTGTGCCTCTGCCCTAAAGCAGTCTCATTAGAAATGCTATGAATACTCACATTTCACTGACCAGATTATGCTCCTTAAATCTGAGAAAAGTGATTCACTTTCTTGTTCATTCAGCTTTCTGTGCCTCCTTAGTTGGCATACATATCCTACAGGAAGATGAGAACTTGCACACTTACTCTGTTTATTTAAAAAAAATTTTTTTATCCTCTCATATTAAAGGAAATGAAAGCCAAGAGAGCCTGAGATTGATTTTGCATTTCAACGTCGTCTGTTTATTTGTTAATTCTGAATACAGTGTTAGAGTGCTGCTGATATATAGTTATCAGTATTTGATAGGTTCCATGGTGAATGCTACTTTGCAAAAAGTGCTGAAATGATTAGTTTTCTATATCAACCATTAATACCCCTTTTTTCCTAGCCTTCTTTGAATCCAGAAGCTGGCAAACAGAATCAGCCATGCAGACCTATTGGGACCCCTTCTGGAGTGTGGGGTAGGTAGATTTTGCCATTTTTAAAGGCACAACTTTAAATTTTTCTTATTAGCAGGGAGAGGAGAAAACATTCTTTATCTGTTTTTTTATTCATTTGTTTCTTTATCTCTGGTTTCTCTTCTCATCCATTTGCACATGGTAACTAACTCTGCCTAGCTCTTACTCTGCCCCCCAAAATACCATTGAGATGTAATGGTAGTAGAGTCAGAATACAGACAATTGAGAGCTTGTAGAGCCCTGAATTTGAAAGCAGATTTTAAGCAAAGGGAGAATAATATAATATGCTCCTAAGAAGTAATTTTTTTAGAAGTAATTTTTAATGTTGCTAATTTGCTTATAACAATTAAATTGAATTTTAATGTATTATAGTTGTCTCCTTAATATTTGGTAGACAACTATATTCTAACCGTTCTTTCATATTACTAAATACTCTTCTAAAGTGTTCTTTGAAAGGCTAAATAATACCACGTCCCAGAGAACATTTTGTTCAACCAGGTTCCGTTAGCTGAGTGGGGTGTTGTTTTTGTTTTTGGCAATTATCAATGATGTCTGTTGTATAGGGCAGGGGGAAACCTATAAATGCACACATTTATATATATATGTTCCTAATAACTAGCCTTATAAAAAGTTAGTAGAGGGCTTCCCTGGTGGCACAGTGGTTGAGAGTCCGCCTGCCGATGCAGGGGACATGGGTTCGTGCCCCGGACCGGGAAGATCCCACATGCCGCGGAGCGGCTGGGCCCGTGAGCCTTGGCCGCTGAGCCTGCGCGTCCGGAGCCTGTGCTCCGCAACGGGAGAGACCACAACAGCGAGAGGCCCGCGTACCACCAAAAAAAAAAAAAAAAAGTTAGTAGAAAAATCAGTGTATTTCAAACCAAACCTGATCCTGTGGCATTGGGATCTTTGGTATTTACAAATTGTACTCTCCTAGTTCCTACATTAGATATGTTCAGTAGCCAGGCATCTTATTAGGAAGGCTTTAGTGTATCTAAATACTGGGTTTGGATCTTGAGTTACAGGATTAAGGGCAATTGCTGTTCCATTTCCCCTTTGTTAATGTATAGCTTTGCTCCAGTTTGCCTCATCAGAAGGTCCCATAGCAGACTCCTTTCTCCAGTTTCCTCATCTCTCTGTGTTCTCATGCTGACAGGAGTAGCTATCCTTGGATATATATTCTTGTTTGGTCTATGCCTGAGTGATCACACCGTGCATGAGACATGCTGTACCCCTGAAAGACTCCTAACATCTTTGGGCTTTTTGGTTGATTATGAATTTAGAATCAGGTGTTTTCTTATGTTGCCTTTTTTCCTACAGTTCCTGGGTAAGTGTCACTTTTGAGAGTATCTGTTAAGTGCATACCAGGAAATGTTTGTCACTTAGTCTCAACTGTCAGCTCTTTGTACAAAGTGAGGCCTTTGTTTGAACTATGCTTCGTGTTAACCAATAGGTTTGACATTCTTTTGTCTCTCCACTATTGTATTTCACAGAAAACCCACCTAGTGCCAAGCAGCCCTCCAAAATGCTAGTCATCAAAAAAGTTTCCAAAGAAGATCCTGCTGCTGCCTTCTCTGCTGCATTCACCTCACCAGGATCTCACCATGCAAATGGAAACAAATTGTCAACCATGGTTCCAAGTGTCTATAAGAACCTGGTTCCTAAGCCTGTACCACCTCCATCCAAGGTATGATTTGGAATCAGTGTAAGAACCTTATACAGCAGAGGTGGGAGAATAAATAAGAAAAAAATTTAGTAAATTTATTTTTTCCTGTTGAGTCACTCACCAGATATTCATTTGGTGCCATTAAGTTCTATGTATAGTATTTTACTGTCTCCAAACTCTCTTCTGCTGCCAACTACATTTTTAGTAGGCCTCTCATACTCATTAGCTTCATCTCGTAAACCTGCTTCTCTTGATTTGCTGTTTTCATTAATAACACCAACATTCATCTGGTCACGTAGCTGAGTATCATGGCTGCTGCTTTCTTCCTCTTTCTTACTCATTCCCCTCTCCCAAGCAGTTATATAAAATCCCCATCAGTTTTTTCCTCTATGATATGCCCTTGTCATCTCACATTTACTGTTGTAGTGTACCCTTCTATTTCCTCATTTCTCTGTATTTTATCTTACACAGAACTGCCAGAATGATTATCCTAAAACAGTTTGAATATATCACATCCCCTTGCATTAAGTCCCTTAAGTGATTCCAAACCATCTGTATAGCAGGGGTTGGTAAACTTTATCTGTAAAGGGTCAGATGATAGATATTTTAGGCTTTGTTGGTCACATATGACATATGGTCTTTTTGTAATATATTCTTTTTCTTTTCTTTTTTTTTCCAACCATTTAAAAATGTAAAAAACATTATTAGCTCATGGGCCATACAAAAATAGGCCTCAGGCCAGTTTTGGCCCAAGGGTCATGACTTAGCAACCCCTGATGTTATAATACAGTGTCCAGACTCATGAGCACTGGTGTGTATAATTCTATATAGCCTAAGCCTAATCTGTCTTTTACTGCCCTTTGTTTTCTTACCTGGGAGATTTTCCTGCGTGTTTATGTCATACTCTCTGAATCCTTTTCTATCACATACATCTAAAGATCTAATTAAGCCTTGTATCTGATTGAATAGCACTCTGTCTCTAATCACAATATTTATTGCATCTATTTCTTCATTTGGTTGTAATCTCCTTAAAGGCTTCAGGTCTTTTTCATATTTGTATCCCTAGCACCCTCACAAAAGCACACAATAATTGCTTGAATGAATTCCAGCCACTGTAAGGAAACAATTAAATTTACTGTGTTATTGAGAGAAAAAACAGTGAGCATTAATTCACTTTTCTGTGTGTGCAAGCACTTGTTTGGTACTTAAGAGCAACACAAAGTACAACATTGGTCCTCACCCTCCATGGGCTAAAAGTCTAATAGGGATGACAAGATATAACAATATAAGGTCATGTGATTGTGTATGAAATAAAATAACAAATTCTAAAAACAAATCTTAAACAGATTTGGAATAACTAAATTAATTAAACACTTTATTTACACAGTTCAGAGGAGCAAGGATCAGCTTAGACTATGACCATCAAGGGAAATTTTACTGAAAAACTAATTTGAACAGATCTTTGGAGGATGGTCCAGATTTGGATAGTCAGGGAAAGTCTGGAGAGTATTACAGGTTAGAAGAGGTGGTTAAATAAAATGTTCTGAAAATAGAAAACACTGGGCATATATGAGGGATACGGAATGAACCATTCTGATTACCTGGTAGCACTGGAAAAATACCGGGACTGAGGGTCATTATCCTAGTGTTAATGAAGCTTTCAGTGTAGATAAGATCTCTGAGGGAAAGAGGATAGAAGAAGAGTAAAGAATGGGACAATAAGACTTGGGGAAATACTTAATATTTCATAAATATTAGGAAAATAACAACATAGTCAACAGGATTAAGAAATTGTAATTCAGACATAGAAAAAATCGTATGCTATCACACTTCTGGGTGGGTGAATTTAAGATGGCAGCTGGCGTTGTCAGCACTTGTCAATTGCTGCCAATAGGTTGAGGGAAATAACAGAGGGGATTTGGACCTTAGCAGTTGGAAAGTTTTTGGTGACCTTTGAGTTGAGGTTTTAGGAGAGTAGTGTAAGGCTGAAAAACAAGATTTCAGAGGATTCTGGAATTATGTGAGTGGAAGTGGAAGTAGTGGCACCTTTGAGACTTGACAGTAAAAGGAAACAGAATATAGGTGGTGGTAAAGTTAAGTGAAAGGGTGAAGAAAATCTGTAGGAAGAAGTGACTGGGGACAACTTGAAATATACTTGAAAGGTCATTAAAGGATCATGGCCCAAGAAGAAATGAATGGGAATAAACTGATTGACAAATGGAATTATTTTTGAAAGGGGTTTAGGATACTTGTTCCTCTGATGTAGAAGGAAAAGAATATGAATTCAGTCAAGAGAGCAACTCCTATAAAGAAAGAAACTGGGGCTTCCCTGGTGGCTCAGTGGTTGAGAGTCTGCCAATGCAGGGGACACGAGTTCGTGCCCCAGTCCAGGAAGATCCCACAGGCCGCAGAGCGGCTGGGCCCATGAGCCATGGCCACTGAGCCTGCGCGTCCGGAGCCTGTGCTCCGCAACACGAGAGGCCACAACAGTGAGAGGCCCGCGTGCCGCAAAAAAAAAAAAGAAAGAAACTGTGGCATGGAAATTAACTGCAGGGCTTTGAAGTAGACAGATGACACTTTGCTCCTTCTTTGTGATACAACCTTGGACAAGTTTCTAACATTATGAATCTCAATTTCATCATGTAAAGTGGAGGTAGTAGTGCCTGTCTTTTAAGGGTTTTTTGAGGAGTAAATGAGGTACTTGTAAGTGGTAATAAATGGTAGCTATTATTATCAGCATGGCAGCATACCTTTTGTTTGTTCCATTCCTTTAGAGTTTATAAAGTTTTCGTAAGTGTTAACTTCATGTGAAATGTCTGCAAGCATTCTGTTAGGCAACAGCAGAAGAGTATAATAATGAGTGAGACAGGGCTTCCCTGGTGGCTCAGTGGTTGAGAGTCCGCCTACCGATGCAGGGGACATGGGTTTGAGCCCCGGTCCAGGAAGATCCCACATGCCGCGGAGCGGCTGGGCCCGTGAGCCATGGCCGCTGAGCCTGTGTGTCCGGAGCCTGTCCTCCGCAACGGGAGAAGCCACAACAGTGAGAGGCCCATGTACCGCAAAAAAATAAAAATAAAAAATAATGAGTGAGACAAACTCATATCCTCACGGATCTTAGAAGTCTTTTGGGGAAGAAGAAGTGACAAGGATAAAAGTCATAACACAGAGCTTAAGATCAGTTTAGCCCTGTTGTGTAGAACTGAGTTGAGGATAGAATGAAAATAAGAAAACTAAAGTCTGCTGTTAACTATCCTTGCAAAAGGTAGTGAAGCCTGAACAGGGATGATGCAAGTGAGCAGAGAAGGGAGGTGGTGATGGCACACAGTGCGAAGCAAATCAGAGGAGGAAAACAGGACACTGAGCATTCATCCCCAGGAAACTGGGATAACTTGGAACCATTTCACTGAAGTTAGAGAAGAGAGAAAGAGTTTTCAGGAAAAGTTGATGAGAGTGGTTCTGGGACCCTTGAATGTGAGATGTTAGAGGAAGGCAGAGATGAGATAACTAGTAGGCAGGTGTGGATTTATCCATTCATTCATTTTCTCTACGCGTTCAACAGTTATTAAACATCGAATATTTGTGTATTTAAAAGCTATATGCCACTAGAGTCAGAAAAATAATCTCAAAGAGTTGCTGTCTAGTGAAGAGACACATATAAAAAATAATTGTACTGCCCTGCCTGGAGAGGGTCCTCAGAGCCTTTACAGATGAGGTCATATTTGAACTGGTTTTTTTTTTTTTTTTTTTTGCGGTACGCGGGCCTCTCCCGTTGCGGAGCACAGGCACCGGACGCGCAGGCTCAGCGGCCATGGCCCACGGGCCCAGCCGCTCCGCAGCACGTGGGATCCTCCCAGACCGGGGCACGAACCCGTGTCCCCTGCATCGGCAGGCGGACTCTCAACCACTGCGCCACCAGGGAAGCCCTGAACTGGGTTTTGAAGTGGCAAAGGAAAGAGAACTACCATTCGTTGCCATCTTACTATGTTCCAGGACATTCACTAGGCCTTTTACATATAACAGTTACCTTAATCCTAGGATGTAGAAAATTATGTAATATATGAGGTTACATTGCTAATAAAATTATGGAGTTTGGGACTCTAAAACAAGGTTTGTCTAACTTCAACTAGGGCTCTTTCCACTGCCCCAGAATGCTTCCCATCTTGAAGCATAAAAAGGAGAGAGGAGGATGAGAATTCTGGTTTTAGAGTCAGACTTCATGCCACTCGAAGTACTTGGAATATAGTACTGACATATCCTAAACTAGTCAACAAATGGTAGTTTTAAAACAGTAGGAGACGGACTTCCCTGGTGGTCCAGTGGTTGGGAATCTGCCTTCCAATGCAGGGGATGTGGGTTTGATCCATGGTCGGGGAACTAAGATCCCACATGCCACAGGGCAACTAAGCCCACGCGCAGCAACTAGAGAGAAGCCTGCACGCCGCAACGAAGACCCAGAGCAGCCAGAAGAAAAAAAAAACAGTTGGAGTTTGTTAGGGAGGAAGTAGGTGGGGCATTCCAGGCAGAGGAGCGCTTTGTTACCAAAAAAGCGGGGGGAGGGCGGCTTCCTTGGTGCACAGTGGTTAAGAATCCGCCTGCCAATGCAGGGGACACGGGTTCAAGCCCTGGTCCAGGAAGATCCCACATGCCACAGAGCAACAAAGCCTGTGCGCCAGAACTACTGAGCCTGCACTCTAGAGCCTGCGAGCCACAACTACTGAGCCTGCATGTGCCACAGCTACTGAAACTCGCATGCTTAGAGCCCATGCTCTGCAACAGGAGAAGCCACCGCAGTGAGAAGCCCACACACTGCACGGAAGAGTAGCCGCCGCTCACTGCAACTAGAGAAAGACCACACGCAGCAATGAAGACGCAGCACAGCCAAAAATAAATAAAATAAAATAAAATAAAATAAAAAAAGGAGGCAAAACATGCCATGTCTGGGAAAAGACAAGTGGATGGCTGGTAGTTGGGAAGTGGTGGGGAGAAGTAAGACTAAAGCCAAATGATGGAGGTCTTTATAAAAGCTCAGGTGAGAGTTTAGGGGTCACATTAGCTCCATGATTTTAACAATTTGAATGATTAAACAATTACAAATAACTAGTTTTTCTAATGAAGTTCACCTAGGAACAGATTGCTGTAGAAGAGCACTGAGTATGCCTACATCCACTGAAAGGAATTCAGGAGGCGAGAAGAGAATGAAGCATCAGGGAATTGAGAAGGGAAAGAGGGACAGGTTCAGAAAAGATAGGTAACAAGTAATCTCTCCTTCTACAAAAAGATATTTTAAAGCTGACCATTGAATGTAATATGAAGACAAGATTTTTGCTTATTTATTGAAAGAGCTGTTTCATTAAAATGGGGATAGAGTTGAGTGTTGCAGGGAATTAAATAGTAAGAATGAACAAGTGAAAGGCAGCAGATACTGAATTATGCAGAAAAGTTTGGAAATAAAAGGATTGTAGTAAAAGGGAAAATATATCTTTGTTTTTTCCCCCTTCGCTTCAGTAAGGTGGCTTAGCATGTTTGTAGATAAAATGGAAGAACTTACTAGAGAGAAAGAGATTAAAGATACAAAGGAGAAATAATTGATAAATTCATAAAGGAATGAGAACAAATGGATGTAGAATGGTAGAAAGGGAGGGGGACCTATCAAAGGAACTTGAGATGCAAAGGAGAGAATTGGGGAGAGTTTGGATCCAGTGACGAAATTTTTTTTTTTAATAACTATTTTATTTTTTAATCTATTTTTGGCTGCATTGGGTCTTCATTGCTGCACGTAGGCTTTCTCTAGTTGGGACAGGCAGGGGCTACTCTTCTTTGTGGTGCGCGGGCTTCTCATTGCAGTGGCTTCTCTTGTCGCAGAGCACAGGCTCTAGGCGCGCTGGCTTCAGTAGTTGTGGCTCACAGGCTCTAGAGCACAGGCTCAGTAGTTGTGGCACACGGGCTTAGTTGCTCCATGGCATGTGGGATCTTCCCAGGCCAGGGATCGAACCCACGTACCCCGCATTGGCAGGCGGATTCTTAACCACTGCGCCACCAGGGAATCCCCGGATCTTCTGACGTCAGTCCAGTAGGAGAAGACAAGATCATTTGAGGTGGAGAGTTGAGGTTGATTTGGAGTTAGGAGAAAAGGAGAGGATATTTTAAAAAGAAAACAGCAGCTGATACGTGATTCACTTTAGTGGATTCCTTTTTTTTCCTTCCTTTATTGATTGACTGAAGTGTGGTTGATGTACAATATATAAGTTACAGGTGTACAATATAGTGATTCATAATTTTCAAAGGGTATACTCCATTATTCCTCATGTTGTACAATATATCCTTGTAGCTTATTTTATACATAATAGTTTGTGCCTCACCTCAGTGGATTTCTACATATATAATTCCTCTAATAAAGGGGGTACAGGGCATAATGGTTTTCTCTAGTGAGCAACCAAACACTATATAATATAGTGTTTGAATTACTGAAAATTAAGTTGGAATAAAGTTGGAAAGAGATGTCAGTATCCTGTTGCACGTAACACTGTCTGGTAAAACTATCATACTACTGTGGCAGACACTCACCTGTTTCTGTGCCCTGAGGTGGCAATATTAAAAGACAAGGCATCTGGTGACCCTGTGCAACTCTGGGAAACTATTGTCTTTGATATTTAGCCTGAATAAGCAGCCATCTTTAGATTTTCATCAGTGCAAGAAAAAAATTAATTTCCATTCCAGTTAGGTCGTTGTCTCTTTTATCTGCTGGCATGCTCTTTTTGGAGGCATTGTGGAAAACAATATTGTATCCTAGTTGAGTAACCTCAGACAAATTACATAACTTTCTTAATGTCAGTGTAATTCTCCGTAAAAATTTGACATAATTATACCTGATTGGGTTAAGAATTAAATAAAATAGATCAAGCATCTGGTACATAGTAGATAACTCTGTGAAGTTTATTCCTTTCTTTAGCCTATATTTTCTTCTTTAATAACAAGAAAGAAATCCTTTTCACTCAGACCCTTCCTTTGTCCTAGAGATCTCTTGGTTCTAATTGTTTCATTTTGGAAAAACAGACTTTTTTACTTTCTTTAGCCTCACTCCATTGATGTGCCTCAGACAAGAGTGATTGACTCAGGAAAAATGGAGTATTCCATCTACACTATGCTGCCATCATAGTTGGGGTCAGGGCCAGAGTGACAGAATGGGTCCAGACCCCACAAGACCAAGCAAAAGAAGGACCTCTGGACTAAACCAGGATTGTCCAGCCATTTATATTGCCCTCCCTGGCCTGTAACTAGCCTCCTGCCATCAGTGTTCCTAGAAAACATCATTTTTCTGATGTGCTCTTTGGAGGCAGGGGTGGGGGGTTGTCAGGATTACATCAGAGGTTAACAAACAGCACACTATAAAAGAAAACATTTGGGGGGGGTCAAATAAGTTTAGAAAATGCTGTGTAGTATATCTGCCTCTCAATTCACATATATAGTTAAGCGCTTTGAGAAACAGCACAGTAAAAGAAACCTGTTGTCGAACTATATTCAGCCTAGCATCTCCCAGGCTTATTGGACTAGGGCTCTGTTTTTGAGAAATACCTGTTAATATCCCATGGCTTTTCTGGTTCCTGTCTGCCTTTTTCCTTCAAGGTTATATACCTCCCAATCGTGTTGAGACAGGTGAACTCTTGGAATTCATGTTTGCACATAACATTTCACTCCTTATGATCTTACAGGCTGAGCTTCTGTCTGCATGCTGTTCTGACTGATTTGTTCTCTCTTCCCATGTAGCCCAGTGCGTGGAAAGCTAACAGAATGGAACACAAATCAGGATCCCTTTCCTCTAGCCGGGAGTCTGCTTTTACCAGTCCAATCTCTGTTACCAAACCAGTAGTACTGGCTGGTGGTATAGTTTTAAGCTCTCCCAAAGAGGTGAGTGAGAATAAAGCTAAGCAGCCTTTTCTAAAGTTGCCCTTTCCCGTTTACTTAAACTGAGGTAAGTGTTGTGACGTGTACAGCTCTAACTCCATTTCCTTTGTAGTTATGCTTAGCTCAAAGTCATTTTTTTTTACTGGTGATTCCCATCAGCATCCAAAGATGGGCAGTAGCTGGGTGGGGTCATTGCCCTTTGGTAAACCATGGTTGGCCTGTGTTTGACTGGCGTTATGCTGGCATCTGGAGAAAGATCGGAGAGGTGCTATTTAAACCATCTGGTTTTAACTGTAAGAACTCAGCAGAGCTGAAGTCTGTTTAAATGAAAAGGATAGTTTATTTTTGGTAAAAGAGTGATAAATAGGCTACCAGATTCTGGAAAGCAGTACCTTGTAGAAGTGACCTAGAGAATCCCAGTACTTACTCTTTGCTGTCAAGAGCAACCTATTTGTGGTATTTGCCCAGAGCCCCGCCAGCACCACTCCTCCAATTGAGATCAGCTCCTCTCGTCTGACCAAGTTGACCCGCCGAACTACTGACAGGAAGAGCGAGTTCCTGAAGACTCTGAAGGATGACCGGAATGGAGACTTCTCAGAGAGCAGAGACTGTGAGAAGCTGGAGGATGTAAGAGCAAAGGGTTTTTCTGGGGCAACATAAGTGTTTTTCTATGTTATACATGTGCTTTTTGTTCTTAAGCGAGAAAGATGTGGTACATTTTTAAAATGACAGAGATTTGTCTGGAGGAGTAACAGTCTGTGATAAAGCGAGTTCAGTTCTTTGTTCAGCATATTTCAAATTAGGGCTCATTTCAGTGATAGCTGCCTTGGGACTTAGTGCTCTTAAACAGGGCAGCACTGCTTAAGCCTTGAATTGAAGTTGGTAAATTATAGAAGCATATATATATATATATATTTTTTTTTTTTTTTTTTTTTTTTTTTGGCTGCTCCAGGTCTTAGTTATGGCATGCAAACTCTTAGTTGCAGCATGCAGACTTCTTAGCTGTGGCATGCATGCAGGATCTAGTTCCCTGACCAGGGATTGAACCCGGGCTCCCTGCATTGGGAGCACAGAGTCTTACCCACTGGACCACCAGGGAAGTCCCTTTAAGGATTATATTTAATTCTAATATAAGAAAATCTGACGAACAGAACCGTAAAACAAGAGGGTTTCTTTTTGGTATCCTGCAACAGGAAGGTTAGAGTTCCCTGTCCAAGAGGGTAATGGCAGCTCATTCGTATTATCAGGAAACTTGTAAGTTTTGGTCGCCTTGGAACTAGGGTAGTTGTGCTCCCATCCACATTCTAGTTAGGGAAAGGACAGAGCCAAAAACCTGAAAACGGATGTCTGTCCCTTTTTTAAATGCTTTCTTAAAAGCTACCCCTGCAATTTCCACTTACATTTTATTGGCCAACTGTCAAATAGCCACTCCTAGCTGCAAGGGAGCCTAGGAAAGTGAACTTTTTAAAAGCTGAGCGCATTGGTTCCTTAGTCCAAATCAGTAAGGAAGAATAGAAAATTGATATTGCATAGGCATCTAGTAGCTTCTGCCACAGTTGCCATAACCTGAAGTTAAGATGGTAGCCAGTTAGTATCCTTTGGAAATCTTATTAGCAAGATGAGCAAGTTCTCGTTTTTAAGTGGGAAAAACCTATTGGCTGAGATCCTCTTCTAGAAAGCATTTTCCTGGGTTCTTACTTCTTAATCTCTTAGATTGCTTATCTTGCCCCAAAGGGGTATTAAACCAAATAATGTCCTTCCTTTCCTTATTTCAGTCAGAGGACAACAGCACACCTGAACCAAAAGAAAATGGAGAGGAAGGCTGTCATCAGAATGGTCTTGATCTCCCCGTAGAAGACGAAGGGGAGGTCCTCTCTCACTCTTTGGAAGCAGAGCACAGGTAAGTGAGGGTCAGATCACAAGGCATGCTGTGTATGGCCTGCAAGGAGTTTCAACATACTTAAGACATTTCAGAGTCCCGTACAGAGAGAAGTGCCCCCAGCACCACACCTTGTTCTCTCTGTGTGCCGCAGGTTGGCCTGTTGCCCACTGGGTATTCCTTTACAGACTCAGCTAGCGTTTTCACACCCTCCTCTCCAAGGCATTCTTGTAGTTTAGTTTCAGACTCAGTTTACGGCTCCAGTTGGAAGGGGTGGGGTGGGATGAGACCTGTTTCCTGGTGCTGTTGTGGTGGCCCCTTGGCCCCTCCTGGCCCAAGTGAGAAGTTACCACAAGACCCCTTTAAGGGGCCTTGGGATTCATGAGGCCCGAAGGTAATGGAGCTTGTTCTTTAAATGAGGGCCTTGAACACAGAGCCAGCCAAGCTGTGTGGGCAACTGGATGGCAGATGGGGCCTGCCAAGTACCTTCCTGAAAAGGGGCTCCTGTCCAGAGGAACTTTAAAAGGGGTCAACAAGATCACAAGGTTATGGAGTCCACAGTGCCATGAAATTAAAAGAGAACTTAGGTACATGTGGCTATGTACTAATTTGCTCACAGGAGACAAAGTGAGATTTCTTCTGTTTCGTCTGTGGGATAGTTTGACTCTATACTGCTACTTCTACTGTCCCTTCTCTATAGCTCTTATGCTCTCCAAAGAGCAACTACGGAGATCCTCCATCTAATTCCAAGCACCTAAGTAGTCATAATTAAAGCTTATCCCACTGGGAAGAAAAGAAAAACCCAAGTTTCTTCTCTAACATCTAGGTGGGTACCATTGCCCCTGGGCTGGAAAGTTGTGGATTTCTCACTTATGCTTAAAGGTATATTTTTTTTGCCTGACCTGCCTCTACCAGGTTATTGAAAGCAATGGGATGGCAGGAGTATCCTGAAAATGATGAGAATTGCCTTCCCCTCACAGAGGATGAGCTCAAAGAGTTCCACATGAAGACAGAGGAGGTATGTCATAAACTTTTGCTGGAGACCAGTTAATGACTAGGAGAGAAAGGAGATAGGACAATCATTGCCCTTAGGAAGCCCCAGTTTAGGGTGTGAGAAAGACCTTGAAAAAGAAAAGTTACTTAATAAGTTGCCATTGTAGAAATATGGAGGAGCATCTCATTCTGCCCAGGCCAGTGGTGGACACAAAAACCAGGTCAGTAGTTAGCAGATTTCAGAAAGCAGTATGTTATTTCATCCTGGAAGCTCTAACTCCTTATCAGAACCACAAGGCTGTATTCCCGAGGTTATGGGCTGAGCCCTTGGTGTCTGGCTAAGCAGGCTAACCCTCTGCTTCCAGCTCTGTGGTTTACCTCTGGTAGTCCAGCCAGAGCCAAGAAGCCAAATAGCCTATCTGAATTTCTTCAACAAATGCCTGCATTCTTTCTCTGAGTAAAACACTGCCAGGTCTCTACAAACTTCATGAAACTTACGTTCAGGTGGTATATATTTAAAGCATAAATAACAATAGTGTTAAAATCCTATAAAGAAAAGTATAGGTTGACATAAAGACTTTGCTACTCAGAACTCTGTTCCCCTGTCATTGTCATCACCTGAGAACTTGTCGAAATAGGAAATCTCAAACTGTACCCCAGACATACTGAATCAGTCTGCATTTTAAAGAGATCCTTAGGTGATTAATTGGCACATTACAGTTTGAAAAGCACTGCTATAAGAAATCTTCAGTCTCTTAGAACGGTCCCCCTCTACATTCTGCCTAGAATTGAATTGAGACCTGGGCTTTCCCAGGTCCCATGGGCCAGTGTAGTTACTGACGGTTGTCTTTTTCTTTCTTTCCCTTGCCAACCACAGCTGAGAAGAAATGGCTTTGGGAAGAATGGCTTCTTGCAGAGCCGAAGTTCTAGCCTATTCTCCCCTTGGAGAAACACTTGTAAAGCAGAGTTTGAGGACTCAGACACGGAAACAAGTAGCAGTGAAACATCTGATGACGATGCCTGGAAGTAGGCTTATAAATGCTTACTGTTAAATCTGACCCAGTAAACTCAGCTTGTGCATTTAGGGGTTATACAGAAGAAATCATTCTTTTCCTTTTCCTTTTCTTATGTTGTTGTTGAATACTTCATGCACAAGGGAAATAATCATATCCCAAAGAGAGAGCGAGCGATTGGCTTGTTTAGCTTTTGTTGTTCTTCCCTGTTATCTGCTTAATAGAACTTCATGTGGTGGGAAAGATTTTTAAAACACACACACATACACACAGTATATATGGGGCGATGCACAGGTGGGAGCTGGCAGGGCAGAGAGGAGGAGACACTGGTCTGCAGCAGCAGCTTCTACTACCAGCCCTTGGGGCACTCACCCCTGTGCTCAAGCAATCATTGTCAATGACAAAGTGACTATTGAAGTTATAATTGTATTAAATTAATGCTAATAATTTGGATATTTTATTTTATTTCTGGCTGCTCGGGTAACATTAGCCCTTAACCCAGCATATATGGTTTTTTCACTTTTTTTTTTTCTTTCTGGGTACAGCTGTAAAATATTTGGATATAGGAAATGTGTTATTCTTGCAGCCTTGATATTCAGGGTGGATTGTAAAATATACATTTTTGTGAGATTTCAAAGATTAAGATTATTTTGATAACATTATTTACAGATTTAAAAGATGTGGTTATCACAAGTCTGTTGAGGGGGAAAACTACTGCATAAAATAACTAACTTGGAATAAATATTTTGCATCAGTTTGGATTGTCTTGTGTAAGAAGTATATTTTCTTTAAAATTAGATGAGTGGATTCTTTTTTAGGGGAAATACTACTTTTAGAGGTCTGAGGGAAATCTGAATTCAGACACACCTGTTTCTCCTTTTAGCAGATATGTTTTTGATGCAGAAAAACCTGTGCAATAAACTACCAGTAATAAAATCAGAAACCCAAGTTTCCTTTCTGAAACTGTTTTTCACTGCCCATGTATTTACCAGTGTGCCTATTTTTTAAGGAAGTCTGTGCCTCAATTTTTCTGCTAAATAAGAACATAGGGTGTCCCGGGCATTGTGCAAGGCCCTGGGAATGCAAGGAGCACCCAGCTCAGTAGGGTTACATAAAAAATGGAACCTTAGGCCAAGATCTGATGGACAATTAGAAGTTAAACTAAACAACAGATACCGAAACTGGCACTCTTCAGCCAGCCCTACAGCACATGGTCCCTAGTGGATATACAGGCCCGAGATCATGCTCTAATGGGAGACAAGCAAAGGAATAACAGGCCTGACCACTTGTTAGAAGGGTAAAACTAACTTGTAGTGTAGGCTCCAGAAGGGGTAGAGACTAGAGGTAGAGTAACCAGCATAATTGCTAGATTCTAAAGGCTAGGAAGGCAGA